>NC_137544.1:93661305-94261305 GCF_963082525.1 Nesoenas mayeri | reverse complement strand
TATATAATATAAATATCAAGCTTGTTAAGAATTCAAGGATTACACACTGCCAGAAGAAACTCTCTCTTCTGTAGACTGAAGGTTTTTGGCAACTGGGTCTGAAGTAAAGCACTTACCCTCTTGTGATCCCATCAGCCTATTTCTTAAATAGCACGGAGATGGACAGAAAAAGGCATTTTTGTAAGGAGCAAGATAATTTCTTGATTTCACCTCTACAAATATTCCAAGATAAAACAAAAATTCAAGTATACACAAATGTTCAAATTAAGATTAGAAAAGTTAACAAATATTGACTGTTTAAGCATTAGCAATGTTATAAGGTATATTCATACAGAGGGGGCGTAACCCACTGACCTGGCTGCAGCAATGTAAAAAAAAAAGGCTTAGAAATTATTAGCTGAGCAATTAGCAAATTATTATAAATTATTTCTGAAAAGATCTAGTAGGTATTATTTTTATAATCTTGCTATCATTCCTACTGGAGGTAATAAGAAATACTATGCCTGCAGTAAAAGGCTGTTAGTATTCATGGATCTTACAAGCTTAAAAGCACAAAGAACCAGAAAGGAAATAGTCTTATCTCTGCTGCACAGCAGAGAACTGAAAGTTATGCCAATGTTATAAGGAAAATCTCTGGCAAAACTGATCACCTGTTAAGTGGACTCTCAGAGAACTACAGAACTCCTTGTAGAATCATACATGGTATGATGTTTGCATTGATTCATATTGATTCTGAACGGCTTTTAAGTGTTTTACAATCAACTTAATAGCTGCCAAAGTGACTGTTTGATAAATAGTGACAAATGATTTGGATGTGTTAAGAAACATGTTTTTTTAATGAAACTGCAGTTCAAAGGCTATTTCATATAGTTATGCACAATAAAATTGCCTGCAAAAACACTTTACAGAAAAAAGTTACTTAAATGACATTTTTTCTTTATATATAAATGGTTAAGGCAATTCCGACGTGACCTTTTTATTTATTACCTAATATGACTTGATTTAAAGCCAGAAAACATAGAAGTCAAATTTCTGATTTGACCATGTGACAGAGAACACATATATGATGTATTTAGAATTGGCAAAGGCTCATCTTGGTGAAGAGTGGTGTAAATTACTTTTGATTAAAAAAATCAGCAGAGGAAGTGAAAAGTCATTACTACCAGTACAAGAACAATAAAACATTAATGCTCTGTGTAAAGAATGATGGGTAGTTGAGAAGTTGATTTGTAAAAGTCACCAGTACCACAGGGCATGAGTTTATTAAGAGTAGAAAAGAGGCAGAGTTAAAAAGAGCTTATACTTTAATCAACAGAAATGGAAAACAAACAGCTCAATATTTGTAGGCTTCTTTCAATGGAATTTTGCTCTGAGGGTAATTTCCTCTGCAAAAACCCCTAAAGACTTTGACCACTTGAAAACCAATCTCCCCCAAACCTAATTTGCGTGAGGAGCTGAAGACAGATAATAATAGGTGGAGACAGAGATGGGGAAGGTTGACACTTCATCTTCTTTCTGATAATTAAAATATGCAAGAAAATGCATGGAAAATCTGTGCTTTTTCTTCTCGCTCTTCTTTCCCTATGTGAGTTGTCATTTTCATATCCTTATGTATATTAAATGTAGTACCTTACACAAATAAATAAATGGCCAGCCCCAGAGTGGGATGAGCTATGAGTCATGCAAACAGACAGCAGAAATAGGGCTCTAGGTTTGGAAGCTGTTAGTGGCTGGGATTAGTGGCTTCATCTAATTCTGCACAGGCACCATGTAAATTGCGCTGCCTTATTGGGGGTCCTGAGCAGTCCTGTGTTATGCGAGCTAATAGATTTCTAACCATCCCTGGAGGTGTTTAAAAAGTGCTTAGACGAAGTTCCTAGGGACATGGTTTAGTGCTAGAGTTAGGTTACGATTGGACTTGGTGATCCTGAGGGTCTCTTCCAACTGGAATGATTCTATGATTCTCTGCTCAGGAGAGAAGTAAAAGGCTCAACAACTTCAGTGAAAAACATTGGCTAAAAGTGATGAGTTGACCAGACCTTAATGATCTCAGAAACAGCCATCATATGTTTGACACTAATAATGTCTGGCATCCTAGCTGAAAATTCAGGATGCATCCTAGCTGAAAGTCCGAGGATCTCACAGGCATGAAATATCTTCTGTTTTGAGAGATGAGTCACACAGATAAGAAGTCACAGAGATGCTGGCGACTACATGTATTTCTGTGTACTGTTTCCACTGTTGGTCTAGAATAGGAAACTTTCTTGAGAGAAGTCCATGTCCAAAATTATACTCTTGGAAGCTGCCAAACTGACAGTCTTCATACTACTGGCAGAGGTAACATACATTTCTTATTCTATCTAGCCGGTATGCCTATATTTAACTCTGATCTAAAAGCACTGAAACACAGTGCAAGGAAGATATTTTATCCTCTTGCTCATTTGTGGTTTACTGCAAGATGCTGAGCTTTTCTGGGAGCTGATGGGAGTCTTTAACTCCCACTAGTTTTGCTGCAAATTTGGCATAAATATTTCACAAGAATGCCTGCCATTCTGTGGAGACAAACCCTGAGTCCTTCACCTCTTCTCTGAGATTTTATAAAACATTTCACTCCAAGATGATCAAAGGCATTGATATAACTATTGAACAGAGGCTTCCAGGTATCTAATTGTTTAGTTAACTTCACTCACAGTAAGTTTATTTCTGGGCCTTTGTGTGATTTGATTTAATATAAAAGTAGGGTTAAATCAAAAAAGATTTTCAGTGCCTGATAGGGGAAAAAAACCCATCACTTAACCTTGGAAAAGCCTCACACTCAGAAGCCCATTCCCTCTTTGGCCTGAGAGCAAGTATGACTTCTAAGAATGCATATGACTCGCTCTGCCTGTCATATGTATGGTAACTATATATGAGGATTTCATACTTCAATACTGTTTACAGTTCTTGTTTGTGGAGTTTTATGAGTTTACATTGAGGAGTATTCATTATTATAATTTATCTTCCAGGAGTCTTGATATTCAATATACATCAAATTTTTACAGCTTTTTGATTAGAGGCATCTCTTTCTAAAAAGCTAAGTATTTTAAGAATGTGAATGTGTGGTAAATGTCTCAACTTGAAGAATAATGTAATAATCATGTTTATTAGACAGCAAACCAAATAAAATGAGACTTGAGGAGGAGAGGTACAGTGTTTGCCTAGATTAAGCATGATCTGTGCTCTAGACAGTAGAAATATAAGGAACAAATTAGTGGTACAAAGGAACAAATTAGCAGTATTAGCTCTCCAGAAATTAGCTTTCTCTTTGTGTAGCAAAGGAAACCTTGGTACCACGGAGAAAACAACTACCACATTAGCATAGTTTTCAAACCCTTTAACCAGTAGACAAAATGTATAAGGAGTTAATCTGGTCAATACAGTGTTCTTGTGTAATAAAAATATTAATACACAACACTTTGTTGTTGTTGTTGCTTACAACAGTAGTTGTAAGATAGAGATAGTTGCATTGCTGTTGTAAACATGATTGTCTGAGCATCTAGGAGATAAAGGTGATGTAGGGAAGGTGATGTCTTTCCTTGGACCTGTACACCAGGTGGACAGGCAACAAAAATACGTTTGACTGTTCTGGTTGTACACTGGTATATTGCTAGATTAAATAAAACAATGTGAATTGCATATGGGATTAATTTCTTCTTCACAGCCTTTCTCACCAGACTTTCAGTTGCAACACTGTGGGTACTAACATAGCTTACTTGATGGTTCCTCATTCTTCAGCTCCCACCATTGGGTCCAGCCACAATTTTTACTGGGGTTTTAATTCCAATTTACAGTATTAATAACACTCAACTGACAGATTTTAAATGTTTTTCTCATGGAAGGAGCTAAATCAAACTGTTTTTTGTCTAGTTTTAGCTTTTTTTCCTAAGAAATCCCACATCTCTATAGCCTCACTCTTTTGCTGCAGTATCACTTCACAGAATCACAGAATGTCAGGGGTTGGAAGGGACCTCGAAAGATCGTCTAGTCCAATCCCCCTGCTGGAGCAGGAACACCCAGATGAGGTTACACAGGAAGGTGTCCAGGCAGGTTTTGAATGTCTCCAGAGTAGGAGACTCCACAACCCCCCCGGGCAGCCTGTTCCAGTGTTCTGTCACCTTCACTGTGAAGGAGTTCCCTCTCAAATTTAAGTGGAACCTCTTGTGTTCCAGTTTGAACCCATTACCCCTTGTCCTATCATTGGTTGTCACCGAGAAGAGCCTGGCTTCATCCTTGTGACACTCACCCTTTATATATTTGTAAACATTAATAAGGTCACCCCTCAGTCTCCTCTTCTCCAAACTAAAGAGACCCAGCTACCTCAGCCTTTCCTCATAAGGGAGATGCTCCACTCCTTTAATCATCTTTGTTGCCCTGCGCTGGACTCTCTCCAGCAGTTCCCTGTCCTTCTGGAACTGAGGGGCCCAGAACTGGACACAATATTCCAGATGGCCTTTGTATCGCATCCATAGCAATCAGAGATCTAACTAAATTCTTATGCCTCTCTTATTGGTGTAGGAGGGATAGGTAAGAAAGAAAAAGAGATAGTACTGTACGTTGTCTGTTCTTCTAAACAAATTATATTGCTTTGGTGTTACCAACAGCTGCAAGTTGCTGTTTCCTTACAGGACCAGCAGTTATCATAATTGCAAAAAGAGATGACGAAGGATATGTCTGTCATGTAACACAGCTTCCTGACCTGGTTCCTGGTTTCCTGATCATACACACTTGCCGATATGTTAGTTCACTCCCCAGCTCTCTTCTGAATTGAACTAATCTGTCTGTGTTTATAATTCAGGCTGAAATGGGTGGTACTGAAGATGCTAATCTCTCTAATATTTTTGTGCCACCAGTGTTATGAAGCCTGTCATGGGCTGCTGTCCTCCTGTGACCCGCTTGCTGGCGTTCCTGCTGACATGAAAGCTTGCCTCTCTCTCATCTTGCACAGGGTTATGCTGTGGTGTGCTCTGCCTCTGATGTGCCATGGCAAGCAATGGCATACCTCCACCATTGCACCCCATACCATGATATTTTAGGGTCACAGGCATGTGACATGGGCCCCAGGAAAGAGGTGTGCCTGGCATACCCAGTAGTTTATGAATGTGGCTAGTCCTATATAGAGGGAGAGGAGTGTGGACAGAAGGAAATGAGAGAAGGGCCCTGCGTTTAGTCTGAGGACAGCAAATCACTGCCTTGAGTGGAAGACTTTGAAGAGGAAGCAGAATTTGTCTGTGCTGCTCTAATGAAAGTTATGCTCTCTAGAAACCTCAGTTCTCATTGAAAGGAAGGACATCTTTTATGGGAAACTGTAAAACTCTCATGTATTGTAGGTAGGTCTGAAGATTTATTTTTTAAGTCCTATTTTCAGGGTGCCTAGGATTTTCTGAAACCTGGCTGTTTAAGCAGTCAGTCTTTTGCAAGTTTGGCAATTTTATCTGTGGTGTGCTCTTATCTCCTCTCAGCTGTCTTTCTCTACTTAAGAGGGAACTCTCTGCCTACTCAGGGAATGCATAGTCTCTTTACAAGACACTATAGGAAATCCACTGCAGCATGTTGTATGGTGAGTTAAAGTTCATTGGTAGTAATTCTTGCTGAAGGAACAGCTACTGCATGCTTGGAATCCAGAACAGTAACTTCCAACAGCTACAAAATACACTCCACACGCTGAGGCAATCTATAGTCTGTGATGCTGATTGGAGAAGGAGTGTGGTGGTAAAATTATTAATATTGAAGATTGAGCAGTCTGGCTAAGATGCAACTTTTACTTTAAGAACATTCCTTTCAACTAAAAGCTAGCAGTTTGTCAGTGTTTCCAACTGCCCACTTCTGAGCTAAGCAAATACTGGGTGTGCTGCTCCTATAGGTGCCCCCAAGAGACATCTCTTCATATTGTCATGTTATTTACTGTTTGATTCCTTAGAAACATGGCAGTTAGCAAGTGACTTAAGTTCATCCCTCCCAAGGATGAATACCTGGCTTTGTTAACATTGAAGTGATTGTTTTTCCTCACCTCTCTCGTTTCTTTTTCTGAAACAGTGATATAGGTTGGGTCTCTGCAAACACTTGGCAAAGAACTGGGGAGCAGAGGGAAAGATGCTGTTCCAGTGTTCACAAAGCTTCTGTCTGACCTGTCCTAAATCGTACCTGCATTATGATACACTTGTAGTCCCCAGATTCTCCAACACAAGTTAATTGTAACGTTCTGAGATGGCAAAATTTGAGTCAGATGGGTTGACTAGGGTATAAGGTAGGGACCATACACACACACCTTTATGCAGGCACACTCTGTGGCCAGATATCCAGAACATTAATTTCTTTTCATACATCAGCTGGAAGAAAAATGCTGAAAGGGTCTCAGGAAAGGAACCTGGAGCACAGACAGGGATTCTTTCAGGAGCATGCTATTTTTCATCGAGACACTTGGACACCATAGAAATCCCAGCATACCCACTTTTCCCTTGACTTTAGCAATAATGAATGTCTTGCTATGGAAGCCAAAGAAATCGGTGTCAGATAGGACAATAGTACAAAATGTGAGCCCATTTGTCTGTGTGATTAATGGAATGAGCAACTTCCAGAATACAAACGGAGTTAAGGACACCTTTCCAGAGCCTGTGGAATATGCATTTACACAGAGGTGCAAAAAAGGCTAAGAATTCATATAGCTACTGCTGTTACCTGGGAAATAACAATAGAAAGTGCCAGGTGGTTAAGCAGGAGATCTGATCCATGCATCTTTTACATTAATAGAACCAAAAGCCAAAGGATCCACTAAGTCCAGCTTTGTAAAATTCTTTGTAGAACCATGGGAGGGAAAAATATTAGTGGTAAACTAGGTGATAAAATTTTCTGTATTGAATCACTCAGTTTCCAGTTAACTGATTTAATTACACAGTTAAACAAAAAACAACTTGCCTGGTCACCCACGAGGAGGCAGATGAGTAATTTTGCAAATGGTCCATGTTTCAAATGATATTTATAAAATAATTGTCCTCTGAAGGCAAGACCCTGCCCCACAAACCCAATTATCTGCCATGACTGTTCAACAGCAGCTGACTCTAAAAACTGTTCTCACTTAAAAATATGGGAAAATTCTTGATCTGTTTTAATCTGATTTTGTTCAGTGATACTGAGATACTTTCCCTGAAGTCCTCCATGGAAATGAAGTACATAGCTTTTTTTGGCCTTTTTCAAAACCGTTTTTCTTCTGTTATGATGATAGAGACCACCACCAAGATGAAATTAGTGAACTGTGTCCAATGACTATTGATACACCTTGTATCCAAAGCTGTCTTTCTGCATGTAGCACACATCTGGGGGCAAAGCACAGCCATCTCACTCTCCTCCAGGCTGAACCACAAGTTCTCTCACTTTACCATTCCTTGCTGAACACAAAACACGTTATCAAAACCAAAGTCCTTTATCACTCAAATCTGTGATCCTGAGACACAGGTAGAATGCTGGGTTTATTAGCATGTTGCTCTGGCACATGGTGTTGAACAACTGTTTCTATGGCTTTAAGGAGACTCTTTACTCTTAGACTATTTCAAAATAGCAGATATATTTAACTGAATTTTGGTATCATGTTGTCATCTCAGTTGCTGAAACTTCCCTAGAACACTGTAGAGGAAATGTGTTCTCTATGACGCTGTTAATTTGGGTACATACTGAATGTGGCTTCCAAAATAGCACTGTCACTTACCTGCTAGGATGCCACTAGGGCATCCCACGCTGATGTCTAGGGCTTGGAAACTTACAGCTCTCTTAAACATTTAGCTGCACTTTTCAAGTTACTGGAAAGGGAACATCTGTTTATAGTTATGGCACTATGATATTCTTCTATATTTACCATTAATATTTGCTCTCTTCAGCATTATGCCTTTTTGGCCATGTAGTAACCACTGAAAAGGCCTCTTCTGAGAGCAACCATCATGGGATTGTAATTATTTTCAGTGAGGTTGTTTTGGCCCTCCTTCTTCATCGCTGTTACCCTTTTTTATTTTCTTCTTCACACATTGTCTTCAGTCTGTGCTTGCTTTTTTTGTATTTCTGTCCAGCCTTGAGTATCATGAACTATTCCCACTGAAAATGTTTCTGGTTACCTTTCACAAATGAGTGACAAGCATGAACACAGGACTGTTGGTTGTACTTCATTGTCTTCAGTAGTGCCCTGAAAGGCAAGACCTGTCACACAGACCTCAGTGATCTCTTCTGCCTGAGACTGAAGAGCGTTTGTGTGACTTGAAGGTCTGTTGAGAGAAGGCAAAGTTATTGTATTTAAATGGTGGGGGGAGATTTGCCTTTAGCCTAAATAGAGTAATAGAGTTGTTTTCAGTTTCTTGCCTGGCTGCAAATTTCCTGTTTTCTTCCTTCTAGAGACTGCAGTCTTTTCCTACCTGAAAATAAAAACAAATTTATGAAAGACAGAGTAAAGTTGAAAGCCTAACTCTTCAGTGACAACAAAAATGCTCTAAGATCTGGACAGCAGTGCTGGATATCTGTTGTTTCTGTGATAGTGCATCATGATAGTACAGGAATTTTGATCCATACTTGAAGGATGCCTAGTCATTATTATGCTGTCTTTTATCAGTAGAGACTGTGGCAACAAAAATATACCATTATGAATTTGTTTTGAATGAGAGACAAAAAAATGTCCCTCTAGAAATCCTGCAGAAGGCCTATGTCTTTTTGCTGTCTTTTAAGATTTGGTTTGAAAACTTCTGGCCCTCTACACAGTAATTACTTCCATTGCGGAAGTACACACATTCTGCTACTCATGCTAATTACTGATAAGAAAAACACAGGAGAGCTCAATGATGAAACATGTTTCAGGCACTTGTCTTTCTTTTACTAAGCCAATTTCTGCAAAGCTGGCAGCAGTTACAAAGAGTTCCTTCTGTAATCATCCCCCCTCACTGCAACTGAAAAATTCATCCTCTTCTTTCCATCAAAAAATAACAAGGCAGCGGCTCATGCCTTGTCAAAATGGGCTTCACATGCTGGGTGTACTGACTGTCCGGCAGGTAGTTAGGCAAGAGACCACGTAGATGAGTGAAAAAAGGGAAAATTGCCTTATTTCTTCAACTTTGCTGCTCACTATGAAGACTGAGGGAACAGATGCTGTTATAAATACAAGGAAAGGGAAGGAGCAACAGCTTGGCTGGATTATGGTCTTGGACCCTAGACACTCAGTTTGTCATCTTAATTCTGATAGCCAGGATTGCCAGCTCTTCTTCAGTCATATGATACTTGGCAGTGAGACAGTGAGGGAGGAATAAATCCCAGCGTATTTCCTGCTTCCTAGATGGCTCTAGCTCTTCAGATAATAATGTAAAGTTAGTAAATGAGGTGGGTTAATCCTTAAAGTAGATGAGTAAAAAATGGAAATCTTAAATACTTTATTATTTTTACAAAATATGATTTTAAAATGAGTTTTGTGATTAGGATTTTTTAATTTCTGAAAGTAGCAATATTGACCGTTAAGGGGTGAACTCTTAAATTTTTGCAGAAAGCAACTGGTTCCACCTGAGGTAATAGACATTGCATGAGATACAACAAAACATTTGTAAATGTGTTCTTTGTTTAGGAAATGTATACAACTTCCTGTATTGGAACCAACATCAATTTCCCTAATTTTACCTGGTTTTACTTTAGGTTCATGTTAAGAAAGCATTGAGCCAAATAGTGAGGCCAAAATTGGAAAATTTACGTCTTGCTCTATGTCAGACAAGATGCCTAAAATATTTTAAAATGTAGGCATTATTAATATTTACAGAAAAGTGGCCAAGGGTGAAGAATCTTGTCTGGAATGTACATGGTTTTAGAATTCCTTTAAAAAGAAGGCTAAATTTCCCTCTGAGGGATGAAACAGTAATTTATGTCTTCTCGAGCTTCGATGACAGAAGTAGAAAACTTCTGCTGAGTTCGATTATAATTCAGCATTAACACTGGCTGTCCTTTGGCCACTTTGAGGTAATTTTCATTTAAGATTCTTGACTTATGCTTGGTAATGCTGGGTAGAAACAGCTCTCTTCTTGCCTTTTATAACATCCTTGGTATCTGTATCAGGGAGTGAATAGGGTCAGGTCTTTCTAATTTGTAGTCTCCATTTGGAGAATGACAAAAAGAATAAGCACCTGATATAGAGACAGTGCTTTACTTATCTCAGTCATGCTTAAACCCAACATTAATGTGTAGAATTAGCCTGTGCCTAATTATGACACAGGCTCCAAAACTGATACAGACAAGTTTTAAAATATTAAAATATGATTTGGGGTTTTTAAAAAGCATAAGAGGTTGTGGAAATCTTTGGAAGGTGCTTTGCTTTGAGAAGTCAAGCATATAAACTTTATATGAAGACTCATTAGAAGTATTTATTCAATCTTATTTGATCTTATTCATATGTCACATACTAATAAAAAAAAATTGACTTTTTTGCAGGGTGGTTGTTGTCGGGGGGTGTAACTATGTATTGCCTACCTTCCTCCTGAGATGTGGTACTCAAAACTGGAAGCAAGACTTTGCCTGCAGTCTTGAGTTCCCCATAGACTGGGAGGCCACCCTTCAGGAGTTTGTCCATCTTCATATAGTCTGTTCTTTCCTTTCTAATGCCCTGCTCATAATTCATTTTCATCTTGTGACCCACAGTAAGCTCCAAATGTTTTTCAGGAGAACATTCACATAGCAAGTTGTTGCCCATATTTTTATGCAGTTCATTTTTTTGTGCTTATGTGTGTTACAGTTCTCCCCACAGTATTTCACTCTATTTTTATTAAAACTTTCTACAAAAATAGTATCAAGAAAGTTTTGAATCCTATGCCTGTCCTCCAGCATACTGCAATTCTACCTGGTTTGGGATTCTGTGTGTTTTAAATTCGTATGAAGTCTATTGCATCATCCAGGTTACTGTGACTAGACAGCATTGAATGTAAGACCATCTCGCTAATAAGTGGCTAACAATTCTCTGCAGTGTTTTGGTCAACTAGTTTTGAGTATCGCTTGGAGTTCAGCTGGAGTATTTTCACCTTTCTTGATTTGCTTCTTGTCTATGTGAGCCAGTGTCTAGGGCCTTAGTGGGGTCAAGATATGATAGGTGCAATTTCTCCTTTATTTGCCTTGTTTCTAGAAGGAAATTAGATTGGCTCAACCCAATGTTAGTTGTTAACCCATTTAAGCAATTGTAGACTTATAACTATATGTAGTTTTGTAGAAAATTTACTGGTTTGGTACACTGTTCTATGATGGTTAGTGGGAGACTAATAAGATATAGAAAGATTCTTTAAGAAGAAAACAGAGAAATCCATATACCATACATAGCATCAGCAAGACCCAAAGATCAAACAAGCTGGACTGTTCCTGGTCAAACTGGGGGGAAGTCAAAGGTAGGTATTAAAATATAAAACATCTGGATAATTTTCTTTGCTTCTATTGAAATATTCTTTAGAATAGTAAATGAGAACTAACAAGAATTGGAAAGAAGATACTTTCAGGAAGCTCAGTGGAGGTTTTTCAAAATCACATAATATGTGCATGTTGCAAATCTAAATTGTGGTGAAACAATCCCATATTTATTTAAGTGGATTCAGTAGCCAAGATTGGACTATAGAAGTGTTTTGACATAGTGTGATGTGAGAGGGGGAGAGCTCTAGATGCATATGTTCTGTTTTTCTTATGTTTATATGGCTCACTAATTCTAAGAAATAATAATATAAAGTCGAACAAATATGCAGAAAGAAGTGGGACAGCCAGTCATCCTTGGAGAAGACAGTAAGTTTTAAAATGATATGGTAGTGCAACTTCAGAACCTTACCACAGAAAAAATTAAGTATCATAAGTTTTCAAAAAGACTTTCTATTATATCCATTTCCAGCAGAAATGAACTGCTTTAAGAAATCAAAGTTTTTATTAAAAGCTGAAAAAACTACTCTAGCCCTTGTCATTTCTGAGACAAAAGGAAATGTAAACTTACTTCAGAATAAGGACTGAGACCTAAGGAGAATAAAATGAAACTGTTAAGAAATTGGAATAAAAATCAAGATGGCGCTTGACCTACTAGTCTTTGAGTGTATAGGGAGTTATAATACTGAAAGGCACTGCTAAACCTAAGCTTATTGTGTTAGGTTAGCAGTGCAAAGAAAGACCAGACCACAGAAAGCCATATAGCAAATAGATGATATGTAGAGAATGATTAAAGAGAAGGTAATGTGGTATTGATCACTAAAATGGTTATCCAATAAATCTAACTCAATCTCTTTTAGAGGCATAAATATTAAGGGGGATAAAAATCTATTTGTGTGGGAGGCTAACAGACCAAGAAGCAATGAGCAGCATGAGCTGATGATGGAGGAAAAATCATGTAAGATAAACTTGATTAATATTTTGGAAATTGAATTACAGATGGCTGCAATTGAACAGATGTAATTTGTATGGCTGTCAGATCCTGCTCCTGTTTATACAGATGAAAATCCCAGCTGACTCTGTTGACATCCATTAAGCTTTTGCTGATTGAACTCAGAAAACAGGGAACACATCCCTAGCACTCATTGAAACAACATTTTCATTGTAAATATTAATTAGAACATGGCTATGTGTATTAGCATAGTCAGGTAAATGTCTACATCATAGATAGAGTATAAATATATAGATATGTGGTTTTGGGTGAAGTAGGAAACGAACTGTGGATAATAATAATAATACAGGCTTGTTTTGCCTTGAAAACAAGATGGTCTAAATGAGAAGTTCTTAAAAGATAGCTTGTTTACTGAGAGGACATGGTGCACTTGAGGAGCTTGTGACACATGTTTTATGATCTGGAATGTGGTATGAGGGAGTCTTGGAGAATGCAAACCATGGTGGGTGATGCCAGAGGACTGCAAAGGCTGAAGGGAGACAAACCTGTAACCTCATTACAGTGCGGGGAGCGGTCCTTAGGAGAGTGCTTCCCCCAGAGTACTCCCTAATTTTGAAGGGTGCTGGCTGGAGCACCCCAGAACAGCTGTGAGATGAGACTGGGAACAACTCTCAGTCTTGCTTCCAGCACTTGCCTGTTCAGCAACAGAGGTGCATCCTGAATCAGAGGGTAATCCTAGACAATTTACTGAATTAACTTGTGCCATGCTCACAGTTTCAAAATGTGAATAGTTTCATTTTTACAACAGGAATTAAGATCCTGTAGACAATATCTAAACTGCTGATAAAGTACATACGCAGATTATGAGGAATATTAAGGTGTGAGGTAGTGACAGGACAGTAATATTGTAGAAACTGATCTGATTAAAGTAGAAATATGGGTTAAAAAAAAAGAGAAAATTACTTTACCTAGAAGTTATTTTTTATGCTAAGAAATATTAGGGTTATTTTGAAACTGGATTTGAGTTTCCCTGTAGCACATTCCAGTGGAATGTGTGAGAGAGCCATCAGTGTACAAACACAGGTCTTGAAGCAATGTTTTGGCTCGCTGACTCCTGTGTTACTGCTGCCAGCCACAGCATGCAGTTCTCTCCATAAAATGGAAATACAAGTGCTGATAAGCTTCAAAGTTATGAACTTGGTACAAAGGGATGGAATAATTGGAATTTAATAGTGTCTACAGCATAGGGATGTTTTTAAGTATATTCAGGGCGCAGTGTGCCAACTACTGAGGAAAAGACAGTAGGACAGGAGAGCACATATTATGATTGTTGCTATGTAGCTGGAAGGAATTGTTTGATCACTATATGACTGCTCACCCTGAGAATATTGCTAATTTGATGTTTACACATCAAGAGGTAATATCTTGGTACAAAAGCAATTAAAGTAGTAGGAATCTTTTTCTTAGTCATCTCTGTTCTGCTCTAGGTGTCTTTTCTCAGTCGGGCACCTGAATTTTCACAGCATAGGGTGATTAGCGAAGCAAAGTTTTAACACAACAACTCTTTAATTCAGAGGACTATGCCGTCTTTGTTTCTCACTGCTGGATAAGTATTGAGCATACAGACCTTCCGAAATGCCAGCTCTGAGAAAAAACAAACACATGCTGTGGGTGAGGGAAATGGAGAGCTAATGAGGCTTTTGTCAGATGCCTTCCTCTGCTTGCTATATAGCTACTTTTCTCTGGCTTGCTATTTAGCCTGCAAGCCTCAGGGAAACAGACTGTCTCAAACTAAGTTTTTACAGTGCCTTGCTGGGGATGGGAGCTTTACATCATTGAGTATTTGCATTATTGATCACTCAAATATAGCAGGATTTGCCTTCTGTGCAGCTATTATTTTCCTTCCTTGTCTCCAGCAATAGCACAAGCCTAAGCAGACAGAGGGTTAGCTTTCTCCCAAAGGACAGGGAATCCTAAAGAAAAGCTCCTCTGAGCATGCAGCAGTAGCAATGCCTACCCAAGCTCCACAAGACCACGCTATGTCTTATCCACATGCTTTGTAGCTGTATATGGTAGTGAATGCATTAAAAAGCCTACACAAAGCATGTTCAGGAACTCCATCCCTGGTGAAGAAACACACACTGTTTACTATCTTTATAAGTGATCTGGATGATGGGATCAAGTGTAACCTGGTGAAGTTTGCTGATGACACCAAATTGAGTGGGGAAGTGGACACTTCAGAAGGGAGAGCCACCCTGCAGTAAGACCTGGGTAGCCTGGGAGAGTGGGCTAACAAGAAGTTATGAAGTTCAAAAAGGAGAAGTGCAAGGTCTTTCACTTGGGAAAACATAATCCAGGAGCGCAGCACAGGCTGGGACCCATCTGGCTGGGGAGTAGATCTATGAGGGTTGTCCTGGGTGACAATAAGCTCAGTGTGAGTGAACAGTGGGCTGCTGTAGCAAAGAAAGCCAACAGTCAACAGTAGCATCACCAGCAAAGTAATTATCCCACTCTAGTCAGTGCCTGTCAGGCCACACCTGGAGTACTGTGTTCAGTTTTGGTCCCACTATGCAAAAAAGATGTGGACAGACTTAAGAGGATCCAGAGAAGGGCCACAAAGATGATCAAAGGACTGGGAAGCTGCCATGTGAGGAAAGGCATTTCCCCAGCATTGGATGATTTTAGGATTCGGCTGTACAGGGTCCTGGGCCATCTTGTCTAGACTGTTCTTTTGCCAAGAAATGTTGGACCAGATGATCCTTCCAGCCTGGTATTCTATGATTCTATGACTAATGAGCTCAGTGGAAACAAATAAAGACGAGGAGGATATGGTGTTGTCCAGGCTGAGAGGCAGTGACATTATCTGTGGGGGGAAGTGAAAATAAGCATCCCCTCCTTGTTCAGGTCTGACAATGGAATTGTTTCTGTGCCCAGTCCCCACTTTCAGGACACTGGCTGATGAGCAGGTGTAGGAATTTGTGCATTTGTTCTTCTCTAGCTCAGCTCATCCTTCATCACATTTGAAGGGCACCCACAGCAAAGGCTCTGCTGCCCATCACTGCGATCCCGGGACAAGTCACTTTAAACCTTGCCATCTCCCTTTTTCTCTAGAGAGTAGATTTTAAAGTATTTTTTAGTGCTGAAGTTAGGCAGAATAGAATTGTTCAAGGAGTTCATGTGCAGCCTTGCGTGGATGTGGCTTCCTCCAGCTGGCGTGGCTGCCGACAGTCTGGCTCATTGCTCCTCCTTGAAATGTTTCTGCAGCACTATTATGTCTTTCATGAATGAGCCCTTAAATGTCCTTTAAAATGAACAATATGGTTTTGTCATTGTTTGACCAGTCAGAGGATATAAGGAGATGTGATGGTATATCACAGAGAACATTTATTTCAGGCACTTATAGTATAAGAAACTGTCTCTGTGAGCATAGCTCTGAATTATAACCCTTATAGGAAAAAAAGAACATCTGTTCAGGCCTCCAATAAAGTGACAGTAATATCCATTTAATGGAGAAAACTTCCAAACAGGAGACTATTAAGCTTTCCTGAATAAATTAATGTTATGCAGTTTTAATGCAGGTCTGAAATAGATGTGAGAATTAGAGTGTATATAAGAACTACGTATTCTGTGAAACTTTACTTGCATTGATATAAAATTCTCTCTTTCAGATGGCTGCATGAAAGTAAACTGTATTTTTCAAGCTGACTTTAATGATCTATATCAACTGTGCTATATTGCAGAAGGAGAGTTTGAAAGTATGACTTTAGCTGATGAGTAAAGGGATCAGCCATTGGCTCTGTGAGAGGAATACATTCAGCTGGATCAAGCTATCAACATGAAGACCAGGGATGAGAAGAGTTACTTGGGGCCAAGTGATTTTAGGGCTTGTTCCCTATCAGCCCTATCTCATTATAAATTAATATTGGCTTGCATCTGTGCTGGCTGGTTGTGATCTCTAAGGAGTCTGCAGGTTAGGATTGGCAGAGTGTGGTTAATTCTTGCCCCTAATTCATGCTTGGTAAAATCAAGACTATACCTGGAGGGAAGGGAAACAGGTATAAATGATCTGGCTGCTCGAGTTTTCTGTTTGCTTAGGCAGGTATTAGACTGTTTTTTCTTCTTTGCTCTGGAGCAATGCTTATTAATTTAAGTCCCCCTTCTTAGTGCCATATCATGCCAGAGCTTCAATTTGTTGTAGCAACTTCAATATATTGGTGAGTATTTATTTTTAAAATATTTTAATGACCGTTGAGCACTTGTCTTCTCTTTGGAATATCTTTACAGATTAATTTCAATAAACTTGAAAATGTTCTACAAAATCTGTTTTTGTGCCTCTTTGGTTTGAGCTTGGTATAATCTTCATGTGCATTTTCTGTAGGCTACCTGATGTACTGTAAACTAGGTAATTTAAGGAACTAATTATTTCAGCTATATGCATATGTAAATGCAGTACTGTTTTTGGCAAGAAAATTGATAGAAGACATAAGGTTTTTTTAAACATAGCGAATGATTCTGAAGTTGGTTCCTATAGAGGGAAAGGGAAGTTAGTTTACTTGGCTCTGAACAAAATATCTCTGTTTAGGTGGTTTACATAGTATAATTACTATAGATAATCATGTCCCTGGGCTCGTCATAGGATCATAGAATGTCTTGCATTGGAAGGGACCCACAAGGGTCATCAAGTCCAACTCCTGTCCCTGTACAGGACAACCCCACAGTTCACACCATGTGTCTGAGGGTGTTGTCCAGTCTCTTCTTGAACACTGTCAGGCTTGGGGCCGTGACACCTCCCTGGGGAGCCTGTTCCAATGTCCACCACCCTCTGGGGGAAGAACCTTTTCCTAATGTCCAATGTAAACCTCCCCGGCACATCTTCCTGCCATTCCCTCGGGTTCTGTCATTGGATGCTGAAGAGTTCAGCACCTGCCGCCCCTCCTCCCCTTGTGAGGAAGCTGTAGCCACCATGAGGTCTCCCCTTAGTCTCCTCCTCTTCAGGCTGAACACATCAAGTGACTTCAGCTGCTTCTCATATGGCTTCCCCTCCAAACCTTCTACCAACTTTGTGGTCCTCTTATGGACACTCTCCAGTAGCTTAATATCTTTTTTATACTGTGGCACCCAGAAATGCACACTTATGTCACTTGAAGTAGTTGCCATGGAAATCCTCACAGCATGAACTTCTTCAGTGAGGACCTTATGGCAGATATCTTAAATTATGTCTGTAATTTCCCTAAACACATCAGACACTAGAGTGAAAGGGGATCTGTGTGCCTTTGAACCACCTGCACAAGAACTACTACGTGCTTGTTCTAGCATATATTTCGCTACTTCTTTAAATCAGATAAGGGAATGTCAGATTCTAATAGTGTGCATTTATGTGAGAAAGCAATACAATGAATTAAAGAAATCTCTTCTAGCTCCTAGTCACCTCAAATATTTTCAGATGAACCTCTTTCTTCTTCTAAAAGACTTCTGTATGCTGAGCTTTTAGGAATATAAATATAGGAGACATCCCTGATATTTGAATGCTTTCCATTGCTCTACTATAGAGCCTGTTCTGAGCAGATGTAATCTTTGCTAGGACAGGAACAAATCTAAAAAATGGAAAATGTGAATGGTCTTCCAGTTTCAATATATATATTTTTTTAGATGTTCTCATTAATCTCCAGTCTATTTTTCTAGCCTTTTTGTAAGGACTAACTCTGCTGTAATAAGAATGTTAAAGCACCAAATGTTTTGTTCTTTTATCTTGAATAAGGTACACTACTAGAGTGAATTTATAAGCTACACATTAGAGATGTCATATTGGATTGTACCTTGTGTTAAGCAGACTTCATGTGCTGGTGCTGTTCTATCATTGTGTCAGGCTTTAGCTATAATGCTTATGTAGATAGAGAGACAAATTGTCCCGTTGCAGTGCTGTGAGATTGAGGTAATTCCATTAGTTACATATTTACACAAATACAACTGAGTATAGCATTTGTCCCAACATAGACACATGGGGAAATTAATAAAATAGGTTCAATGCAAAATTTTAAGAGATAATTATGGCAAATAACACTTTAATGACAAAATAAACAAGCTTTATAAAATAATCAAACATACGTTTTCAAAATATTTTCTACTCTCTGTGTGCCTTGTTTTTAAGGAAGATGAATATTAGTACCTTTCACAAAGAGTATTTTTATTAGTCCTGCAGGGTAGGGAACTTGAAGATGACTGTTCCCTGGGATCATATAAACTGCATTTAACTCCGTCCAGCTCCCACTGCGCTGATGTTGATGTCATGGAAACAGCATCTGTGACTAACTCGGTGCCAGCTGCAGCAAAGGCCGGTCGCAAACACGAGTGGAGGTGGCACTAATGGTGGGTTAAAGCACACAGATGAGCAAGAACGGAAACGAAGTTTGCTTTGCCACTGAACAGCTCCCACCCTAATTCTCCTGAGCTTTCAGTCTGTCTCTCCATTCACTATATTCCCCTTTAAAATTGCGTCTGCTCAGCTTCCCCTGCCAGACACTCTGGCACAGTTCCTCAGGCACTTAAATATCATTGCGGATTTGGGCTTCCAAGCCTACATCTTATTTCCCTCTGAGGGGGAGGAAGCTTTGCAAGTAGAGTTAATTTTTCTATAGAGGAAACAAATGCCATGAAACCTTTCTATTAGATTAAAACTGATAATAAAAAACACCCTTTGGCCCTCAATGAGGAATGTCTGTGAGCTGCACAGCCCCACTCCCTGGGATGCTGTCAAAAGCCTTGGTTAGGTGGAGCATTTAGTGTAGTTTGCTTCCAGTGAAACCCAGGATAATTCATCCCTCTTGTACAATCTGCTTTTTCTGTCCTCCAAGCAATATGTATGGCGTGGATCCAACCCACAGAGAGCACAGATGTAGCGGCTCTGTAAAAGCTTCTGAAACATCCTGTGTCTGACATAAATAAAAATGACCTTTAGTATCAATCTCTCTCTCTCTGACTGCCAATAATGGGCTAGTCATGTTACAAAATGCCAAGCACACACAGTATGCTTGGCAAAAATTTCACCAGTCTGGGCAAAATACAACTAATTAATGCATAAAAATATTCAGAAGGCATATATAGGTGTGTTTGTTTCTCTCTCTATATAAATGTGTCTATATATAATATAAATAAACTCTGTGCAACTATGCAATGGTATTTTGGGAGATGCAGAACACAGCAAAGCAACATTTGCATTATTGTAGTATAGCAGTCTCATTCCATTAACATACTGGCATAAATCTGGACAGCTGCATCTAAAATGGCAAAGATGTAAGTCATGGCAAATTGCTTGCAGTGAAGAATTGGGTGTAAATTGCCAAGCTCATATCCAAAAAATGGAAGAAATAGCTTTAGACAACTGAACTTCGTCATCCGTTTTCTAAATGGAAGCCAGAGTTGGTTAATTTTCATTTTAAACTCTAAATCTGATGGGATAAGGCAATGTGATTCCTGATTCCAGTGCTGGCATACAGTTTCCTACCTTGGTTTAAAAGTAAAGCTAACCTACTAGTTTTTGGTGGATTAAAAAAAATGAAATTCATTCTTATCATTCTGTGAAGCCATTATCCTCCTGGAGAGAGTAAGAAGATACTGTCTAAGGGGACCTGCACACTGAATGTTTATTTGCCACTCAGTAATAAAGCATATATGTTTTGAATCATGTGGATTGTTAGTCATCAATATCAGTAACATTAACATTTTTCTCAGGTTGTCGTAAACAAAGCTGATCTATCTGTGGTTTGACAATCTACTGATGATTTTTTTTTTCCCAAATCAAAATGTGTTGTTTACCTTCATTTCGTAACGTATACCAAGATTCTGTAGACAGATCAGATCACAGATATGTTCAGGCAAATAATTGCCACTGGAACAATGGCTTTGTAATGATATGTGCTTTCTGACAGTTCTTGCTTTTGTTTTATAGAGTAGTGTTTTCTACAACTCCATTTAGGGAGAGTAGGAATTGTCTTCTAGTTCACTAGCAACACCATGGTGCTCCCTGCATGGCTCAGTTGATCTTACTGGAAAACTGGGGAGCTGTACCAAGAGGGGTAGAAATGTCCCTAACAGCTGAGCCTGTGACTGGGATATTCCTGCAGGACAGCAAAAATTTGACTTTGACTTCTTCATTCTCCTGTACAGAGATGAGAGCTGTTCCTGGGGCTTTTCTTTCTTGTGAAACTCCTCCTTTCATGGGACTATTGGGTAAAATGAGGTTATAGATCTCTGACTGTGATTTGCAAGAAGAGAATGAGCTTTGCTTGGCTCTTGAAGAAAGTAAAGTACAGGGCCCTGTGGCTCCGCAGTGGAGGTGGCTCTGCAGCATGCTGAGACCAGAGCAGCATTTAAATGACTCTCCAGGCGTTTCCTTGTGGTTCAGTTGTGGACAGTTGTGTGTTGCATGTGCAGTTCTCTGCTCAGCACAGCAGTTATCTTGGAGCCCATTTGGCGGTGCCCAAATCTGCCTTCTCCATGGAGTCCAGAGGCTGCCCTGGGGTTTGTGGAGGAAGGGAGGGACAGCAGAAGGTAAGGTGCATTGACTTTATTTCAGGATAAAAATCCAGTAGTGTTTGGAAATTGTGTGCTGAAGGTTTAGAGTTTCAGTTCTACACATTGGCACGTGGTTGGTTGTTTTACTCAATTGAATTGTCAAATTTATTTTCAAACCCTAAAGCATACAGGTTGAACTTCTGGGCAGCTTCTCGTAGAGAAGAGTTGAAGTCTGCTATGAGTGAAGTACAAGCTTCATCACCTTCTAAGCAAACTAGTTTCCTTCAAGGGGAAAAACATTAAAACATCTTTAACTAATATTTGTTTTCTATAGTTGTACAGCACTGCAGAAGTCCTGTTTTCTTATGACATAATAAAGATGTACTCAGATTGCTCACTGAAGCTCCAAATGTGCTTATGCTTACTTTGTCACAGCCATGACATCTTTCTCAGTGGTTTGTAAGATTATGTCATGTAGTGCTTTTAGAACCCGAATAACTTTGCCTCAACTTCAGTGCAATTTATGTCCAAAACTAGGGACATATTTTTTTATTTAACTGTGTAATGACTATCGACATGCACCTATTTAGCAACTCTAACAATACAAAGCAGTGTCCAAGTTTTCCAGCATGTGATTGTGATGCAACTTATAATGAATTACCAGACCAAGGAAATGTATTTAACCTAGAGCAACAGCAATTTAGAAAGAATTGTTCTGTGATTTGCAGACCCCAAACAGGAGACCTGTCTGCAGAAAGAAACTTGATGTGTGCATTGGGATTGATTTGCCTAATGACTGCATCATTTCAGGGCATGTTTTTGGAAAGGTGCTGGATACACACACACGTAAGTCAGACAGTTTGTATGTTACCCCAGTTTTCAAGCTTCAGTCAAAATTCCGGTAACATAAAAGGGAGAGTTTTTATGCACTTCCACACTTTCAGGACAATTGCTGAAAATACACGTGACTGGATCTAGCATAAGGTCTTTCTGTACCAGGTAGCGCTAGAACCTGTAGGTCAGGTGTTTAATCTGATCTGCAGGGCAGATATTACCTTAGTCTTCTTTGTTATTACTTTAAAATTAACAGTTTTACTTTGGGTCCAACCAGCTATTATTCTGCATACTTTGATGTTGAAGGGTAGCTCTACAAGTCCTTGTGTATTCAATCAGAAACAGAGCAGGAGGTGATGACCTTCATTAGCCTGAAATGTTCATTCAAGTGCACTCTGGATTATTAGCTGAAAATAAAATACACTAAATAAAAAGAAATCCTGAAGCCCGGAACTGTCTGCATTATGAATGCAATCTGCTTTTGTAGGAATTTGTTAAATAGCTTAAGTAATTTTTCTTCCTTTACTTACATGCAATGATGGTGGGAGGGTTGCTTTCTGTGCATCTGTTCTATAAAAGAAAGGCGGCTGGAGAGATGAAATCAGATTACAATGAATGTTTTTAAGAACAGAATGAAAGCATTTATTGTATTCATGCAATGAGACACGATTGGTTTACAGGTGGAAGTCAGTGCTGTGAGGGTTTGAGGAAGGAGTTTACTACAACACGCTTGATTTTACCAGTTCGCTCATCCATCTAGTTTATTTTCCTGCCTCTGGTAGCGTTTGTTACTTCAAAGGAAAAAACGAAATCTAAAAATAAAGCAAGCATGTAAGAAGAAGAGATCCTCTCTTGACTTTTACAAGCTGTCAATTTATGCATTGCAAGATGAAAGGTAGTTAGCATTAGATCATTATCCTGCTTTAAGTGTTTTGTGTTATTAAAAAAAAAAGTCAATCTTGAACTCCGATCTGTGCTATGTTTACTACATGATCCGTGAGGGTCATTGTTTTCCTCTTGTAGTTCTCTCAGAACCAGAAATGTATGTCTTTTGCATAAAGTTGATTCTTATAGGTCTTATTTCAATGTTATAGAAACAGCTGGTGAAGACTCAAGCTTTATTTACTGTAACTGGATTATTTTTTTTTAAGTATTATGATTACTTCAAGCCATACTAGTTGTTTTGAACTGGTGCTGATGTATAATGTAATCTTGCTAATCAACATCTTTTGTTATTGTCTCATATTTCAACACTTAATAAGGAGGAGTATAGTGACTATCAATTTATTTCCATAATTCATGGAAGTCAGCATAGCTCAAAATAAGAACATAATTACCCTATCAGGTCAGACCTGTCTAGCTTAGTGGCAATAGGAGACACTAATTACTTTTAATATTTTTGATCTATATGGTTAATTTACATCAACTAAAAGACTGACTGTAAGATGAAAACTAGTTGCCTAATTTGAAGTACTTTAATTATATCACTTATACCATTTAAATGCTATAATAATAGAAATAAAAATACATACATGGCTAAAAAGTAGTGGCTTATGTTTCTCTTCACAAAACTTATCAGTTTTCTCATTGGGATTAAACATTTTAAAGGCACTGAACAGCCAGAGCCTCTCTTGATACTTCACTCAACAACTGGCAGGATTGGGCCTCATCACTTTTTCTCATTTGAAGTGATGGGGAAAGCTCCTGCTGATTTCCAGGACAGGTGAGATTCAGGCTTGGAACAACTCACTATAGATGCTTGTAGGTAGACTCAAACTCCTTTGTGCATGTTTCTAAGCTTTCGAGTCAGCTCCAGTTTGTGATTCTGGACAATCCAAACTATTAAGGTAATAATTAACTTATGAGGCACAGTGAAGGTATGGATTCTAGTCTGTGTAGGCTTTATTGTAATACTGCTTAGAATATATATTTGTATAAAGGCTTTGCTTTTGAGTCTCGGAGAAGCAGTGAGCAACAGATGGACTGTCTATGCAATACCATACCGATGTGGTTAGCAAAATCCTACCAGGATGTAAGCAGCTTATTAAGTATGAGATGACACAATGAAATATTCAGATGGAAAATGAGTACCCACATCAGGCTGCAGATGAACCTTGTACAGAAAGAGCTGTAAAGAAAAAGGCATGTATATGGACAGGACATGGTTTTGTGCTGGAGTGTTGTCATGGACATGTGTGAACAAGCACACTGAGAACAGGCGTGTGTTAGGGCACTTTGCAGACAACATACCTAACCAAGTCTTTGCCCCTGACATCCTTCTTTATGAGGCAAGATTAGCATTGGAGTCCCCAGAATGTAATCCAAACAGCTCTGGTGCCAAAATATCTGCTGAGCTGACCACACATACAAACACCTAACAGCTAAAAGGACTCCAGGGACAAACTTGCATCTGGCCAACTTCTTCACAGGGTATGGGTGCATCTAATTATAAAAGTACCATTGTTGGTACAGTTTACAATATGTATAATATGAAGGAAGAATAAAGCACCTGGAAAAGACTCACTGACTGATCAGGAGCCCCCTGGAGCTGTTTGAAGACCTGGAAAAAGGGAAGTTGCAGTTTTCTAAATCACGGTGGTTAAGCATGTTGAAAAGAATAAATGACAAGTTCTCTCTGTGTTCTCATTTGTGGTCTGGCAACTGAATAATTATTGCATTGGGGTGAACTACTGAAATAATTTTCAAAAGAGACACTGGAAAGTCAAATTCTCTTCACCCAGTACTTGGTGTCTAGGCCTTTTTATAAATCTTCTCATGCTAGTTTGATCCTGATTCTTAGGTATATTTTATGGGACTGAACACCTCTTAACTAATTTTTAAGAAACAATAGCTCCTCAAAAGAAGTTAACTGAGGACCTGCTTAGCCCTGGTTTCTGAGCATGGGCAGTGGCAGAACCACAGGTGACCAAGCTCTGTCTTAATGCTCATGATCTGGTTCTTGCTCCGATTTGAGACACCTATTATACCACAGGGCTTTCATAGAGTTCAGGTGTTCAGGTACAAGTTGTCATAGAAACAGTTTGAGTGGAGCCTTTATTTTAAGTCCTTAGGTCTCTGAAGCTGGGAGGTATCTAATCCAGAGGTGCCTTAATTTTTATTCTGAAATTTCCATGGCTCACAGTGCCTCTGGATGGATGAAGAACTGTTGATTATTCTGGACATTGCTCTACATGTTGTGGTTATTTACCCACTTACCATTCAGTGTGACATACAGAAAATTTCTGTGATAGGAAGTAAATCTGTAAGTAGCACTGCAGTGGTTACCCCAGACTGGTGGACTGAAAATGTAACAATTTGGTACCTAAATCACTCAAGCATAGATGATTACTCAAGGAATAGGCAATTCTTCACATAGACACACCAATTCTAGTGATAATCAGATAAATTACTCCCTTGTTCAAAGGGAGTGTTATAGCTCCCTTTCATGTCTGATAACCCACACGCATAATAGTCTTAAGGACTGGGCTCAATTTCCTCAAATTATGTCCCCCGTTGTAAGGAGGACGTAGGAAAATTCTGCTGTACGCTTTACTAGAAAAGCTAGTGAACTTACATTTAACCTATAGATTAAAGCCAAGCCATGTGAGCCTTTATCACTGGAAGAACAAACACTTGAATAAAACACATATGACATCTCAGTTTAATGAGCTTTGTGGTTGATACATATATTAAAGGAATATTTTCTGTACTTAATTAGGATTACAAAAAAACCCAAGAAGTGGTAACTTTTTGTTTTCTCAAACATGTAATACCTGCAAACATTTAAGCAACTTGTTTTTCTAATGTTAATGATGTGAAAGGAAAATATGTTTAAAAAATAAAACAAAGCAACCCCAGCCAACAAACCAACTTAACCAAACCAACCAACCAACCAAAGAAACCCAAAACAAACCACCACACCGGGAGAGTTCTTGGAATAAAAGCAGAAAAAGACAGTTTGACATTTCTTACTTCTGCAAGAAACCACATGGTTCAAAAAGACGTGGCATTTAGTAGAAACTGATTTTGATAATTTTTCTGTTCCCTTGTTTCCCAACACACTTCTTGGGCTACTTTGACTTGAGATTCCTGCTGCACGGGAACATCCATGACTCAGATGCTCCTGTGTCGGTCATGTCGCTGTGCTGTGTTCATGATGGCGTGGTGCAGAAGCAGCATCCAGCAGGGTATGTGCAGCATGCTGCTGCTAACCAAGACTGATACCGCACTGTTGGTTTTCATAAACTGATAAACTTACCCGAAGTAAGTACAGTGGTGATCTAAGTAATGCTTGATGTTGTTGCAGCTACTGCTTCCCCATTTACTAATGCACCTTCCTCTCTTTCACAAAGTGCTGAGATCCTTTAGCAGTGCAGCAGATTGTTTTGGTTTTTTAAAGGACCTTTTAGCCAAAGATTTCAGAACATCTGTGAGCCCCTGCCAATTAAAGCTTCCCTGCTGTGATTGTACCCAATTTATTACAAATGACAAAACTGAGACAAAGAGATAGTTACAACAGTATCTGTCCTATCTCATTTTCTATATCTTGTGGTAGAGACTTGCATTTGAAAAGCCTTTAACTTATTCTAGATAGTATCATATATAAGTAATCCTGCTACTTGGATCTCTTTTCATTTCCTTTCAGATAAGATTGTTCTGGGTTTTGTTTGTTTTTTAAATTGTAGATTTTGCTGAAACTTGAATTACTTGGGGAAAAAAAAATTAACTGTGCACAGCAGTAGACTGCACTTAATTCAGTGTAATCATTGCATTAGACTATTGCAATTTCCAGGCATTTTGACTGAAAGATCATTAAGATAAGACAAGTAAGATAAAACTTAAGTATAAGGCTGCTTGCGTTTTGGATCCTGAGCAATGCAGAGTGCAATGCATTCTTCTGCTCTCTTCCAGAAGTACCTGGAAAATAGAAAGAGAAATGATCCAGTGTGTTTGGGGAGGAACCACACACTCAAACAAAGAAATGAAAACATGGATACTAAGGGAAACAGAACAGGTTTTTTCCTGATTATACTTGTTCTCTTTCCTTATTGGTATATCTTGTGATATTTCAGGGAATTACTCTTCACCGTCACTAATACATCATGACATGATGGGGAAGAATGTATATCTGCTTATGGATTAAACAAGGGCAAAGGCATCTATTCTGATCCTGGTGACATGAGGACTGGAACAGAATCATCTCAGTAGAGATATTATTTTAAAGAAATAAGTATCTATGAATTCAATGGAATTTTTCTTGTGGTCATGACTTCTATATTAGCTGTTTCTGTGCCAGTTGCAGAGATGGGCAGAGATCAATCAGTGTGCAGCAGCGACGCGTGCAATAAGAGATGCCTGCTGTACAGATCTGATAAACGTCTTAATCCAATATGAACTATGCTGGCAGATCTCTGCCTGTGCATCATGCCATGATTTTGAAAACACACATTTATTGATTGGACTGCAAGACTGGGGATTAATTTAAGATAAGTGATTCCACAGAAGTGGTGGAAGTAATGGAGAAAGGAGGAGGTGGCTATGTGCTGGATTCACAGGTGCAGAGAACAGTTCTGTGCACAGCTGGAGGGCTTCAGCTCTATCAGCAAATGTTTTCAGTGTGGTACAAAAGGTGAAAATGTCAGTGCTACTACTTATTAGATATTTTTCCTGTAGGAAAGAAGACCATTTTTATCATCTGCCTATAATCTGCTGCGCTGCATTACATTACCAGTGAGTACACATCATCCTTCATCTTCTTCATGGTGGGCGCTTTATCAGCTTATGCCATCTTCACAAGAGTTACCAAGTACTTTCCCTTTCTCTTCTCTCTGGAAACTTATTTTCATTGTTTCTTTTCTTTACATATATAGTGTGTGTCATGATTATGAAACAGTGATATGCATCCCTACTACAGGAAGAGAGCTGTGCTCTTCATCTGAACCCCAAATCTTGCTGCAGTGATGTTGATTAAGCCTGGTCTGAGGCTTAGAGGATCTGCCGTGATTGCTGATTGAAGTAGCTGTGCTGTCTACCTTTATGCTTTGTTTTTCGCATGCTGCTTTTCCTTGGTAGTGCTTATCTTTTTTATTTTCCCCATCTTTAATCATAAGAGGTGAACTAGAATGGATGTCCGGCTTTGTTTCCTCCTGAAGACAATTCTGCCCTGAGGAATAATGAAGGCTACTCTAAGTCCTGCATTTTCAAATGCTGTGTTCCTGCCCCAGCTGATGCCCAGGCTGGTGTGGGCCAAATACACAGAACTTGTTGTTGGAAGCTGGGAAATCACGTGTTGAACCACTTTATCTCTACTCACGTAGACTGGGCACAGACAAGCAGGCTGTCACCAGCAGATAGAGTCAGCGTTTTACCATCCATGATAACACTCGATGTGCCCTCCTGAAGGGAAAGAACAGATAACCAGTTTTTAATTTTCCATGTCTTGTCACTTGCAGAAAGAAAATACCGCAGGAAGTATGGAAATCTTCCCCCCGAAAGAGCACTTCAAACTTGCTTAGTTTCATGAAGCCTATCTAAATATTCAGCTGATCCTCCCTGTCTGGCACTGTTATTATTATTAGCATCAATAAAAACATTCTTCATGGTTCATTGTTCCCTGTCATAAAGCAACAACCTGTTGCTGGACTCTTGGGGTTACATTGCTACCAATCTAACCTAGCAGCCTGCAACGTGCTACAGCTGTGGAAATTACAGAGATAACCTCCTGGAGTACTTCAAGCTCCTCTTCTACTTTTCTGATTCCTAATATCTTTTTAACTATTGAAAAGCAGTTCACGAGTCAGCAGGGAGTTGACAGAAATCGCTAATAGGAGTCCGTCTACACTGGACTGGACTCATCATTATCTTGTCGAGCAGAGGAGCCAGGCTCTTCCCAGCAACAAGGGCTTGACTGCATAGGCTGCTGTAAGCTGCAGTGTAACCAAATGTCTTCCAAGATTATTCTGTATTGAATTAGTATTTGATAGTCCCCACGGATTTCATCAGAACAAGAACTGATGGAAATATCTGCCTCCCAAACTAGTTCACTTCTGAAAATGAAAACTAGCTTTTCTCTCTCTTTCTTTTTCCTACAGGCCATTTTTTTTTCTTTTCCCACAAGCCAGTTGAATGAAGAGCATCTGGATCACTTACCACTGTGCTTTCGTATGTCTTGGTCTACCTGATTCCAGTTTGACTTCAGTACAAGAACAAATGCTTCAAGGCAGAAGTAACAGGTGATGTTTTTTTATCACTTGGAGGCATTCTGATGTATTTACAGGCTATACCCTAGGCAGGTTATATTAAAATCCCCACAAAGACCTGATGGAGGGTGACAGTGTCTCTGTCCTCAACATACAAGAAAAGACTATTTTTAGGTTGGCAGGAGTTTAGTTATTTTTAATCATAGTTCAAAGCTGAAGGGTGGTGCCTGTTGATGATCTTTTCCATGAGAAGGAAGGTAATCATATTAATTTCTGTTGCTGGTGCTAGAAGGCTTTACTACTGTTCAGTCTGCTTTGAACTGAAACATGAAATTGCCAGTTAACAAGTGCAAAATGTCACGTACCAGCTGCCATATCCAGATATCTGAATTCTTTTTACTTTTCTCAGTTGTTCCTGGTCCATAAACTATAACCTTAAAAAGCAAACAAACAAAAAATCAGGCAAGAAAGTAATTGATTAATCCCAGTGACCAAAGTGTACATATTCTTCTTCCTACAGCATTTAAAACATTCTATTTTTACAGAAAAAATATTCATAGAAGATGACGTTACTTTTACAGACATTAAAATTCATGCTACGTTTGGTATTCTCATATTGATTCCTACTGATAAAAAGGGAACTGATCACACCTGCCACTCCTTATGGTCCCCTGCATCCTCACTTATCTATTCCTTCTGCCTCCTCCCACTCTCTGCTTTGCATCTATATCCTTCCTGCTTCTGTTCCTGGAACAGCCACTTCCTCCTCATGAACTCTGGGCCCTGTCAAGAGCCTGGGGAAGTAGGAAAGATTCTTCCATTAATATTAAAAAAGATTCTTCCATTAACAATAAAAAGATTTTTCCATTAACCTTAAAAAAGCTGAATACCAGACCTTATTTTTCTCATTATATGCTCTTCCTGTGTTCTTTCTGACACTTCACTGTCAAATATATTGGGTTCTTCAGAGTGTGACTCCAGGTAGCCCAGGGAAAGAATATGTTTTGTAAACTATCATCATGCATAGGGCACAGATATCAAGTGGTGACAGCTTTATTTACAGCTGAGCTAGACTGTGGTTGACTAAACTGCAAAGTGCAGCTCTCTGGTGCTGTCCAGTTTTCCTTGTTTCCACCTTATGTAGATTGAAGAGGAGTAAAAGAAGTGTATTTACACACACGGATTAGACTTGTTACCAAGAATACTCTTCAAACATATAGGGAAGCCAAACACACTTGTAAGTAGCATTTGCATCATGCTGGTATTTCTGATTTGGGAAATATGGGGTGGGTAGGGGATGTGGAGAGAGAGAGATGGTTTAATCCCAAAATAAATGGATGGAAATAAGGTTCAGGTTCATTCTGCAAATGGAAGTATCTGAGCTAGGAAGCCCCTGCCCTAAACTAGTCAAATCAGTAGAGGCAGGCAGACACCCCAAAGGGCAGGGCAGGCTGAGACTGAGTTCTTCTGTAGGGCTGCATAATTTTCTCTTCTGACTACATATTGTTCCCAGGCCTGGACTCCCTCTGTCTGAACAACAGGCACCTATTTTCTGACCTTTAAAAATATCCCCATCTTTCAGAGAAATTAGACCCCACCTACCTCTGTTTCAAATTTATCTCCGAACATACTCAAGGATTTCTTCTGTTTTATTTCACCCTGATGGTTATTTAACCAGCCTTGGAAGGAAAATGGCTCCATAACAGAAGTGGAATTTAGTGGGAAAGGTGTTTCTTTCAGGAGTTCATCTGTAAGCAAGGCAGAGGGGCTATCAGTAACGCTTGCCTTCCTTGATATTTGCAAATGTTTTACTGTTGTTTACAGCTTGAAGGGTTCAATTTACAGTTATCATCGAGCCAGAAGTCAGTTGTGATAGCAAACAGTGCTATGGTGATTATCGGGACTTCTTGCTTGAGGATGTAAGATGCATGTGTTATTTGCGTCTCTTTATGAAGCTGCTTCTTTGAAGCTGATGTCAGAACTGTTGTGCATCCACGCTTGTTAAAAATGCATTCAAACAGTATGCGGTAGACTACCAACTTCTTCCTGGCATGCTCTTCATTCTCTCTCAGGCCAAGTTTTGCACTGTTAAAATATGGTGTACCATCTCTGAGCCTTTCCAGAGTCACCTCTTACATACCCCCACGTAAGTGGAATTAGGCCCATAGAACCAGCTTACTCTCCATTTTTTTACACAGTTAGTATTGGCTTTTATGTTTCTTCTCTCATCTGTGTTTTTAAATACACTGACCAAAGTGAAGCAAACTGGTTATTGCAATCTTAAATTTTATAAAATGCCTTTTTTGTGTGTTGTTTTTGGAGTTGTAGCTGTATTTAATTTCCACTAATTCTCTTTGATTTCTTTTTAAATAGCTGGAGAACTGAATGCAATTTCAGTGCAGCTGGTGAAATTCAAGATTTGTTCTGTGTGTTGCTGGTATATGAAATCAGCTTTAGTTATTTACCAGCTCACAGTGAAGTGCAGAGACAGTGCAATCGCCTTGGTGATCCTAAGTAGTTTGTTCTGAGATACCATGGGAGAACGACCATAGAGTAATTTCAATAATGGCAACTAGATGCAGGAAAAACTCACTAGATGGCTGTCTCCCAAATGCATTGAGGGAATAAACTTGCAGCCAAATATTAGTCTTGGTGCTAGTAATAGAGTAGGTCTTTTTGAAGTATTAGTGTATTTCATTACACAGTGTTCTTCTGGTTATTTTCTAAAGTTGTATTTCACTGCTCTGCAGTGGTTTGAATGTATCAATTCAGTTTTTCATGGAAGGCCATTTTGTATGCAGTCTCTGAACAATATGTGAGAAAGTCTGTGCATCTAAGGGATAGCAGCGTACTGAATAAGCTACTGCTGTTTAACAGGTCACAGTAAGTACTAAGTACCTATATCCATCTGCAGACAACCTGGGTGGGATGGTAACTCTTTTATTGTAGAAACAGGTTTTGCCATTCAAATTTATTCTCCATTATACTACATTAAATGGAAGAAGTCAAAATGTTTCTGCAAATTTTGTCTCAGCAGTGCATATTTCAGGAAATACTGAAAGCAATCTGAAGAAATCTGCAGCAAAAGAAGCAATTTTTTGTTTGAAAGCTTTTTGCCTCCAAGTTTGTTTTTGTTTTTTTTTTTTTTTTAATTTGTAAAAAAGCATCCTATTTTACATTTTTTAATTCAAATACTTAACATACTTTTACTGAAAAGCAAACTCCTCCAGAGAAATTAAGAAGTATCAGAAGGAAAAAGGAAATATCTACAATAGTTTTATTCTAATATGGACCTGCAAACATTAACAAAATCTAGATCTAGTCTGAACATTCTACATTTTATTGTTTGATAACACCAAAAAGTAGTGTCAAGGTCATTGATTATTTATTTTCATACTGCAATATGTATTTTGTGGTTTTGTTTGATTGGGTTTTTTGTATGGTGGTGTTTGTTGGTTTGTTTGTTTGTTTTTTTTCTTAATTTTCATGAGTTTATCAAATTTGCTTTATAGGTAATTAGGAATACTTATATACTTAAATACTTATATCTTAAATTATGAATATGCTTAACTATAGCTGTATTGGAAAGTTGTTTTTTGACTAAGGCAAGATACAAAATAATGGTCTAAAATGTTATAACATATATTCACACATAGCAGAGGAGAAGATTTTATCAGAAGGTACTCATTGCAATTTTAAAATATTTTAAAGATTTTAAAATATTTTGTTTCATTAATAGTAGCAATCTTTACCTTCTAAAGTAATATGAAGATGAAGAGTTTTCTTGTTACCAGAATACAACAGGTCACTCTTGAATTTCGAAAAGCCTTTTGCAATACAAAAAGGTTACCCATTGGCACTAAAATGAATGTCCTGGTTGAGACAGTTAAAAAAATAAAAAGCTATATAGCACCCAGTAGGCTGAGACAAATACCAAGATGCCATGGGTATCCTGATCAGCTCATAGAGTCGTATCTTTTCCACAGGTAAAAAGTTCCAGCATTAAGCTAACAAGCAAATTTGGATCTCATATGCTGGGGAGTGGACAGCAAAAAGCCGAGGCTGTAGGGTGGGCACTGTGATGTTTTAGGCAAGCAGAACTATGAACGCTCCCCATGAGTTGCAAGGAATTTGGTGTACAAAAATGCCAGTGTACTTGTTTGTGTTATGACCAAGAAGTAACACAAGTCTAACAATGAAAAATAAACTTAGAAGTTTGTAATTTAGCTTCTGTCACTTCTTCCCCATAGATATAATTTTGCTAGTTTTCCTCTTTCTAGTGATCTCTGACTCCAGCTGTCCCGATCAACTGGGACAATACGCACCCAACAACAGTAAACAGTGGCCTATGCATCCCTAGGGCCAGTGTAAAGTGTAATACAACTTACACCTACTATGGAGTGATGCTTGTGATGTACAGGCACTTTTCTAACAGTTTCATTTACTTCCAAGCACAGATGGACTTTTATTTAGACTTTGAGTCTTCAGGACAAGAGCTATCTTGTGACACTTGTCAGCAGGCCCTGGTCTGTGATGTGGTTTTAGCTTATTACTAATTTTGATGTTAATGACACTTGGCCAGTAATAGCATAACAGCATTTGAAAACTGAGTCTGGATGAAATGAACTTTTAATGTGATCCAGTACGATGATTTGATTACCTGTTACTGCAGAACAAACAAGAAAGCACTGTGATGATGAAGTGTATGACATATGTGTGACATTATTAATAGCCTACTTGACTGAGTCCTCATTTAGCCCTGAGACTTATACCTTCCATAATGCTGAAAGCTGCAGGTGCCCTTGTGAACATGAGCTAATGAGCTACCATGAGGGGGATCCAGTATTTTGCGATCCCATACACATCAGAGTTGAAGCCTGGTGCTCCCAAAGGAACTGAGTGTGCCTTATTAGCCTAATGGATTATATTGCTCAGCCTGTACATTAGCTTTCAACAATATCTCAAGAAGTGTGAGCTGGTGTGTTTCTGGAGTTCTTATGTTTTAGTAGTACTGTGAGACAAAGAGACAACGTATTTAATGATGATAAGGGTAAAAATATGCCAGCAAAGTGCAAGAAGATAGCAATTCTAAGCTAGTGAGCTCAAATTCTTTTGTATTTATCTTCAAGTGATGTATCACTAAGTGGAACATCAAATCTAATATTGTCTTACATGTTGAGGAGACCCATCTAAATAGTTCAATAGTAAAGTCTGTTTTTCTAGATCATCACTATTAAATATTCTTATCAGAGCAATGTGTTCTTTATGGGGTTTATAGCTCTTTTAGCTTTAAATTAGAATGTGATGATATCATGTGAAGCTGAAAAATACATGATGTCTACTGAATGAATTTGTAAGTATTTAAAAAGGGATTCACAGGTTTTAGAGGAAGCTGATTTCAGTTAAACAATAGAGACCATACTGAGACTGAGAATACAAAGCTGTGCAAAATGAAGAGAACAGCTTCCAAGAAAACAGCCATTGAATGGCTCAAGCAAGGCCATCTAAGGAAGAGTTTGAACTTGCTGTGAGTAGTGTACTTCTGACAGCAATGAAGAGGACAGGTAAAAGAGGACTACCACTGGCTTTTCACAGGTATATGCGGGTATATTTGCTTACCCCAAACTTGTATATTACATGGAAGCTCCCCCTTCCATACCCCAGTGACATGCCTAAGCTTTCTTGTCAAGAAATCAGACTATTGTTCTCCCAGAGTGTTTTTCTTGAGCACTAGTATCCCCAGGCTCTTCCCATAGCTCCCTTGCAAACCTTGTTTCTTTGTGATTTGTTGCAAAGAGAAAAAACGCATATGAAATACAATATGTTGAATAGTGTCAACTCTCAAACTGATTACATGTTTGCTTTATGAAAAACTATATTTTCCAGTGGCATGCCATCCTTCACTTCTAGGCAGCACATTCTAGATGGAAAAATCTTCAAATCTTTAAATCACCTCATATGTTCTTACTAATGATGAAAGTGCCTCCACCCTGTGCTGCCTCAGAAACAGTCTATCCCTGCATGCAGTAGCCCCATCTCCATGCAAGAATGTGAGAAAGTCCCTTACAAATGGTGTCTCCCTCTGTGAAAGCAAAAGACATCCTTATCCAAAGTGGAGCAGTTATATCCTCTTTGTTTTGTAATCCTTTAACTGAGGATAAAATGGTCCAGACTAGGGATAAGGAGCTCATAAATTATGTTAGAATTATGTATTCATTTATTTCTGTCCACTTTGTAATCATCCCTTCCAACTATTAAAGAATACTACATCATGATGAACAATTCTGATGCAACAGTTTTGCAGCATTTCACTTTTAACTGCCAATGACAGCAATAATATAAAACCTGGGATGTTTTTCCCACATGAGCCTACCTAATTCCTATGAAAAGTCTGCTTTATTCTCAATGTTAACAGGAATGTCAATGAGACTAGTAGGAGTTAATACCTCTGCAGAGAAAACCTGTGGACTGAGGGACGTAATTTCAGGCATCTAGGTTTGAAAAATCATGTAGTTAGCTCATTCCATACAAAAATCCAGCATTGACAATGACTGATTACTTTGGGGGTAGTTGGTTCATTTCATTGTTGTTCAGTATAGATGCAGAAACATTTAGCTGAAAATACAGCACTTGGTGTAATCATACATTTCCCTATGTAACTGTATTTGTTTTTGTAGCATGCCCTGAGAATTGGCATGACTGCTAATTTATGACTTGTCCCTGTAATTATTTCTAGGCACATTTTTCTTTGTGTCATTAAATCCATGCTGGAAACTAAACACCACTTTTTTTTTTCTTTCCTTCCCCTAATTGAAGCAAGTTTGAGGAAAGCTTTGAAAAAATATTTTGTAATAAAGAAATATAGCTTTTTCAAAAGGAGATATCACCAGCCAGAAGGAATGAAATAAATTAGAACAACAAAATTGCAAGATTTAGGCCATAATTCTGTTAAAAGGATCTTCATGATACAGCTAGGTAATTAAGAATTATAAATTGTATTGAGAAATACTGACCACTGTTCCAATCCCAAAATCAGGAATCTTAATTTTTGTTTCTGAATCTGCCTATTATGTGACTGTGGGCATTTCATTAATCATCTTTGTGCTTAACTTCTGCAACCACGGAAGAGGAATAGGATATTTCATTATAACAAGTGTTCAGACCTCACTACATGTGTGAAATAAGGATTTGTAGAGCATGTGTGAGCTATTACTACTAAATAGACTTAGAAACACTAGTGAAAATGTCAGATAGACTCCATTAGTGAGTTTTCTGTTTCAAATGTTGCTGTCTGGGGAGCATTTAAGAGCATAAGGAAGAAAGAAGCCATCTTATTAGAGAAGACAAAACTGCTGTGAAACTGCTCTGAGCTTTAGAGCTCTTAAAAATATTAGATATTTTTCACTAAAGTCTAAACAGAAAGGAAAACAAATTTATAGGGCATTTCTTCCAGTTTCCCTGGTAGGTTTATTGTATACATTGTGTACTAAGGGTCAGTAGTGCCTTGGTTCCCATGGTGAGGCATTAGGAGAGCTCGACAATATTACGGTTTATGTTCTGCCTCTCTTTGAGGAGGCTCAGCTGAGAATATTGTGGGAGAAGCCGCAGTCTTCCTGGAGACTTTCCTTTGGTGAATGTTGTCATTAGCAGTTCTGGGCTCCGGGAGCCTAATGAACTTTTGGGAGAGGTCCTGGCTCCAGAGAAAAAGCAGCCTGCAGTCCTGGTTTTTGGATTATACATCTAGTTTGGGATTACAAGATTTGGTAGAAGTTTTCACATGGGAAATTATAGCCATACTCCAGATGTTGCAACTCTATTTATGTATTAAATGTTGCTGACTTATGTTGGTTCATCTGAGCTCTTAATCTCCATTACTGACCATATACTCATTTAGGACCGGTGTGGTGTGGAAAGTTGTTAATATGAAGGGAGGGGAAATGAATTAAGCCAGTTAGAGGTTGCATAGTGTATTGTATTCTGTGTGTTCTGGTGTATTCTGCCCCTTTCTTCCACTTATGTACCCTTTGCAGTTCAGGTGGGCTTCAGGAGAGATATGAACATGACTTGGAAGTTACTTAAAGGATTTAGGTGTGAGGGGATAAAGATGAGCAGTGTACTGACGTGGGCATCTTTGCCAGAATAGAGACAATGAGGATGACCTAAAAAAAGGACTAGATTTGAGTTCTTGATAAAAGTTATAGAGACAGTGTCTCAGAGAATTGTGCAATTATGGTGGGTCTAGCGAGTTTAAAATGTTTGTGTGTCAGTTTGAATACTTTTGAGTTCTAGAGACCTCTTGGTGGCTAATTGCACAATAAATTCCCTAGAGGAACACTCCTTAATATGTAAATGCCGTTTCTTTTTTTACAAGTACTTAGAGAAGAAGTAAGTAACATATTACAGAAGAGAAGGAGCAATCTATCTAGATGTTTGAAGTACTTAAAAGATATGAGAAAAGAGAATCAAATACTCTGTTTTCTAAAGAGCTTCATAGCAAATAAGACTCATTTCGAAAATCATGATTCATATTATAATAAAATAAAACCACACACACAAAGAAATCACAGAAACCTCACAATGATAGTTTCTTTAGAATTATTTCAATGTACCTAGAGCAGAAATGCACAAGTGTCTATACAGTTATTTTAAGGTCAGAAGAATGGCCCTATGTTTACCCTCATGTAAAAGAAGACACAATTTCTTCTTCTCCCAGTTTTTAGTTTTCTGAGGTAGTTTTAATTGAATTAATATTGTTCACTAGCCAGTTATCTTTATTCTTTAGCTTTTTCCTATTTTCAGTTATTAACACTCTTCTCTTTTGATCCAGTTGTTTTTATACACCAGTGAAACAAGACTGAACAGCAAATATTGTCTACAGAGGTTGCACAGTACAGAAGTGGATTTTTATAGTGCTGAGCTCACCCTTACAGCTTTTTTTTAATAGCATTACTAAAACCAGAAAACAGTTGTTTATAGACCATGCCCATGGTATTCCTACTCCAACTGACAGAAGAAAGCACCCAATTTTTCATACTCTTTCAGATCCTTAGCATTTATCTCCTCTGAATCACAAGCATAGTACTGTGCTGTATTCTGACAATACTAACCAGATTTTAAGTCCAGACTGTAAATTATCCTAGATACCTCTAGAACTGATGAAAGTTTTGGTAGTGAAGTCACCACAGGACTGATACTTGTATTATATGTCTCTGTGTCCGCTGACAATAAAACTTCTGGGAGAATTAAAATTTCACTGATGATTAGAAGTAGAAGTAGATTGCTTAATTTGGATAAACAAAAGTCTAACATTCTACCCTATGCCATTCATGTTCTTAAACATAATTTTTAAAAAAGCCAAACTTACAAAAAGTCTTTTCTCTCTGTGGTTTTTGGGTTATTTTGTTTTGTTTTGTTTTTTTCCCCATAAAATATCCCATAAAGGGAGCCTGGATTATTTCAATGAGCATGGCAGGATAAACTTTTGAATTTCTGGACACTTTTACAAACAACATTCAGCCATCACTGTTTATTAGAACTGGGGTTTGTCTGTCTGAACTTTCTTCTGTCCTCTTGACTATAAAATTAAGAAGAATTTGAAAACTTGTGAGAATCTCGCTTCTAGTCTGATTCACCTGAGAGTAGCAGGAGTTTTTTTGGTAACTCTGATTCCTCATGTCAAAAATTGTGTAATGTAAACCATACTAAACTATCTTGAGTGTTCCATGTTTAGATTATACCCTAATATGTTCACCCTCATTGACAGAAGGAGGGAAGAGTTTTTTCAGGCTTTATTTCTACATGTGGTAACAAAAGAGGCCAGTAATTTAGTACAAAACAGTTCCAGGGAAGATGCCTCAAGTAAGGATTGCATGGAATATATTTTTTCTGATTGTATTTCACCTGTTGGTATTTGAGTCCCTCTTAGAAAAATGTATCTTTTTAATAGGTTCTTCTGCCTCTTCATATATTCTGAGTACCTTGCTTTCAGAGGGATTTGTCCTATTGTTGGCTGAGCCACAACCCATAAAATAAAGCCTGGACTTACTTTTTTAAAAGCAATTGTAGCTTGATTGATTCTATTTATAGCTTTCCCCTATGAGTGAACTGCAGTCAAGGGTTTCTTTCAAGATGTTTTTCTTCAATTTTGTTCCATTTCTCTCTAAAAAGGGGAGGCACAAGTTCAGGCTTATGTAGAGATGAACCTGAGAGTGTTTCAGCTGGCTCTTTTAAACTGAGGGGTTTCTGGATTTTCAGAGGAGAAACTGGGGAATAAAAAAAGGCTGAAACCCAGTCCTCTGCCTAGGCCAGCTCAAATCTTTTTAAACGTGTCTTGAGTGAAACGTCATGAGAAACTGGTAGTAGCTTGTTCCATGTTACAAGTGTCGTGCTGGTTGTTGAATTCTGCCTCTTAAGGAAAAAGAGAGATGCTGAGGAAATAAATCTAAGCCTTTTTTCTCTATCAGTTGGATATGCCTCCAGAAGAAACGTATTACCAGCTTACTTATATTTCAGTCAAACTTTGTTTTTTTTTTTTTTTTTAAACACAAATCTCAGTTATTTACAGGAACTGCTAGCTAAAACTTCTGTAACTAAAAATCTGGGGTATTTTCCTCATGTATAAGACATCACTGAGTCTTTAAGCTTCTTATTGTCCATGAGAACTAAAATTCGAAAACCTGGAGCTCCTCCCCAGGCTGAAAGCCGTGTAGCTCTGTTCATTGATTTTCTTTTATATCTTTTTTTTTCTTATATCAAGAGTTAAGCCATGAGCATTTCAAATATTTGTTGTCTTGACTTAGCAGCTAGTCCAAGAGGAGAAGCCATTCAGGGGAAAAACATGTATTGAGCTCTGAGCAAAATAACTACCTTTACTTGTTTTTTTCTTTTTCCTGGCTTTAATGGAAATCTCTCATGCCTTGTGCTCTTTTCACAGCTTCTGAATAAATTACAAGGGAAAAGCTTCTGTACTGGATTTATCAATAACAATGTCTCAGAGTTCCGTGTTTAAAAAAAGTTTCAAGATGTATCATAGCCTTCTGATTGATTGTCAGGTTTGTTCTTTAGCTCTAATCTGCAAAAATATTAACAATATAAATCTTTAATGTTCTTTTTTTTCTGCACTGCTATAATTAATTTGTTACTGACATATAAACTCTTAGCTCAGACTGGTGAGGGATGCTTATTGGAAATCACTGTATTGAACAAGTATGTGTGAGATATTTTTGTTATTACAGCAGCATCTAGAGGCTTCATCTGAAATTATTTTGTCTCTGCTAGACACTGTATGAACACACAATGAGAGAGAGCACCTGCCCTACGTACCCCCACCCCCTTGCAAAAAAACCCAAACAAAACACAAACACAAAACCCCCACAAACTTGACAAACAAACAAACATGCCTAAAAAAATGCACACAGAAAAACAACAATGACAACAACAAATACAAACAAACACACACAACCACAAAAAAAACAAACAAAACACCACCACCACAACAACAACAAAACCACCAACACCCAAACATGTCACACAGGTGACATTCTCAAATTAAAATAATTCACTTTGGTGAAAGTAAAAAAAAAAAGTAAAATCTTGGAAATGACAATATTTTGTCTGTAAGAAACAACCTTTTTCTGAGAAGTACATTTCCTAGTCAGCCAAAGCGCCAATGTCCAAATCTGGTTCAGCTGCAAAGGCTTTTGGGCACAGTTTCTGACTGGTTTACCATTTCTTAATTGCAAAGGCTTGTAAGATTGCTATTCCATACATAAGTATCTTCCGTGAACTTTTAATTTTGGTGATGATCATTTAGTCAACTATTTTTAAGAACGGTGATGCTCATGCAAAAAACATCTTTCCTCAATTTTAGGATTTGAGTAAGAAGCCTGTTCTTGAACTTTGTTCTCAGATGGCAGGCAGAGACATTTTTATGGTGACTATCAAGCTGAGAAATGGGATAGACGTGGAAATAATGCTTCACTAGAACTTTTGCCTCTCATAGAGTAATTAATAAAAATCATCCTACTTAAGATATTTGGGAATGAACATGGAGATGAAGGAGAGCTGGTTCCAAAAACTTCTTGGAAAGGTGAACTAAATCCAACTTGCAGCAAGAGCTATGGAATTGAAGTTATGTGTGACTGAAGGATGATATTAAAGTTCATCATGTAGCGGTAAGAGTGGTGTAACTGGGTATTATGGCTGTTTATGTGTGCACATGCAGTGCACCTGAGCCATAAGTTTCCTGGTTGGTGCAGGATATTCGCCAATAAGTCATCTGCATAGATGTGACAACAGATTGATTTGAAACAACAAACCTAGCTGAGCAACAGGATTGACTGAACAGCATTGTTCTAACTGGTGCAGGAACTCTCCAGGTGGGAATCTCAGGCTGTCCTGGAGATCTCGCAGGCAGGTCCTGCTGGGCTTACGCTGATTTGTACCTTCTCACGTGTTCATTAAGGACCTGGCAAAGTCATGGAGACTCTCCAAGTAGTTCTGCAGCAGAACTAACCAGGTTGCTCCTAACTAAACCATTTGCAAGTAGTCTATAGAAACTTTCCTGCAGGTGCAGAAATGGTAACATAGTGAAGTCTTTTGCACATAGTTAAGACAGGTGGGTGGTATTTTGCACATTGTTTACATTTATCAATAGCAATGGATCATACACATGCTGAATGTTTATGTAGAGCTGTCAGCCAACAGATCTGTAAGATTTCAGCAAAACAAGTTTCCCATTGAAGGTGGTGTTGCAAGTATCCTTGCAATAGAGACTTTGGTTGAAATACAGGAAGCAACCATCATGTTTGAGAGATCTGATTCAAAAAGATACTAACAGTTTTCTTTAAGAGTCACTCTGTGTCCTTTATCTCTGTCTAACAGACACAAGAGTAGAGTTACAACTGGGGTATCTGCTCCATTGTGGAAGTTGCAATCACTATCCACAAACAGAGGTAAAATAAAAAATAGGGCAAGATGGCATGGTAATAAAATGTTAAATGGATCAGACCCTACATGAATTAAAAGTATCTCTTTTTCTCTAGGTGTACTTATTTCCCGAGAGCAGATGGCAGTGTATAGTTAATAGACAAAGGAGTACAAGTAGGTATAGAGTGTGTAGACTCAACTCACAAAAATCTCATTCTGCATAGTCAGAAATGAAGTTTTGTTAGTATAAGTCTTAAATGGCATGCAAAGGTAGAGATAATGAGACTGTTGCACTGTACAGTTACCTGACAGGCCATTATGATGGCATCACATGAACAACCAAGATGCTGTTGGTAATCATGTATATGGATTTTATTTGTGGCTGGGGTACTAAAAGGAATTACTTCCTGAAGTAACTTTTATTTACATAATCAGAAAGGAAAACAGAAACTTAGTCATTTCATCTGGACAGAATTATCACTGTTCAATCAGATACAATAATTGTTCTAATTCTGAAATAAATTTGCATTACCTGGATTTGGTTTCCCAGTTTGATATTGTCTTGAATTGAAAAACCTGGAATAATAAACATTTAAACACCAGTAAAAAAAGTCATGTTGCGTAGGTTAACAAAACCCAGGCAGTAATGCTGGCCATTAAGCTTTGTGCTGAGAATGGATGTGCCAGATCCTCAAGTGGTGTCACATGTACTCAACAGGACTATGCTTATTTTATTGATAGAGGGTTTGTCTGAAAGTCTTCCAAAGTTCATGTCACTAACCAATTTCTGTGTTCACTTTTAGCAACTGCTTAACAAATCAATGAGTTAATGATGACATTCACACATTTCCTAGAAAGCATCTCTCTACCAAATTTGCCAATGTCCTGATTATTCATGAATAATACCGATTAAAAGTACTTAGATTAAAGCAAGAGTGAAACAAGCCCTAAGGCAATTTAATGTTTTACCTAGTTAACCTACCATCAATTCAGTGTTAATTTTTCATTCATTTCTTTTTGCACTTAGCAGCAATGTTCTTTCACTTGTTCAAAATTTATGTTCCACATAGATCTGAAGAACACTTGATTTTTAAATTTAAAAAAAAAAAAGAGTTTGAGGTATACAAGATATGATTAAAAATCTGTAGAGCAGCAATTAATTTTTAACAAGTCTATGTAAAATACAGCATAAACAGAAAATTAACCATGCAAGTCACAGACTGATTAAGATGTATTAAATCATTTTAACTGTTCTTTTAAAATTTACACAGAAGAAAAGCTTACTCTTGAATTATTGGTTTAAGTTGAGTGCCGAGATCTTCACAGTGAAACCATTTTTCAAAGAGGACATTAGTTGATTCACCAACATAGTATCTGACAAAGTGAAAACATTAGACAGTTCTTCTATTAACTGATTGCACAGCTTCAGACTTTCCAAGAAAATAAATAGCTACTTGATGTGTGTAAGAGCTTGTTATTCTGAAGCCTAGAGTACTTTATTCTGAAGAATGCTTATTTAGGGAAGCTTTCTGTTTCCCTCATTAGATGACTGGTGGGTGGAGTGCTCAAATTTCTGTTGAGGTGCCTATAGTTCTGCTGATCAGCCACAGATAGGTCACCAAATTCCTTGAGTGAGCTTTCCAGATTTAGTCTTAGAAACCGATTGGTGCTGTAGTCCCTTAGGACCAATAGCTTTCATTGTGGATGTAGTTACTGCAAAAATAACTGGCCCCAAATACCATTTCCAGTAATTGCTTCCATGCAGCTAGAAGATATTTAAGAGAGTTGGATTGCATGTTGTCCACGCATGGACTGATAAGAATACAAGGTGGCTTATGGACTTGTTTGCAAAAAAAATGGATGGTTGTCAGCTGCATAAGTATGGGGAGTGTTGTTTAGCCTCACCCATGTGAAGAGGAACTTAGTGCTTCCCTTGCAGTATTTTATGTCTTAAGAAATAAATTAACTGTGCTGAGATCAATAGGTTAAGGTTGCTGTAATCTATGGAATGGAAAATATAGAATTTACCTACAGAAATAAAGAAAGACTCCATGGAGTAGCCAGGGAGTGATGCTCCAGTACAGCCACTCACATTGTGACTGATTGTAAATAGATGCTGTGTGTCCTTTGTGCCCCATGATTTGAGTTCGCATCATAGGAATCACTACAGCAGGAACCATCTGAACCACTAGAGGACAAGCCTTACAAGGAGCAGTGCAAGTGCAGCAGTGACCAGCCCTGAGTTGCGTTTGGTGCCCCATAACTCCAAGCAACTCACCACCTCTTCTGTCCCGAGTGACCACCAGAACAGACCGACCCCAATGTCATGGACTAAATGAACTCAATGGATATTTTGTGGAGATTTTTGGACATTTTACACAGGTGGTCCATAGACGAAGAGAATGGTATCAGTGTATTACATCAAAGGATGGGAAGGATGGTGATGGGTAATGAGAATGTATTGGATAGTGTGAGACCTGAGCATGATATAAATGGTGTGGAACAAGGGGTGGAGAATGTGCTGATTTTGTCTGGGATAGAGTTAATTTTCTTCATAGTAGCCAGTATGGGTCTGGGCTTTGGATTTGTGCTGGAAACAATGTTCAGAGTACAGGGATGTCTTCCTTAATGCTGAGCATACCCCAGCAGCGAGTGGGATGGGGGTGCACAAGAAGTTGGGAGGGGACACAGCTGGGACAGCTGACCCCAACTGACCAAAGGGATATTCCATACCATATGACATCATGCTCAGTATACAAAGCTCAGGGAATAAGGAAGGAGGGGACGTCTAGCATTACAGCATTTTTCTTTCCAAGTAATGATTACATGTGACTGAGCCCTGATTTCCTGGAAGCAGTGAGCAAATCACTCGTTTTGCTTTGCTTACATGTGCAGCTTTTGCTTTACCTATTAAACTGCCTCTATCTCAGCCCATGAGTTTTCTCATTTTTATTCTTCTGATTCTCCCTCCTGTCCCACTGGGGGGATTGAGCGAGTGGCTGGGTGGTGCTTAGTTGCCAGCTGAGGTTCAACCACGGCAGTGTTAAAGTGACTGGAATGTGTGTTTGAAGAGAGGAAGCAAAGCTTATATAATTATACTCGTTCTCACATTTTGCAAAAACGGGGTACTTGGAAGAGAGTAACGTTATTAATGCCTCTAAAATGAAAAAAGCTGTGCTATGAGCACAAGTTTTAAACACAGAGAATCTGCAGAGAACAGAGATGTTACAAATGTCTCTGCTGGGAAAATGCTTTGCAGCTAGGATGGACTTTGCACCTTACCAGGTGTTAAAGAAACCAACCACACAACCAACAGCCACCTGAGTTGTTTCTGCGCTTGTTTGCCATAGGATTAAGATTAGCTAGTTCATTTTTCTTACAGTGCAAAGCATGTAATTATTACTTAGGTTGAAACACTGGGACAGGCTACTTATTCTTCACTTGTACAATAATAGGCATGTTGAGGCCTCTGATTTATGACTGAGGCTTGTAGGCATGGTAAATAATGGACCAGTAATGTGATATTAGAGCTTGAGTCAGCATACTTCAAAGTTCATTACAACTTCCTCTTGGACAGTCTTTGCTGCAGGTGACTGAGAGTGAATACAATTTGAGAAAATTTGAGGTTCTGGTTGTAAATCCCCATCTCTCCCAGAAGCTCACAGACAATGTAGGTTCAAAAGTATGACGTGATGGTTCACTTCCAAAACTTCAGGTATTTTTGTTCATCAGGCAGTGTGAAAACAAGAGCACTAAAAACCAATTATTTTTTCCACCTGCAAACCACGCTTTTAGTTTAATTTCTCTTCAAGAGCATGACTACACTAGAGTGTAAATCTCTAGATATACCTGGGATCCCTAAAAAGCCATTCAGCATTTCTCTGACTTATACCATTCACAGACATCATATACAAGGTAGGGTATTTACTTAAAGTTACCTAAAGCTACTTAAGTTCCTTTAGTACAAATATTGATATCTGAATGACTGGCAAATTGTTTCTAGTTCAAAATAAGGGGTTTTTTTTCTTTCTTTTTTTTTTTTTTTTTTTTAATAATGCAAGTGCTTATGATTCACAGACCTGGTATGAAAGAATAAAAAAGGACAAGTGCATAGATTAAAGATGTTTTAAATGAAAGGGATATGTCTTTTGCTTGGAATCCATTTAGGTGATTTTTAAAATAGTTATTTACTTAGTTTCTTATTCCTTTCTTTAGACTTTTTTTGTTTGAATGAAAAAGTATATATTTCTAGCTCTGCACATTCACAGTCCTCCTGCTGTGACACCGCCCATGCAACAAACAGAACTGTAGGCAAAAGGGCAGAAACAGTATGGATATTACTACAGTTTTAAGTCATTATAGATTACACAAACAGCGGTAAACTCTCTTTGGTCAGTTGTATCCAGTTATTATCTAAACATCTTTTCTAATCTGGCTAAAGTTACTGCTGCAACTTGCCTTCTTGGACTTTCGAATTCTGTATGACCACAGGACAAAGTTTAGTCCTGCTCCCACTAGAATACAAAATAAAATACTAATTTATTTGAAGATGGTCTCATGAGGCAATAAAAGCCAGGCAGAGATGTGTACAATGTAGAGGGGTTAGTGTTAAGGTGTTAAGGAAATTGACTTTTTTTTCCAGCTTCCCACACGCTTGCCAAGAAACCTCTTCTTTGTCTTTTTGCTTTCAGTGCTTACAAAGGAATTAATGTTCTGCTTGCCAGAACTGATTAAAAAAAAAATCTTCTTTTGATTTGTATTGTTACAGAACTCTGAGATTTTAAAACTTAAGGTGATAGGAGTATGCTATACATAAGTAGATAACATGCATTTAAAGACATTTCAACAGGTTCCTTGTTTAGCTAAATCAAATGTTAAATGGTACCTCTGCTTATGTGTGTGCATAGATAAATAGATGTGTGGCTGAAATTGCTACAAAAGTGCCAGGATGAATCTCCTAAAGCATCAGGAAAGTAAAATATTGTATTGTATTGACATGATAAAATAGTTTGTATTACATATCCTAATAGATTAGCCAACAGTTTATACTTCACCTGAGCCCATCCATTTCAGTCTTTAATCTTGCCCTCTCAATCACAAGACCCACAGTGTCTGCATATCTCTGAGGAGAATGAGGTATCCTAGCAGGCAGGAGGAACATCTGTTCAAAAAAATGGGAAAGCATCAGTGTCAGGAAATTCTTTGGGTTGTTCATCCTCTGCCCCCCAACCTGCAAAATCCTCTGCTCATTGCCCGACTTTTTCCCTGCTCCTTGTTTATCCCGTTTTGCTCCTTTGCAGCTGCACCCACTTTGGTACCAATAGGCGAGCAGATGCTGTTTCGTGCGTTCTCAGTGAATAGTGACAATTGATTCTGCAATCAGCATTGCCTTTATGGCAGTCAGGTGCTCTCTTCCTGGTTTGATCTTCATTGCATCACACAGTCTAAATGAAAATCTAATAAGTTACTCATCTGGAATTTATAAATTTACTGCAATTTCTGAATAGCAGAAATGGAAATAAAAGTTTGTTGTCGACTCAAGATGTCTAAACTAATCATCCACATGTATCCCTCCAAAACAGTGAGCACCTGTGATTGCATGATGAGGAGTGTTATTCTCTCCAGAAATAATAAAAAAATATGAGGGGCTACTTACTCATGCAAGTGACAAAGTGAATAAACATTTGGTTTGGAGAAGTCTATTACTGAAGTTTGAGAACAAACATTTTTTTGGCAGCTATCTGACTATGTAGGAAGGTGGTAAGCCTGTGCTATTCTTCAGTGCTACGGATTTCCTAGCCAAGTTTGGGCAAGTCATTGCAATTTCTTTGTCTACAAAGCAGAGCTAATGACAGTGCCCCACCATGTCTACTCAGTAAGGATAGTGTGCTCCTCTTCATTAATGCTTCTGGTACATGCTGAGATCTCAGATGGATGTACTCCAGTGTGAAATGTATTACCAGATTCTCACCATCTATAGGTTTGAAAACATAGATCTGTTGATTGAAAATGTTGTAATACTTTTGATGATATCAAGCTATTGGGTATAACATGTTTTCCATTATAAGGCTGGCCCCACTAGATGTAATAACGCTTTCAAAGACTGAGTGCAGTTCAAGTATGTGACAATAATAATGAGTGGCAGCTGTAGCACATTTAATAACTTGCCAGAACACCAAGTAAAGTATCTAGTCACACTGTCATTGAGAGCATTGAAATCCATGCTTTATCAAGTCCACTACTACTACACTATACCACTATACTATACTACTATCTATACTATACATAGTGTATATATATATACACTATACTAAGGGAGGTTTAGATTGCGTATTAGGAAAAATTTCTTCATGGAAGGGTTTGTCAAGCACTGGAACAGGCTGCCCAGGGAGGTGGTTGAGTCACCATCCCTGGAGGTGTTTAAACAACTTATAGATGAGCTTCTTAGGGATATGGTTTAGTGCTAGTATTAGGTTAATGGTTGGACTCAATGATCTTGAGGGTCTCTTCCAACCCAAATGATCCTACAGTTCTATAAGGAATAACAACTGAGTGCAGCTGGATAATTTTATCCATAAATTGCTCTTTTAAAACTGTTCTCATATTGTGAAGGGTAGCTGTGAGGACTAAAGAAAAAGGCTGAGCATAACTGAATCTCTTAACTTTCCAAGTTCTAGGCAGTTTGCTTAATGGTGTGTTTGGGTGGGTAAGCAGTATGTACTTGACAGTGTGCAAACAAACAACTGGTTCCCTGGAATTCACATGGCAAATTCCATGTTATTAACTCCTCTGATATTCCTTACTATCTAAAAGGGCATCTCAAATGCCCCCAGAGATTTTTCCCTGATACAGAAAGCATGAAACGTTGAACGGAGTGTATTGCAATATGTTTTTAATTACAGGGAACTTGCTGTATTCAAGATTTTTTTTTTTAATCCTCATGCCATCTCTACATAGCAGAGATAAATTGATCTTTAAATACTTCATAAAATATTCATTTAACATACCTATGTACAACAATAACACAATAACAACCCTGTTTTTACCTCCCCTTCTCGGATGACAATGTCTTTTCGTTTCCCATTTTCAATGATCTTCAAACACACATCTCCTTTAATCTGGTAAAAAAGCTGCAGGAATAGAAAAATAACATTTACGAAACCACTCCAAAACATTCTGTACTTCCTATTCTGTATAATAAAGGGTATATAAACAAATACATTCCATCTGTAATTGCAAATATTTGCAGATTTTTTTCCTAACAATAAATAACAGACTTTTTGAAAATGTAACTGAATATCTATTATTTCCCTTATTTTACATACATTTGACAATCTATCTAAGAGGTCCATAACTGCTTGTAGAGCTATTGTGTGCATCTGGTGGAATTCCACTGAGCTGTGTCTACTCCTGGGGATTAGGGGTCGGACATTGTGGTTGTTCATTTCAGTTGAGTTTTCAGGTCAGAAGTGGCAGGGTCTTCACTATTACATTCAGTCCAATCAGATGTCACTTTTCCAAATAAGTTCCAAATATGCATGCATAGGTTTTCGAGTGTGGTTTGTTTTTGGTTTTTTTTTTTCATTTTTATTAATGGAGTTTCTCATACGGGAATAATGGCTCATTTGGTAACTGTTCTGCTTGATTTCTGTGAATACTTTCGAAGCCCAGCAACAGCTGCTCCTCTTCCTACTGTGTCTGTTAAAGGATTACACTCGAAGCATATATAAGGACAGAACCGCTGAACCCATAATTCTGACTTCAGTGACCTTTCCACAGCTCTGTTTTCAGAGCAGCTTCGTGGAGGCTCTGCGGTGCTCAGTCCTGGCCTCATGTTTTGTGGCAGAACTGTGCTATGGTCTCTAAGTAGGGATCTCTTTGACCTGGAACAATGGGCACATTTTTCCTCATTTTATATAATACAAAGAAACAACACTTCAAAAAAATTAACTTTTCTGCCACTCTCTGCCAAGATTTTACATACTTTTCATGTTCTGTTTGCCATACCTAGAAACCAAGCAGATTAATTCATATAACTGCTAGTGCAGCTGAAACTGTCTGAAACCTTGATTAGAAGTTAGAACTATAATGAAAATAACATTAGTTATATTAATTCACTACAATTTTCGCAAAAAATGGGAAATAAATACGGAAAAGAAGAAACCAGCAAAGTATATAAACCCCCTGAACTTGATATTTTCCAACATCAGAAAAACTTAATCAGTTCCTTGAATCAGGGTTATTTACAAAATAGTTTTGAAATACTGATCGATACATGTACCTAAGGATTCAATAAATGCCTTTATGAACATAAGAAAGAATAAATATACTGCAAAGGGAATTAAACAGTAGAGAGACCTGAAGATGTGCTGGAAAGGGGCTCAAGTTGACAGCTCTTACATGAGTGAAAAGGTCACCCTGTGCCAGGGATGTCAAGATGGATAAATTATAACTCTTGCCTAGATAGCCACAGTGCCAGGTTGCTTATTCTCCCTGCACTCCCTTTCCCCATGTTCTTTTCTTGTCATTTTCTTCGGTGTTACTGAATGACTGTATAAAATGCTTTAGTAGCGCTCATTACAGAACACATGGGGCAAGGCCAATTGCTTGTTGTACAGCATGAAGTCATTTGAGTGAGGAAATGATCCCTCCTTCATCTCAGAAAAGACTCATCTAAGACTTTAAGATCCTAATGGATTATCAAACAGGCCATTGGTAATACGGCACTGGCAATGCTGAGATTGAAAAATCCTTTCTTGAAACGTTGAGCTTTGGAGTGTTATCTTCCCTATAGCTACTGAGGGAGCTATTACTGACCACATGCACAGAACATGTAGGTGAGGGAAAGGATAACAGACGTAGAGTTTTATTCTGCTTGTGACCGTGAATCAAATGGCTAAGGAAACTTTCTGGTAAAGAAAGACTGGAGAGGGGAAAGGGGCCATCCAGTTCAGTAGCTGAGCATCACAGTCATGAGGAAAGATTCTGAACACTACATCTCGAATTAAAAGAATCACTTTGCAATGGGAAAGGAGGAATGAGGTGGACTACGCATTGTCAAGAAAAATATTTTTCTGACTGAATTTAAATAGTGCCTTTCACTGTAAATTGTGGTCTAGTCTTCAAATTTCTTTTAAAAAATGTCTGAGTGCTTCAGTCATCCATAAATCATCTGATGTAACTGTGATTAATACAAGTGGCAGTAATTACTGAATCTACTGCTGTGCTTATATTGTACTCTGAACTTTTATCAAGAAAACTGTCAACTGTTTAATATCTCAGTGATTTACAGTTCTTGCCCATTTCACAGGACAGTTTGGCAATATCATGTTGTACTGTCTTTTTGCTAGAATGTTATTTTTTCTAAATGCTGATAGAGATTTGCCTTCTGGGCAGATCTAACCTTTTCATAAGTATCTCCTGGAAAAATAAAGGCTTGAGTAAGGAAGTACTGATGTGTGTGGATGCATGCACACGTGTATATGTATGTATATACCAAATATGTATGCAAATATAGATAGAAAGTCAGTAGAGTTCAGGCTACCTCAAAATATAAGATTTCCCCATTGATTCGTTTTTACTAGGATAATCTGGTATCCATTCTCTACAGTAGTACTGAAAACTGAAAAAATATGTAACATTTTTATTCTATTAGGATCTTATTAACGGCAAAGTCTCTTCTTACATGTAATATATATATGGTAGCCTTGCAGAAAGCCTAGATTTGTACATTACTACTGCATAACAGGCCAAAATCAGGCACAGATTCATCTTTCTGGTTGAAGAATGTGGCTCAAGGAAGAAACAAAGGTTGTTCCCCCGTCTTTTTACCCCTTTCATTGCTAAATGTGCTTATTTGGATTTTTTTATTATTTTTATACCAGCTTCTTTTTTTCCTTTCATTTTTCTAGACTTTTGCCTTTCATTTAGCTTTACTGCTTACTATGTGGCATGTTCTCATTCAGATGACACTAAAAATTCCTCTTATTAATTCTCACATTACCTCTAGAAATTATGAGCCACCTAGAAGTCATTCTTTACCTTAAACATAACATTTTTTCATAACATTGTTCGGTATGATAATTAAAACTGCAGTTAGGCTTATGAAAACTAAACTGAAAGCCCCTTGAGAGTTTGGTTTTTGACTCATTTAATTTTTCATAAAATCTCTTTTTCTGTAGGAGAACTACATCCTTGTTCCTTCGTCTGTTTCATGCTTCTTGATCATGCATCGAACTTGATAGTATTGTGTGAAGCTGCAGTGAAAGACAGCATGACCAATCGTTGTCAAGTCTGTACAGGGGTATTTCACTCAATTATGCAAACTTATAAAATAAATTATGCAGGTACTTGTGGAGATGCAGAGATGTGGGAGATCACTGTTCCCTTCAATGGAAGCATCACTGAAGCTGCTTGTCTTGGTAGGAATTCATTTGAATAGAGCAGTAGAAAGTATGGGTATCTTTAAAAAGAGCACTATCATCCTCACCATATTAATGTCGTGACAACTGTATTGCTTCTTCACCCAGGAGTGTGTATCCTATTAGAGAACAAAGTACATAGTAGGGGAAGAAGGCAGTATTTCTAATTGGTTTGCATAGGCCAATTATAAAACAAGTCTATTTTACGTACAGCAATATATGTAATTTAATTTAGATCCACTTTTGATATCAAATTCTGCCTAGATGTAGGAGCCCAGAAATCTGTGATGGCTTTTGTGGCTGAGAACTTATTCACAGACCTCTAAAGAGACCTGCAATTTGCAGTGTACTTTGAGTACTGTCTGCTTCTGAAAGTGGAATTTGGGATTGCTCAGCCACTTCTGGGATTGGGCTCTGATGTGGCATATCCTGGCTTGTATGGCTAGTCAGATTGCTAAGTACTAAATTTGGAAAGCAAATCCAATTTTAATGTGGGAGTAAAGCCTAGGTTTTCTCCAGACTTCAGTGGTGACTGATCTATTTGAGCACAGAACAACTTTTTCCCTCTCTCCTCACAAGGAGTTTTAGCCATTAGAAGTCTAGAAGGCACACAAATGAGGAAGAAAGTAAAAACTATGTTGTGGGATTTTCCCTCCCTTTGCTTATTTACATGTCATCTCTGAAACCTAAGTACTAGCCATGACTCATCCCAACAATTTTCTGCAACAAACTTATGTCTGAAGACACAATCTCTATCTGATGCAAAAGGATCATCACTCTCATTAGTTTGTAATAGCTTTGTTTCTTATTAAAATATTCAAAGAGTTTTCATCAGATAAATGTGTGGGGTTTTTAATGTAAATAAGAAAAAATGCTCCTATTGCTTTGCTGCAACTCATAGTCTCAGTTTTGTTTGGGAGATAAGCACTGCAATACCACCTACTGGAATGCTTACCTGGCCCCTCTTCCCGCTCTGCCTTATGCATCCAGTAGACCCACTCATTGCAGGGGGAGAACTGAGCTGCTGGGGAAGAGCTGCTGACTAGAGAGCAGCATATGCTAGAAGAAGGTGTCAGGCTTCATTTAAGCAGGTAATTTGTCAGAAACTGGAGCCAAGTCTTGTGATGGTGAGGGTAACAGAACACTGGAACAGGCTGCCCAGGGGGGCTGTGGAGTCCCCTTCTCTGGAGATATTCAAACCCTGCCTGGACACATTCCTGTGTAACCTCATCTGGGTGTTCCTGCTCCAGCAGGGGGATTGGACTAGATGATCTTTTGAGGTCCCTTCCAATCCCTCACATTCTGTGATTCTGTGATTCTGTGATGTCAGGGAGGGGAAAAGATAAATCAAAACTCAGGTTAGAAAACTCAAATGAACTGTGGCAGGAGGGACTCAAATCTGTACTATGTTTCAGAGCAAGACATCACTGTATCTCAGTCAGAAGGTGTAAATATGCTAGAAGCTAAGAGATTGGCCAAGATGATAAAAGTAGAGGGAATTTCTGTTCTGAGAGTCCCCTTTAGGACTGCAGTGTAAGGGCTCTGATCTGTGGGGCTGCATCAGTACTTATGTGGCTGCACCCACAGGAAACAACAGAGATGCTGAGTGCAGAAACTCAGGGTAAAATACACACAGCACAATGAGATGCAGGGCTTTTAAAACTAATCAGAATATTGTGCCAATGCAAATGTGTTGCAGGTGGTAGATGAAAGGCTGATTTTAATTTCTCTGCATGGAACTGCACAGTTTTATGTAGACTGAACATCAGAATATAAACTGTTAAGAAATCAAAGTCAGCTAGTTGAAATACATTGTGTTTAAGTGGTGGACTGAACCAGGTAACACTTATTTCTTTGGAAGTTGTATGATGAACCTACAAGATAAGATGAGAAGTGAATGTATGTCTACACGAATTGTAGACATTAGTCCACATAATCCAGAGTTCTCTAGACAAATAAGATACATTTGAATAGTGATTCATATGAAAACCTCACAAAACTAGCTATATAGCACAAAACACTTTCTTTTTAGTGCATATTTAGAAAGATTTGTCTGTATAGCTATATTAGGCGCGTTCTCACAGTAGGTTTTTTGACAACAGAAAATGCATTTCCAAAAGCAATTCAGTTTCATTTTTAGAGTGGGTCTAATTTAGAGGCAGAGAATGTTCAAGGAGATGTTTTACTCTATTTATGTTCTGATGGAGAAGGGAGCAAGGAAGAACTTAATATTGTAACTAGGAAAAAGAATGAATATGATGTAGTGAGAAAGTCAAGCCAAAGAATGTGAACGTTTTATCTCTTGTAAGGTGCAGCTTGATTTGTCTCCTTGTAAAACCTGTCTAATGGAAAACAATTCTCAGGCATGAGGCAGTACTTCCATGCAGAAGAATGGCAAATAAATAGCACACAGAAAATTAAGAAAGATATGAAGTAGTGCAGAGAAATCTAAGAAGGAAGAAAATGTTGAGTTACATATTTAGGAAACTCCTGCTTGTTGAGAGGAGGAAAAAAAACGTGCTAGACCAGCTGTCGTTTTAGCATAAATGACTGTTTAGGAGACGATCCTAAAAGGCTTTGAAGAGAGTCCAAAACAAGCCTCTGTTTTTTCTCATAATTAGCCAGTCAGAACTGATCTTCCCGGTACACCTGCACATTAACAAGATGCTGTTCTCACCAGCCGGGAACAGCAAGAGGATGCTCCTGTGCCCTCATCGCTCTCATCTCTGCGTGTGAACCCCTCGCTGCTGAGAACTGCAGCGTGACAAGTGCAAGTTGTGTCACAGGGCACAGTGAGCTCTGTGGTAACAGGCATAAAATAATGAGTGAACAGATATAAACAATCCTAAATTTAACTTTGTTCTCTAAACCAGCATGTCTTCGCTATAATACTAGTGGAATATCATCAGCTAAATTTGCATAAATGATTTCTGGGTTTTTGCAATTGTGATTTCTCCTTTTAACAGTATGTCTATATAGTTTGTCTTCCAAATTATCACTCAGAACTATAAATGACCTTTTGCCTGCCAAAATAATGAGCTGAACATGGTTTTGCAGTTGGGATTATTATGATTATTATTATTACTAAAATCCTAAATCTAATTTAGGAAAATGCCCTTTTACTAAGATACTCTCTGCCTCACAATTCTTCACTAGTGAAAAACATGGGTCTAAATTAGATCACAGGAAAGTGCAATTGTGTCTGGTAAAAGCTATGGTAAAACGCAACTTATGACTATATTGTACCTCCCTAAAAGTGGAAAAAATTGGCCCATATTTTAAACTGAGGATGTAGGTGATAGCACTTCTGATGTGCATATTGTCAGTTTTCCCATCTGATAGGAATTTTATGTTTCTATGTTGCTGGGAAATTGTGGGAAATTTGCTATGTAAATGGGGATGTATTGATACCTAAAAAATATTATATCCAGTTGAATTATCAATAATTTACTATACTGTTGCATATTGACATAGATTATGCTTTCATAGATATGGCTAACTTTTTATACTGTTGGAAAGTCATGTAATGGGTTTAGGCTTATTAAAAGTAGGTCACAGTCTTTTCAAACATGTGCATATCTTGGAGAGAAAAAAAATGGAAGTAAACGATATTCATCTGACTTTCATTTTAAGGGAAGAGAAGAGGAGATAAATTTCAAAAATTAAACAGGACAGGATGGATCAAGGATGAGTGGGTCAGAAGTGCAGGCAGAGAGAAGACCATAAAGAAAACCAACTAACCAACAAGGAGAAAAACAACAACAAAAATACAAGAATGACAAAAACAAACCAATATATTTAGTATTGTAGTAAAGGCTATTGTACCAGTTAAATTACGACTAGTTTTTTTGTGTGTTCAACTCTTAGTTTAGAGCTCCAACAAATTCTTCAAAGCAAGAAAACAAATTGATTGGATATAACCAAAAACGTTAAGTTACAGATAAAAATTTTTGGAATCCTTAACTTCCACAGATACCTTCACCCACCTTCATTTTATGCTTTGCAAAGCCTTAATGTTGTTGATCTTGATAACAAAATTCACTCACTCTTTGTTAATGTTATGCATTAACAATGCCATAAGAGCCGTGTCTAGATGAGATGTCCACCTTAGGGCTTTCTGGGCAGTCACACTACAGACGTGATCGCTCCTTTCCCAGGGATGTAACAATGTTGACAAAACCATGCTTTGTTTTCCTCAGCTAAGTACCTCTGGAATGTCCTTGTAAATATATGATGGATGTTGAATTCTGCTTAGCAACAATCACTTCACACACGCTGCCCTGAGACCTGGCTTGCCTCATTCCTGTCAGGCATTGGAACGGTCTATGGAGACGCTTAGCCCTGGGTTTCCCAAAGGTACTTAAAACCCAGTGGCAAAATTTTATTGAAATTACACAAAATCAAATTACTCTGCTGAAAAGCAAGGCAAATTGTCTCCCATCCTGCAGTCCTTACTGCCAGGTCTCTACTGTCCCCTATCCTCTTAGGGTTCCTTCAGAGCCAGTTGTGGTACCTATGCCCTCATACAAGCAGGGGAGTCCTCGGGCCGAGAGGACAAGCCCATGAAAAAGGCAATAAACAAAGCAGATATAAATTGTTATAATTCTGATAGATTTTTACTCTTTCTCCCTATGTTCTGCATTTGGCACAATGGCTACTCACAACCCAAAGTGGTGGGATGGCTTGCTTTTGATTCAGAAGATGTGAAGAGATGGGTACTGATTTGAACAATATTTAGAGACTCTATTCTTTAACCAAACCTGAATGAAAGCTGAAAATGCTAGTATTTTTCCACAAAGACCAGAAAAACATAATTTCAAGCCAATCAAAATACATAATTTTTATTTTTGACTCTCAAAATACTTTGAATTATAGATTCATCTTTTGCGACAAAACAGCACTTCAAAAATATTGTTACCTTTCCAAAGTTTTGTTACAAAATGTTGAAATGAGACATTCTGATGTGTCAGAACACTTTCTCTAGTTTCCTGTTGGAAATGAATTACAGCAAAATAGATGTGATCTCATGTGTTTGTTTCAAAGGAAATGCACAGATGGTGTATGGTTCTGGTGAATGATTCTGTTTAAGTCTTTGAATAGATCTAATAAATACAACATCACTGAGCCTGGCATTGCTAATCTGTAGCTTCAAAACTAGTTGCTCTTTAATAATTATAGATCAATTAAATCAGCAAGATATAACCACCCTATAGGTTACCTCTTCTCCTTCTTCAATATGATAATCCTTCCTTTCATTTGGCCCTCCAACAAACATCACATTTAACTGATGGCGATGCCTAGAAAAGAAAGTGACATTTTAAAGCTACCTCCACTCACGATGTAAGTTTTTTTGGTTGGTTGATTTTTTTAATTCTTTGAGGACAGTGAGTCAATGAAACAATGCTGAGTGACAAGCAACAACCAGAACGAGAACTCAAAAGACCTTGGATGTATCTCTGCTCTGCCAGTGTCCTTCTGGGTGACCTGAGGCCTCCAGCTGTGAAAAGGGGACAATGATTGTTACCAGCTGTGGAGAAAGCTTTGAACTGCAAAGATAAAGGATGCTACATAAGAGACGGGAATGACAGGAAAATGTCTTTTCAACCCGAGCTGATCAGATCAGGATTCTGTAAAGGTAAAACACTTTTAAATATTAATAAAGGTAAAAACATACTTCCCCCCCGTCCCTCACATTGGTAGAATTACCAGAGATACTACTGGTAGGAATTATTAGCTAATTTCTCTCCTGTTTATACAATGGTTTTGTTGTGGTTGTGGCTAATTCAGAAAAGGAGCTTCAGGTCCTTTGTCTTAACTCTGCCCCTTCCAAGAGCCCCAGTGAGCACTTCTCTCAGCTGTCACAAAGAATAGATGTCACCCCAATTATCTACCAGTCCACTTAGACTAATGAGTAGGTAAGGTAGCAAGTTTTCATTTTCTAAAAAACCCCTATAAATCAGGTCTGTTAGCTGTGATTCAAAATTTGTCCTTAAGCTCTTTCTGAGGTGTTAACTGGGGGGTGTTGACCTCTGCTCTTCAGGGAGGAGATTCTGGGCAATCCCTGGGCTAAGAGGAGATCCTGGTAACACAGAATCACGTGGCTCTGTGTCAGCACTTCGTAAACCTTGACTGAAAGAAGCTATTCTGAATGGCTGAACATATCTATTTGATCTGCTACCCTTATCATATTTACTTGGAAAAGTATTTAAATGATAATGAATAACACAACAGGGACTTGTAAAGCAGAAATAACAAGTAACAGTGACAAATTAGTTGGTCGAATAAAAGTCTAAAGAATGAAATTAGATTACAATTCTTAAATTGGCTATTTTCACCATAGGAAGCTGCATATGTTATAGCACTTGGCTTCATGCCCGTATCCTAAAATAAGGAACTGAAATCAGAACTGGTTGTACCATGCAGATTTAATATTTGTTTTCAAGAACACACTGTAATACTTCTGCATTAATGAACACTTCTACTAAAGAAGGGCAAGAAGACTAAACCAGTAACAACACACCAAATAATTAATGAAAGAAATGAAAATCAACCCTAGAGAATAAAATAAGACACAATCTATGGGTATATAGTAGCCTACTGTTAAAATTAGTTAATTTTTAATAGAAACACATACAGTTTTGTTAATAGCTCAATACCTAAAAGTGAAAATATTGCCCTAAAAATCACTGTTGCTTAACTTTTTGTTTGGCAAGCCTACCGTTAATTCTGTTGCCCTATGGATTTAGCTGGGTTTTACATAATAAACAGACAACTATGGATTTAAGATTCCTATCATTAAGAATTATATAATGACACCATAAAAAATTTCCAGCTATGAAACAGAAGCAGGAACTCAAATAGGCTTGTTTGTCCATATCGCTAAATAAAGTTGTCTCATTAATATAGCTGCATTAAGTTAAGGAGAAAAATCACAAAGTAATTGGAGGGAAGACTGACAAAAGGCAGTTAAAGTATCACAAAAGTTTCCGGGGTATGAAAAATTTCTTGACTGAACTATTTTTAGAATGCAGTGCTAATCAATGGTCTATTAAGTTTTATATACTCTTATATTTCTCTTCTTAATCGCATCAAGAAAATGGTACCAGCAGGCAACCTTTTAAAAACGTTTCAAGACCATCAATCAGATAGTCCATGACCACAGTTAGGTGTCCTTATGGTAAGTATCATAGTCTGAATTAAAAAAAAAAAGCTTTAAACATGTCACAGCTACCTTGTAAAAATCAGCTATGCCAAGGGTTCTGGTTTTGCACTATGTGCTCATTCTTGAAGTTAAAAAGAATTTCAACTTGCAAGATAGTGTCATTAAAATATATCTAATTAAATGGCAGCTCTTGCATTGTATCCTTTTCTTGACTCTGGTAAAACTCTAAACAGGAAGTGATTCAGGAACTGAAACTTTGTTTTGAAGTTCCAAATAGGTACTTAAAACTTTTGATCCTCTCAACTGTAGGGAACACACCTGAATAAAAGCTTGAAAGCGGTAACAAATTTAGACACAAAAAGTCCTGCTGATTTGCTGTAAGACCTGGATTTTAACCATTAATTCTGTCTTGAAACATATGATCATAAGTTACTTAAATATTTTGAGGTGGTTGCCTTCCAGTCAGGTAAAAGGCAGAGCAGATTGCCTTATCTCCACCTAGCAGATAAAGGATCAAGCCTTTGAAAAAGTGTTGGAAACCTATTAGTCAGTTCTCAGAAAACCACCTAAAACCTTTTTGGTAAATCCTGATAACATTTAGGTAGTACAAGGAACAGGTAGTGAGGGACTCAGAATCCACCTAGTAGATGGTTTTCCTCTCCTCCATAGGCTGAAGCTACATTGAAAAAATTGATTTTTTTTTAATCTATGCAATTTTCATAATAAAAAAAATGTTACTTGTTTCACTGTGGCTTCTTGCAATGTTTATGGGGAAGAGCTCTGATAGATGTCATGTTCCAGAGTTATTTCAGAATTACACAGAATTGCTGATAGGTGGTAGAGAACAGTGCAGTAATAACAAAAAGGTTGATCTTACTAATGAGGAAAGAAAAGCATGAATATTCCATATATGTAAAATACTAAAATTTTACCACCATCATTGGTAAGCTTTAGAAATGGACGAGCTTTACAAAACGCTTCCTAAATCCATTTTGGAAATGAAAGAAATGAAAACACTCATAAGGAGAAGACACCTTCCTCATTCTCTCCCACTGTAAAACTATTGTAGTGATTCAAGTTTCATAATTTCTCAGTTAAACATGCAACTGTAGTTTCAACACAGACACCTCAGGAAGGATGTTGTAGCCTTTGTCTTGTAGCCATTACTTTGAAAAGTATCCCTTGAAACTGTGAATGGAAATTAATGTCATTGCTACCATACTGCCCATTCAGCTTTTGATTAGTTGTAGCAACTCAGGGTAGGGCAAGAGGCAAATTCTCTGATGCTTTTTTAATTATTAGAATTGTAAAGCAAGTTTTTTTTAAAAAGTAAAAGCAGGGAAAATGCTCTTAATTTTCTTTATAGAACCTGTTTTTATATCACTCTTTAGAGAGAATCCTTTCTCATGAAAGCCTTTTGTATCTAGATCTTTGGACAAAATATATTTGCGGATGTGACGCCATCTCCTCTATTTCTATGAGATTTTTGTCAAAGGGTCTGAGACAAATTCCCTTAACTTAGCCTAACTGCCTACAAGAGACTTTGAGTGGAGGCAAATATTTTGTATTCAAGCTGATCTTTACGGCTTCTGCTGAGTTACTGCAAAACAGATTTCAGTCATTTTCTGTTCTTTGAAACCACATTCTGCAGTCTGAGATGAACTACAGTTCCTTACTCATATTTACCACTTATGCATTTTAGCACCTTCCTCTTACAGCTAAGAATATTTATGTATCTAAGAACTGCATTTTTTTTAAAAAATAATCTTAATTTACTTACATAAGCTTATTGCACACAGGTGGCAAAAAGGCAGTTTTGTTTTCTTCTATCCATTTTCTCACATTTACAAGAAGCTCCATGGCGTGGCAGCTATGAAAATTTTGAGGCAGATGTTAGGGTTTGCAGAGGGCTCTTTCTGTGAGGAAACTGCATGTGACTCCATCCCCAGAGCTTCAGAGCTTGGGGATTGGCTGGTGGAAGAGGTGTCTTCAGGACTGAGTGTCAAAGGGGACAGGTCCATCAGCCAAAGGTTACTTGGTAAACGGTACTAATGCTTCAGCAGCTTGGCTAATAATTGACAGGTGTTTTTAAAATACATATTTTCATCAGAGACTTATTCTGCCCATGGGAGGTTTCTTAATTCTCTTTACTGCATTAACTGGAGTGTGTATGTTACTGCTCTACAAAAGTTGCCTTGTTACATAGACAAACTGATAGGAAAACAGGTAAGACTGGGGCATGCATACCCTTGAAGTCTAATATAGGAACATGTTTCAAAGCTATATGCAAGTTGAGAGCAGTTGCTCAAAGTTTATTTATGTATAATATATATAAGGAGTATTTTTAAGCATGCATAACTATATATAGGTGTTCCAGGCTTGATAAGATCCCCATTTCCTTTTCCCCCCTCTCCTCAATTTTGTTAGGCTGAATATTTAGGGGTATGTGTTTGAAAATACTGGGATTTTATTCTGTCAGATAACAAAACAAAGATGTCTCTTGCATTTGTAAGACCAAAAGCAACTGTCCATAAATACCCTTTTTAATTGTATCCACTCCTGGCCATGGCTGTAGCAGGGCATGTTGGAGAGCTGAACGGGGTTCTGTGATGTCCTTTGGGAAAGTGGAGTATATTGTCATCAAATTATTAGGCAAACAAGAAACTGAGAACTCCCAGGCATTCCAGATCTGTAGAAGGCTGTATTGTCTCACTAGATGCTCTTCAACATCTATGTAGTTCCTATAGGATTGCTCACTCTGTTCCCTGCCACCCCCATTGTTTAATAAGTAAATGTATATTTATTTTCAGACCTGAAATACATGAAATAGGTGGTAAACAAAAAACCTCAAGACATGACAGAATTCTAGTACATTTCAGTTGCTCTTGACACAGCTTAGTCTTCTGATTATATCTACACTCTTCTTAGTGGGTGAACATGCATAAGGTTATAATGATGTGTTCAAATTAAGCAGTACATCCTCCATGGCATAAGAGCAGTGCAGCTGCTGGACTGAAGAGTCAGTATGCTGGAACAGTACGAATTTGGGAGTTCTTTACCTTATGCCATTGTAATATTCCAATGCAAAAAAGCAATGGATTGTGACTTTGAACTCATACCATGGTTTTATTCCAGTCTGTGTTAGGGTGACTCTGTTTTACCTTCATTGCTATCACTTCCTTGCAGTTTAGTTTAAACTAACTATATACTTGATAAGAGCAAAAACCATTTATTTTGGGATAAAAACTTCCACATGTGAATTAGTTCTACCACATTAATACAATAGCAATAGGACTGGCAATAATTTCCTCAATAATAAGCATAAAGTAATTATCATTTAACTCAATTATAAAAATAACCCCACATGATTTATTTAGCACACAAAATTTCTACCATCAGAATGGCTGTGGTGAGACACCCATACACAGCAAAGTCATTAGGCCTGGTTTTGGACCGACAGACAGGACCATTTCAGTGCTTTTTGTATTGTAGGCTCCTGGCACACTATTTAGCTGCAAAGAAAAGAGATCTTCTGTTTAAAATGCACTTAGGGGATTGTGACCCAGCCTGGTGAGATCAGGAGAACCGAATGCACTCTATTTTAATGACCATGGCTTTGTAAAGCTCTCCCTCATCATTACCAACATGTGTTGTAGAGCAGGATTCAGTTTGTTGGGCATGAAAACCAAGAGATTGTACAAAGCCACAGCAGGAAAAAGACACAGATCCTGGAACTGACATGGCCAGGCCTTGTTCAGCACACCATTAACATGCTGGTTTTAACCACAGGGCTGTTGTCTGCCAGCCCTACTCTAATCCCTAGTCTCCACTTCTTTCCAGTAAGTAGAATAAAAGGTAGTATTACCTGCAGAGAAAATAATCTCAGATGCAGGCTGATAAATCCATTTGGTGACTCAAGTGAGGTATAAAAACCTGATAGCTAGACCTACTCAGGGAGGAAACAAATGAAGTTCTTTTATAAAATTCACCATCAGTATGAAGCTGAGGTTATTATCACGGGGTAGCATTTTCTGTGACTTTCTGAAATAAACACGTTTTGAAAAACACAGTTAATGGCCTCTTCATGCACCTGACAGGTATAAGGAAACGTTGGCTTTTTTTTAAGAAGGCTAAGAAATAGTTTATATAGCCTGGAAGTACTGGGCCATGAAGCCCTATTTCTGTGTATTGGAGAGGCAAAGAAAAGAGCCAGCGCTGCAGCCTCTGTGGGACTCAAATACGCACATCTCGTGACCAGACTGGGGCCTGGATTTTTCTTGCCAGTCTGCTTCACAATGACTCTTCTCATCCATCAAAGCCTGTTCCAGCAGCTGGGTTTCTGCTCTCACTTTTGGCTCAGATCCTTCCCTTTCTGTAAAGGTAAGGACTCAATTTGCCAGCTTTTGCTGCCAGAGAAGCACAAGACTACTGAGGCACAAAAGTGCTACACAAAAATAATCTATAATCTTCTGCATTGAGGGTATAGGAAAAAAAGTGCTAGTGGGAAAAACTAAATTACTGAGTTTAAGACAACACCTACTCTATTTTTTTAATTTCCTCAACCGCCAGACCTATTAAAGACATATTTATTAGCTGGTGTCCAGCAAGCAGCATATGTTAAAAAAAAAAGCACGAGCTAAATACTGTGTTTCTAGTTAAGAGTATTCAGTTTTGTTAGCCAGAATTTTAATCTGTATTAAAGCTATTGTGTCGGTCATTTTTCTGTTATTCCCAATATAATTTTCTTTTTCATAAAGGCCTAGAATAGCTCAGAACTGCTGGGAAGGGGAGAGGGAAACACACCATAGAGCCAGCAGGTATGGAGGCTGCCTGCTTTGCTCTGCCCATTCTACTCTTGCAAGCAGACAGCATTGTGAAAATCGCCTCTTAAGCCTTGGTTTTTTCATACCTACTGCAAAGAAGTATTCTGAATAATCTTCACCAGGAGAGGTTTGCATTCACCAACAATCTGAGGACAAAATCCTTTTCGTATTGTTTCAACTTTGTCTTTCTGTCTCTGTGCAATACAGAGACTGCTTTATCTACATTGGTGTTAAAATAATGGACCCACACTTAAGTGATAATCTGGAGATTCTGCAAACACCAGGAAGCAGTAACTTCCTGTGGCATTAGGACAGCTTTAACTTCTGCTTTTTATCCTTTTTTTTTTAATAGTGTGAAGGCATGGAAAAAGGAGGACATAAATATGACTAAATAATCCATTTCACCCAGCTAAATACACTTGCTATTTTAGGTCAATTCTGTGCTTTTTCTGTTTGTTCTTTGAGAATATAAATGAAGTACTTTAAAAAAAAATGAATTAAAACCCCCTACATAGTTGCTGAAAACAAATTCAAATCAGTAACAAACCTACTACTTGAACCCAAGCAGAATTTCACTGCTCTATCCATAAACATAATATCAAGGACCTCAGTCTCTGTGGTGACAAACATAAGAAGCACGTGACTTATGTAGCACAATAGAAGAGTTAAAGATCCCATGAAAAAAAGCTTCATGGTTATCACTGTTACTTTTATGGGAAGGCTGATTAAAATACAAGCAGCAGTGATTATCATCTATATAAACACCCAAACTAGAGTCACTGAGTCCTCCCTCTTGCCTGAGTCTAAGGTTAAATCTGCAACAAAAAGCCTGTCTGTACATTCATAGCTTCAGCTTTGGTTCTTCCTGACATTTTTGTATTTCCCAAAAAACTACTTGTTTGGATGAAATTACATTCACAACAATCTTTGTGTGGGATAGAATATTTTAGTTTCTAGTGTAACGATGCACTGCTAAGGGTAGTGAAGGCAGCTGCCATTTTCTGGTACACCAGCTAAACCTATGTGATGATGGAAGATTTCTCCAAGAAATGATCTGTCAGTTTTCTCTTTTCCTCCATGCCAGCCACCTTCATCAATCAGAGACAGCAACTGCATGTTACTTCACCTGTCAATGGTGTATAGCACCAAAACATATTCTAAGTAATGCCCACAGTAATATTACCAACAACGGAACAACTTTCTTGACAAGTGAGAAGCACCTCGCCTCCATTCAAAACAGTCTCCAAAGGTTTCAGCTCATTTATGGATAAGTGGTGGAGGGAGGAGTAATTAAGTCACACACAACTGCCACTTCCTCTGCCAGCAGGAGTTGGGGATCAGTGCTATTTACTTAAAACCCGACTGAGTGCCGGTCACCTGCGGCTGGGCCACCAACAGTTCATTTTTAAAGGCCATGGAATGTTTACCATCTTGTGACACTTAAAGACAGGTCTGACTGCGGAATAAATCCATGTTAGCAGTATACTTTAACAACAGACGTGCATAGGGCTGTGTTTTCTTCTGATAGCTGTTTCTAAGCATGTAATACATCATATGCACTGTAATGTTCCATGTATAAGTAATGTTAGTCTGTTAGATCTATTCAGGATTTTCATACCAGAGCACCTACCTTCATCCTCGAAGTTTAAGAAATAGCAAGCCAAAACCTTTAGGTGTTGAAACAAGCAGTTTACACTCCGTATATGTGATGTCTTTATATTATGGATGCTCCGTATTTAGCAAAGTACTTGTACTACAGTAAAGTAAAATGAAGTCAGTCCAGAGATAAAGTGCTTCCTTAGTGAATTATCCATACAGGATAAAGCCCAGTATTTTTGGTTATTTCTATTAAGCATCATTCAAAACCAATTTGTGACGATTCCTTTTAACCCGTATTACTTGTTTGCAAAGTGCCGCAGCCTCCCTGGTGCTGCGCACGGTGCTGGTGGAGCAGCAAGGGGACTGTGCCAAGCTAAAGGGCGTGCAGTTACTGATACGACAGGGACATTCATTTATTGGCGGTACTTAGTTACTGTTTTTCTCTCTGGCCTGGAGCCGAGCACGACAGACAAGTGCATTATTTCCGCCCCGGTGTGAATTAGCATGAGGATAATCCTCGCTGACCTCCAGCCCAATGCCTTCCACCCGCGGCCGCCAGCAGGTTCGCCCCAGTACGACCACGGCCGTGCGGGGACCGCCCCAGCAGGCAGCGATGGCCGGGGGCGGGCAGCGATGGCCGGGGGGGGCAGGGAGGGCGAGGCCGGAGGTTGGGCGGCGGTGGTTCCGCACCAGGCCGGCCGCGGGCCGCGCTCCCTGCCCCGCCCCCCACGGCGGGCCCCGCCCGAGCGGCGCAGGGGCCGGGCTGCCCCGCTGCGTCGCGGCCCGTCGTCCCCGCGGGCGGGGCGGCGGGGGTGTAGTGGCTCTGCCCTGGGCGCCGCAGCCGGTCTCTTTCCTCTCGTGGTCGGGGGCGCCGCCTTCCCCGGGCGGCGCAGCGGCCACTAACTCATTTCTTTCCGTCCTGCTCTTAGCGGCCATTAACGCCGAGCGCGGCTCAGGCAGGGACCTGAAGCAGCCCAGGACACCAGGTCACCCTTCCCCCGCCGGGCTGCGCGAGTGCTTGATAAAGCTTTCGGGACGAGTTGGTGTCAGGGCTCCAGTGGCGCAATCGGTTAGCGCGCGGTACTTATACAGCAGTACAAAGTCGAGCAATGCCGAGGTTGTGAGTTCGAGCCTCACCTGGAGCACAGAGCTTTTTGAGAGGGAAAACGGGGTTTTTTTGGGACTCGGCTCCACGTGCCAGGAGGAAGAGAAAAAAAAAAGTTGACGGAAAAATTATGGAGCCGTAGCAGCAGCAGCGTGGCCCGCGCGTGTAACCCGCGCTGGTGAGCGGCGGCCGTGGGGTCTGCGAGTGGGGCGAGCCCGGCCGTGGGGAGCCACGGGTGTTGGTCACAACAGTGCCCAACTGGAACAATCGGGGCGGGGGGTGGATGGGTTGTTTGAGTTAAAGTTTGCTTGTATATGGCTATATAGACATGGACTCATGTATCAGCCTGAGTTTGGTGTGTTCGGAGAAGCTTTTCAGTATGGAACAACAAACGCTTTCCCAGTAAAAGCTGCTTGTGTGAACTTGCAGGAAATAAAGGTTATTTTACACTGCGTTATTTAGTACAGAGTGCAAGTACAAATTGGTGTGGTCACTACGACTGAAGGCTAACGAAATCTTCCCCTCACTTTGCCTGCTTGGGCAGCAGCAGTCTTTGTAACTGCTCGCTGCCTTGGCAATGCTTTACAAATGTGTGGGCCACAGCAGGAAAGAAAATAATTCAAATAATTGCGGATTTATTTTCACAATTTGAGAGGTCACAGGGCCACAGGAAAAGGGCAGCTTCCTGAAAGAGAAAGCTGGGGGGCACTGCCTGAGCGTTTAGGCCCAGATCTGGCGAACATGTGTTAACATCCAATCTACGATTGAAACAGTGCAATTTATACTAAAAAGTTCAGCAAGACCCTGGGGTCACGCAGCCAGAGGTGCCTTTGTTTCTCAAATCAGTCCCTTCATGTCTGTATCACAGGTGTTAACTCCCTGAAGTAGCACTTCAAGGTTTTAAACTGCCGTTTTTTTCCTATTCTAGTTACCACATTGTCCCTTCTGAATTTTGTATTAACTTTGCTATTGATTTCAGTGACAGTGCAGTCATGCCTGAGGTGTATGACATATCAGTACAAGGAGGTGTAAATCAACAAGAGAGACCTGTAATGTAGCAAAAGGTAAATAAAATTCATTTTCATGTTTTCTCCTTCATGCAGGAATGCCAGGTCCCTGTGCTGAGGAGCACAGACAGTATGGATGAACATTTTGCAGAAGTACTAGAAATACTGAAGAATGAAAATGCTGCTTTGGTGTAACTGGGAAAAACAAAACTAGCAGAGGGAGACGGATTCCATTCCCTGGACAGAAAACACCTTTTTTGCAGATACTGAGTATAGACAGCGCTGCTCTGTCCTCCCTGTCTCCTGTCGCCTGTGTCCCCTCCCTCCCCAGGGAGGACCTGCTGATTTGCATTTGGGGTCTTGATGTGGTGTGCTGGGGGGGGGGTGACTATGCAATTGTTGCCAAATATGAGGTGAACAAAGCAGGTATTTGTTGCATTCACACCTTTTTTGCAACTTGCTTCTGAGGTGCCAGAGAGCAGCCAATGAGAGCTGCATGGTGCTGTGGTCTTCTCCACAAGATCTCCTTCATTCCCTTGATCCTACCCTGACTTTTACTCCGAGATGTGAATTTCACACTGAAAATCATGCTAGATCAGGATAATTTATAAGAGATTTACTAGAAATCCCTGTACAGCAACAGAATGTTATTATCTAATGGGTATTTACAAAACAAAGTGAACCACTGCTGAAGTACATGGACTTCCTGATAGAGTCAGGGCTGTGAAATAAGGTGGAATAAACCATCATGGAGCAGAGCAGCTCATGGTCATCTTGACCATGGGGTGGCCCCATCAAGTCGCTGCTGTGGGGCTGGTGCTGGGGAACCCTCACAGAGCCTGAGGAAGAAGGGTGCTATGTCGGAGCTGAGGTTAGTGAGACTGTCTTTTATTTCCTTCCCTGGGGAGCTGGTGAGTCTGGGTGTCCCCGGGGGAGCAGCTGTGCCCAGGGAGGGGGATGAGGTTTGGGCCTCGGTGCGGTTTCTCCAGGCGTGTGAGGAGCCTGTTTTTGTGTGGTGCCGCACTGGGGCAGCCATGGCTCCGCTGTCGTGGCATCACCATCTCTGACAGGGTGAAGTGGGGAGTGTCCTGGGCTGTTGCTTGTTTTTGCAACTTTTTCCTGAAAATTAGGTGTCTTACAGGAAGAAGAAAAGAAAGTATATGCTTTTGTTTACACTAAACTGGTTCTGTTGTGTTTTTTTTTTCTTTTTGGCAATGGCTTTTTGGTCCTTAGTTGTTGGTTAATGTTTTAATGCTAGTTGGCAAGGGTTTTTATATATCATAGAATCATTTCAGGTGACAGGGACCCTCAGGATCATTGAGTCCAAGCATAACCTAACTCTAGCACTAAACCATGTCCCTAAGAACCTCATCTGAATGCCTTTTAAACACATCCAGGGATGGTGACTCCACCACTTCCCTGGGCAGCCTGTTCCAATGCCTCACAACCCTTTCTGTGAAGAATTTTTTCCTGATATCCAGTCTAAATCTCCACTGGCACAAACTGAGGCCATTTCCTCTCGTCCTATCATTTGCTTTAAAAAACAACTGCCAGCACCTGTTCTCTTTTCTCTGAGCCATTGCCCAGAGTCCATTGCTCTCCTTTCAGGTGGTGGCCAGGGGAGCCCTGGCCTCAGCCTGGGGGCTGCTGTCATCTGGAGAGGGGCTTGGACAGGCCATAGGTGCTTCTGGAAGTGTCCTCGGGAGGACATGTTTCCCTACGGAGAGTCTTCTGTACTGCTGCTCCTAGCCTATGCCATGTTCTTTATTTCTCTATTAATTTGCCTGGTGTGGATGGCATACCTGCAGGCCTGCATCGCTCTAACTCCTCTGACAATCCTTCCATGGTCCATTTTAAAAAAGTTTGTCTTCTTAAAATTTGTGTTGCTCTTAATTTAATGTTGAGTATGGACTATGCATTCTCTGCAGGCTTGTGGCTGCTCTGAGTTCCTACTGACGGTGGAAAGAAAGAAGGCTCGCTTATAGATGCAGAGAAACTTCATGTGGATGTTGCTTATTGCTGAAAGTAGAAGTTGGAAAGATCTAACAATTGCCTGATCTTGGAGAATCAATAGTAATCAGGTCTGGGAAGAGGCTTTGTGTTTATCCCTACATGATGTTAAAAATGTGCTCTACAGCACAGCCGGAGATAATGGACCTACCTGGAGCCTCCAGCTGAAAGCATCAGGAGAAATTCGAGGTCGACCCTTAGGTTTTGGAGTTGATGATACAAAGGATCTGAGGCCAACTATCCTCCAACTGAAAAGGAGATATTAGCAGCATATGAAGGAGTTTGAGCTGCTTAAGAAGTGATTGGTACTGAAGCACAGCTTCTCCTGGCACCTTGACTGCTGGTGCTGAGCTGGATGTTCAAAGGGAAGGTTCCCTCTACGCATCATGCAACTGATGCTACCTGGAGTAAATGGATTGCATTAATCACACGAGCTTGAATTGGAAGTCCCAATTGCCCAGGGATCTTAGAAGTGATTACAGACTGGCCAGAAAGTAAAGACTTTGGGATGTCTCCAGATGAGGAGGAAGTAACACGTGCTGGAGAAGCACCACCATATAATACACTTTCAGAGACCGATAAGCAGTGTGCACTGTTCACAGATGGATCCTGCTGTCTTCTAGGAAAACATTGAAGGTGGAAGGCTGCTGTGTGGAGTCCCACATGACGAGTTACAGAAGCCGCTGAAGGACGAGGTGAATCTAGTCAATTTGCAGAAGTGAAAGCCATTCAGCTGGCTTTGGACATTACTGAATGAGAAAAGTGGCCAGTACTTTATCTCTACACTGACTCATGGATGGTGGCAAATGCCTCGTGGGGGTGGTTACAGCAATGGAAGAAAAGCAACTGGCAACGCAGAGGTAAACCCATTTGGGCTGCCACACTATGGCAGGACATTACTGCTCGGCTAGAGAGCCTGCCTGTAAAAGTTCGTCATGGAGATGCTTGTGTGCCTAAAAGTCGAGCCACTGAGGAATATCAAAACAGCCAGCAAGCAGATCAAGCTGCTAAGATCAAAGTAGCTGAGGTGGACTTGGACTGGCAACATTAAGGTGGACTTTTCCTAGCTTGGTGGGTCCATGATGCTTCAGGGCATTGAAGCAGAGATGCAACATATAAATGGGCTCGTGATCAAGGGGTGGACTTAACTATGGACACTATTTCACAGGTTATTCATGAATGTGAAACTTGCGCTGAAATTGAATAAACTAAACGGTTAAAGCCTGTGTGGTATGGGGGGTGATGGTTAGTATGGATAAGTATGGAGAGGCTTGGCAGATTGATTATATTATACTTCCACAAACTTGTCAAGGTAAGCACTATGTACTTACAATGGTGGAAGCAACCACTGAATGGTTGGAAACATATGCCGTACACCATACTACAGCTAGAAATACTATCTTGGGCCTGGAAAAGCAAGTCCTGTGGCGACATGGCACACCAGAAAGAATTGAGTCAGACAATTGTACTCATTTCAAAAACAGTATTATAGACAACTGGGCCAAAGAACATGGTATTTAGTGGGTATATCATATTCTATATCATGCACCAGCCTCTGGGAAAACTGAAAGGTACAATGGTTTCTTAAAAACTACACTAAAGGCACTGAGTGGTGGAACCTTTAAAAACTGTGATTCACATTTAGCAAAAGCCACTTGGTTGGTCAACACTAGAGGATCAACCAATTGAGCCGGGCCTGCCCAATCAGAAATTCTACGGACTGTAGAAGGAGATAAAGTCCCTGTAGTACACATGAAAAATATATTAGGAAAGGCAGTCTGGGTTACTCCTGCCTCAGACAAAGGCGAGCCCATTCATGGGATTGTTTTTGCCCAGGGGCCTGCCAGCACCTGGTGGCTAATGCTTAAGGATGGAGAAGTTCAGTGTGTATCTCAAGGGGTTTTGATTTTAGGTGAAGATATTCAATGCTGAACTGCATGATGTGAATTGCCATACTAACAGTGTTTAATAAGTGTCTTTCAGATCAAGACAGTGGTGATGAAACCAGAGCTAGCTTCTTCAGATGGCACCTGACAACTTCTTTGAAGTTGATGTTTTTAACGCACTAACAGTGGTCATGAGATGCACTAGATGTACCATTTTTCCTGCCCTGGAAGACTGTTATGATAAATGAACTTAACTTTTCAAAGGATGGTCCACAGACTAAGAGAATGATGAATTACACCTGTGTATATATGTACATATGTGTATATATAGTAGTAATGATTAATTCGATTGTATTGATAAGGTCTAAGTATGCCGTGAATGGCATGTTATAAGGGGTGGAATATCCTGGTTTTGTTAAAAACAAGTTTCTCTTTTAGTGAATTTTTCTGTCAGCTAAAGTCTTCTTACTAACTGTGCTTTCCTGAAAGTTAGATACATGTTTTGGTAGACATAGCAATGGTATGCAAGATCATATGATAAGGATGGATGCACATCCCTTGAGAGCAGGGAACTGAAACAGGTGACCAAAACCTGACCAACTATGTATTCCATCCCATTCACATGATATCTCATATAAAAGTGGGAGATCACAAGGATCTTGTTCCTTTTGCCTATGGCCAACATTAGGAGAGGACCTTACGAGTCATCTCTGCAAACTGAGGCCTGGTGACAGACTGAATCCAGCTCCAGTTGGCTGCAACGTCCAGTCCAGGACTTCGGGTGCCAGCCCTACATCTGCTGGAGCAGTTGCTGGGATTTTCAAGATTGATTTTGTATATTTTGTATTATTTTCTCTATTTTATCAGCAGCATTAGTAAAACATTTTTTAATTTTTCCAACACTCTTCTCTCTGTCCTCCTTTCCCTCCCAATTGCCTGTCCTTAGTGGGAAGCGGGGATAGGGAGGGGCTAAAGGGGGAAAGAAGGGGTTAACAATACATCTGCACCCCACAATCAAACCTTGACAGACTCAAACTAGAAGAGGAAATGCAGAATCAAGCAGAAGGAAGGACAGGCTCATGCTGGATAGCCCTTCCTGGCTTCTAAAAGTGGAAACTTCTGTTTCTGGCATGTTAGTACAGTCTTGGTGTTTGTGTGGTTCATAAGTGTTTGCTTAACTAAGTTCTTTCAGGTGCATCAGTCTGCCACTTTCCATAATACTGGGGCTTGTATATCCTAAAAAAATGCCTATAAAAGCCTACCATAAAGACTTGGCCCGCCTGGTTGTTTTGAAATTGAAATAATAAATATTTTTATTCTTAACTTGACAGAATAAACAGCCAATGAGAGTCTGTGCTTTGTAACTTTTCCAATAGATGGCACTGTGGTCCCACAAAGTGAAAAAGAAAAAATACAAAGCATTCCCAGACATCCTAAAAATAGAAATTACTTGTAAAATGCTCCTTTGTGCAAAGCAGAGAATAGGCAAAAATTCCAAGGGTTGCTTAGAAAACAAAGTGCACTGGAGGCATAGATGTGTTTGGGTTTTGAGTTTGTCCTCTCGACCTCCCCTTGTATGTAACATCCTGAAGACCTTTCTGAAATTAAAATCTATTGATTAATTTTGTTTGGAGTAAGAGAGATGGTTAGGGTGTATCAAGTTTTTTTTTGTGTGTGTGTGTGTTTTTTTTAAGTCTGCATGTACTGTGTTGAAGTGCCAGCATAGCAGGACCAGCTTAGATCCTCTGGAACAGATTTTTTTAAAGTATAGCTGGTGGTAGAGGCTTTTGTCTAGTGCTGCCTAATTCCAGGCAGCTACTTCCCACCATAGGTGCCCATGCTCTGGAGGTATTTGGCTTGGAACCAGCAGCTAGGGGGAGAGGAACAAAATGTAGGTGCTTGAAGACAGTGGGGAAGGACTCTTTTAAACCAAGTAGAAAAATGCTACTTTTGTGAAGAGAAAGATAATTTAAGGATGCGGAGGGGAAAAGATAAATGAAGTCAGAAGCTTCCTTGGTGAGGGGCTGAAAGATAAAGGTGATAGTTGTGCTGATGCAAGCTGATGGAAGGAAGAGGAGTGAGAAAAATATGTAAGATCAGTAGAAAAGCAAACTCGTAAAGAGAAAGAATTAATGCATTGGCCTCTAAAATCAAGGAAGGGGATGTTACAAGGATGGAACAAAAAAGAGAAAAAGGATGGAGACAAAAGGAGGAGGGAGAAGGTAGAAGAACATAGGTAAGGAAGCTTTAAAAAAAAAAAAAAAAGAAAAAAGAAAAAAGGGTTGTCTGGCTATAGCTATATGAATGTGCTACCTAGGACAGTGAAAAACAAATGTGTTAGTCAGTCAAGCCAGGCAAAGATGGAGTTGCTGTAGAAAGCAAACTGGCCTGTGCATTTTGCTTGAGCAAAGAGTGATCTCAAGAGGCAGGTTTTTCTTCTCAGTATGTTTTATGTGGTTGCTTTAGTCTGGCAATATAAGAGACCCCTTGGTCTCTTTAGGGAGGGAAGGTGGTGTTGGGAGGGCTAGAGGCCTCAGCTTTCTGGTTTGGAAAAGGAAGGAAATGGACAATCAGGGCTGGATTTTGTGCCCATTTAATTTTCTTGCTTATGCTGAGTTTGCTGGGTTAGGCTCTGCGTTTAAGGTGGAAAAAAGACTCTTGGTTTCTTCAAATAGTTTTGGTGCAGCCTAAATATTTGAAACCTTGGAAAAATCTCAAAACACAGCAAAACAAACTAAACCAGACCCAGAAAAAAGAACAAGCTGGGGAAGTGGCTAAAATGGCAGGGGTTAGTCAGAGTCTGTAATTAAAATTTTGGAGGAGGGATGCCCCCTTGAAGGAGGTAGTTGAGCTCATGCTGCCCACTTTAGTTGAGAAATCTTTATACACTGGATAGCAGATTTATGGTAGTGCTAAGAAGTACCTTAAGAAATTTTACTGTAAAGTTATACATATGAAGATTAGGGGGGAGGATAAAGCAGCAATTTTTAAACATTTGTCTTCTGAAAAGTCTATAAAATTCCTAAGAGGCAAATGTGCTGCAGATCATGTGGCTAGATGATTTAACTTAGAGACTTAGATGATTTTCTGGTTTTGTGAAGAGAGGCTGTCAATTTAATCATAAACATGAACATCCAAAATGATTTGCAAGGTCACTGAATCAGTTCACTGCTTGCATTTATTTTCCATGTATTCTACTAATTGGAATGGGGATGAGAGTTGGTTAACTATACATCTTCATTTTAATCACTATGTGCTGTTTAAAGAAGGACATACATCTGTCTTTAAGGAAGGTCACATCAGGCTTGTGCCAGCATGTATGAAGGCTATTCAGTATTAAAAATCTGTTAATAATGCAAGTTTGTGTAGCTTTGCCAGTGAGCTAAATTCTGGAAAATGGCTCTGTCACTTTTGTGAAAACTCGTGCGTTGTTGCAGCAGGCTGGAAGTGTCTTAGAAGTGAAAACATGCCTGCCTCACTTTGGATTTAGGGGAGTTTTGGAAACTGATGCTGGATTTGAGGGTGCTTTTGGTCACGAGTTACTTGTTCCTTCCTGAGACTTACAAAGTCACTTAAGCTTAGTGGCTGTGTCCCAGTGAAATTGATGCCATTAAAAAAATGCCTACATTCAGATCTATTGAGATTCATAGGTGCTTGCATATATATTTAAGTCCCTAATAGCTTTGAAATTTTAACTGCTAGCACTGAATTGTTTGCAAAGCCTATGGTAGCCTACATCTGATTAAAATACTGCTGTGACTGATGGGTGTATCTGATTGCGTCTGTTGTTCTCATTTAGCTACTCCGTGCCTGCAGCATAACATAGCCAAAACCCCGCCACTATTTATTATGGTAAAGGAAATGTTTGGTGTGGCCGTGTCATTATTTCTTAAGTTCTTAACCTATAGTATCTTTGAAAATCCTGTTTTTTCTGGAGTTGGAGATGTGTTTCATTGGGGGTACCAGGGGTGCTATGGTGTGTCTTTGTGTTTGAAGGCAAATTTGTTAGTAGAGAAGTGGGGTACTTGTCCTATTGTCTTCAGGTTCCTAATAACTGTAGCCCTTTGACAAGATTCTTACAACACTTGGACAAATTTTCAGAGCTGTATAGGGATGCCTACCTGATGTTGATATTTGTCTACCTGCTTCTAAGCAGCTGGATGTTGTAAAGGTTATCTAGCAAACAGGCCTCTCATTGCAGATGTAATGTATATGAAGTATTCTTGCAGGAGTAACCTCTGTCATCTAAATAACTCTGAAAGTAAAAGCCAAACTGTCACGGAATCAAGCCTGGTTTTTACATGTAGTATTAAAGCCTACAAATGGGTGCATTTTTGCTGATGTCAGTGAATTTGCTTCAGGTTCCATAAGAGAATAAAGATTGGCCCAAAATAATGGGAAGCTTATGTCTGGCTGCAAGGAAACCAGGAAATTCATGGGGCTTTAAAGTATGACCCACTGCAATATTCAGTATGTGTGATTTTTGGCATAATTCAGCAGTAAATACTAGTTGAAAACAGAAGCACAAATTATAGGGTAAATAATTCAGGCCAAAGAGAGGCCTCCTGTTCATGCACACATAGTAAAGGAAATGGAAGTACAACCACAATATACAATTGCTGAGAAGAACAGCAGCAGTTTGTAACATTCACTACTAAAGCTGTGGAAATTATCTTCCTGGATGACACCAGAAATCAGAAGGCCATAATCGTCTCCTTTGTATGTATGTGTGTGCACTGACCAGTAAATCGTGTGAAGACTAATGCATTTGGCACACTTCCTTTTGGAGGGGACTTTCTGTTCTGTGGCTGCTGGGTTGGAGGATATAATCAGCATAATGCTGCTTTGGTATATGAAATAAATGGCTGTGAGTTGACTTCTAAAAGCCTTTTTTTTTTTTTGGTGGTCGTTGGGCTAGATGCATCATGCACTGGAAGAAGAGAACTTCTTTATACTAAGTTGTTTTTCTCATCTTTTACTTTTTTACTTTGCATTTTATTTAGTATTTAAATGACTTTGGCTGCTGACATAAGGCAATGCTTATCTCCTGCCTTATACACAGAGAAACATCTGAGCAATGTTCTTGCATGTAATTGATAGGGTAACTTTTTTTCGCTTCTGGCAAAAATCAAAGCCAAGGTAGTCCCAACAGATGTGTTTGGCTAGCACTGTGACTGGATGATCAGACTTCCATTTGCTTCATTTGGAATGTGGAGGACATTCAGAAATCAACAGGTTCCTTCCACAAGTGAGGTGCAAATTAAGGTGAATGGCACAGCAACTTTTCTAGCTTGGGCATCTTTTAGTTGCTCTTGGAGCTTGGATTGTCTTGGCTTAATGTGTACCAGTCTTTTCACAATGCAGAGGGGTATTATGAGTGTGTTGTGACCGTTGTAGAGCCAGGAGTTGAGGAGGATAACGTCCAGCAGCGTTGATAAGGTGTGGCCCATGGTGGGCTCTTGCTTCCTTGTGCAATGTGATAACTGGAAAACTACAATTCCTTGATGTCTCTACTGAATGCTGGTTTGAAATACAAATCAGACTGTATTCAATTTTTATATGGAATGTTTATTCCTAAGTTGCTTGTTTTCTCTGGAATCTAATCCATTATATAATGGGGTGAAAATTCCTGTAGCTTACTGCATTAAATGCTGGACAATATAAGGAAGTTTAAGGGTTTAAGGGTCAATTTGGAAAGTAACATAGACCAGAAGTTTCCAGTAACAATTGTGGTTTGGATATAGTTGAAATAAGAACAACATATCTAAATTCAATTGTACTCACATTAGCTAAATAATAATCTTAGAGTAGGTGTGATCAATACACATTGGAGACTAGCAAGCCATATCCTGAAAGAAAACTATATCTGATACAGACATACTTGGGGAGAAAACTGGTAGTGATGACAAGCTATGAAAGTGCTGGTCCTAGCTGTCTCATTCAATAAATAATCCTGAAGAGATGTTAGCAGCATTAGTAGTAGCAGCATTTGGCCATCTGGCTTAGCTTCTGTGTGAGGTGGGGTTTTTTGGTGTTGTTTGTTTGGTTGGGATTTTTTGGTAAAAAAAACAAACAAAAACCCCCACAAAAACAAAAAACCCACACCACTGTTAGAGGAACTGCATCAGCTGAAATAGTAGGAGAACTTGGCCCTGTGTTTTAATGTTTCAGTTCCTTGTGTTCTGTACATGCTGCACTTGGATCTCATGTGATCATTTGATTTAACAGGGGCAGATACTTTCTTGGTGTTCATGGACCACCAAGGTCCATGAAGTCCTAGTTAGTGGTCAGTTCAAATATGATTCATCAGTCGAACCATGGTGGTGGTCTGCAAGAAACCTTGAGGAGGCTTCAGACCTCTGAACCTTTGTCCTGTAGCACTGGTGGCTGCAGCTTCAAGCTTGTGTTGGCTGTTGTTGCACTGTGGACAAAAATCCAAAACAAAATAAAACAACAAGAACCACCAAAAAAAGCTGTTTCTCTTGGTTGTGTAATCAAATCTACTGTCTTTACTGTTTCCTTGGCTTGCAATTGTAAACATGAGTGTTGATCTGGCAAAAATGCTTCTTGTTCATTCTTTACTGAGTGAGTATTTATCAGCTACTCAGAGTAAATGAGTTTTTGCTGTAGCTTAGTGTCGCTGTTGACTGCATTTCCCACCCATTCTGTTTGTGTCTTGTTTTACTGAAACTCTTTTCATCTTGTGTCTGTGATAAACAATGTAACATTCAAAAATTATCAACTTAAGTGTAAAATGTCATCTTACTACATGTAATTTTTTTGACTGACGTTTAATTTTTTCCTAAAATTTGGCTTTCTTCATCCCATAAGAAAATGAAATAAAGGATGAATGTTTTAATCTCTGAGCAAAGGCTTTTTTGCCTTTTCTTCATGCTACTGCTAGAACGAAAACTGCCTTGAAATACATAATTGATAGTATTTCTTAGTATGTGATTCATACCTTAATCAAACTGACAGACATCAATGGAGCACTTAAGATTTTTTATGCTTGGAATTAAGTTCTGCAAAATGCTTCTGGAATCTCCTGGTAATTTCCTTTTATCAATGTAAGTGATGCAGCATGAATCCATCATAATTACTGTGGAGCTCTACCAAATTAGATTATATGATTGAGGCCCATTTTTTCCAATGGATTTTTTTTAAGAAATGAGAGATGGTAACAAAGGGGCAGGCTGTGTACTATTCCTTATTTGGTGAGTTTGTTCTCCTTTATATAGAAGAGACTTATTTCTTCTGTTCAGTGTTCCCCATTAGATTGCTTACGATCTGTTCACAGTGACTGTCAAGTACTATTCCAATGTGGTAGTGTTATAGTTTTGTTCCTGTTTACTTCAGTGCAAGGCATAGACAAATCAGGCTTGTGCTGTTAGGCATCTGTATCTGGTAAAGCCATGTGTGACTAAATTTGGTGTAGTGGCTCACATTCTTGATTTGTTTACACTGATAGAAATTGAGGTCCATATTCACTCAACTAAGCAGAGTTATTTCAGATTTATATTGGTGAACTGAGAACAAAATATCTGTCGTCTGCTTAAAGTGTTGGATAAACTCCTTAGTCTCATTTATCTGAGAAGTGCCAATCAAACAATAGAGGACAGGGCATGAATGTTAGACTGCTTCGTGGGTAGTGGTTGTGCAAGACAGACCATATTATATGAGATCTCTGTATGTGTACCTATATTAAAGTTACTGCAGATAATCTAGATCATAGTGAAAATGACATTGTGGTACTGTCACATGAGTTCATTTTTTTTCTGTAGTGACCTTTTGCTAGCCATACAACTTAATTTTGGCCAGTAGATGAAAAGTGTTGTCTCCTGGCAAACTGGATAGGAATTTTGGCAATTGCAGTAGGACATATCTGTCACTTGGAGGAGAGGACAACTCGTCATCCATGACTAGATGTAGGGAAATAAAAATCAATTAAAAATATGGACACCTGATTTTTCCAACAAGTCTACCACCCTTGGTTGCAGCCCTGTGAAATGGAACACCAGCCCAGGCTGCTGGAGGGGATGGTGTCCACCCTGACATGCATCTTTCCTTTGTGCATAGCCAGAGGAACCTGCAGGCTTGAATATCCTATTCCAGAATTGTCACTAAGCACAAAACATTGCTTTTGGGGCCTGCTGCTGACAGGGGGAACCTTCTGGAAACCTATGGTGCTGCACTGTATGCAGCACATGGGAAATGCAGGCTATTACCGAGTGTTGGGTGGCCATCCCATTTCCCTTTAGAGGGAAGTAGAGCTACTATACTTGACTACAGTTGACCTTGCATCTATATGCACAAATGGTTGATCCAAAAATATTTGTTATTCTTCCTCAAATTGATAAGATTAAACAGGTCTGAATAGCTTTGAGTGTTCAAACGCTGTAACTGAATCTTTGGAAAGAGTACTTAGACCATTCAGACAAACAGTTTTCAGCAGATGGCAGCATTGCACTCTGTAACTTTATTTTTCCAGCAGTGGTTTTGCAACTCTTACTTTAGGCTGGTATAAGGCTGCCAGCTAAAGAGTAATCCAAAACCCCTTCTAAAATGTTCTGAAATACAGGTTTTAGTAGATTATGATAATTGGGTATTGTTTCAGACTCAAGGCTTTCATATGGAAAATACCACTGTGCATAAGAAAACATCATACTAAAAAGCAATGCAAGTACACCTATGTCTTTTCTGTTAACTCTTTTAGTAACTTCTTTGAGACACGGGAAGGCTGTTTGATAAAAGTGTTCTCATTTGTAAAAATATTAGCAAATCATTTAAAGATGCCAGAGTTCAAACTGGAGCTGTGTGTGTAGAGATGTAAATGACTTACTGCATATTTTGTCTTTAAGACTACAAAGCTCCCCCATTCCTTCTTTAGAAAAAAAAAATGCTGACTTTCCTAGTCCTTTTTGTACTATACATTTTAAACAACATGCAGCCTGATCATCACAGCCCATAACTAGGCAGATGGGCAAGTGGATGTACCCTTTTTAAATATTATCAGCTGTTTAACAGTGTTCAAAGGTTCAGATTTAATACTTAATTTTTGTCTATGAGAACTTAAAAATATTGCATTGTATATAACACACATGCTTGATTGTACATTCAGTCTGGTCAATTTATAGCAATTATGGCAAAATTGGAGGGGTTCTCCCTCCCTGCCCCACCTCCCCCATGGATTCATAAGAGTTCCAGTAAGACAGTGGAAGAAATGAAAGCTGTTCCTGCTACTAAAGGAAAGGGCTGAATTCAGAGACCTTTTCAGAAGGAAACTTTCTAGTTCCAGATAGACATCTGTCTGTGATGTATCACTAGAAACATAATCTTAAACTGCTAAAGAGGCTGCTTTTTTTGTAGTTGTTTTTATTCTCTTAGTGAGAATATAGGGCTGTTCTTCGGTTCGGCACAAGATGCACTTTGAGAGCACTGCATTACAACCAGCTAGCACTGATGTATATGGCAACACAAAACACAAGGCAACAATAAATGGAAACTAGGTCAACCATTACAGCCATTCAGGAAAAGGTTAAAAGAACCCTACTTCTCTTGCAGATTATACCCCACAACTGTTGAGTAGAACCAAGTATATATTAAATTAGTGGTCTCTTTAAGAAGGTTTATGCACCTACTTCAGAGTTTGGCATCAGAGTGAATGAAGAAACCTTTATTCTTTCCCTCTCCTTTTTTTTTTTTTTTCTTTTTCCCCCTCGTGCAGGACAAAATAATAGTGTAAGTAAAACCAAAGTTCAGGCTGAATCATTTAGACTGAACTCTGGTACAATTCTGCTTTTTGTCATCTAAGTGAATCACAATGAAAATTTTGAATGATCCTGGTTTTTGTGGTCGAAGTACAAGATTGCAGGTGCCAGACTGTTTTGCCAAGGTGGATGAACAGTTTTTCTGTTATATGCTGTCAGGATGTGACCAGCTCAGTATTCTGGAACCCATTAAGCATATGCAAACTTCACTTGAATGGGAGACTTCCAGGAACATCAGTAGCATGGGAATTGGTATATTATTTACATCCTCAGAACATGGTCTGGTGGTCAGAGCAGTCTAAAGCATGCTTTTTTCCCCCCTGCAACCTACATAAAGGCATTAGTGAACAAAAGTTGCATGTTATGTAGTAGAAATCGGTGGCAAGGGACTGTTTGGCCTACCTGGACTTCTCTTGCAACTTGACCAGAGTAATAAGAATTGGAATTAACTTCTTGTCTTCTTCAACAATTGAGTTGCATAAGCCCGTTTAAAACAAAACAAATTGCTTGGTTAATGTTGCAGGAGGAAGCAGTTTGAAAAAAATAGCAAACTTTATATTTTATCCTTTAAATGTGCACTGAGAGACTGGAATTCACTGTCGTCTGTGCATGTACTGTGAAAGGGTAATATTATCTTTCACCTTGGTCACATTTTAAAGCTTTGGCATGAAGATTTCAGATACTTTGAGTAGTATCATCCTTTACTTTCTGCTCTCTACAGTTAAAGACATGTTATTGTTAGTATTCTCATGCAAGGGAGCAATGTATGCTTTGTAAAAAGCAGTCACTATTGTTTCTGTTGTAATATCCCCTTCCCCTAAAGTGGGGGCAGGGGGAGGAGAGAGCTCTTAACTGCCCTTCCAAAGATCTTGGAGAAAGCCAAATAAATGCCAGGAGTTTGGGTTTGTTTTTTTTGTTCTGGAATTAAATCAGACAATCCATCTCCCATGTCTCTTTGGGTATTAAGTTTGTGAGGTAAGTCACTCTTTCTAAACAGCCTTCAGAGATCATTTCTGAGTGTTGCACACATTTTTTTTTTTTTTTTAATGAGACATACTTTTCAAAAACTAAACAATAAAACAACAAACAACAACAACAACAACAAAAATCCCAAACCAAACAACAACCAACCAACCAACCAGCCAACCAAAGAAAACTAAAAAACCCACCCCAATCGAAGTCAGGTCTCAGAGAGGCTTGTCCTACCAGCACTGTGGATGGTCTAGACAAGTTGTGGTCTAGACAAGTGGTCTCCGTGGTGGATGGGGAACAGGCTTACAGGCCTCACCCAGGGGTGGCGGTAAATGGATCTTTTTCAAACTGGCAACCAGTCACAGGTGGAATCTCCCAGGGATTGATATTGGGCCCAATGCTGTTTAGTATCTTCATAAGTGATCTGGATGATGGGATCAAGTGTACCCTGATGAGGTTTGCTGATGACACCAAGCTGGGTGGGGAAGTGGACACTTCAGAAGGAAGAGCAATCCTGCAGGAAGACCTGGGTAGCCTGGAAGAGTGGGGTAACAAGAAGTTATGAAGTTCAAGAAGAAGTCCATGGGCTTGCACCTAGGAAAACATAATCCACAGTGCAACACAGACCTATCTGTCTGGGGAGCAGCTCTGTGGAAAGGGATCTGGGGGTCCTGGTGGACAACAAGCTCAATGTGAGCAAACAGTGGGCTGCTGCGGCAAAGAAAGCCAGCGATGTGCTGGGCTGCATCACCAGTGACATCACCAGCATCACCAGCAGAGACAGAGTCATTGTCCCACTCTACTCAGTGTCCGTCAGGCCACACCTGGAATACTGTGTTCAGTTTTGGTCCCCACTATGCAAAAAAGATGTGGACAGGCTAGTAGAGGGTCCAGAGAAGGGCCACAAAGATGACCAAAGGACTGTGAAGCAGCCACGTGAGGAAGGGCTTAGAGAACTGGATTTGTTCAGCCTTGAGAAAAGAAGGCTTAGGGGAGATCTTGTCACCATGTTCCAGTATCTAAAGGGTGGCTACAAAGAAGATGGAGACTCCCTTTTTACAAGGAGTCACATGGAAAAGATGAGGGGCAGTGGGTACAAATTCCTCCTGGGGAGGTTCTGATTGGACACAAGGAAAGTTTTTCATAATGAGAACAATCAGCCGTTAGAACAATCTCCCCAGGGAACTGGTACAATCCCCAACATTGGATGCTTTTATGATTCAGCTGGACAGGGTACTGGGTCATCTTGTCTAGATGGTGCTTTTGCCAAGAAAGGTTGGACCAGATGACCCTTGAGGTCCCTTCCAACCTGGTGTTCTATGGTTGATGATTCTCTGCTGTGTTGGAATGAGCAACTAGGGGGAGGGCAGCTGCTTTCAGTGGCTTCCGCTGCTGGAATTTTGTCTGGAAAAATGTCTTCTACTCTATATAGCTCTGGTTTTGCAACAGCATTTTACATCAAGAAAAGCTGCACCACTGTAATAACAAGCTTGATGGTGTCACTTCAGTAACACTATAGAGTGTATCCTGAATTAGCGATAAGATCTTACAGATGAAAATAATCTTCCTCATCTGCAATATGGATTTATCTGTGCTTTTTCAGGATTGAATGACCCAATTGATTCTGGTCTGCCTGAATGACCATGTTTTCATATGTTAATGAAATACTGGATTTTGTGACTCTGGTCTTTCAGAGGATATTGTAAACTGCTTAAATAATGTGGTTTATCTTTGAGATACTGAGCAACACTTACTGCGAAAATGAGTGGAATGTGTGGATATCTAGCAGTTCCCCAAGTCCCGATTACAGTTGACATGGACGATGTAGTAGTTAAGGACCAATCCAGATGACTTCAGATGATAGTCTTCATACCGTGGGGGGAGTTCTGGGTGTGCAACTGAATGTGGCAGGTCAGTACCATGTGGAATACTCAACATTTACGTTTTATTTACTCTGAGTATGATAGAAGATGCCATCAGTTTCCTCTTTAATACTCCTAATGAATTAATTTGTGTTGCAGATCTTTTTTTTTTCTTTATTTTGTTTGTAGTGGTAGGGTTTTTTGTTTGTTTAATAGCAAGTAAGCCTGCAATTTTGAAGGCAATGAGTTTGATCTTTGTTTGCTAAATATCTTCTTTCTTAGTCGATTTTATGTCATTGTTGCCTACATTTCCTGAATACAAAGTAAGTGTTCTTCATTTACATGTTCAAGAAAACGGGATAAAAGATGTTTTTTCATGTGTTACAGCTCTGCAATGGTAATTTGCATATTGTATACATTTTCGGAGTAACCTATTCAAATAGCTGTGTAAACCATTCAGAAAGACTCCCTTGGGCTCTGTTTGCTTTTATAGGACAGATAATTTAAGAATTGTTTCTTTTTAAAGGATTAACAGCTTTAAGCCAAAGGGTTGCCTTTTTTATTTTTCTTTTTTTTTCCTCCAAAGTGGGGCAAAGTCAGCAGGCAGACCGTCTTTCAAAGCATCTCAGTCCTGTCATACTTTGGAACTTGCTTGAAGAAATGATTTCCTGACCTGTATAGCCAGCATTTCTTCTTCAAAATAAGACATTTAAATGACTGCTAGGAAAACTCTCTTCAGCATCTGGAAAATGGAGAGATCTTATATCTGCTAAAACCATGAACTGGGCTGGTAATTTTAAATATGTTTGACATGCTGAGGCTGGACAAATATATTCAGAAAATTCAAAATCTGTTTTCTCTTTCCAGAGAGAGTAAATCATAGCATTTTGGGATTTTTTTTGTTGTTTTGTGCTGTGTGTGGCAAAAACTGTTTAAGGGCACAAGGATGAAAGACAGGGTTTGCAGATAGAGGTTACATCTTGGTAGCCAGGTGGGCACAGCTGGTAAAAGCAGCCATGTTTTTTCCGTACCTGTGGAGTAGAGCTGACACTTGAGCCACAGGGGCAGTAATAAGGAGGGAGCTGTTTCGGTGTGGGAAGGGGTTCTGGCAGACAAAAAGGTGCACAGTTTCTGTTTAGGGATGGGGAAGAGGCTGTGTGTGGGAAAGTCAAGGAGATATGTCGCCGCTGTATCAAGTGTGTCCCATACTGCCGTGACTTTGACTTTCCAGGATTACTATTCAGTGTAATAGCATGAAGTCATGATGTAATATAATATATATGAATGGTTGTTATTTCTGTCTTACAGAATAAGGAAATCTAAAGGATTTTTAAGATGTCTATATTCTCCTCAGGTTTGATGGAATCAAGGAAATTACTTATCCTGCTTCTTCTCCGGCAAGGAAACTGTAATAATCACTGATGGAAGGGTCCAGTTGGGACTCTGGTGCTGTGTACAGAAATGGTTTCTGTTTCACTCTCCATGAGAGACGAAGTAAAAGAGTGTTTTATTTTTCAAATGAGGAAAGTGATAACCATATGGAGAGGATCAACATTTAAGTGTAAGCTTTCAGCCAAAGCAGTAGGTCAACCTTGTTTCTGTGGTCCTCTCGTCTGCTGACATTTTCTATGCACTGGCTCTGTTAGCTTACTGCTGCAACATCGCACAAACATAAAACAGATTTATCTAAGAGCATCCCTTCAAAATAAAGCTATAATATTCTCTTCATGCTGATAGGGGAGGAAAAAACAAAGTATATTTGTCTCTTTGGAGTTGGATATTTAACATATTAAACTTCTCTGAGCAAAACCAGAACAAGCGTTGTAAAATATGGTATTTGCTTCAATGCAGGCTTTTTTCCTTATTACAATTTAAAAATCTATATGTCTTGCCATGCTGCACCCCACAGCTGTACATAAAAGTTGCAGTGGGAATAAGAATAGCAGAAGTAATATTTGTCACTCTAGAAGCATAGGATTTTACAGTTGTACTTGGGTGACTGCTTGTATCTTCTGAAACATCCCAGTTACCAGCAGAAAAGCATCTTTATGGAGAAGACAGCTTCCAAATGAGAAAATGAAGCACTCTGCTGGCTCAGTTGTGTAGCATGAAAATGCAGGGAGCATTAAAGTGAATTGCTCTGGAATTTGTTTAGCCCTGTATTTTAATATGGTGGTTTTAATATCTAGACTATTTGTTTTAAAGTCTTAATAAAGCCACGTGTCTCATATCTACATTCGAGCAATCTGAAACTCTTATCATTAGGACTCTGTAGAAATATGAGGCTATGCCTACACTGTTATCCTTGCAGGATATGGGAACTTAAAAGCTTATCTTAACAGTAAAATTGTAAATTAGGATAGTGAATTTGTAATATTAGATACTACTCTGTGGCAGATTTTTTTCTTCCCCCCCACAACATCCTGGTGGAGTTGCATCAGAGTAAATTGTTGTATAGAAAACCTTGTTATAATTATCCTACTTACAACCCTAATTGCAATTCATATTTGTACTCCTTTTTTCACTCACATGAAATTTTAAGCAATTGCCATCTGATAGCTGCATGGGTTAGCACCCATTTCACCCTTCCCTTTAGTTGAAACCAACAGCAACAAAACCCCTCCATAAACCTTAAGGAATATGTTCCCTGACAAAGAAGAGAGTATTATGCCATCCCTATGGCAGTTTTGATGTTTAGTTCTGGCATTTAATTCAGAAATGGACAAGGGGAAGTGCTGCTGTTGAAAGACATGCAGATCTGAAGCCCCAGCAAATGGCGTGGCTGTGCACATCTACAGAGCCAAGGGTTTCTCAGAAACAGGAGTAGGGAGACTCTTCTGCTTGGGAAAGCAGCCAGTTCCATCTGGCCTTTGCAGGAACCGTGGAGTTTTTCCTGTTCCAAGTTTCACTCTTCTCTCCCTGCAGTTAAAAATCACAGTGGATGCAACAGTGATTTGCCACAGGCCTCTGCTGCAGACAGGGAAACATATAAGTGGGCTACTCTACTTCTTTGTTTTTCTTTTTTCTTTACCATATGTCTTTCAGAGGAAGATTAGATCATCTTATTTGATCAGTGTTATTGTTACACTATTTTTTCCCCTCAATAAAATTAAAGCAACTTCCCAAGATCCAGTCATCCTCTTGTTTCCAGGTTGCATTTTTCCCTTCTTCCAGTAGAGAAACTTAAACAACACACAGCCCTTTTTATATTCTTGATACATGCTACTGGATTTGTCAATGTATGTGTTCTACAACCTGGTGCATGATTGTATTGAGTTTTGTCCTGTCTGTGGTGTTCTATTTTTTTAGCTAGTTCAGATATACTGATACAGTTTGAAAATTCAGAAGAGGAATCAAAAGTTGGTGATTCAAATTCTATCATACTGTTTAATTTTAGTCTACATCAGTGGGGGTGCAATGTATATTTGAATCTGTGTAGATTTGTGTGTGTGCCAGTCAATTTACCTTAGCAAACAGAAGAACCCAGCTGAAAAGTGGTGCTCGCTATTATACAAGTTTATTATTTTAGGTAATCCATAATACAGCTTTGATAAATCTAATACTCATCTATTCTGTGGGCAGTGGTACTCATTGCAAGACTTATTACTATAAAACATTTAGCTTTATGTTAGGATTTCATCAAGGTAAAAAGCTCTTAAAAAGCCAATAAATCATGATTTGAGATAATGGTCTGTCCAAAAGATAAGGAATGAAATTTGTAGATTTCCAGTCTCTCCGAGAACTGATAATCACTTACTTGACACTATCTTGTATGCACTAGAAGAAAACCTTTAAAAGGTCAGTTATCCTCTGGCAGAGGAGTTGGTAAGATATTAAAGTGGGCTAACATAAGCCAGAGCTCGCAGTGATTTAGACTTGTGGTAGGTAATATTTATGAGAGTTCACAAATGCCTAAGCAGCCCTGCCAACTTATTACTTATCCTTTCAGTCCTTACAAAATTAAAGTTGTTTCTTCAGTGTTCTGGCATTTACAGCCTATACAGAATGTTCATTTCTGTTTATTTTTACAGAAAGCAATTTCTCCAGCTTCTATGAGAGAAAGATCATGATGGGATTGGAGTTCCTTTTCTGAATGGTTTTCTTTCCAAAATCTTCCAGTTGCAACTACAGAATGTTCTGGGGTTTAGTCTTTCTGGCCAGTATCTTTTCAGCAATGAGCCTGGTGATGTCTGAAACCCAAATTCATGGAATATCCTGCTGGAAAGCCTGAGAAAGGTCATGTTTCTGGTTTCTGTATCCACTGGAGGTATTCTGTGGAAAGCTCAGCAGAGCATCTGATGAACTGCTTTACTGAGATGAAGGGGAGATAATAGGATGTTTGCCCCTCTAATAACACTTGATTTCCCTAAGATATTAATTCAAATTTATTTTACAAGCTCTGCAAGCTAGTTAATGGTGCTGTGTTGAAGGCCTAAGGGTTGACAAGGAACTGCCTCGTGGCTGTTCTCCCTGGCTTTGCACCTCAGTCCCTGGTCTTCCTTCCTACAAAACTGGTTTCTGTAGTATGGAGTGTCTCAGGAGCAGAGTGATTGCAACATACTGATGCCGTGCTGGTGGGTCAGTGAGCTGCAGGTCAGGTAGTCTTAAAAGAGAGACCCAGCAGCACTGATGAGTGTATGTGGCTGCAAGTGCTGGTCCTTCAATCTGTGTTCTCTCAAGGCGTCTGCCCGTGTGCTGCAGCCACAGAGCAGTGGCACTGGCGCAAATCACTTCCACAGACGTAAGATGCTAGTTCTTGTAAATGCAAGTGAATGCACTCTGTGAATACAAGCTCTCTTGAATCTCAAAGCTTGTAGAAGTTGAGGGTGCTCTGAGCAGTTGACAGCATCAATGTCTGAAGGTTTTTAGCACGAGTCGGAATCTCTGGCACTTGTAGTTGTCAGTACCTGTCTGCTCCAATGATTCTGGGTATAGATAGGCAGGTGGCTTAAGAAGGAAAACATGAAGAAACCATCCTTTGGAGAATGGTCTGACGCTGTGTTTTGATGCAATAGAGCAGTGAGTCACAGGTCTGTATTTATTAAATATGTGTGTGTGTGTAAAAACAAAGCCTGTAAGTGGGCAAGAAAGAGCTTTCTGACTTGAAGTACTTTTAGTCATGTCATGTCAGCTGTGCATTGGGTTCAGTTTCCACTGTTGCTGTGCTGTATCTTTTTAGGGCTGGGAAGAAATGGAAGTCATGCTCTTTAGAGGCAGCTTGGTTTAACTAAAGCAGACCGACCTGGTTTGGATTGAAATTTTACTTCCTTATCTTCTTTCAGATCATCATGTTCTGAAATACACTCCATATTTGTGGAAAACTGGTGCTTCTCTTTCTCTGGCACAACTCCATTGACTGTAATACAGTTATCTCAGAGAAAATATGACAATGTAGAGTCTAACTCAGTCAGACTTGCTGCTAATCTTGATGGAAAACAGAGAGACAGACAATAAGCCCTTTCTTGGCCTGTAATATTAATTTTCTTATGCATTTCAGCATAAAGAAAAAGCTTTTATTGGAGTGATTGGCTTTGCTATGAGAGTCAGGCAAATTTGCAGTCATATCTCTGTTTTACTTTAAACAGTAAAGTGCTGAAAATGTAGCTTTGCATTAATTTATGCCAGAAGAACCATGCTAGTATATTTTCTAATATTTCCCTATACTGGATGTGGACCTCAAAAGAGGAAGCAAAATGAGGACCAAATATTTTATCAACTTAGACATAGGACTGGTGCAAGGAGGAGACTGTCTTAAGGTAGCTGGAGGAATTAAAAGAAATAATACGACAACTAGTCAGAACTTGATGCTCAGATAAACTCTAGTCTCTGTTCTAATGAAGCCTAAGGGAAATAAAATTGTACAGGTATTTCTCAATATCATAGGCAAAGGGAGAAAACCAGAATGTGTTATTGGAGTTCTCATTTTCTGTGTGTACACACTTAAATGTCTCCTTTAGTTTATTTCTATTGTGCAGGAGTGTCTTGAGTGGCACTTGAACTGGATAGGAAACAATTTTCCCATTTAATGAAATTTTGAATCTGTAAATATTTAAATGTCTTGGTTGACTTCACTTGTTCCCAAGCCCTTCTGTTTCAGTTAGTGATTTTTATTTTTATCACTTACTACAATGTTTAAAATTAGAAGACACATGAATAAGGATTAGTTTGAAAATGACAAATCAATTGTCAGAACTTTCTTCCCAATTTGATAAGTCAAACTTTTCACATGCGAACTCTCTAGATGAAAACTGTTTTATCCTGGTTTGTAATAAATCAGCAGTACAGACAAGCAGAAAAAGCACCTTGTATTCACCTTAAACTATTAAATCTAGTTTGATAACAGAGAGCAGTATTTAACAGATCTGTGAATTACAGGTTTAATTCGGTTCCTTTTTTTATTTTCTTCCTTCTTGGCTGTAAAGTCATAATGACAAACTGTATTATTTCCCTTCTCGGCATATGCCACATGCTTCTGGAAAATATGCAACAAAATGTAACATTAACATTTCCCTGACACTTCTAAAATTAAACAAAACCTTCAAGGGAAGGAAGCTTCATGTTAATTTATGTATTCCTCAGCTTTCAGGCTAGGGACTGAGGGTGGACACCACCCACAGCAACTGCTTAAGCCAAAGTTATTTCTAGTTTAATACAAGTACAAAGTCAAACCTGATGAGCAGGAGGCTCAAACAGTGTTTTTTGTAAAATGTGGTGAATATGCATTTGTCTCTGTTCTCCAGCATTCTGTACCTTTAATATAATGAACCTCTTGAATTAATATTTTAAACATTTGTAATCTATAGATTATGAAACATAAATCTTATTTGTGTTTCTTAATGTGAATAACTGGCAGTGATTCTCAGGATACTCCTCAGATAGCTAGGCCACTCAAAGCCTGTAATTTTCCTTATTTTATCAGGGTGACTGGTTTGTATTTCCTCAAGCTGGGAGGGTGGGCTTTCAAACTTGCTGGCTGGAGGGCAAGACATACAGTGGGTCACCTTGAAAGGGACATAGCCAGGAGAAAGTCTCAGAGCAGATTGATTGGTGGTGTGGTGGTTGGTGGGAGGTGAGGGTGGGTTTTTTTGTGTATGTGTATGTGCTTTGGTCTTTTGTGTGTGTGTTTTGTTTGTTTGTTTGTTTTGGATTGTTCTTTGTTTTGTTTTGTTTGTTTGTTTGTTTGGGGGGGGGGTGGTGTGGAGTGGTGGCAGTGCTCATTTTATTAATTCTCATGTCTGCTTGAGTAGGTTTGTCCAGAAAGTGATCTACAATTCATCTTGTACTTAGACCTTATTATGTCTTTGGACTGAAGACACCACAGTGCTCAAGCTTCACTTTTGAGATACTAGATAGGTGGAAAAAGTAATCATTCTACACAATAAATCAGGGGTGTCAAACTCGTTATCACTGGGGGCCACATCAGCCTCCCAGTTGCCTTCAAAGGACCAAATGTAATTTTAGGATGGTGAAAATGAGTTTGACACCCCTGCAATAAATTATGATTTGCTTACCATGGTAAACACTGGGCTATCAAGTTTCGCTCTGGGAAGCTTGCTGCTGTCTTGCTCCTTTGTGCCAGCCTCTACTGGCATTTCATATGGAATTTTGTGTTTTAGTATATTTTTTACATTTGCTCAAGACAGACCCATGCATGAGTGAAGGTACCTGGCTGTGTCAGAATGCTGCCAAACAAGGTTCCTTTGTGATCTCTTCAGTTGCGGCCCACACCTTCTTATGTTTTCAAACACTGACTTAATGGAGGTTGCAAGGTTTTCTGAAGAAGTTGTACTTCTCACTAGAGCAGAACAAATACATCTCTTCCCTCCCCTCCACTTAGTAGCATGTAGCAGCAAGAAACTCGGCTGTCTTGAGGGTGGAGGGTGTATTCTCTGGCAACACAAGACAGTCATTGTGGCAGAATAAGGGAAGTTACAGACTTTGAGCAGCCCAGTTATTTGAAGTACATCCAGATTTCAGTCCTGTCAAATCTCCTGTTGACCTAAATGTTCTGTGTAAGGAAGAAACTCCAAGCTGTATACATTTTATTGAGAGCTCGGTACAAAATTCCTTTTTGTGGATTTTACTGCTATGTGTGTAACATGACAATCCATGCTCCTACTCTCTGATTTTTAATACCCTTTCCTATGAGTTTTCTCTGTTACTTTTCTTGGAGTGGTCTTTAAATGTACCCTGTATGAAGGTAAGGTCTAAAATATTTTGTCTTTCTTCTCCTGGCCAAACACATTTAGAAGGAAGACCTTGAATGTCAAGTTTGTTCAAGTCTTCAAAGACATACAAGGTAGTTTGTGTCACAGTGACTATTCATATTTCATCTTTTCCTTCAGAATAAATTTGATTTAGACTGTGCATGTATCTAGTATACTTTCCTTTAGGCAGTGATTTCTTTCAAGATATAATAATGAGGTTTCGGGTAGTGATCCTGCTCCTTGTCTAGAGATCAAACCTCACTGAGGAGACATTGAAATCTTCACTGTTCTTTGCAGTGCATGAAGGGAAGTTTTTGCTTCTGAGGTGTTTAACTTAGTGGTATATTTTGTGTCCTTCCTTAATTTCAGTTTTTCTGGGAAGACTGTTTCATGAATTAATTAACAAGCTATGAAATAGTCAAGAATCATAAATTACCTCAAAGGAATTGCAGGGTACCATGGTACATCAAACAAATTTTCAGTCAACTCTCTCTTTGTATAAGCAAGAGTGGGTGTTTCCTCTCCAGCAGACTTTTGTTCTAAATTTAGGGATATATTCTCTCATTGGTATATGTGGAAATTTTTCATGTAATTTCTGTTAACATTAACGGATGTCTGTTGGGATCCAGTAATTCCATGGCACAACTAAGAAAGAATAGATCTCTTTAGTCTCTTTACTTGGATGTTGGATTTTAGCAGCAGTCATTGCACGCTATGTCAACGAGTTTCAGTTCCGATGCCAGAGGTTTTCAACCACAGAGGTAGCCTTGAAGGAGATTTTCCTGAAGTTCAAAGCTCATGAAATGTTAAAAATAACTTTCCAAGCAAATTATACAGCAGTGGCAGCATTCCACTATCTCTCTTGCGTCACTTGCTAGTTACTCAGATGAAAGAGGAAGAGGGTGGCATGGAGACAACCACAGTCCCGCAGCAGCACACAGTGTGTCTAACCATCACTTCCCCATTCAGAGTGGCATTGGCGCTCCTGAATTTGCAACGTGCTAACAGCACGTTCTTCTGGTCTGGCACGCTTCATGAAGGGATATGGCAGAGTACCTCAAGCGAAGATGCCTTTTGCTAGAATTACTTGTGCCTTATGGGCTGCCAGAGGAACAACTTGTGAAAGCAAGTCTCTTGGAATGGGGAGGGAGTCACGTAATGGCAGGATGTTCATGTGCTTCAGGATTCAGGTGTTTCAGGCAGACATGGTGAACATCTGCCTTGCTTGCTGAAATGTGTTAGTGATGTGTGATAGTCCAGGTACAGAGGTACTCAGATTTGGGAAAACTGGGGTTTATGTTGAATGACTGTTCAATATATTCTGGCAATTACCTAACATAAACGTGTGCTTTAAGCTGCTCCATGTCTCAGAAAGAGTGGTAGCATCTGTGAATTTGCTCTATATACAGACCAGCAGTTCTACTAATGCTGTAAGAGCTCACCAAGTGCCATCACCATGGAATAAAAACACCAGTACTGGATGATCCCATGGACAGAGACTTCCTTATATTCTGTCTGTAAAAGTCTGGCCCATGTCCTCCTTGTGCTGCATAAATGTGAACCTTTGGAGACAAGAGTTAGGAAATTAATTCTAGGGAAGATCAGTGAGACAGTAGTCAATAACTGAATTAATGTGTGCCTCAGGGCTGCAAGAGACAGCATATGGAAAATCTGCCCATCAACTTTGTAAAAACAAGCATAATTAAAGGCAGAGGTTTTGGTACACTGCCCAAGCTGGATATAAAATTTTGGAAGAGGTTGCTAGTGAATAGAATGAATAGAGCAATTAAGTCTATATGTAGTAATTACATTTTAACATACAGTTCTGCAACCTACAATGTGGATGTTCAGTGTATTCAGTTAAAAGGGGAAGAAGACAGTTAGTAGAACCAAATGAACGATGCAGAACATTCAAATAGGTTAAAAAATGAAGCACACAACCATGCTGAAACATTTTCATAATGTAGCAAACATATTTTTAAGTCCTTTGACATGCATACAAGATTTGTAACTGTAAATCTGCATAAACTCTATTATTTTCAAGTGTTTACAGGCTGTCTGTGGCTCTAATTATTCATCTCTATGTGACATGAGTATGTTTCAAATGCTACGTCATGGTCTAGGCTGGGTCTTGTATCAGCACACTGCAAATACAGCGGAGATCTTGATAAAACGAACCATCAAAGTTACTCAGATATTACAATACGCATTTATGTCTACAAATGTCTACAGACTAAGTTTGTGTTGTGCAAGATTTGCTGAAGGCTTGCAGATTGGCTTTCACTCAGTACATTAACATAAATACACAGTATTTTCAGTTCAAGATCACAAATTATTTACAGACTTCTCCAAGTCTATTGCAGGGGGTGGAGATCCAGCAGTTGGCAGTTTCAGTGTTCTTGCTCACTGTGCTTCATGTCATCAAGAGTGTGATTTAATATGGCTTCCGCTGTTGCAATGTAGAAGATTAGAGACCCCCACAAAACATGGTAGAAATCAATATTTTCACTTGAAAAGATATTTTCCATGAGCACGATCATACTTGTATGCAAAGTAATGGTGAGGCTTCTGTTTTGTGTCTGTGAACAATGCTGGGATTTCACAGAATCACAAAATGTCAGGGATTGGAAGGGACCTCAAAAGATTATCTAGTCCAATCCCCCTGCCAGAGCAGGAACACCCAGATGAGGTTACACAGGAATGTGCCCAGGCAGGTTTTGAATGTCTCCAGAGAAGAAGACTCCACAACCTTCCTGGGCAGCCTGTTCCAGTGCTCTGGCACCCTCACTGAGAAGAAGTTTCTTCTCATATTTAAGTGGAACCTCCTGTGTTCCAGTTTGAACCCATACCTCTTGTCCTACTATTGGTTGTCACCAAAAAGATCCTGGCTACATCCTTGTGACACTCACCCTTTACATATTTATAAACATTAATAAGGTCACCCCTCAGTCTCCTCCAAGCTAAAGAGACCTAGCTCCCTCAGCCTTTCTTCATAAGGGAGATGCTCCACTCCCTTAATCATCTTTGTTGCCCTACGCTGGACTCTCTCCAGCAGTTCCCTGTCCTTCTGGAACTGAGGGGCCCAGAACTGGACACAATATTCCAGGTGTGGTCTCACCAGGGCAGAGTAGAGGGGGAGGAGAACCTCTCTGGACCTACTAACCACCCCCCTTCTAACACACCCCAGGTACCATTGGCCTTTGTAGCCACAAGGGCACAGTGCTGGCTCAAGGTCATCCTGCTGTCCACCAGGACCCCCATGTCCCTTTCCCCTATGCTGTTCTCTAATAGGTCATCCCCAACTTATACTGGAACCAAGAACTGCTTCAAATTTTAAAATACGTTAAAATCTAAATATAGACAGGAAAGAATGACCTTTTTTTAGTGTAACTTACCTGACTTCAGTTCAACCTTTTTAAGTCTCCTATTCGTGCTGAAGTAACTAGAATTTTGTTGGATGAATTTTTGTTTCATATAAACCTATTAATAAGTCCCCTTGTTCACTCCACCTCCTGAAAACAAAACACAACTGAAACTGTAAGACACAATGAGCACCTGAAGATTTCTTTTGAGTTGAATCCAGCTGTGCTTTTCAGTAATGCTCCTGCAAGAGAAAAATCTAGTGTGCTAGGGAAATCCTAGAGATGATCTTTATCATCTTCAGTTGGCAATAAGCACAATTCACCAATAGTAAACTAATCTGACAGGTCAGGAAACCTGAAGGCTTTTAATGTTCATAGCATAGACTTTCCCTCCACCACCCACTTTACTTAAGCTTTTTGCCGTTCTGTAGAATAAAATTTCAGATTAAACCACACAGAATGTTTTGCTCCGCAACACAGTTAGTTTAGAAGTTTCCATTTTCTAGATCTTTCTGTGGAGCTTTGAATGGGCATTGCTTTCCCAGCTCGTTTGATACTTCTGTCCTGTGCTGAGAAGTTTTTGTTCAGCTGAGGAATAGATTTGGGACAATTATAAAATAACTTTATTTTTAAATGCACAAAGTGCTCACTTTTTCTATTCTCTCTATGGTTAAGTGGGAGTTAATTTGGTTTTGGTTACAAAGAGCACCTGTATTGTAATGGGTATGCACTTATATTTAAGCATGACAGAAACGTGATTTACTTAAGAGTGCTTTGTGTTCATAAGGGCATACTTATCACACTAGAATTTTTCCATAGAGAGCAAACCAAATACACAAATAGTCAAATGCTAATACTGAGGGGTGACCTGTAACACTATCTGCGTGTCCCACCCAACAACAAAAAGAGGTGGATGTGAAGTGTGTAAGGCATACCATGTAGGTTTGAGGTTGACTTTAGTGAAAGCTGTGCAAATACATAAATGCATGCTAGAATTTTTTTGAAAAAAAAAATCAACTTACTGCTGTGTATTTAAACCAAGGTTCAATAGGATTTGGAAAGGTATTTAGCACTTTAGAATCAGCTGCCTTTATATTTAGGCTCCTTAGACTTGTTTTATAAGCATCTTAGAATGAAGTTAATTCCTTTAGTTAATCTAAACTAAAAGGTAGCGCTAAATCTTTTTATGCTTGAAGACATCCATCATCATCCTAGATGAAAAATGGAAAAAAGTTGTCTTTTGTGAAATATTCAGCAAGTCACCACATTTTGACTGTTGGAGAAGGATAAATTACAGGGTTTGAATTCTGACTGGATTGTGTGCAATCTAAATCCCTGAGCATGGTTAGAGTGGGAACAGAGCTCCAGCTTTACACTTCTTCTACTGGAAATGTTTAGAAGACACATTATTATGCTGAAAACTCGTGACAGTTTAAAGACAAAAAAGCCTACTTATCATAACAGTCTGAGTCATGTAACACTTGCAGAATATTTGGGTTACACTGAGGACTTTTAAAAAGGGAGAAAAGAAACCACCTTTTTTGGCCAGTTTCTGCAAAGCTGCAGCACTTGAACTGATGTATGATGCTCTCCTTGTGCAGCCTGCTGTTTGGTGCTGTCCTTGTGCACCAGGAACTGTTACAAACCTTCCACTGATTGCAGACAACTATTGAAGCTTTAAATTTTTGGTAATTAATTCCTTGCAACTGTTTGTCTCCTATATATCTGTTTTTGAGAGCAGAAGTATTTTAATAATTCCTTTATTAGTTGTATTTCAGTTTGGATTTTGTGTTTCTCATATAACAGACCTTTAAATCTAAGCATAAGAAAAAAATAAAATGGAAACAGACCATTCTAGCTTTATATCTGTTCTGTTGGAAATGTTTGAGACACCTTCCCTCCTTTTTTTTTTCCCCTTTTGCTGAAAGGGGTCATGATAGTTGTTCCTTGCTTTTTCAGTCCTTGTAAGGGTAGTGCAAAAATACTGTAGTAGAGTAGGGAATTGATAATTTACATTTAAAAAACAAACAAAAACACTCAGCCACACATAAACTCCCACAAAACAAAAACCAACCACTGACAGAGAAACCTCAACCAAACAAACAACAAAAACACCCCCAAAAAAACCAAAACACAAGCAAACAAAACACTTTGGAAAAAAATATAGGAAAAAGTATTCTTCCTAATTCATTCTGTAGAAACTGGTAAACAGAGATTATAGATATTGGGTCTGTTTCCCTGTCTATCTTGGACAAGTGCATTTTGCGGAGTTCTTTGTCACATTGTGACTGGTTTGAAGGAATCGATAATCTCTTTATCAATGAGCTGGACAAGGGAATCAAGTGCACCCTCAGTAAGTTTTTGGACAACACAAAGTTGGGTGGGAGTGTTGATCTGGTGGAGAGTGGGAAGGCCATACAGAGGGATCAGGACCAGCTGGATCTTTGAGCTGAGGCCAGTTGTATGAGGTTTAACAAGGCCGAGTGCCAGGTCCTGCACTTAGATCATAACAACCCCAGGCAGCGCTACAGGCTTGGGTAAGAGTGGCTGGAAAGCTGCTTGATAGAAAAGGACCTGGGGGGTTATTGATTGTCAGCTGGCTGAACCATGAGCCAGCAGTGTGCCCAGGTGGCTAAAAAGGCCAACAGCATCCTGTCTTGTATCAGGAATAGTGTGGCACGCAAGACTAGGGCAACAACTGTGCCCCTGTACTTGATGCTGATGAGGCTCCACCTTGAATCCTGTGTTTAGTTTTGTGCCCCTCACTACAAGACAGACACTGAGATGGTGGAGAGAGAATAAGCCTGATGAGGAGCAGCTGAGGGAACTGGGGCTGTTCTGCCTGGAGAAAAGGAGGCTGAGGGGAGACTTTATTGCTGTCTACAACTACCTGAAAGGAGGTTGTAGCATGGAGGGTGTTGGTCTCTTCCCCCAGGTAACAAGTGATAGGATGAGAAGAGATGGCCTCAAGTTGCAGGAGAGGAGGCTTAGACTGAATATTTCTTCATGGAAAGGGTTGTCAGGCATTGGAACAGGCTGCTCAGGAAAGTGGTTGAGTCACCATCCCTGGAGCTGTTTAAAATACTTATAGATGGGATTCTTGGGGACATGGTTTAGTGGCAGACTTGAGAGTGCTAGGTTAATGGTTGGGCTTGATGATAAATACTCCTTTCTAGTTCTATTTCAAAGTTTATCTGTTGATTTCTTTCTAATGTGGAAGCAAAACAGCTTTCAGCTTCGTTTCTTAAGCATAGTACCAATACATTGATCGAAGCAATAGGAGGAAGGCAAGCATACGGAGGAAGGAATACAGAATACATGCTGCTAAACTGCTTAGCAAGGAGTTACTTTGCTATACAAACAGTGTGACCCATCAGATGCACTACACGTGCCATCTGGACTCAGTTTGCGCATTTACTGATGACCAGCGTGCACACTGCCATCTGTAGTAGGCCTAACCAGAAGGATCACACAGTGGGCATTGCCTGTTTGTGGCCTCTGTCTGGTTCTGTGCTTTATCTTGGGGCAAGTGCTTTTGCACACCCTCTCTCTCCCTTCTCTTTCACTGTGGACCTGAATCAGTTAATCATCCACTAATGGAAAACACACTAAGAAACTGAGAAATTTTTGCAAGCAGTACCCTCTGGCACATACCAGGTACTCCCACTTCTGTTCTAATTTGCAGAATTTCAGAACCTTTTCTATGTTTCTCCCAATGGCCAGTGACGACTTCTTGCCTGATTGAAAGAACTTGTTAGCAAATCAGCCTCTCTCAAGAATTTTCTGAGATTTGTTAAAGAAGGGAAAGTGGCTCTGACTGTCACTTCTTATGGTGACAAAGGATAAATAAAAAATTGTGTTTGGGTTCTGAAGACTAAAGATTATATAGGAGGAGGATGGCTTTTGGTTTTACAATCCAACAAAAACTTAATACTGTACACTAATTATGCAAATATATTACTGTTCCATAGCTTTCTTGTAAAAACCCACATCATTTATTGTTCATGCATTAGTAGGTCTCACCTATACGTAGAAGTGGGATGTTTTACAGTTTGAGAGTAGAGAGTTATTCCCTGATTATAAAATTCAGTAATAATTGAGGAAAGAGCTGACTCAGTGCTAGGAAATGTAGCTAAGATCACAAAATTCTTATAACAGAGGAGAGAATTAAATGATTGGCAGGAAACTCCCATGCAAAAAATGAGCAAAAAAGAAACAAAAAGATACTCTTTGCATGATGAAATGTGTTCTAAACACAGCTGAAACGAATTAGATGAAAACCAGACTGGGCAAGATTAATCAAGTTGATCTGGAAAAGCTGTTACCTGTTTTATTATGGGTCATGATTCCCTAGTAGATTAAAACAGCAGTAAGTTTTGGGGTAACAGATGCGTTTGTTTTCATTTTCTACAGAAAAATTATTAAATTATTTTTATTTTTTTTAAAGATTTGTAAATTACTAGTTGTCCTTATTCAGTGTAGTCACCCACCCAACTCAATAACATCAAGAGATACCTTGAAAACATATCTTTGCTTTTAAATATGTTTTTTAAAAAATATTTATTTGAAAAGGAACAATTTGATAGCATTGCAAACATAACTTGTAAGTCAATATTTGGTGGTTGTGGGAAGGCACCATGCCTTGAATTCATGATGGAGATGGGAAGTTGAACAGTGGAAAAACAAAAACCAATTTTTTTTGTGGTATGTATGTATGCAGTTGCTGAGAAAGTGTTAGAAGAGGGAGGAGCCCTTATTCTTGTATGAGCAACACAGAGATATACTTGGCATGAGAGTGTTTTTTGTTCAAACAGAACTATTAATTTTCTTCAGACCAAGTGATAGATATATCTCCACCTGTTACACAGCATCTTGGTTCAGAATTCATGAGTGATTTAAAATAAAGGACTGTATTAGTGAGTTGGACACTCTCTTAGCATGAACACCTGATTTCTTAAGGTTTTGCTGGAACTGTGGTTTACTTGGGAACTCTCATCATTCTGAGCCTCTGTAGTCTTCCAGGTAGGGAGTGGTCAGTTCCCTAGGATGAAAATGCTAATTTATCACAAAGTTTCCCCAACCCTCTGACATTTGAAACTGACTGTATATATAGAATGACCTTTGCTTTCTGGCATGGGTTAAGGACCCTGTAGGTACTTTATTGTTCCTCATCTACACAGATGACAGAACAGACCAACCTCCTGGTCATCTGTGCTGGTCTTTTAATAAGTGTATTAAAGAACTGAAACAGTTATAAAGATAACATTCCCTTCTAAGTACATTTATGTATATATGTCATTATGCATGATTGCTTCTTGTAAAGTGTGTGAGTTGGAATAGAGTTTGGATTGCAGAGTGTTGCAAGTGTGTGTAAAATATATCATTTTGGAGTGAAACCAAATCAGAAGATATTTTCTGTCTGCACACATTGGGCATACAGGGGTCTAAATCATTGCATGGGATCCAAATCAGTGAAGTCCTGCAGTGCCCTCAGTGTAAAGATCTTTGACAAACCCTTGGACATTCGTACTTAGGGCTCCAGAGCTACAGCATGTAAGAGCTGAGAGGGCAGGCTCAGCAATGTTCCAGGATCCCTGTTCCTGAGAAAAAGACACTGAAAGGCATGCTGACATCCAGGAATGCCTATATTCAATCTGAAAGAGTAAAGAGCTGAGCTAAGCACATTATGGGTACTCCTTCCCTTATGTTTTTCTTTCACATGGCTGATAACTGAGCTCAGCATTGGAGTGAGGTTCAGTGTGGTGCCACTGCTTGATGTGATGACATAGGAGATGGTGTCACTTCTGAGTGAACAAGAGCAGAAATGTGGCTTGCTTCCATGTGGGAAAGCTGCAATGCGCTGCTGTCATTTGCGTGTGACAGCTGCCAAAATGGTGCGACACTTTCTAGTGTGGTCTGCTAAGGTTCCTGCAAAGCAGGCAGCAGAGGCTTGTTGGACAGCTTTCCTTTGGACAGTTTCAAACTGCAAGTGCAGTCAGGACATTTGGTTCAAGGAATCAAAATAAACTGAAGAGAAATCTAAGAAAAGCAGACAGTATAATGTAGCCTGCAGAACCAGCTGCTCCGAGCTGCTGCTGTGCTGCAGGGTGGTACCAGGCCAAGGTTGCCATTCCTCCCTAAAAATGAACGTGCTGAATTTGTACCTGAGCTGTGTTTGGGGGCTTCTCTGTCACTTGAGGTTTTTCATTGGCTTCAACGGATTTTTTTTTTTTTTTGGGGGGCAAGTAAAGCTATTGTTTTTTTAGAACAATAAACATTTTATATGTTTGATATTCTAGTAGTTGACTTCATAATCAATGACAAAAGGAATATGGGAACCTGGGGGAAGAGCCTCAACTGCAATGGGCAAGAATAAAGATCTGATATTCCAGAAATGTGATTATATTCAAAATTACTTTATGTGGAGGGAAAACTGGGCTCCATACAGGTGTAGCCAAGACTGTACATTTATAGATTACCTTGTGATGCATAGGTAGCTCATAACACTTCAAGGTATGGTGGCTGGCTAGTGGAAAACTGGGCAAATATCTGAGAATGGTTGCACGTAAATGTCTGCTGCTGTAACAGAAAAAAATATTTAGCTCAGCTGCTGGTTTCTAGAAATTCTAACATATGTAGAGCTGAATATCTCCATGGTTTGCTTTTCTTTGTGTGTGTGAGATATAATTTTTCATTATTCATTTGCTTTAAACATTTCTCCAATACTATAACTTGTTCAAGTGTTTTAGAGAATCTTCTAAACTGATGGTTTGGTTCATTGATTAAGTAAGAATTGTATGTAGGAAAGACTTTGTAATGACAATTGAAACTATACACATAATTGCATAGTTTCCACTCTATAAAAAGCGATCTGCAAAGCTGGAAGATATCATTAGACTTGTGTTTATAACTCAGGATGGCCTCATTTCACCAACCTTTCTTGCAAATTAGTTCCCAGATGTCAGAAATATTGTCCAGTTGCCAGCTATTGCATAAAGTCCCGAAGTGTGAGATATGACTTACTGCTCTTGTGCTGACCTCAACTGTCAACAGGAAAATAAATGATCATGAAATAGATTGGATGAAGCAAGATTCTGAAAAGCAAGCTTAATATCTAATTTTGTGGTCCTTGATTGCGCAACTATTACAGTTGCATCTGAGATACATAATTTTAACATTTCTCAACTATGTTAGTAAAAAGCTTTGTATTCCTGGATAACCAAAAAGCCTTTATACAGATTGCTAGCTGTGTTTAAAATCTCTAGCTTCTAACAGCATTTGTGTGCAATGTAGAAATGAAAACCAATAATTTTCAAGTTGATCTCGGGTGAGCGAAGTGGCTTGTAAGCCTGTGTCCCAGCTTGTTGATGTTTTCTGTGTGAGATCAGATGCTTCCAATTCATGCATCTTGAGTTTTACTACAAAATGTTGTAAGAGTACAAGCTATCTCAATGTCACAAGTAGCATCTCTGCCTCGTAATGTAAATCGTGTGGCAGCACGAGTCTCCAAAAGTGACCTCTTGGGAAGGTCAGCCACTCACTGCTGGACTTTCTTGGGGCCTTGGCTGGATGGAAGAAGATCAGACTGCTCTGTCTGCATGGTAATAGTTTTGTGCTGGCCCCAGAGATGTGGATGTTGAAATGTAGATCTACCTCAGTCCCAGTGCAGCCCAGAAATCTCTAGGACAGGCCATAGCTGGGGAAGGCCACTGTGTCCTGAGGAAGCAAGGAACTGGTGTATCCACTGTTGAGAGGTGTCAGCCATGCTGTAGCAGCTAAAATAGATTTTTGCTTAAAGCATCAAAATTTCCCTGCATCCTTTGCTTTACCCTGTTTTTCCCTATCATTGCATTTTATAATCTACAGCTTGGCATTTTGAGGAGCGTGACCCAGGGCTACAGTCTTGCGTGAAGACACTTTCGTTTGTGTAATGACTTGTTGACTTCTGTAGCAGAGACACTGTGTAGTGTGGCGGTAGTGTTTTTGTTTTTAATTTAATCCCTGTCCTGCAGAATTTGCCAGAATTTCTATTGTTAATCTTAGTACTCAGAAATCACAAGCTAGTTCCTAGGACATCTGGATTATTTTTAATATGATTTTTTTTTTTTTTTTACTTTCTGTTTTATGAATTTTGGGAAAAACTCTTCTCATGTTTGCAAGCTCTCTGCCTGAGCTGAGCCTTAGAAACTTTCTAAACAAGTGAGATTCTTATAACATCTAATGTCTCTTGAAACAGAAATGCAATACATCATGAACCTACAGGTAGTATTTTTTTATATTTGCTGTGTAATAACTCTCTTGTTTATTCTATGTATTTGTAAAACTGATGGTTATTCATAGCTAGCTATATGTGTCCTATAGTTGGTTATCTGTACTGCCAATAGGTATCTATAGTTGCCCTTATATATCTGGATGAAGATATGACTGATTAAACAGCTGGTCAGGTAAGCAACATATTTATAAAGACACAGAAAGTCATTCTGCATGAACTGGACTGGAAAACTAGTCAGATAGACTCTGGCTTTTTTAGCTTCATTTTCAAATATCGAACTCATTCTCCAAAGAGTGCCTTGCTGTCTTACTCAGCAAAAAAATAAGGGAGTCGACCGTGGCTTGCAACAGTATCGCCTTATTCCAAATTTGCAGACTAAAATGATTAATGTCAGGCAGATGGCAGATAGTTTGCTGTAAATCATGCAGGGTTGTCAGCTTACCAGTCATTGAATCTCAGCTCTAAAAAGTGACATTGGGTTAACAACCTAATTTTGTGCAGGGACAATTGCATTCACAAAGTAGTTTTTCACTCAAATAGGCTTGTAAAATGACTCCACTGTACGTTTTCTTAGGCTATTGTTATTTCTCCATTTAACTTAATTTGTTGTCTATGTGCAGACTCATTAGATGGCTCCATAATCAAATTGCAAGGTTGGCCATAATTATGCAGTCAAAAGTGGCTAATGGGTTCAATTCCAACTGTACGTTCTAGCTGAAAGAGCTGGGAGAGGGTAATTCTGCAAGTTTTTTAAAAGGAAATTAGCTTAAATTGAGTTTTTTTCATTTTAGAACTAAAAAGATATGTGCTAATCAGAATTTATGTCACTGCTCCTTTTTCAAAACATGTAAATGTTACTAGAGATGTAATGGTAAAATGCTATATATAAGTTACTAACTGTGTTTTCATTGTAACAAAAATTCCAGATCCTGAGGTATCAAATCTTGACGGCTTTTTAGCCCAGGTGCACAAATAAATCTCTTGGATAAAGAAACATGAGCTGGTAGTTTGCACTGAGTTTATGTAAGGTTTCTGACCCAATTTTTGTGCGGTTCAGACTTATAGCTGGTTTGTGGGGGCATTTTTTTGTTTGTTTTAGCTGAATCAGTTAGCATACCTACCTGGAATGCTTGTATTTCACAAGAATGCCATGCTGACTTCCTCTCAAACTCATAGAGAAAATGCCAATTGTGTAGGTTCCCTCTGCCAGTCAGTTGAAGAACAACGTGTCCTATGAGAGTAGGGAGACTTTATTTATCTATTTATGGTTTAGAAAAATTATGAGTTTTAATGAAGCCACAATTATTTTGCTTCCACTTCATTTACTAGGATGGTGTTTAGAAAAAAAAGGTACTTAAACTTGAAATATTTTGACTTCTAAATGGCTTGCTCTAGTGCGTGAAATACATTAGCATCTGTTGTTGATGTTTTGAATAATTTATCAAATTATTTTTTTAATAGATATGCATATATGTCTTCATGTAAACAGACAGCTGTGAGAGTTTTGGAAATATCTGCCCCAAAACTTGTTAAAAACAAAGAAGAAGATTTTTTAAACACAGAAATACTCTGCTGGGAAAAGTTTCTCTGCTTCTAAAACAGTTTTTCTTCCTCTCATCTAGGCAATCACTTTCATAGACTGTAAGGCAGAAGACCTGCAAAAAGTTAAGCTTCATTTTCCAATATCAACCACTTAACTAGGGGATTTCCTTCAATTCATAGGGAATTTCTTCTGTCCTCTGCATTATTTTTATTTCTGGAACATCTGAGATCATTCCTTGGCAAAACACTGACTTCTAGCTATGATAAAAGTATCTTCTTAAACGTTAAGGTGTTTTTCACATGCAGTGACATTTTTACAGAGTAGGTACTGCGATGAAAGGCATGAAGGATGCTCAAGATGCAGTTTCCAACATCTGCATTTAAATTCCAGAGCAGGCAGAGAGCTGGCTGCTTTCCCTTCTGTCTTTGCTAGCGTAACAGGCCCTGAAAAAGGGGAGACTTGCACTTTTTTTTGACTGTTGTTAACACTCACTACTCTCCTACATGCTTCCCCTTAAATAGCAGCAATTTGAAGGGTGCCTGTGGCCTTTGATCACTCTGCCTTTCCCCTCCATGGTCCAGGAGTGGTGGAAAACACCAGCTGCCATCTCTGGAGCAGGACTTGGGCAGCAGCCTCACCAACTCATTGGTTTGCAGCAGACGAATAGCAACAAGGACAGAAGATCTTGAAAAAATTGAGCTACTTTTCAGGGTTGGAGCAAAGGAAGTTATCTTAAGCAAGAGAATAGTCTTAACAGTTCTGTGATAATACCCATGTGCCTAACTGGGTTTTATGCTCAATCAGAAATTCCCAGGACTGGGTTCTTGGGAAGGAGGAGGTGAGCCAGCTGGCTTCAAGGGTGGGGAGACTACAGGATGTTGACTCTGCCATAGTTTTCTGCAGGAGTGTTTCATGAAACTGCTTAAAAGGCTTAATGAATCTTCCTAACTTCACTTTTCCTACAAGCAGTTTGTGTGGCTATCATAACAGTGCTTGTGAGTAATAGGAAAAGTACAATTATGTCTCTCATGAGGCATAATTTTGTCTCCCTGAACAGATGAGAAAATCTATATAAACTCTTTTGAGGATGCTTGTCCAAATGGACTTGGTTTTTGGCAGTCAGATCTGTAGAAAATTGTTGCAAAGTGAAATTGAATGAAAAACTGTTGTAGTGATCTAAGCACTTACCAGTATTTTAGAGATTACAATGTAAAAAGAAATATATTTGAGATACACAAAATATATATGTATATTAGAGATTCCAATATAGAAAGTTAAATTGGAAGACAAATGTGAGGAACTATAACTAAATGCAATGTGACTCTGTCTACAATTTAATGATCATATGATTTGATGAAGGAAAACTTCTCACATGTAAGTTTATGCCAAAACGTTTCTGTGAGTGGTGGGGGCTTTGGTTTTCTTTCTTTTTTTCAAGTTGTGTGTGATGTGGTGATTTGTTTTTGTTTTTGTTTTTTTTTTCTTTTTCTTTTTTTTGGTGTTTGTTTGTTTGTTTGTTTTTAATCTGTATCCATATGTGCCTTAGACCACAAAAAGACACTTGAGTTATCAGGAAAGTGATTGTAAGTCCATAGGAGTTCAATGTGTGTTGTGCCCTCATATTCTCCAAATAGTGTAGCATTCTGTCGGAATCTATGGGCTTTGCTGGGCCTTTCTTTGTGTAAATCATTTACTAACATGTTGACATTTAACCCCTTCCTTCAACTTTTATTAAAAAGCAAACCTAATAGATAAAGACACTGAACATCTGGGAAGTGTTGGATGTTCTCACCAAAAGTTCTTGGGAAGACATGATTGTGATCATTCTTTTAAGATCATTTTTCCCTCTCAGTTGTATTCTAAGTCTTCATCTAAAAAAAAAAAATTGCTTGTGGAGGTGTGCCTGTCTTAAACATTTTAGAAGTTAATTTTTAATTAAAATCTATTTTTAAAAAATCTGTTCAACTCTAACTTTACTTGGATTGGCTCAGCGGAAAGCTATATCTGCTTATTGTCATCATTGCAGCCTCAAAAATCATCTCTGTGCTCTCAGTACTTTCATACTTTTGATATGAGGCACTTGTATATGTTGACATCCTTCTCTCAGATGTTTGGGTTTACTCTGATTTGTTTGAACTTAAATGTAACATTTTCTAAAGCCACCTCCAAATTGGATGTAAGTACACATTACGAAGTTACAGACTCAATTGTTCTGTCTTCGAGAAGCTGATGTGGCATAAAAGAAGATATATTTCCAACAGTAAAATTTTCTGTTGCAAAATATCAGGAGGAAAATTTGAGAACACTCCATATGTCTTCAAAGTCTTACAAGAATACCAGAAAACTTGTACTTCAACATTTCCCACTTAATGAGATTTCAATAAGAAGAGACCATAAAATGTGATGATCGAGAGAAACTTCAACAGTAGAGTCTGTCTAGTTTAGCATAAAGATTAACTTCTATTCATGATGAAATTTTAAAACTACATTTATGGTAGAATACCACTTCCTTTGTATCATTTATTCTCCACTGTATTTTTTTCTTCCCCCTCCCCCCTTGTTTTTTTGGGGAATAATTGTTTCTGTTGCTCTATAAAAAAAGATGATGGGCAAACAAGATGAAAGACATTGCCAAGAACATCAGACACTGGGCTCAGAGGCTAATAGTTAACCCTCAGGAGTGTACATTTGAATAGTAATATGTTCATACTCTCTATATGCTGCTACATGATCTCTTTAAAGTGGGATGTTGCATATGCAGTAATACCTCATGAAACAGTCGCATGCATGTCGTGAATACCAATGCAAGGCAAATTTCATAGTATGAACACCTTAATTATGTTAACAACTACAAGGTGCTGTTGACTTGCTTGTTCTGGGAGTCAACAAGTTGATTCCTTAAAGTGCCTGAAATTCCTACGGCTGCTTATGGGATTTCCATAAGCTGCTACATGGATATATAGAAGGGAAGTACGCTACAAGAGGCATAGGGAAAAACAGCCAATATTTTAACTAGGTAGCAATATCCTATCCTATATATAGAGTAAGGCCTGTCCTAGCAATTTTTTTTTTTTCACTGTAAAAGCTGACTTTCAGCATAAGTGCCTAAATTTTAAATTACAGAACTCAGTAACACTGACTAGTTTTGCATGAACTAGCCTCTAAATCCCAAATAATTGCAAACTTGTAAGGCAACTGTGTGTGTATCTTAGGCCATATGACTGAATAATCAGCCTGTAAACAGTGTCCAGTTACGTAAATCCCCTTCATATTAGATGATAATCTTCTACCTTAATGAATGTTAGAAAGTTTACCGCATTGTTGGCTCACATAAACACTATATGTTTACTTTGACATCAGGATCAATTCTGCGTGCAGCATTGAGCATGTGGCATCAAAATCTGGCTTTTGTGCTTAGACTTATCTTGAGACTGCAAAATGCTCTAGTATATTCTCTTGTAATTGCAAAGGGATAGTGTGACATTACCTGTTATTTTCTAATTCTGTAAAGCATTTTTCTTGAAGTCACTACACATTTGTCATTGTCTTGAAGAGTTTGTTTACAGGTTGGCACTTTTTTTGTTTTTTAACCCTTTAGTCTATGAACTACTGACCCTGTTTCACTAGGTTTTTAAAATTCAAGTCTGCTACTACTTACGTTAAACTTCTGCCAGGTCTTTTACTGCCTTTACTGCCTACTATGTGCCCAAAGCAGTGAGCTTGAACCAAGATACCAAACAGAGCTGCCAAGACAAACCGCTTATGAACTGTAAGCCATTGTCCTGTCTTTAACTCATCTGGAATCTCTCAGTGAGTGTACTGGCTTATGCTGTTTGTGCAACATTTTCATTTTATAGATATTAGAAAAATAATTTTAGGAATAAAGGAGAATCTTTCCATTCACAAATCACAAGGCAAACAGGCAGGTTGTGCTTCGGAAGCTGCAGTAGTTTCAGGGCTGATCTTGCATATTTGTGTCCTGTTGTCCTGCTTTTGTTCAGTGACACCTGTTTTGGTTGCCAGCCTCACACTTGAGGTTCTGCCAGGTTTTTGTTTCTGCTCTTCCCCTGCTGTACTGCTGCCTTTCTGAGCAACAGGCTGGAATATAAGAAAAAAACAGGAATTGTAAATGCAAAATGTGGTTCAAAGTTGTCTAGTCTGGCAGAACACCCCTGCACTCTTCATCCTTTTGAAACTCATTTACTTAAGTTTTGTTCACTGTGATGCTGTCATGTTAAACAGCATTTTAAAATTTAAATTTCTGTTTGAAGAAATTGGACTATTTCTGAAGGTTACTTAAGAGCTTTAAACTAGTAGCCTGCTGTAAGGCAGTAAAATTAACATGATTTTTAAAGCAAATTCAAGTATTTATTTTGTAATGTATCTCAGATGGATTGAAACGTCTGTTAGTTCTAAGTAATTACTGCAACACTTCGCACAATTAGCTTCAAACTTCAGGTCAACAGATAATTACATAAAAAAGATGAACATATTTATCTTCCAATTCCCATTTAAGTGGAAGAATAATTTAGACTAAACAGATACTATAGATTTTATTTGGTTAAGACAAGATTTATGGCCTAATATTTTGGTGAATCACAATGGCATGTGCATCTGTTTTAAAAGAATGCGGAGCTTGATTTGTAGTTTTTTGTACCACTTTTGCATTTCAGTAAATGATTAACATTAAAACAAAACAAAACAAACCACTGGAAATCTAGAAATAGAATCTTCAATCTGGATGTTCTGGCAGAATGGTATTGAAATAAAAGGCAGAAAACTTCCTTCTCTTCCATAGTGTGAGATGTTTAAGTTAGGATTGAGTTTATTCTGATGGGCTTTGGTGCAGATTTCCAATGTATTCTAAGTTTAGAAATGAACATGTATTTCCAAATGTCACCCTGTTGCTGTTATAAGTAATGTGCCCAAACCAAAGACCAAAGCCTAATTTGTTCTTTTAATGGAAAGCATTTTAAACCTTTTGTTTTTTCTTTTTTTTTTTTCTGTTTAGACTTGTGTTTCTTTGCAAATTGAAGGTGTGTGGTGGTGTTGTCTGTGTTTTTTGTTGGTTGGTTGTTTTCTATTGGGCTGGGGGGGGTGGTTTGGCTCCATTTCTTGGAATAACACAAGTGTTTGGATTTACTTCTCTCTTTCTTTTCCTCTATTGAAATATATTTGTATTGCAGAAGGAAGGGACTTATTTTAAAATACACTTTTCTACAGCAAGACAGAAATGGCTGCATTTCAGATAGCGTTGGCAAGTTTTAACTTGTCCACAGCTTTCATTTTGAGGAAGATCGTCAAGGAAAGAGCTGTTGTTAAGGAGGAGTAGACATGAATGTCCATTTTGATTATCACTCTGTTTTTGATACTGTTCCAGTAGTTACTGCTAGACAAATTAGTGAGAAGTAAAATATACTAAATGCTTCAGATCAAGTGAAGACAATATATGGTATAATTTTTCAGTCCTTTAATCCCACTGTAAGTAGACACATCTTTCTCCCACCATTCTTTGTACATTGCCTTACATGTGAGCTCCAACATCACCTCACAAAGACTCCAGAAGTAACTTTAAAATAACTTTATCCTATCATAACAAATATTACAGCTCTTTCTAGGGCTCTACTCTTGAGTATTTTTTGATAATATGTAGGGTTTGTATTATTACCATCAAGCAAAGGACCATGTATTTTGTTTGGAGTTTCAATAAAAATCAGTTAGGGTTGGCAACTGAGGAAGGTGGGGTTTTTGTTTTTTTCCTTATAGCTTTATATCACGCATTCTTTTATGGAACAATGTTGCATTGCATTAGTTAAAATGTACACATTATTTTTTAAGTCTGAATTGTGTATAGGAATTCAACACAAACACTTGTGTTGTTGAAAAATATTTTATCCTCAAGCAGCCCATGAGCTTTGGGAGTGCAGGAATCATAGAATCATTTAGTTTGGAAAAGACTTTTAAGATAATCAAGTCCATCTGTAAAAGTAAGGTTCAGTATTACTCGATCTTTGCTTTATTCTTATACAGAAATTTTTTTCTGACCCATTTTGTTGTATCCCCTTCACAAATTTCAACCTCCTTACCTACCTTCAAGATGCATTTCAGAATTAAATTGTAGTTTTCTGTTTGCATGTTGTGGAGTGTTCCCTTTCAGCAGTTAGAATCTGCTCCTGGTTGTGCGGAGATAGTTAATGAATTTCTAATGGCAAGAAGGTATCTCTGAGTTACTGATACTGTGAGAAGAGCCATTTCTTGTTATTTGATCAGACTCAGCACTGTTATTAAAAAAAAAAAATCACATTCCTATGGAAAGACCCCTAAATCTTTCCAGTGACTGCTGCATATAAGCAGAACTAGACAAGGCCTGTCCTTCATGCTCTTTGAAGGTCTGACAGAAATCTTTCAGGTTTCTTTCACAGACCTTCTTATTCAGTGGTTTGGTTTATTTAAATGCCAGCTTTACACATTTCAAAATTAGGAAACGCATCTGGTTTAGTATATGAAGTTGATTCAGCCTGGACACACCTTTGTTTGGTCAGGTGCTGGTACACTAATTAAATTAAAGCCTCTATTCATCTTGCTAGACTTGTCTGACGTGGCTCGGGGTGCCTGACTGTGGACTTCACATTGCCTCTGGTAATATAAAGGAGTAGAACTACATATTTTAAAAGCTGTTACCAAATACAGTGCTTTGTAGTTTATTGTAATGGGATACTGGTGCTTCCCTATAAAATTTCGTCTTTGCCATTTTTTTGGGCAGTCATTGCCAGGTGCAGTAACACTAAATATTTTCCAAGGGCAGCTAACCAAAAGGCCTTTGTCTATTTTAGTGCTAGGAAATCCAGTTCTTAATTTATTTTCATAAGTATTTATAGGTGTCACAAGACTCTTTACTTACTTACTTTCCCTACAATATAAAATCATATGTAGCCTGTGCGGAGAATAAGAATAGTGTTTATACTGCATTTAGAGAAGAATTTCCTGCTGAAGTGGTTGACTAGGATGTGTTAGCTAACTGTTAATACACTAAAAAAATGTTGCTGATTCTACTGCGGCACTTTGTCAATGAAATTATCTAATCCTGATTAGATCTATCCAGAAAGTATTGAAGTACAAACAGACTTCTTGATTATTATTTTTTTCCCTACCTCTAACTATAAGTAGTTATTCTAGTAGTTATTCAGTGTTTTTCACTTATAAAGTCATCAGGTAATTGGCTATATGATGAGTCTGCTGCTATGTTGATTCTTTCTTGCCTTAATGAAAACAACTGAAAATTTGTAGTAGAGGTATGGAGGAAAAGCACTACCCTAAGTATTCAAGTAGAGTTCAGGTACAACTGGTATGAAGATAACACAAAATGTCCTCTCTTGCATTCTCAAAATCCTATGCTGCCTGCAGATGTAAAAGTAATTGGCACAATGAGTATGCTTCTCATTAAAAGCTTTTTTTGTTTGTTTGACTTTCTTAGTGTAAGCATTTCCTTCCTAGGATGTTGGCTTAGCTCATAATACAAATACTGTACTAACCAAATAGTGTATTAGTTCGTACATGTTTTCAAAATGACTTAATCTGGGAGGCAACATGCTTTCACATGCTTTCTTTTCTTGAAAGGGTGTGATTTCCAAAATATGCGCAGTACCAGCGAGTCGAAATCCCTGACAGCACTGACCTTTCTATCTTCTGTCTGTCCTCCTCCAGCTGTTTTCCTTCAGCCCCTGCCACTCTCACTTCACTTGTTTTTGTGGCTGTGCCATGAAACTTGTTTGGGTTAAAAAGAAAGCAAAAGCAATGAGCCAGAAGGGCTGGGTCTTCCTGTGTCAGCTCTAATGCCAGTTTAAACATTTTGGGAGCCGAGGATGTCAAATAATAGACCTCCAGGAGCCTCTCCTTCTGAGTGCTGTGGGAATGGGACTCCTGGAACAGCCATAATTAATGGGCTGTTGCAAATGGCTCAGCTGGCACGTTTTAAAGTGTGGAACCACAAGGGTGGAAGCCGAGGAAGTGTATGCTTGCTTGTAACAAACCAAAACCCTTTCTGGTCATCAAGCAGAACAGTTTGTCTTACACTTATGTTCCTCCTTTTTTCTGCTTGAAGAACATTTCTTTTTGCTTTATATATTAATATTGGGTTTTTGCTAATTTGATATAAGTAATCAACTTTTTCAAAGAGAGCATGTGACTAGGATGGTTCCTGAAGGGATTATTCTATGCTAGTGAAGGCAAACTCATCAAGAAAACTGCACATCTTTTTGAAATGCAAATCTGAAAGAACAAATAATTAAAAAAAAAAAAAAAAAGGCACTAAAGTTTTTCCTTTCAGGCACCACTAGTGTTTCTCATTGAAAAACTCTGCTTCATTATAGACCTTTTTTTTACTTCACAGAAGAGAGCCAAGAAAGCCTTTCTTCAGCTTTCTCATGCCCATACCATTTGCAGGTTAACACTTGTACCATGGTCCTAGGCAGTTCGCTTGGTCTGTAAGTTGTGATCACGCCTTGCGTGAGGTGCTGCCCCTGTCAAACACCAAAGCAGAGCCCTCTTGGAAAGGGAAGCTCCTCGCCCAGCTGCAACTTGTACCACTGCAGAGATGGCCCTGTGCTGGGATGAGCCAGCCTGCCAGAGCTTGGGAGCAGCACAGTACAGGGGTTGGCTTTGTAGAAACAACAACAGAGTTGCTAAGGAGCAGATAATTAAACCAGTCTATTAATCTTGAAGCGCCTACAGCTAGATCTGTTCAAAGGCAGCAGCCTTTTGAAGCTGATACTTCAAACTGCATTGCAAAGGTGTGCAATTGGAAGTCAGGTGTGACCAAAGGTGCTTTTGCTCCTTGTCTTGGCGCAGCTCAAAAGGAGTTTGTCTCATTGTCTAGGGTAAATGTGAAGGCTCAACCTTAAACCAAGGTGAGCAGCGGCAGGAAGATAGCAGCAACAGCAACTGTGCGAAACTTCAAACTATGTGATTCGGGATACACGTGAAAAGAAAGTTGAAATGTAATGGAGAGCAACAGCAAAAACAAAGTCCCCACTTCTTTTTTTTTTTTTTTTTTTTTTTTTTAATGAAAATGCCGTATCCTGGCTGTGCTCTCTGTATTGCTTAGGCCCAGATAGTAATGGACCACCTAACAGTACAGGTTTGGTCTGTCTGGGCTTGACCATGCAATTAATTCCTGTCAAATTAGCCACAGCTAACAAGATGAAGTTTATATAAGCCTTATTGCTTTTTGGTCAGTTATGGGAAGAAGCATACTATCCAATCTCACTAAATTTTGACATCAATAAACTTTATTCTCTTGTTTCACTACTGCAATGAGTTAATGGTGAACATGGTGTAGTCGGGATGTCTTTTGTTATAATAACTTTTATTAGAATTCCTACAATCCTACTTTACCATTAAACCGTGGCTCTCCTGTATCTCCTTGCTCCATATAACTTGTGGCAAGGAAGCAGTCCTGTGGTGCTGTCAATCCGGGTTTAAGGAGCTGTTTATCAACATGCTGTGACGATTGCTTAAGTCTGTCTGTGTGTTACAATAATATGAGCCACAAGGGTTGATTTCGTTAGCCTAGGGGCTAGCTACGTAGTAGACCAGTGGGTGGGAAGGCTGATCAAAATCTAACAAAGCTGACTGTGGGATTGTTTGAGAATGAAGGTTATGTTTTAAAGAAAAGAAAAAAAAGTCCTGAAAACCATATTATATGGAGCATCTGTAAAGAAAAACATATAAAGTTTTTCTGTGCAATATAGTACTTCGACATTTGGCCAATTTGATATCCTGATCCAGAGAATGCTCTGCTATTAAGGAATGTAAAGCAAAAAATTGTATCGACTGCATTAAAAAAATTCCATTTCTTGAAACTAGTCACACTAAAAATTCCTTTTAACAACCATGTCTCATGTCTCTGGAGAGGTAATCTGTGGTTTTGATTTTCTACTGGTGGAGTGCTTAGGGGAGTCTTATGATAATTGTGGATCCTAAATCAGCAGCAATTGCTTTATGCCACTTCAGCTAAGGAATAAAAAGCTTGAGAGCGTAGGGTCAATGCCGTAGGAACAGAGCACAGTGATCTGGCAGCTTTCAGGTGGAGCCTGGCTATGGGAAGGGTAGGTTAGCTGAGTAAAGCAAAATCTTTCAAGTTTGAGACCCAAATCCACAAATAGTATAGGTCATCAGTTTGTGTCACGTGCAGTCTGATATTATTCTTCCAAGATGAGGAAATGTACAAAGTCACCTTAACAGGACCTGTATACTGAAAACCTGTACCTGTGAATATGCATGTCCCTCTGCTCAAAGTGAAACCCTTACCCAACAATTGAGAAAAACTAATATTTGGATCAACTCAGTCAGTTACCTCAACCAAATAAGTGAGGGTGAATTTATATAGAGTTGATGGCATTTACCCTTCAAAGGTCATATTCAAAGCAGCAGATTTTTTTTTTAATTTTGCATGTACTTGTATTAGCCTTTTCATTTATTGAAAATGAGCATCATTGTCTGGCTTCCTCCCACCCCATGAAGCACACACTTACTCCAAATATAGTGCTGTTGATTACTGTTGCTTCCGAGTACCCAATAGGCCAGATTAAGTACATGTCTCATAAGTATGAACAAATGTGCCTGGCAGCCCTCAGTATTTTTCCAATAAACACAAGGGAAGAAAGAACACTACCCTGTGAAAATTTAAGTTGTAGCTTACATTGTATGTATTAATAAATGAGATGCTATAGCAAACATTGAGAACTGCAGCTGGTTTCATGAAGGGTATGAAAATAGCAATTTTCTGTCTAATTGTTTAAAATTGTTAGTTGGAACTATCACTCCAGTAATTTTTTAGCTCTGCCTTGCTATAGTCAATGGAGCTAGAAATACAGAACAAACACTTTTTTGTGTCATTAAGAAAAAAAATAAATCAGTAATTGCATATGCTTTTTTTTCTTGTTTTCCATCCCGGTTCCTAGGTAAGTAATGAAGCTCCAGCTACTCCTTTCAATCAGCATGCTGAGATCAATCCTTTTTTCTGTCACCAGATGTATATACATTTAGAAATTGTTTATCACTTCTATGGAATCGTCATAGAAAACCAATGACAAAAAATATTGAAATTCCAATAAAAAATACTCATTAGAGTAGCAGCACAACCGAACATGGGTTTGTTAGAAATGGAAACAAAACCCCAGAATAACTGCAGATCTAAACCTCTCCTCTTTTCTTGATTTATGTTTGAAAATAAACATTCAGACAGCTTTTGTTTTCTAAGCGCGATCAGGCATATTCCCTGACATTTGTTCTCAGCTTGCTGCTGGCTGAGTGAAGACTGACTTGTTAGCCAAGGAAGAAATACTTCACCAGAAGAAGTTCAGCCTAGGCTTTGGAAAAACTCTGTAGCTTGTTGGTCAAGACACTTGTCAAGTTCCATTTTTCTTTTGCATTAAAGAAGGTCCCAAGGCTGATCTCATCAAACAAGTGTCCAAAACCCTTATGACTGACACAATAAGAGACAGCAATAGAAGACATGACTTTTTTTCAGTGGGAAAGGATGACTAGTGTTGTGGACTGTTACAGGAAAAGAGTGGATTCAATTCCCTCATGAAAATCAGGTCATTATTCCTTGTTTTTTTTAATTTGTTTTTGCTTTTCAATATCATGAACATGAATGTTGCAGTTAATATCAATTAGGCAGATGAGTTGTGAATAAAACAAGAACATAAACAAACCAAGATGTTCTCAAATGCAATGATAGGAATGAGCATCAATGTTAAATAACTCTCCGAGTAGAAATGTGTTAAACATGTTAAAGTGTTCTTTCATTTATGAAAACTTTTAATATCATTAGTGAGCAGAAATTTAGTTCTTAAATATGAATTCCTGGCTGTCTTCTTTCTCCTCAGAAATGCTGGTACAATATTGTTCAGTGAGAGAAAGTCAGGGAACTGATTTGGCTGCAAAAAGGCCTTTTAATTTTTTCAGACAGACCAGTGTTCCTGAGCTGCCCTGTAGCACGGCCTCACGGCTTTGCAGGAGAAATCGAGGAAAGCAGAGAAAGCAACTTCACCAGAGAGACAGAGACACCTTCATTATTGCTGCTGGACATTGAACGTTGCTTTAAACTTCCCATGTTTTTATACCAGTACTTCTCTCAGCCTAAGAGAGCCTCCTTCCAACATGATTGTGCTGTGTGCTAATATTGAAACATCTGGGTTTGGATCTGTGTGACATTGGGTCTGAGTTGTGGCCATCCATCTTAAGCAAAAAAGGATTTTGTCTTTTTTTTTGTTTGGAAATGTAGTCTTATAAGCACATTCATGGTGCTTTAGGAATCAAATGAAGCATGAATGTGCTTCTGAGCTGTAAGATTTGAGAAGAAATATGTAAGTTAAGAAACTTATTACATAAGACAAACCGAATAGAGAGAGACTGGTGTGTTGCAAAACTGACACTGGCAGCCACTAAAGATAAGTAGTGAAGAGAAAAACTGAGGACAAAAACTGTAGTGTCAAAAGAAGCATAGATTTTTCTGTATGAGCAAATGTCTAGAGGCAGTTTACATAGCTGAAAATCAAGTGGTAAATGGTTGTACTGGGACCAATATAAAGGTAGCCTCAGATGGTAATTTATTGTGCCATAGTACTAGTTTACACTGATTCATCTCTGAGTCTCCCTTGGGAAATTCATGGGAGGTAGGAGAATAATTTTAGTTCCTAGGAAAATGTTAAACAAAGCATCTCATGTTGTGTTCATTAGCAGAAGAAAAGAAACAGAACAAACAAGCTATGACCCGTGCTGGGAATGGTTCCGCAATCTTTCTTCACAGTTATTTGAATTTCTTCATTCTAACTTGTTACTTAATAATGCCTGAATTAATATTGTCTTATTTTGTTTTCCTGTCATGATTGTTTCAAATTTGTATGTATGAAATCAACTTGATCATGTTAATTTCAAAAAACAGTTGATTGCAGTTGATCCATGAGTGAAACTTGTGTAATTTTATGTCTGCTGTAATATACCCCTACATGAAATTTTAGCCATTGCTCAGTGCAGACCCTTTCCTGAACATTTCTACAAAGCCAGGTTTAACTAATTTTACTTATGAAGATAGATATCAAATTTCATGCAGATCATGAAAGTTATCTATGTTTTACAGGCGAAAAATGCTGGTCAGGGACAAAAATTTGCCTAAGATTAAGCAATTAAGACATAGAACTGAGACAGTAACTTGACTCTCCCAATCCTAGTCTTTCTGTTAAGCCCTTTTGCCTATATGCTTATGCATGTTGCTGTACCAAGAAAGAAGGAAGGGATAGGCAGATAACAAAAGACAGGATACTGTATTTGAGATCGAGAACTTGGGGAAGGATAATCACTCTGCAAAACATAGCAGCAGTCATGGGTAGGCTGACACTTTTTGTTATCAGACTTAGGAAGAGGTATCTTTCTTCCCAAGGAGGCATTTTATTATTGACTTTCCCCCCCAGTCCTGCCCCAGCAAGGGTGTCAAGGAATTATTGCATTGAAGGGAGAGGAAAAACTTGATCTCAGTTTGTGATCTATTATGAAAAAAATTTTCTTCCCCTCCCTTTCATCATTTTATCCATGAGCACAGTGTTACATCAGTGGTGGCCAGGTCAAGTACATCAGGAGATAGCTGGGCTGTCATATAAGTCAGTCTCTCTTAGACTTAGTACTCTGGAAAGTGCAATTCTATACTTGTCCCCAGATAAGCTTTTTTGGCTTGTACTAAGATTACAAAATCTTTGGTAGACTTCTGTATTACAATGAAAAATTTGTAGCTTTTGTTTTACTGTGGCTTTTGTTGGTTTTAGTTCTGCACAGCTTCTTATAAGACAAGGAAGTGCCCTAGGCCTAATTTTTCAAAAAAACTTGTGTCCACCAGTTAGTTGCAAAATCAAGTCTGGGACGTGGACTTTATTTCTGCACTGTGTCACCAAAGGAAATCGTAATGATATGTATTTCACCCACCTGTCCATTTAGTAACAGCAGAAGCCGTTTGTAAGAGGCCTGAACAAGGAATTCCTGTGGAGATGGAGCTGAGGAAATGGATGCAGGTTTGGACTCCTGCAGGTTAGTCTCTCTTTAGGGCAATTCTCATAGAATAGTTTGGGTTGGAAGGGACCTTCAAAGGTCATCTATTCCACCTCCCCCGCAATGAGCAGGGGCATATTCAACCAGGAAGGGGAGACCTAATGGCAGACCAGCCTACATCCATGACTACTAATTTGCCTGTTGTGGCGGCTGGGAGTTTTCAAGTTTTTGGAGTCTACTTTATTTCAAAAGGAGCAGGAAAGAGCAATAAGAGGTGGGATATGGATGAAGGCGTACGACCAGGTTCATTTGCATTATTCCAACACAGACTAAAACATCTGTAGCAGTGCTCCATACTATAGGAGTAGTTTTCAGTAATGAACTCAGATAAAGACTTCAGTTTTTGAAGGGCAGCTGTACATATAAGAAATGTTTAGGACACAGTGCACAGGTTGAAAATGTTCTCAATTTTCTCTCCATTGTGGTTAAGTCCCCCAAAACAATCGATTATTGCCAAGGGAACAAGGGCTGTCATTTTTTTCTGTCTCATAAAGAATTGCCACTGGAAATGTGGGTGACACACTAGTAAACTGCTCTACGAAAGGTTCAATACAGAGCAAAGCAGGAGTGTGGATAAGGTCTGTTGGTCTCAGAATATCTTGATGTTGATGTAACTTGCTTTATAGGTTGTTCAAGAGATTGAGTGAAGTTATGTTTGTGACAGCTGATCAGCCTGGAAGTGAGTGGTTGTGTGAGGTGCATTGTAGTGTGTTGTGGGGTTTTTTTTAGTATAATATAATTATTTTAAAATCTCATAATTGTATAAAACTATTTCTGTGCTGCAATTATTTAGCTCTTGCTGTTGGACTCATTTGTATTCACAGGGGACTGTGCTAAGCCCACAGTCATCCATACTGTCTTTCAAAGTTGTGCCTTTTTATTTTGTGAGTGCCTTCAACTTCAGTTCTGATCTAAGAGAATCTATTTTGGATGCACCAAATCTGAAGTTTTCTTGACATTACTTCAGAGATCACAGCAAATTTTGTGAGCTGGTCCAGAGCTGAGAGGCTGAGGTCTCTGAATCCATAAATGTGGCAGAAGGTCAAATAGGGAGTACTGAGGGTAAGGTGTAAGCCATCAGTAAATCATTCTGCTAATCTTGAAATAGTCTCATCTGGAGGAGGTACATCTTAGAAATGAAGAATAATGTTTAGTGTGGGCAGTCAAACTCATGTTACTATTCTGCCTATCTTAAAATAAACAATTATATTCAAAAGACAGGTCCAGTTCATTGCTGATCTAGCCATGATTGGCAAGTTACTGTTTTGACCTCCTAGAACTTGGCTCTAAAAGAAACCCCTAAATGAAATGTTGTTCGGGTATAAAGTGTGATTTCATAAAGCTGCCGTTTGCCGTTTTTTTTCTCCTTCTTTCTTTTTTTTTTTTTAAATAACTTCATTTTCACCACTTGAATATCTAGAATGTTCTAAATAAGGAGGAAATGGAACGACTTAACTCAGAATAAAAAAAATCAGGAACTCTGACGGTGGTTCAAGTGCTTTGCCCAATGAGCTAGCTTGAAAAAATATGTTTTCATTGCCAAGGAAAAAGCAGGTCGTTTATGAAGTTAAAATGAAAAGGTTTTAAAATGCCCAAGTATTAAACCATGGGTGCCAAATGCAATTTTGGCCAACTTGTAAATAACACCCTGAAATCTGGTTTGAAAGTAGTTTTTGGCTTTTGGTGCTGTGGCTTACTACCTTGATCATAAGTTGTATGTTTTGTTATTTTTTCCCCTACTTATTCTGTTCCTCTTCTTTCCTGTAATACTGTCACCCACCCTTTTCCCCAGGAAAAAGTACTTGTGTTCATGTCTGGCTAGCCAAATTCACCTTTGTATTGCATCTGTAAGGTGGAAAACTAGAGTTGAAAAAAATGTACACTGAATTTATTTTAATTATTCTGTAGATTTCATCTTTGTTTAGGAGTGATTTTAATAGCTAGAAAGCATTTCTAACAGTTAGCAATGATGAGCAGGAAATATAAGTAATTTTGGAGTCACATTGATTTACATAGCTTCTGTTCTCACTTGGGTACCTAAGCTCCAATTTTCCAAAATAAAGCTGAAAAGCTAATTGTGAAGGCTTCTGAAGCATCAGTTGTAATAGTCCATGCAAGTAAAATTGTAAGGTGGAGCTTTTGTTGACTTAAGTTATCACAGGAATTTGTCTTATGAATATATGCAACATGTGCCTGTATCCTTGAGACTTAAATATGAATGTGCAAGCTTAGGGATTTGGACAAAATGAATTTGCACAAAAACTTTTCTGAAGTATATTGGGGAAAAATATAAGCTGCAAAATGCTGTGTTTTGTCTCTATTGGGACCAGAGTGTAGCAGAGATGTAAGTCCACTTGACTGCAAAACTGGGCACTGGTATATCTATTATTTTGACTAAAGAGTGTTTTTCCAAAGCCAAGGACTTTCATGTATTTCCATGTAGGATGAGATACAAACTAGTGATATGTCAATATGTCTATATCTCTCAGTTGAAAAATCAATGCATGGTGATATAACCATAACTTTTTTTTTCCCCCCCAAATACTACAGGTGGTTAAATACAGGATTGTTAATAAAAAAATAATCCGTAATCTGGAGGCAGGAGTTTAAGGACAGGGTTTATCTTCTCTGTTGCAACAGTAAAGTTAGAAATAAATTCATCAGCATGATGAGTGAGTGAAAATAATTTCATATCAAGGCACTAGGTACAGTTTAACAGCTGGATAGTAACAACTGATGTTGAATTAAAAAAAACCAACAACAACAAAAACCAACTAACCACTTTTGTTCAGATCAAAGGATTTTTTTCCTCATTGAAAGGACATCCCATAAAATGTCTCATTTGAAATTAAAGGATCTTTTTGCTATGTGAGCTGTTTCAAATCAAGGGTGCAGGAGTTGGAACTCATGGTGGGAGAGAACACTGCCTGTATCGATTGGCTGGGTGGTGTCTCTGCTAGGATAAAACATTGGAAAGAATAATGCTTCTGTCACTTCGGTCTACCAGTCTTACCGTTCCCTCTGTATTGCCTTGTGGTATAGTCAGTCGTCTTCTTCAGAAATGAATTAAAAATAGGATAGGGGAATGCCAGTTAGGACAGACTGAGAATTTTCTGAGAGGCGCTAGAGTAATTTACTGTTTAGTGAAGCAAAGTGTTCCTTGGGAGATGTAGGACTACTTTATGTAGGAAGATGCTTGCAGGAGTGGATAACATTGATTTAGAGGATACTGGTTCAAAGGGAGAAATTCAAACCAGAAACTAGAAGGTGGCTGTTCGCTATCCAGGGAATCAAATTCTGAGATGTAATTCCCAGTATTGCAGTGGAAGTGAGGATCTCAGACTAATTGAAATGGGAGATGTGGTGACTGGGATGCAGTTAGTATCCTGTTTCCCTGAAAATAAGGCCTACCCCAAAAATAAGCCCTAGCATGATTCTTCAACATTTTTGAGGATGCTTGAAAGATAAGACCTACTCTAAAAATAAACCCTCATTACAGTTCATAAAAAAGTCAATTTAAATAGTGTTCAGGCAGCTATGCATATAAAAAAGTAATAAGTTCCAGAGCAAGAATTAATATAAGACCCTGTCTTGTTTTCAGGGAAACAGGGTAGAAAGGATTATAGAACAGAATTTGGGTATCTTTAGGCTTAAAATTGTGGAAGTGTGCTAGCAATATCCCCAGTGAGCCACCAAATTAATCTTGAAGGAATTTGTCCTTGTGTCTTATTTTTCTGAGCGGTGGTGATTTGACTTGTTCTCTCAGGTGTTTTGCTGATCACCCAAAGGGACCAGGAAGAAACTTTCCCTGTTACTCTTTGGTGCTTGGTCTGTACTTTTACTGCCATTCTGTAGTTTGGTGTGCATTTTTGGTCTTCCTGTAAGCATGGACTGGATTTGGAATTAATTAAAATTATGAATTAAAATATCATAGTGAGCAACTCCTGAGATGCCTGGCTGAGACTGAGGAAGAAAGGGATAAGCTGTCTGTCAAAGTTACAATCAGGGTTGCCTTGGAACTCAGGCTGAAGTTTTGCATCCTGTATTTCCCACCCTCTCTTTGCACTTTCGTGAGGTAAACCCTTCCTCGGACTACCTGCGTATATCCCCTCCGTATAGTTTTGTGCGAGTTTCCAGGGTCCTAGAAAGAGCAATGTCTTTGATTTGTCATTCTGCTTGAAGTCATTGTTTTAAGGCTTTTGTTTTCATTCAGAAGGTCACAAGTTTTGTTCTTGATTTTTCTTTTTTTTTTTTTTTTTTTCCTTAAATATGCTTGTGTGGTGGTTTTTTTTGTCTTTATTGTTTTGTTTGTTTTGTTTTGCTTTTGTTATTGGTGTTTGGTTTTTTAATTTTTTTTTTTTAACCAAAATCAACAAAAACAAACAAACCAACCGAGATTAAAGGAGTCTGAGGTGATTTTGGGGATAGTTTCTGGGGACTCTTTTAGAATAAGCCTCATGGTTAGTTATTCCACAGGTGTTGGGCTGGACCTAACACTTCTGACTTTTTCTTAGTTCAAAATCACTGATCTGTCAAGCCAAAATGAATCAGAGCTGGAGACCCTTGTTTTGTAGTGTCCTGGCTTGTGAGCTAGTGAGATATGTCTCTAGTTCACATAACATTGTTCTCTTTCCTGTGAAACACTCCAAATTGTCAATGAGATGAACTGAGAATGACTTGCTAGTGAATCATAAGTTGAATATTCTACCTTAGAGTTTAATTTCACAACCACAATATCATGGATCTCAAGATACTAATTTAAAATAATTAAAATTGAAATAAGGTTGTTTTTTCATTCTCTGGCATAAACAAACACTTTCCCCAAACTTGTCTCTTACAACTCAAAATTTAATAAGAGTTTTCATCACATTAGCTCATCATTTTGTCTTTTGTAAGATACAGTCATTTGTTATTTGTTGATTTTTGGTTTTTTTTTGTAGCATTGGACCATAGAGAGACTATGTTTTATTTTGCCTATAATTCTTGTGGGCAATATAAAATATGAAATAGCCTATTTTTATAGTTGCAATTAAATTGTTTATTGAGAAAACGAAGATTTCTGTTTCTTCCAGATTTTCTAGAACACTTTTAGAAATAATAACTAAGCATAGTTAAGCCTAGACCTTTAAAACAAATCTAATTCAGTAATTCTTGAGAAACACATCCTTTTCTCTATGCTTACTGCTGCTTTTTTTTTTTTTTTTTTTTTTTTTTTGGTATGAATAGGCTTCTCTAAAATCACTTATTGCTTGATAAGGATTTTGAGAAATTTAAGTAGGACTGGATTATACTGAAGTCTGAAGATCTCAATATCAGTTATATCTTCTATTCAGACCTTTTTTAACTGGATTTTTAAGTAGTTCTTATGGTTGGAGTCTGTAAAATCAACTGACCACAAACTGCTTTTCCAAATTTTTTTTTTTATTTTTTTTGTAACAACTGCATAATGACCCTATTAGAAAAATGTCAAATTCTTTTGAAATGAAGCATTTGAGTTGTCCAGCAAGTGTGTGGCTGAACTTACGGCTAATTCAGAAAGCATAATGGAAAGCATGATTTTTGCAAAGTAAGTAACAGGAAGCAAGTTGGTTTTATTCCCAGCCTTATGATGTGAGACTCAACACAACAAGTGAACCGTGCACAGGCAACAAGAGCCGTGTCATGGGGAGAGATTTTGAAGTCCTGTGCCGGAGTGGAGGGTCCCAGGTGACCACGGTCTGGCTCCAAGTGTATCGTGGAGGCAGCGCCTGGCCGTGCCGGAGGGGCCATGGTAGAGAGAGAGGCTTCCACCTTGCAGCTGCTCTTTTGGCCTTGACCTTGCAGGTGTTCCCAGTGACTTCAGTACCCATCCACATGGGAGCCTAACAGTATGGGAGACTGAAATCTTCAGCAATGATGCTTGCAGGCTCTCAGATACTGATGTGTGGCATTGCCACAGCAGACTGGTAAGCTCTTCTGCTTTTTATTGTTGGTTGAAGTTGCTGAAGAGCCCTCTCAGGTTAACCAAAAGAATCCAACCATTTTACAGTCACTTGGGTTAGATGTCTGGTTCAGCAAACACTTTCTGTCACACTTTCCTAGTAGAACAGACTTGACGTCCATGCACTACTTGATTTATCTTCCTCTAAAAGTCAGAGGTTTGTCATTGCAGTTTCTCTGTGCACTATGATTTCCTTGTGACCAAATACCCCTTTTGCTTAGGACCCAGGTAGGTGGGCCATTTGGAGAAAGTTGTACAAGAGCTTATCTACTGTGCAATCCTGTCCATCAGCACAAGCAGGAGTTTGGAGCTCAAAGCATTTGTTCTGTTAAAGATATTTGTGAAGGCCTAATGTATGCTTGCTAAGTGGGTTTAAATCTGCATGAGTGCAACTGACTTTATGGAATTCTTTACCTTCACTGGGCGCCCTTCCACCAGCGTCCTGGCAGCTTCCTGCCATCTCTGGATTCTTTCTGAAGGACATTCCAATGTTTGCCTGGTGTAATACACAGCATAAAAAGGGAACTCACTTTTCAGTGAGACTAAGTCTGAGTCTACTCCATGACATTCTTCAAATCATAGAAATATGTATGTTTAGTAATAGCTGTGGACTTTTTCAGGCATTTTGCTTCAGCTAAAAATTAATAAAGAAAAGGGTAGGAGGAGGGAGAATATGTTTTCAAAACCTGAACATTTTTAGAGTGCTTAATCAAAAGGACTTAAAAATGACTGTGTAAGTAGGCACATTGATTGTTACAGGCTTAAAGCTAGAAGCTGCATGCATGAAAGTACTGGGTTAGAAGTGGTCAGCAGGGTTGATGTGTGCATTTATAGAAATCTGTAACGCGCTTGTGAGTGTACCACGCATACGTGTTTTCTTCCACCTCCCAGTGTACCGCTGATCGTTCCAGCTTCTGGCTTGTGGAACTTTTTATGAAGTCAGATTTTCCCCAGAGCAGCACAGCTTCTTTCACTCTTGCTGGTCTTAAACAGACTGCTCTAAGCACTGGGTAAGGCCCAGACCATTTGGGATGATGATATCAGGTCTCCCGTGTGCCTCCATCCCTTGAATCCAAATGACATAGTCATTTGGCAGCTAAACTTGAAGGATCAAACTGAGCCAGATGTTGAGAGGACAGATGTTTGTTTGCTGGAAATCAAGACTCTCTTGAGCATGCCATCCTGGCTCAGATTTCCATGTCTGCTACCATTTACTTCATTTTGGCTCATTAAATCAACAGCTTTTAAAATGAGAGAAAGGGGAGAATGGGGAAAAGCAAAAGTTAATATAGAAAGCTGTTGTGTTGTCTGTCCACACTTAATTTTAAAAAGTCAGAACTATTGATTGCATTTAAGGCCTGCTGCTTTCCAAAACTTTTTTTGCTGCTCTCAGTGTTATAAAATTGGTTACTTGTTACATTCTGTGAGAATGCATATTTGTTTTATGATTGTTCTAGGTAGATTTGCACGCACATTTAGGAAGCTGTTGTAATGTCTCAGGTTTTTGTGCATAAAACCCAGACCCCTACTGTGAAAATGAGGGAGTAAAAACCTAGTGCTTTTTGATAGTGCTGCTGTTTTGAAGTAGTTAATTTCTTTTGTTACACAATGAATGCTGATAACATTTGGAATTTCTATTTCTTTATTTCTTTTTGCTACACCCGGTAGCTAAGAGAGAAACAGCCCTTAAATCGTAATAGTTTTCTACATCTAGTGTGAACTAGTGGATCAAATCATTCTGTCCCAAGTTGATGCTAACTGATCAGTTAAAAGCATTATCTCTGATATAAACTTCAGCAGTCTGTCACTTAGTGTGCTATTCCTGCCACCTCGCTTGATGCCACACCATCTTCAAACAGCTGAAATGTGATGAAACGTGACGTGACATTTCTGCCTGACACAGTCTGGCACTCCAGGAGCTGTACGGACTGCAGCGGGGTCATGATGAGCCCTGTCTCCTGAGAAGTGCAACCCAAGAAGATGAGGGGGTTCAAGGCAGCCAGCTTTTGGTACTGTCTGCAATGTGAGAGCTGCCAAAAGGCCTCTGGGTATGAGATGTGAGTGAGCTCTGTTAAAACTCAGGGCCTTCAGCAAATCCTAAGTGGCTGAATCAAGTGGCACAGGTGCCCAAGTCATTCTTTTCAGCTGCAGGTAATGTCTTGATAATGCAGATCCTGTGTCTTTCTGTTTCCAACAATTATCTAGGGAAAGTAAGGTCTGGGGTAGCTGTTGTAAGGGTCTGTGTACCATGGCTGTATCAATGTAGCTGACATACAAAAATCATGAAAGTATATGAAGTAATATGTGAGGTTTAGATTGGATATTAGGAAAAAAATTCTTCATGGAAAGGGTTGTGAGGCAGTGGAACAGGCTGCCCAGGGAAGTGCTGGAGTCACCATCCCTGGAGGGGTTTAAAAGGCATTCAGATTAGGTTCTTAGGGACATGGTTTAGTGCCAGAGTTAGGTCATGTTTTGACTCGATGATCCTGAGGGTCTCTTCCAACTGAAATGATTCTATGATTCTTTTTGGTGAGCAATGCTTGTGTTGTCCTCTTATCTCTGCTAGAATTCATGTTTTCACCTTGTTTATTCATAATCAAGACAGAGAAACATTTCCATATGGTTTTCTATACCTAAAGTTTGTGGATTTTGGCGATTTTTCTGAAAAAGAAGAAACTGAAGGAGGACTTTGTCCTTTTTTTGGTTTTAGATGGTTCTATGTTGAAGGGAGTATTGTTAATGGAAGGAATTTTACTTGATGGCATGACTTGGTACACTCCAGTCTTTTGCTCTGACTTATAGGCATAATTAAGAACTCTTGTTTGTAATAGTTACACAAGCATAAAAAAACAATGCAGGGGGAGTTTTAAACATCATTTGCTTAACAGCAAACTATAAAGAGGCATGGTCTAGTTGTTCTACACAACTAAAATCACAAGATCGTTTTCAAAAGCAGATAAATGACAGAATTTCCTATTTTCACAATCTAAATGACTTCAACCATGTTGCTGTGGATGGAGTGAGTTCCTCTCTGTTTCTGGTGGCTGATGGGGGTTCAGGCATCGGGCTGTTCCTCTTCAAAGGGAAAACTGACTTGTTGGTGGAAGCATTTTTAAAACATCCTCTGATACACAAGAGCATCTAGATGTAAAGTAGGACAATGAGAGAAGACCATTATATGAGTGGGAGAGATTGATAACAATTGTTACTGGGAAAGAAATATGTTAAATATTTAAAAGTGTGTGTGTTGGTTTAGTGGTGGATGAAAATGCTCTGTTTCTACAGGCGATCTTTCTAGTGCTTTATAGCTTTGTCAGAACTTCAGGGAACATTTTCTGTGTTCTGGTGGACACTTTTCTGTGGTATTTGGAAAATGGGAGGGGGAAGAAGAAGGAGGAGAAAGAGGGAAGGGAATTTCAAAAAACTTTGGATAGTTCCTTCCTGTGAGCTCAGCATCCTGGGTGCACACGTAGTCTGATACAGAAATGTGGAGTAATCCCAGCTACATACAGTAACAGTATGTAAATGAAGCTTGACACAAGCAATTATGCAGTTCTTGACATTTTCTCTGTCTGAGGACCTTTCCTCCAATACTTACATTTTCTTCATTTGCTACATTTAGGGTTTTTAAACTTTTAAACTTTTTAAACTTTTGGCATTTTGTAACATGGGTACCAGCTATGGAACACTACTCTGTATCACTTTTTACAGTCTCTCTACTAAGCCTATATTGTTTCTCTCAACAATTATAAACTACTCTTATTCAAAGGCAGGCTATGTTGAAAAATCAGAGGTATTCTGACACTACAGTCCTCTCAACCACCTTCATAACATGTCACCCAAATGCCTCATCTTGGCTTTGACACTGTTTCTCTTAGGAAAGATGGACTCAATGAATAACAGGTGGGGGCTTTAAATTATTTCTTTTTTTCTCTCCTTTGCTTATAAATGAATAACTTTGTCTTCCCAAGTGTTTTCAGCAAGTGGGAAAACAAAATAATGAAAGTAAAGCCTCTGTGGGAGAGCACAGAATATTCCAATTCAGACTGAAATAGTATTTGAGTAGGAGCTTTCTGTTCTTCTTTGAGCTTCACTGCAAGAAAAGACATGAGGCACAAACCAGACAGGAGGGTTATTTAGTGAGAAGTCAGGGTAGGCTCTTCATACACCGATTACAGACTACCATATTATGGTAAAAAAGATCTGAATTGCCTGTTCCAGACTTTCAGCAGAAAGCTCATTAGGTTTTCTGTGGCTGCAGTAGAGATGGTAACAAGCTTATTTGCTGATGTGCTTCAGTGAGAAAAGCCTGAAGATTGCTTTTCTCCAAGAACAACTAGTGGTGGAAAAATTGTGTTGTAGAAGGTCAGATGTTTCAACAGCGAGGTAAAATAAGTGCAGAAAATCAGGCTAATGTTCAATGGCAACAACTCTGGATTGTCCGGGACCTTTAGTTTTTTGAAGAAAAAGGGCAGTACTGTATGCTGCTGGAAAAGTTGCTTGGATCCTACAGATTGTAAATGGAGTGCACTCTTTGCTTGATGTGTACCCAAAAAGCATGGCTCATAATTTCCTGTACTACCAAGCTTCTAGGAGCAAAATGGCTTATGCTTTCACGCATGGAAGTACCTTAAAATCTGGAATAAATGTTTTGCTATTTCTTCATGAGGAGTATTCTCTAAGGCAAAACAGTAACTGATGCACATTCTAGTTTTTACACTGGTTTCATGACAAAGCAGAGAATCCATTCTGGGTTGGGTATGTAGTGTTCTCTAGCAGTGTATGCCTGCATGTGATTCAACAAGAATTTATTTGGTTTTTTTTTATGGTATTAATAATTTTTTACCTGCTTCCAGAGGTGTGATGTGTGGGGTTTTTTTTTTTGTGGGTTTGTTGGGTTTTTTTGGTGGTTGTTTTGTATGGTTCTTTTGTTGTTGTTTTGTATGGATGTTGTTGTTGTTTTTTCTTTTTCTTGAAAAGCATGTTTTCTTGACATGCTCCTTTCCTCTGGCAGACATCAGTAACTGGACTCTAGCTATCTGCTGTCATTTCTGCCATCAGCGTGTGTGTGTCATGTTATCACTTTGTCCTCCTCTACAGTTGTCCCCACGTTGACTCCAGCAGAAAGCATTGAAGCTATCTGGATTCCCATTCAAAGATTTGCAGGGTCTACTTTGAAGTGTAATGAGATGAACTGGAAAACCTTGCACTAAGAGGAGGTCAGGCCTCCTGCAAACAGGTTTCCTGTTAACTCCTGCTTAGTTTTAGCAAGTCTCATTGCAAAAACTATGGAACTCCAGGATGCAACAGCATCATGAACATCAGTATAGTCATCCTGGTGGTGCATTCTTGACCCTGGTCACTGTACCCCATTTCATATGAGGAAGGTTTTTCTGAGGATTGAGAGCTGCACCAGGGAAAGTGTTTAGGCAGTCTAAACTGAATCAGTTTTATATTGTACCTTATAATGGTTTTAGTGGAGTTATTCCTCACTTAGTGAGCATTGTAAAACTTTATGCCAACTAGTCTATGCTTTAGAGAGGGTAAAAAAAAAGAGCATGCTTAAATGTGGTACTGCAGAGCTCATAATGTTAAAAAGAGCTGTTCAATAATATAAATATGAAACAAAGCTGTTTCAGCACTTGTTGTTAGTGGATTTGCAGTCTGGCACTTTATATAAATCACATTTTAAAAAATTCAGCATTTAAAGAACAGTAAACTTTAGTATCCTCTAAAACTTGCAAGTTATTTCATTCTATCTATCTATCTATCTATCTATCTATCTATCTATCAATCATCTTTTTCTAGCCTGTCAAAATAAATTGTTAAAGCTATGAGTCTCAGAATCTTCAAAGTGAATATTGAAAAAAAAAGCCCAACCAGCTGACTCTCCTTTCTTTCCTCCTTCAGCTCCCAAAGACGAGTTAGTTTTTTTCAAAAGGCAGAGGATCTTTCTGGAACTATATCATGGAAGCATATTATAAATATATGTGCATTTTCCAATGGTCATATTTCTCTCTTTGGGAAGCTGTAACACATTCTTGCAGCACAATCAGTCACAAGAATGACCTTTAGTGTTATTGGAGAAAAATTGCTCTCAAGAGCAATTAACAGAAATGCACAAATTTGAGCATTGCAGCATATATTAAAAGAAAGCAGTATTTTTAAAAGTCATTTTAGTGCACATCATGTGCAGTCATTCAGGCAGGAATAGGATTGCCTAATCTGCCACCTTTTAAAACAAGTATTCTTAGAGTTTTGGATATGTTTAATGCTGTTTGTATTTTTGTCTCTGTGTTTGTATTCAACTTTGCAGCTTGTTATGAAATATGGAAAAGGCTCTGATGTTTGCATTTAACAGTGCTACCAACAAGTCTTCACATGAAAGTAAAATGAAGTCTTTCAAATTCAGAGGTTGCGGTTTCCCATTCAAGACGTCCTATTATTTTAGCATTATGTTTATAATGCCTTGAATAGCTTTGTGCCAACACCTCTATTGTAACTGTCCCCACCCACCACGTGTTTTATAACTTGACTTTTAAATTCACCTCCTAGTTGAAACTTGTCTTAAACATCAACCCAAGACCATATTGTCATATTTTTCTCATTCAAGGATTTCTTTATTTTTTTTTTTTTTCATTAAAGTTTTTTCAGGAATAATAAACAGTTGGCCTATAGGTAGATACAGTGTCCGTGGCTGACTTCTATGGCATGTATATATGTGCATTCAGTACAAAATCTAGATGGAATAAAAAGTAAATGCATAACAGCCACAAGGGCCAAAGAAAATCTACCAACTCCAAGATCTGGTTTGGTCTGCAAACCATCTAAAGTAACCCTGAAAAGTCTGATTCTGCCATCTACAATTTAGCAGTGTCGCTGAGCATTTGTTTTAGAGGCTGTAGAATGCTTTACAGAGTGTAATAAGTGATTTCAGTTGTTGGTGGTTTGGTTTTGTTGTGGTGTGTAGGGGTTTTTTTGTTGTTGTATTTGTTTTTTGCTGTTGTTTGGTTTTTTGTTGTTGTTGTGGTTTTTTGTTTGTTTTTAAAAGGGGGAAAATTTCTGTGAAACATTAACTAGTCTTAGAGAGTACAACACAGAAAGAAAGCAGAAATCTGAGTCAGGGAATGAGGAGACAATGAGGAAAAACATCGAGGAAGATGAAGGAAACTGTGGACAAAAGCTGTATTTCCAGTATTTCAGTTTTTCCTAGGGAACTTGCTCTAGCTTTGTCTTATCATGTACAGTGCAGAAAAAGATGGCCAAGGTGTGGTTGGCTCATGGGTATCTTGATGGCCTCCTACCTACTTGGCATCCCTAGGTAAAGATCTTCAGGTTTCTAGCTGCAATGTTATCTCACAAATCCCAGTGCCACGCATCTGCACACGTAGATTTGCATGTGTATTTGGGATAAAAAATTTGGAATGCCCATCCAATTACAATTTTGAATCTACTACAGAAATGCAGAATCTTAATGAGCCTCATCATTTGCTTTCAGTCCCATTTCAAATGTAAACATCTATTCTTATACCTCATTGCAGTTCTCTTCTGTGCCTTGTAGATTAACTGTATAATTTGCTTGCCAGTTCTGTCTTCCTCTGCGGTACCTGGATGAAGCTTTTAAAGGTTTTTACAGCTGCTTTTTCGCTTGCCACATTGTTAGGTTCTGATTTTTATGCACAGTTTTCATATGTGAAATGAGCTATTTAATAGGTCCTGTAATTCCCAAATTATTTAATTTTTTAATTGTTGCACAGAACCTTGGGCTCATTTACTACTTGCAAATGCCATATAAACCAGAAGTTACTCCATATGTTTACCTTACAGAGAAATGTAAGAGTAAGAATAAAATTGTGGAAGTGTAGATTTTTGCACTGTACAGCTCTCAGCAACTTATTGGAAATTTAAAATTACCTAGAGCGTATAAAGAGGAGGCACAGAAGGAGGTTAGGACAGTCTGGAAGGAAAAAGCATATAATCTGGTGTGTAACTTACTAACAGATGTGCGTTTCAAGTGTGAAAAAGAGAGAAATCCTGTTTCCTTGCTCCAGCTGGAGAAACATGTAGTACAGGGGCCACATTGACTTAAATTCTTTTCTTTGCACGTGAGCTGATTCTTCTGAATGGGTGGAGATTTGAGTGAGGCTGTAGTGTGAGGATGTGGTTTCTGGAACATTTGTTCTGCATGGCTGACTGATGGAATAAGTGTTTTAGTAAAGTCGTAGAATGGTTCAGTGTGGCTTGGTGTGTTGTTTTTATTTTTTTTCTTGCATCAAGTGTAGTTGTATATCTGGGTACTCTGTGAGTGTGCTCTGGAAATGGAAAATTGGCTTTTGTTTTTGAAAAGGTCTGTGTTCACAGATGTGTCATTTTTTTAGCTTGCTTTCTTTCTTTCCTTCCCTTCCTTCTCTCCTTCCTTCTCTCCTTCCTTCTCTCCTTCCTTCTCTCCTTCCTTCTCTCCTTCCTTCTCTCCTTCCTTCTCTCCTTCCTTCTCTCCTTCCTTCCCTCTTTCTTTCTTTCCCTCTTCCTTCCTTCTCTCCCTTTCCCCTTCCCTTTCCCCTTCCCTTTCCCCTTCCCTTTCCCCTTCCCTTTCCCCTTCCCTTTCCCCTTCCCTTTCCCCTTCCCTTTCCCCTTCCCTTTCCCCTTCCCTTTCCCCTTCCTCTTCCCTTTCCATTCTCCTTCCTTTTCCAAAACATGAAACCAATATTGGTAGCAAAAGTAGAGCTTTGCTTTGTTGAGAAGTGTGGGAACTTGTGTGGCATCAAAGTCACACCAGTCACTGAGTACTGGAAAATAAAATGTCTCTAACACAGGCAGCTATGGGCCTGTAAACATCATTTTACAGATCTGAAAAGGTGAACAAATCCACTGAAGGATGGAGAAAACATGGAGTAGCCTTACCTACTTTGTGTGAAAAAGGCAAAAAGGCACAAAAGGTAGCAGTGCCTTGGAAAGAATTTCTCTACAATATATCATCTCTTTGTGAATGGTGGCACAGAGGACTAAAACACATCATGTCAATTGAGCTTTCACTTGATTTCTGCTCCTGCATTTTCCTTTTCCCTTCCACACTCTTCCCATTAGCCACAGACTTAGAACGCCATAAAGTCTTCTGAGTGTCACACAAAATGTATCTGAAGAGGAAGAGGGTTATGAAAATGGCCTGTGCTGTCCGGAAAGGGCAAAAATATGTGCTGTTGTACTTTTGAGGTCCCTTTCTCATGTGTTCCTTGTGTCACCTGCACTGAAGATACTTTGTGTAGTAAAGCAGTAGAAGCACATGCCATATCTGTTCACTGCCAAAATAACAGGCATTCACCTTACCAAAAACATGGTAAACCAGCTCAGATGTCATAACGAAGGTATCTGATAATTGTTAAACTAGTTAGTCCTCCTTTGGTGCCTCTGCTCAGGATTTCTCAGGACATATGTGAAGATATGGGTCAGCTCTAGCACAAATAATTCCAAAGTTTTTCCTGTATCTCAGAACATAATGATTCAGACCAGAGCCACCTGTCCCAGTTCTTTGTATCCCCCAGTTGCTAGAAATGGATGCTCAATGAGATGTAAGTGTATAATTTTTCCTTCTATTGTACTCTTTCGACCTCCAGTTATTTTCACCTCATTTTTAGATTTTTTTTTCATTTTTTTCTTTTTTTTTTCTTACCTGATCTTGTTTACCAGTTTATTTGTTTATTAAATCCATAGTCATCTCTCTCATGAAACTGTGCAGCATGTTCTTTAACCTACATGAACTTTTTGTGCACACAATAGCCTTTGGCAAGGAATTCCTGAGGTCTGTCACTTGTTGCATACACAACCACTTGTGTTTTTCACTTTGACACCTCTCTGGCTTCATTGCACATCCTGATTTGTATATTGGAACAGAAGTAAATTCTCAATACTTTTTTCCTTTACGTAACACTCATGATTTTGTGGACCTCTATCACATCTCCCTGTCAGGTTACATCTGTTCCAGGCTGCAGAAGCCCAGCCTACTCATTTGCTTCTCCTCTGTGGAGCAGATTTCAAACTTGTTATACTTGTCTGAACTTTCTCCAGTTTTAATATGTTTTGAGAGCCAACCAGAACTGCTCACATTGTGCCAGTTGTGGGCAGCCTGTGGATTCATACCATGCCATGAAAATTATATTTTAAGATTTTGTTTCCCCCTCTATTCCTTCCTAAAATTTTCCAAATTTCCCAAAATATTTCATTTTCCATTTTAACTGAAGCTATAAGAATTGAGTTGATATTTACATCAAAATATCTACTGTAACCCCTGTGTTCTGGAACCTGTCTGATGAGTGAGTTTGTAGGTTGTTTTATTCCATGCAAATCACTTTTATTTACACTTCTGGTGTGATTTTTTTGTCCAGACACCTAGTATTTTAAGGTCTTTCTGTAGTTACTTGGTTTGCTGTTCCCCCTTATTTAAATACTTTTGTTTCCTCAGCAAATTTGGTCACCTCATTGTTTACTCCCTTTTCCAGGTCGCTTATATGTTGAACAGCACAGCTCCTACAACACAGACCTCTGACTGTTTCTTCCATGTTTCTTGCCTTTTGTAGATGTTATACTCTTATACCTTGTCTGTTTTGTTGATTTCAAAGCCTTTAGAAAAGAACTTGTTAAATGTCTGTTGGAAATTTAAGTCGACAGTTACACTTAAATGAAAATTTATTGAATTCTTCATTTAATCAGCTGTGTGATAAACCAATAGGTTTGCAAGGCAGGCATTCTCTCGGTAGAAATCATATAAGCTTTTCTCTGAATAGAGAGAATTAGCAGACACTGAAATAAATGCTATCCTTTGTAATTTCTCTCTATATACTCTCTGTCTAATACTAATATGTGCCTAAATATTATCTCTTTGCTTAACATGAGGCTGACAGGCCTGTAGTTTCCACTTTCATCACAAACCTTTTTTTAAAGTCTCATGTATGTTTAGAGACCAGTCAGAGAATGAGGTTGGTGGAGTTTAAGAAATGAGGGTTTGCTTAGACTTATACTTTTTGTCAAATCAGAAAAAGACAAAAATGACTTGCCGAAGGCTTGACTGTTTGTCAGGCTTCAGAATTTAAAATACTTTATCATCCTGGTGTGGAAACTATTCATGTCATATGCAGAAATGCAGACATCTCAATCCTTTCTTTTATTGTCTTTGGCACTAGAAGATTTTAGCTAATATATAACTGTTTGTTACTAAATACAAATGTTTGTCACAGATCTATAAAGAACTGATAATTTTAACTTCAGATAACCTATGAGGACTAATACATAAATAACTTTAAGAGAAGCAATCAAATGATACAAATACATGAAAGCAGTCCTGAATCTTCTCTACAGAAGAAAACTTCCTTTTTGTAGAGTTCTCAGGTTCTTTTGCCCCTAAAGGGTTCTCCTTCACTGTTTATTTTCCTGTTTTCAAAGCCCATTCCCCAGCAAGGCAAAGTAGCACTTGCACCAACATGTGAACTTTAGAAAGGCTGTAAATGTTGCTCCACTGTGACTTCAGCTAATGAGATAAAGGGATGTGCTTTACAAATAGCTAGACTGGTAGTTGCTTCTAGTAATTGAAGCTACCTCTTGTGCAAGTGCATGGATTGTACTACTTCAGAAATTAGATTACTGTTTTATTCCATCCACAGAAGCAAGGAGATGAATATTTTCCACTTAATGTAATATGTGACAGTAGGGAAACAAGGATAGACTGGTAATTCTGGATAATTTCAGTACTGGAAGTCTGGTAGAGCTGTTTGAATATTTGATATATTGCACCAACTAGTGTACAAGTCAGAAATGAAAATTGAACCTAAATTATGTGAAAATCTCTTTTGAAGTATAGGGAAATTGCAATAACAGTTATACAAAAAATAGACAAGATTGGTATATGACTGTAGTGTAAAAATAAATATATAAATCACAGTATGTTTCACAACCTGAAGCTTTTATTGAAGGAATGCATGAAAGTGTAAGCATATGAAGACTGCCAAAACATTTGATTTTTGTTCTCATTATGGCCTCAACAAAAAAGGCTAAATGAGAGATGGCACTTCTACCACTTAATTTCATTAAAGCCAGAAGAGAGAGCTGCTTACTGGTACCTGAAGGCTCAGTATGTGGGAGTGTGGAAGGTCTAAAAACTGGATGAAGTCAGAAGTCTTTTTTCTTCCCCCTTCCCAAGAAGCAGCAGCAGTAGTGTGGAAAGGAAAAGTAGAGAGACAACGTGGTCACCACCACACTGCTACATGACCTTGAATAAGAGGTGCATATGGAACTCATTTTTCTTAACTTCTCTGGTACTGAAAGAGTCTCCAAACCTCTCTAAATAAGGAACAGTAATGCTATGTCTATCAGATCTTGTCATGGTTATGAAATTGGCAACTTGAAGACACAGCCACACTGTGCAGGAAACCCCTCAAAACCCAGCTGCTAGTGTTAGTTTCCTCCACCACCCGCTCGCTTCTGCCCACAATGATTTTGGAAAGCCCGGCATGCAGGATGGGATTCCAGATAGTCCCATGCAAGCATTCTGTTCAAGTGTGTGAATTCCTACTGTTGGAATAGAAATGTGAAGCAAATGCTTGGAAGAATATCTTGACCATTGTCTTTTGAGGTAACACGCAGACTCTGCTGATAACATTGAAAAGGGAAGAATGAAGTTTTCCCAATGCAGAGGTTTCTGTCAATGAGGTTTCCATCATTGTTCCTGATACAATTTTGAAACAAGTAAAAAACCCTTAATGTGCAACAGTGCTGGATTTAGAAGTCTCTCTCTCTTTTTTTTATTTTTTTTTTTTTAATTTTTATTTTATTGAGAAAAGAAATAGAATTAAATTGAAATAAGCCAAATTGAGAATGAGGCTTTTTTATTTTTTTCCCCCCCTTGACTTAAGATAGACTCCTACTGTTCTTTTGGATCCATACATAAGAAGCCTTCTTTTGACTTTCCTTTTTGGGAGTTTACTGCTTTTATTGATACATTGAGAATGAATAAAAATAAAGCAGAAACTGCATAAAATGCAGAAATATTTTAAAACTTCTAAACATAAATATCAGTAGACTTCATATTCTGAGACTGGATTGGACTATTTTTGCAGACTGAGGTAGGGATTTCCTGAAATGTTCCTGGAATGTAATTTTGCTGGGCTTTAGCTCTTAGAATAAATACCACATCAGCGAGGTTCAGCAGAAGTGTAGCTCTAGTTCCTAAGGTGTGTGTGGTTGAGAGTTGTGTGAGAATTCATCTGTTTGCCAAGTATTGTGGGAAACAGTTGTGGTAACAGAAAAAAATTGTAGAGAAGTGTGTGTTAGATGAATGACTGAAGATGTGGTAGGTGGATAATGGGAAGTTGTCCTGTATGTGGAATGCAGGATATAGATTCTTAGTGTCATTCCCTTGCAGCAAAAACTTAGTAGAGGTGATGAAATTAGATTCTTTGATATGTAATGGTGATCACTAAATTACAAAGAAAAAAGAAGTTGTACTACATTTTAAGTAATCATCTTCTTAAAGTGTTGGGTTTTTTGTTTTGATTTGTTTTTAAATTTCATTTACTTTTGGTTTAAATTCAATTCAGTATTTGTAGCAGCTATGTATTTGGAGAATTATTTTTCCTTATTCTCATAATCTGTCCTGAAGTTCCCAGATAAGTGACTGTAAGGTTTTATAGACCTTCATTATGCATTCAGGTGCCAGTGTGTTCTTCAAGGGAACACACATGCAGAAATGGAAGATATCAGAATAAATCTCTTGTAGACAAAAAAAGAAACCCTGAAATACTCAAAAGCTCCCTTTCTAATCCATACTCTTCAGAATTCAGCTGCAAGCTTTAAATCCTTTTCCTGCTACTTCTTGCAAAATTATGATTCCCGGACTTTAAAAACTACTTCTGAAGCATCTGTTTCTGTAAATTGTGTGGTTGGTGTGTTTTGTGTGCATGTGGTGTGGTAGGTTTTTTTTTGTTGTTGCTGTTGTTTTGTTGTTTTATTTTTTAAACATGGTTAAAAGATGATGTATTTAACACATAAACAACTCCCAGTGTATGCTGAAACTTCCTAACAAACCTAGCCCAAGTGTTGATGTTGTAAGAGATTTTCACATTTTTGAAGTCTGTACTGTCCAGTTTCCATATTTCAGTTTACAGACCTTGTATATCTATCCAAATATTTTTTTTTCTTTGTTATGGTTAAAGATATGGGAATAACTTAGGGAATCTGAAGTCTCAGTTATAAAGGAGTTCTTGTTTATTTCTACCTTTTCTGTTTAATTCTGGCGTCACAGATTTTTGATGTGAACTGTCCATCATTAACTACAGAATTAACTACCAAGTTACTCAGAAATGCCTAATTTTTGAGGGGTATTTTAGTAGCTCAAGCGGTGGCGAGAACAAAGGTGATGCTCATCATCATCAGATCCTATTTTAAATTCGTGACAATATCAAGAGATGGCATCTTTGTCAGAATCTTTTGTAATGTGATGTCTTCATGAAATGTATATCATGCTGCATTAGTGGCTATAAAAACTTAAAAACTTTGCATCAAACACATCGTGATCAGCCAGACTCACACATAAGAATGTCAAGAAGAGAGAAGGGAGATTTCTTCTGTGCTTCTGATGGGTAACTTGCAAATCAAAGAATGGATGTTATTGCATTTCAAGTACTGGAGAAAGGAGATAGAAGTTACCAGAAACTTATGGAGCTCTCAAACACAGCTCATTGAAGAGGATGATATGAGGAGATGCCTGTTGCTGGCTACTGGGGCTGTGGATGCTCTTTTCTAATCAGATGCCAGTGTTCCCCATGGAAAGCGTGGGGTGACTCGGGTATCCAAGAAGCCAGACTACTGATCGGGGAGCTGCTTGTGCCATCTGTGTTACACTGTTTTACTCTACTTGTTACAGGCCTCCACCACCTCAGCTCTCTGAGGATCCAAGAACCTCTTAGGCAGTGGAAAGGTTAATCAGCTTCCTTAATTGGAAGCAAAAGTTGGTAAGTTAGTGACCGTATTGCAGCTTTGTTTTCAGTTTCCCAAATCCTGAGAACCTAAACCACCCTAATGGGATGTCCATGGTTATGCCACATGACTCTTGATGTCTTTGTGCAATCTCACTCAATATAGGTGACTGGCCTCTGGCTCTTCCTTACAAGAGCTGCCACACATGTCCAGAACATGTCTAAGGAATGGGACTCGGCTCCTCCGTGCCCCAGAGAAGTGCTGCACTTCTGGGTTTTGGCTTCGTAATTCTGGTCGGAGCAGCTGAAGTCTGTGGTACCATTGTAGCCTTAATGTGTGATATACACAGTCAGATTATGTTTTTACTCGGACTTTCTGAACATACAATGAAACAATTGGTTGTGATTTTATATAATTTTTTTACATGTTTGTTAAACAGGTTCACTAGGTGGAATTTTAGGAAAGCTTTTTATTTGTTCATGGGGAAGAGTTTGATATCCTGCAGTTGGATGGATACTAAAAAAACCCAGGTGTGAACCCAGGCAATTCACTTATTGCACTGGTGCACTAAAGCTCTGGATACAATTGCTGGGTGTTTTGCAAGGTACCCATAATCAATCTGTGCCATGTCTACTGGCAGAGAACTGTTCATAAATCAAAATCATTACTGTTATATACTGATTTCTAAAGTGTACAGGTTTGCAAATGAATTATCTCTTTGCATGAGACTGTAAATGTATTCTCCTGAAATATTTTTCTTTTTGTAATCTTAACTTTTGTTTAGAGACTGTTTGGGATTTTGTCATCAAAATAATTTCCTGTCTTACTCAGTGCTGTTTGCACATATTTGTGTGAGTGCTAAAGAGATTGGAATTGAAACATATGGGGATTTTTCTTGTTTTAAATACTCTGCAGGAACATGAGTAAATTCCTTAATTACTTCAAACCCCTCTCTAAGTTGAAGCGTGTAGACTTTCTTCTACTGGGATTACTTTAATAGAACTGGAACCAATCAAGGTGCTACAGTAATTTAACAGAAACAGTTACACGTGGTTTTAACCATGAGTGTTACTCAGAGGAGTTAGAGGAGTTTCTTTCAGATGTTTCAAAATCCTTTGAGTGTAATAGTAATATTATGTTTTGTTGCAAAATAAATACTTGCAGTGTACATGCTGCTTTAGGAGTCACATTATAAAAGTGAGCTGCGAAAAAACATAAAACGTGGTATTTTCTTAGGGTGCCAATTGTAAGTTTTAAGTCTGATACTTTCTTCATCTACAAAGTTCACTTTGGCAATTTTTTTCTGACAAATTTTGCTTCTGAATTTGTCTTGCATTTGTCTTCCATTTGTCGGTGCTGGTTAATTTTTGTCATGATGCTGGGCATCCTTAATTTTTGGCCTGGTTTAAAGCTATATTTGCAAGCCCATTCCTGTAAAAACGGACAAATGAAACTCTTCACATCTGTCATATAGTGAAAACAAATGTTTTTCTGCCTAGGTGGCATGTTTGCTCTTTCTTGGTAAATAGCTGCTATATTAATGGCTGCCAAAGCAGACAAATGTAGATGTCCCTTGTTTCTAATGGCAAGAGGTAGTTCTCCCCTTTCTTTCTGCACCTCTGCATTGCAGCCTGAACTCTGGTTTAAAAACATGTTAAATGCAGTAATTTCCGTATTGAAACAGAGAGCTCTTAATTTAGAAAATAACATTCATTATGTGCCATAGTGGCTGAAGAGATGATGTGTCCTCACCTCAGTGCTCTTTGGGTATTGCAGTTTATTTGGTATGTGACAGAATCTTGTATTTTCATAAGGTTCCTCCTCCTAAATGTATTGTTTGCTCTGAAAAAGCATTGCAAGCATATTAGGTGAGACCAAGCATGTTAGGTGAGACAGGTTTGTAGATCTGCATTCATCTGGCACGTTATAGTTCCCATAACATGTTTCTAAAGCAAAATGCTGTAGGCACATTTGCTGACTTAATTGCTGTCTGATGCATTGTTAAGTGCTATACAGCTTTTACAGAAAACAGGCTGCGGATCTTTCTTAAGTAGTGGAATGAATAAAACTACAAAGAACTTTTATAACTGTAGATTAGAAGTTGCCTTGAGGTTATTCATGTTTTCTCCTCCTTTTTCTTCCCCCTACATCTTACTTTTGTGACTCGTACTTCTATAAAATTTTGACTCTTTTTATTTGTACTTTTGGATATAAACATACATACAAATGCTTACTTCATTAAAAGCCCATGAAGTTTGCACTGTGTTCAAAACTAGGAAACTGGATGAACAATGAAAGAAGAAAATTCAGGTTTGGTAGTAATTGTATTTTAATGATAGTATTTATGATTGGTCTTAGACTATTTTGTAAATTACCTGTTGTGATTTATGACTGAACTGCCCAAACCTGGTTTCATAGAGCAAGACACACACATACATAAACATAGAGAAGTCTGAGAGAGGAAACTGCACCAAATGTAGTTAGGGTTGTGGATCTCTTTAGACAAGAGATACGGGCTGAATAAGAAAAACAGTTTTGGGGAAAAATTGTACTTACCTTTTGGTGGCAAGATATCTCTTATTATCAAGGAATCTATTCAGTATGATGTGCATTGCTGATCTTTTTATAAATACTTGGTAAAGACAAAGCAACAAAGACACAGCCCTTCTGAGCAAGAAATGATGGCAGAGAGACAGTCGAGAGGTGAATGGTGCTAAGCTGGTTTGAAGTGTAACTTGGAGCTCTACTAAGGGACTGCTGCTGCTGGGCAGTGAAGCTGTAGTTGTTGCTCTGGAGGAATATCCTTGCAGAAAAGCAAGAGACAGCTCTTCTGTTAATGAGCAAAAGAGGAACCTGAAGTGCAAGGCACCTCAGACACTGGCATGGGAAATTTTTCATAGGTAGCCAAGTTATTGCTGACTTGATCACTGGCTTTCTGAAGCTTATGTTCTTTCTTTCTCTTTGTAAAATTGACTCAGTGCTTGTATGTATTGTCTAGTACTGATAACACAGGAGATATACCCAAGTATTAAGTGCAAGATGGAGCTGAAGTTTCAGAAAGCAATTTCTACAGAAATTCGAACACTGCCTATTTGCTACCAAACCCTCACAGACGGTTACACATGGATAATCTGTGCATGGCAGTGTGCTCGCCAGCTTGGTGTTGATCAAAGTTTGCCACCCAGATGTGTGGGAACATCTGAGGTTAGGATTTAATCTGTGCATGAGTGAGGCAACCATCCTACAGAATGTGTTTTATTCAGTAGATTTAGTGTTACAAAAGATAAGAGCATGGTCCAATTAAAAAAAAAAAAAAAAGTAGTCATAAAATTACTCTCTACTTTGACTTCACAGATGTGAATAATAGTTGCAATTTCCACTTTGAACAACTTTAGCTTACTGAATAAGCCAAATTTTATCCTCCTACCATATTTGAAAACAAGATTAAATACCTTAAAATCTGTATTTCCTTCCCAAAACACTTTGCCTCCCTCCTCCCCACTAGAGTTTATTCAAGTCATACCTGAGGTGAAAGCTATGGTATTAAATGGCTTGAGAAAGGAAACTCATTAGAGGAATAGCACTAGAACTATGATAAAGAGTGAAAACTGTGGCATACTATCTATATTGTACTATAGCTGAAGGTAGAGATTTTCTTGTGTTTGAGATGATGCAGCACATAAGCTGTGTTAACCTGTCTCTGTAGAAAATAAAATCCTTAAACTTTATGCCTCAGTGAAAAAAAAAAATATATAGTGAAGGTTGAAGTTTACTCTGTCTAGAAGCATTTCAGAAGAGCAGACCTGTATGCAGGAGTAATGGAGTTTTGGAGCAGTGAGCAAGACAGCAAAGGAAAATGGTGGCTGTTGAGTATCTAGAGTATGTTGAGATACAGACCAGGTGTCTGTTTGGGCCCAGCTACAGGCAATCTTTGTCAAGATTGAACATTCAGTAGCTCTTACTTGGAGCAGACTAAACTTAGTTCATGCCAACTGCTTCAGCCTTAAGGACTTGGAATAAGCAGGTGGAGGCCTGAGAAGCCAAAAGGCACATTAATTCGGTCTTTTTTCTCATGCCTTTCCCTGCAGCTTTTGTATGAAGTTTGCAGGAGGTTCTGTAATTGTTTAGTATGAGCAGAGTATAATCATTGCAATGTTCTCAGGGCAATGCAAGCTCCTTTTCATGATCCACATGCACTAGTAGTACTATGGAAAAGCTCTAAGATGGAGCTGAAGATGTGGACTAGTTTTCCTAAGGAAACCAAGAAGTCTTTTTCACACATAAAAATGTTTCATTGATAATGGCAGGCATGGATATACCAAAAGTTACCCGAAATCCAACTTGCTTACTCTTCTCTGAAAATGTGTGTTTTGATTAGAAAAATCCAGGAGTATGACTGTTCAGCTTTTTAATTTGCATGTTTCATACCCTCATTCTTTTATACGTGAGCATGATCAACAGCTGGAATACATCTCTTAAAATGAAATTCATCTCTTTCTGCAGAACCAGTCACAGTGAATGCATTCTCTTTGAGGAAGTTGATGGTCCAAAATCAAAATCACCAGGGAAGAATTTAAGTGAAGTATTACAATTGTGTTTTTAAGATCTAGAAGTTGGAGTTGGTATATACAATATGTATACATATATATACAATTTTTCTCCCCGAATTAGTAATTAATCACATTGGTGGATGTTTGGGATTTTTTGTTGGCGTTTTTTTTTTTTTACTTTTTTTGGAGGGGGGAGTGGTGGTATGTTGAGGCAGATAATGTAGATTTTTCCACTTAAAACTCAATTTGAAAGTTATCCCTCTTCTCCTCCAACCACAAAGCCACAGAAAACTTTTCTTAAGGTCTGGATTTGTTCTAGTTAGACTTATTGAGCTTTGCTTTGAATTTGCTGTACTATAACAGTGCAACGACTATGTGAAAAACTATCCAATTGCACTGCACACTTGCTTTGCATAGGTTTATCAAAGGGTGTACTGCAAGGTTTCCACTTGTGCTTTACTTGTGGAGAATTAATCCTGGGGTTCCCACTCTGAACTGAAAAGCAACTCAGGTGTATGGAATATGTTGTAGTTACACTGGAAAAGCATCCTCAGAAAGTGCAGACTCTTCTCTAAGGAGCTGTGAAAATCCTGCCAAGCTCGAGTAGATGGTGGAGACTGTCATCATGTTTGTATTCTTTCATGGTTGGTAGTAGATGTATCCTGGAACTATTAATAAAGTAATAAAGCACGTTAGGTGCTAAAGAGGAAGATGAGCCATAAAAAGGTGTTATTCATTGGGATCACTTATTTTAGGGTTAGCCTGAGTATATATGTGGTAGAATGGCAGGGAGAGAAAATGCAAAAACAGAGTTGAAAGTTAAAGTAGAAGAAGGTGAAATGAAGCAGAGATGGAGCTACAGGAGACAGGCACTGCAGCATGTTGAAAGGTAAGAATAGCAGAAGAGGCTCATTATTTTAGTAATAATATTAAAAGAAAAAGTTCAAGTAGAAAAGCAGGAAAGGAAAGACTGCATACAGGAAGCTGAGAATGCATTAAAATATGTTAAAAGCATTTAGTGAGATAGAATAGATTTCTGAAGAAGCAGCTGATCAGTTTGAGGATGCATCAATATTTTCTCTTAAAATTCTGATAAGATTAATTTTCACTAAAATGTAGCAATTACTTTTTGCAAGGGAGGAGGTAACAGATGCACCCAGAAAGAGTCTCAACTTTCATGTCTATACAGAATATTTTTTAAAACTTTTGTTTGTTGAAGGCATTAAAAAATACCTTTGGCAGTTTTTCCATTTCCTTTGGCTTTCATGTCTAGAGAAATATTCAGACTGAGAGGATGAGAAACTGAGCCAGGTGACAAGCCTATTCATCACCTAGCCAGTGGTGGAAAATACTGAATGATCAAATGAAAGTGTCTTAAAATAACGTAAACAGAGAGACAGAAAAAAATGCCAAGGGAAGGAATTTGTGTTAAAAGAAATCTTTCAGTTTCCCTGTCCAGTCCTAATAAAAGACTTCAACATTCAGTGGAAGGCAGTGTGTGTATCATCTGCAGCTATAATTTTTTATTATTGTTACTTTTTATAGAGTAGTTAGAAAGTAATAAATAAATACTTTTATCTGAAAGGCATTCAGTTTGAATACTTCTATGGAAAACACTCTTGTATGTATATAGATATATATATGTGACTATGCCTGTATGCTGTAAGTCAGTGTTTCTAAATTTTATTCTAAAGAAGAAAAAAATATTTTTGCCCATTTTTGTAAATAAAAATAATTTCTGTGTGTTACTGAATAAGCTGTGGGGTGGTTTGGTAGCTCTGTCAAGTTTAGGATGTAAACCAAAACAACAGGAAAAAAAAAATTCTCTCTGAAATACAGAAGCTTCAGATCTTGAACTGAAACTGTGACACACCAGCTACGAATCTTCATCAGTCTGTATGATTAAGGGGGCATAGTTAGTTTTATAATAACCCCCTGCCTATCCCTTATTTCTCCCAATCTGGAAAAGGCCAGGTGGTAGGAAATCTTACCTCCAAACATGCTTTCTTTGTCTACTTTGTGTTCATGAACTGAGGAACTGTGTCTGCTCGTAAAGACCACAGTGTTTTAAAACCTTTCTGGGGTTTCAGAGAATGTTCCACAAGTATCTGCTGGGAGCCTCTAATGTTTTGCTGGCAGTCGATATGTTTAATTATTTTTACTGTGTTTGACTAAATTTAAAGGGTTAGGTAACCATGCAGTTTTGGTTATTTCCCAAAGTAGGAACCCTTTCTTCATCCCCTGCCACCTTAATCACAGCTGTACAAGAAATGGGAGCTATGTCACCAGCACTACTTAAAAATCAATTAATTGCTTACCTAAGAATTCCTACAAAAATAAACCTTTGAATGAATTTAACTGTAGGTAAACTAACATTGGCCTCAGCAAATGCTGTTAGACTCCAGGTAGTTATCTTAAAGACTGAAGCTACGCTGGACATGTTCTGCCATAGATGTGAGAGGGTTTTAAAGTATTAACTCTTCAATTCAGAGAAGGAACAGCCCAGAAAATGCTGTTCTAAACCTGTGCATGCTACCTAAATCCTGTATTAATTTGGTCTAGGCTTATTGAGAGCTTAAGACTTCAATTTGTTGTTTAGAGTCTCAAATGTAAAATAATGTAATTGGTTGGCTATCATAGAAATGTGTGAGAAGAAAAGAAGAACTTCAAAATCTTGGAGTAAATGGAATGGAAGTGCTTTTGAATCATAGATTTGGGTTGATATATTCTATCTTAAACAAGAACCTGATTTATTTCCCTCCCTTTTTTAAAGAAAAAAGACACTTTGACCAAACTGTATTGATAAAATATTTGGGAGATTTCTCTATTCGTTCCACCCCCTGTGTAAAAATTGTGAATGGAAATTGAGAGAAAGCTGTAGAAACTTTAAAGACAACTTAGAAGAACTGTTCCTTGGCCAGTTCTCAAAATAAATAACATCCCGTTTTTTAACATCACAGTCAAACACATGCAGAAAAAATTTCACATTAGCATTTATTAATTGTACAGATGCCATTCATCAGCCAACACTATTTGGAAACATGTAAGTATAATGGATTTTTAAAATCCAAACAGCTTAAATTAGAACATATTTCTTTTGCATAGCAGATGCTATGTTTGGAGACTTGTTTTCTCTGCACATTATCTTTTGGGAACTCAAACTCCTCTAGCCAGGGTTTTTCAAAGCTTCCCTGCTTGGGGACAGGGTTCTTGGATGCTGCTGTAGTGCAAAAAACAATGATGTGTTAGAAATATTTTGACAAACACTTGAAGAAATAGAAAGATAAACTCTCTTTAAAGGCCTTGGTTCCAATGTAAAAATGTCTGTGTGACTGCTGGGAGACAGAGATTAGGAATTGGCTTTATTCAAATGTCCTTGACTGGTTTTGAGTTCCAGTTGTGTATATACGTTCTGAATCTGGAGTTTAATGGTTGTAACTGGGATTGAACTCAAGTGTTTTAATTGATTTAATTGTTTAACAACAAATAGCTCTTAGAAATCTCTCTGCTTGTGTGCAAGGTTAGCTGGCTTACTGTTCAGCCACCTGAGGGTCTTTCTGAGAAAGTTCTCAGACTTGTATCCCAAATGTATTTTTGAATTTTATGTCACACTTAATGAAAGCAGAGAGTCAACTGGAACAAACAATATAGGAAATTAGTTTTCTACATACACGAGGGAGAGATTTATAGTTCCTGTAGTGTATTTCATATCTTTGTAGACCGGAAGGCAGCACTTTGCAGCATTAGAAAGGCATGAAAGAACCTTTTACGCGATGAAGGAAAAAGCAAAGATCTTTCTTGTCCCCAACTTTGTGGTTTTGGATCTAGCACAGTTGTAGTTCATGGAGTTAGTAGGAAATGGTTTAAAACAGACATCCATTTTCATCATGAATCATTATGCATAGCAATATATTATATATAAACACATTGGATTTTGGCCTCTAAAAATTATGAAAATTATGAACTTACCAGAGTTAGTTTAAAAGCCTCTCTTTCTAGAGACCTGCAGGATGACTAGGACGACCCTGGCAGTTTCAGTCCACACGCTTTACCAGTTCCTGTAATGTAACAGTGACATAAAGGTAAACAAGTTGACAAGTAGGAACACTCTTTGTAGCTGTGAAAAATCCACCAGACTAATGTTGTATTTTTTAAAAATTTTCACTGGATTTCCAGATAAATAAAAACTAGTAATGGATTCAATGAGACAGATTCTAAAACACAACAGTCTTAATAGAATTGTGTCTATGTACACTTAATAACTACATAAACAAAGGTTGGAGGCTGGGGTAAATCCAATAAATGAAAGTTAAAGTTGAACTGCAGGGTCAGATCCATCATAACGTAACTGGCTTAGCCTCTTGTGTCCAAGATGCTCTGTAGTAAACAGAGTATTTTTAAGTGAAAACTTTTCTGAATCTGGTAGATTTGATGAACAGAGGCTAAACAACGTGTGTGGCTAAAGATATTCTGCTAGCATTTTGGAAAGTCACACTAGTTCCAAATGTAAAACAAACCCTTGTTTGAACTGCAAGGCCAGAGCCATCACAATAAAATGGGTTTATCCTCTTAAATGTGAGGTGCTCTGTAATAAACAACGTATTCTTATGTCCTGGAAAGCTTAAGCCTGCTAATTATTATGTTTGGTTACTGTTCAGTTATTCTTGTAATGGAAGCATGGTGAATATTCATTCTCTGTTAATGCTGAATGTGCTACTAGTATTATACAAATTCCTGAAGATTTTCTCAGACTGGAAATAGTCCAAATCTATGTAATAATTTCTTGTTCTGTGTCACAGGTCAGCCAGGTAGCCCTCCTCTACCTTTGTTAGCTCTACTAGTTCTGTTTTGGAAAGGAAGAATCAAAAGTTGTGTTTTTCCGGCGTAATTGCAAAATACAGTCACTCTGATGCTATGATGGTGCAATAGCAATTAAGATGTCTAAGTTTAATTTATTTATTTTTCTTTTTAGGGTATGATTTTTAAAAGATCATTTCAGTAGTTCAGACTACCAAACAAGTTTCAGTGAAACCACTTGCTTGATGTTTTAGCATGAAGCACAGGTCCTTTGTTTGAAAACGTTTTGTAGGTCAAGGTACTCACAAAAGTATAAACTATAAAGTAATCTGTGCCTCACATTAGGTTTTCTGCCCCTGCTTTGCCAACTCCCAGAAACAGTTCAAGCACAACACAACTATTTCTCCTAGGATGCCTGCACACCTGAGGCTAGGCTTGGGAAGCTATCTATATAAATATTTATATAATATGTTCTGGGAATCCAGACTTGTTGACATATTTAATACATAAGAAAAACTCAGTAAACTTGGGGAGGGGAAAAAAACCCCTACAACCTACCAAAAATAAAGTCATTCTCAGTGTGATGATTTATTTTTAATTACAAACAAGATTTGTTGGAATCTGCAAATAATCTTGAAATATATCATTAGACCTTCTATCAGTGAATGCTTCTTAAGACAAAGGAAAATGAGAAAGTCATACATTTAATATCTCGATGTAGGCAACACTTGAGACAGCATGAAGGAGTTGCCATTTGGCTTCCGCTAAGCAGATTTTTATGTATGTGCTGGTGATTTCAGTTTTGTCATGCCCTCTCAGATTAGCTTTGGTTGTTCATTACCCTTCTTACCTATGCACTATACTGGGGGAAGAGAACAGACTAATAATTTTTCATATGAATGCTGTAGGTGATTATACAGGAGTCGGTCTTTCTACAGCTGCTCCAGACGTCGGGGAAATGGTGCAGACAACCAGCACATCAGTAGCACAATCTGTGCCTGTAGAGTTCTCAAACTCAACTTAGACTTTCTAGCTTTGCTATACTGTTATCTTATACCATAGTCATCCTAAAGTGAAGTAATTTTTCTTATCTTCAAAAACTACTGCGTGTTGGAAAAGTGAACAGTGAGGGTTTTGTTCAATTACATAGTTTGTGTGAGCAGCGGGGTGTAACTGTGTGATGATTTAACAATTGTTAAATATTTTGTTGCCATTTGTGCAACAAAGTTTCCTACCTGGAACAGAATTCTGTTTTGCATCCCAAAATGGGAAAAGAACTGTGTTTTCTAAAATCAGTCTGTGTTGTAACTAGAAGGTGACACACAGACTGACTTTGTGCCAGAAGGTAGTATGTTGAGGGAGAGTTGTCTTTCCATTGAAGCTGATTGATATTTAGTTAACAGTCTGTAGTTTGACTTTAAATATGAGAAGTATTCCCAACAGAGCTTCTAAAGATTTTGTCCTGCAAAATCAACCAATGCATGCCCCTCTTCTTGCTCCATTTAAGACAATGGATATCTTATATTATCAGGGTTGGATTCACAGAGGGACAGGTGATCTCCCCTCATACTCCTCTTAACACAAATAATGTGCGCTTGTCATGTGGTAGAGACAGAGACCTGAGCCACACTTTTTTTCCGGTTCTTCAGTTCTCTAGATCCCTGATTATCCTCTGTTTTGGGCTGAATGAGGATTTGCAAAGGATTCATGGACTTCATTTAGCTTTCTAGAAAGCTAATGGGTGTATACAAAATTGGTTAACTGAGCTCTTTCTGTAATTAGTTCAAGGATGGACAACTCCAGAGAAGTTTATCCCATAAAATGATGATTGTTTAAGATAGGAAAGATTCTTACCTTTGAAAAGTTTTTATTTATTTTTAGACAGATCTAATAACTCTACTTTGTGTGTCCATATCCAGATCTGTTGGTAGACATGAACTACTAAGAAATTAAACAATACACAGTGTACTTAAATCACAGTACTATCATAGATCCGTATTCTTATGTGATAGGAAGCCAGACAGCACTTTCTTTTGGGAAAATGGTATATAAGATTTGCATAATTTATCTAAAATCTTTGTCCTCAGAGGGATGTGATAGTTTCACTGTAATAGCTGCAGAAAATTCCCTCAGTGTTCTCATGTGTGCTGTGTGACTCCAGTGTACATGTATGATTAGGATACATTTTAAGAAACATACCTCCTGGAAACTTTTCAAAGTGATTCCAAATAGATTCCTTATGAGCCAAGCTCACAGAAATGAGAATCGATTTTCATATATAGCTGGTAACCACTTCTTTTGACCAAGAGACTTAATTGGTTTTTATTACCTAAATTTGGAAAATAAGTAAGCATATAGGATTTTGTCCATAAATAAATGACACATATATTGCAAGCTCACAATAAAATGCTGTGATTTTTTTTTAAATTTTATTTTATTTATTTTTTTTAATATATTTGCAGACATCCTGTTTTTCTCATGGTTTACAAAGTAAACTCAGTGTCGAGGGAACTGAAGACTGGGATATGCTGGGCAAATACAAATTTAACTGAAGTAAACGCTGCCATGGTTTGGCTCTGAAAAGAGTACTAAGCAGTCAAGGACATTGGTGAGGCCAAATCCAAACCAGTACAGTGAGCCTCCTATATTGTACTGCCTGCAGCAATAATAATATATATCAATTTTATTCTGTCTACACTGTCTTTATATCTTGTTAAAACAGAAGTTAGTCTGCTTTCTAAGTGCCACAGCAGAATGACAATAGCTTAATGAGTAACAGAAACCATATATTCTGCTTTTCTAGAAAAAAAATTCTTGTTATTAGCTCCCTGCTTTTTAGCCGAAATTGACTGCATGGCTCTAGTTTGCCCTAGTCAGGATGTGGGAAAAGCTAAATCCAACATACAAACTGACCTTCAGAAGTTATATTGGCACCGAGAGTGAGCCAATAAGTAGTTTATTTTGCACTGTAAGTAGAAACCAGAGTGGTGATTAAAAAACAAATTGCAAGAATTTCTTATCTGCTTTTGTAACAACGCAGACGTGGATTTCTCCAGAAGATTGTTATTTATTCCTGATACTGTGCTTTAGTAATCTCTCTCAACAGATTTTAAAACTATTTTCACAGAAAAGGACTTGCTAAATATTTGTGTTAAAACAGCCTCTGACTTTTTAAGATCATGTTCTCTAAAGTGCTAGTTATACTCTTGTCACTTGGAATTCTTTAAATATATAGAGCAGAATAAAATCCTTTAGTCTGAATGAAAGAGAAGGTCCTTCAAGTGGTATTATTATTTAATTTAGTTCATGTTCTCTGTTTTCATGAATTTGCAAACATTCGTGCGGAAGTTAGTATTTAGCTTATTGTAGATATCCCTGTTTTATGTTCTCGGCAAACTACTTATTGCATCTAATTTAAATTATTTTATTCTTGTTTTCTTGAGTATCCATATGCTCTTACTAGTTTAAATCTTTCCGCTTTTCCCCATTTTTCTCTCTTCTTCATGTTGTTAGGCCAGAATTAAAAACATCTGGATTTCAAATGTTGAGGTTTTGATACTAAGTCACAAAAATGCCACAGCATCCTTTCTATACTTATCATCCAAGAAAAGTTGAGATGTGTTGAAAGTTTTCATTAGAAACTATTTTTTATAGAAAAATCACTGGTTTGATTTTTTTTTTTTCATATAAAATTTTAAATTCCTTTGGAGAGTTTGCTTTTCATTACACCCCTGAAAGGGAAAGAAAACTGGATTTTGTGGAGTCTCAAAGTTAGGTTGAAAAAAAAAGAAAATTTGCATGTTTTTAATGATTGTGGTTGTAATTATCATACTGCTCTGCTTGCATGGATTTTGCCAGCAAATCCTGAAGGGCCAAATGCACACACATGAAAAGATGAGGGGTATTTACAGTCGATAGAAAACCCTATGTGATAGATAACATGCATTAGCAAACCATTCTTCACTCAGCTGCAGCAAAAATCTGTTATATTCAGAAATTCTGAATGTTGTTACGTGCTAGGAAGAAAATTCTGTGCTATCAAAACAAGATATGACTGAAGGAAAATGAATGCTAGTACAGCTATCTAGCTAATGATCTCCCTATTTGTTTTTTATTTCTTGCCAATATGTGTTGCAACCTGCTCAGAAACAAGGACAAAGAATGCAGACTAGGGAATAGGCTGCTTATCGTAGGTCTAGTGTTACCACTCGAAATGGATTATGCGGATGAGTAACCTCAAGCTCTTGACACAGTTTGCAATAGTAAGGTTGGAGATTCAAGTCAGTGCAAATGCTTTTCAAGCTGGAACAGTTGCTATTGCAACAACAAAATGGATAAAACCAGGTATGAATGGTAGACTTGAGGAGTTTGCAGATTGTTTACTGAAAACCACGTGATCAAATCAAAGGGAAATTGTTTTTCAAAAGTTGCTTACTGGTTGAGGCAGAGCTACTTAAGAATAATTACCTAATAGTTTGGGTTGGAAGGAGTGTTTCTGAAAATCTGATTATCAACACAGGATTCTGTATCTTGACAAGTATCCTCTAATTCTGCAATTGGACTGGAATGCAACTGCAGAACTGATTTTTCCTGCACATTTTGGGACAGTTTAACTGGAGCCTAAACTTTACAAATCGGGCGTGGTGTGTAATTAGAATATTCATTATATAATGAAGGAATTCTGAACACTTATGTTGGTTCATGAACAACAACGAAACCACACTGCAATCAGGAGGAGTATCTGTTCATATCACATCCATTCCTTTGAGCTCGTGCTGAACTCCTGTGGAACTGCAGAACCAACAAACGTCACTGGCTCTGCCAAGAAGTGATTGCCTCAGTTTCCACTGGAAATTCCAATAAGCATTAGCACTTAATTACTGTACTCTACCTTAAAGGCAGTTGAGAGGTGTGCAGCATAGCTATGGCTTTCTACTACTTTCTACATGTCTTAAGGTGTCACACTGTGACTGAAGTCAGGAGTAGAGCAGTTTCATTGATAATCTGTGCTTGGAAGAATCTGCAGGTACATAATAACTGACTCCCAGTTATACAATATAAATTGTCCCTTTCTCAAGAGGATAATTGCATATTAATACGTGTTCATTAATAAATATTGTAGATACTGAAAACCAGCCTTATTTCCTTTTCTTTGTTTATAAAGCTAGACTTTCCTGTTTTCAGACATTTTCTACACACACAGAAGTTTATTCTGCCTTCAGATTTCATAAATGGCATTGTAATTCCCAGAGACAAAAGACGTTACAGTGTCTATTTTGTTTAAAATTTCAGTTTAGTTCTTGACCTCTCAACACATAGGAGTACAGGGTCAACTCTCAGGATTTTGGTGCTCAGCATGGTGCTGTGTAGTGAATGTTTGAGTCCTCAGTAAGATCATCTCTGGATTAGGTTTAGCTCACATTAAAGTCAGCCAAGTGAATAGTTTCTCTCATTTGACTTTTCACAGGCAGAGTTGTCCTGCTTTCAATTAGCTCTCTCCCCTTCTTGTCTGCTCACCACAAGCCTCCTGGAGACCAGGAATGGTGTAGCGAGCAACAGGAATTTTCTAATAGCACAAGATCATATTGATTTCAGGCTCTGCAGCCATGTTGCAAACTAACTTTTGACATGAAGTTTTGTTTCAAAATGCCTGGTGTATTTATTTTCTGTATCTTTGCTACTTCCATCTTTTAAAAGAAAAGCTTGTTGGCAATTTACAGATCATGTAGAAAGGTGAGGCAAGGAAATTTTTAATGCTGGAAAACACCTTCATAACATGTTAAAGAAAATAAACCTGAGATGACAAATTTTGAGGTGCTTGTTTCTAGAACTCAAGCTACGTTGTTCAAAGTGGTGTCTGTATAGGCAGCTCATGTAATTACTTTGGACAGGAGCTATACAGATTATCATCCTGTAATACACAGTGATAAAAATTTTAGGCTACATATTTTGCAGTGTGTCCTTGTGCTTTTGTGTGTGTATATTATATGCGCATATGAAGCAAGAGATCTGAAGTAATAGGTTCCCGCTGTGAGATTTTATGCAATGTACACTTAACACATGTAAACATTTTGTCTGGCAATCATGCCAATCACCATGGAATAACATGCAATGAGTAGAAAGCAATTTTGTGGTAATGGCAGCCCACAGTGGTTTGATGAAAAGTCCTAGTAAGACGTTGCTTTCACGTCAGAAAATTCTGTATCGTCAGAAATTCCTGAAATGTCAGCAAGGGTGTAGCCCTTATAAAAATCCTTGAATACTCCAGCGTTATTTTTCTTCCTTGTTTTCCTTTGTATCTTTTATCTTCTTTCATCGAGTATATGAGCAACCAAGTGTATAAATATGTGCAGACTTGTGTACTCATGGGAAATGAGTCTTACTCATTGGTATACTTAAGTTTTTTGTTTTCAGAGCAGTTAACTTCTTTCAGAAGTAAAGTTTTCAGAGCAGAATTGGCACTGTGAGAATCCTGCCGAAGGGCTACCTTGCACAGAACCTTTGTATGTAAGCACATGTACAGTATGTTTGGTTTTCTTATTTCATAGCAGAGCCCCAGGGAACTGCATGCTTAGCTTCCTTGCAAAAAAACAATGGAAAAATATAAGCAGAAAATAGACAGGAGATGCTTGATTTTTTTTTTTTTTTCATTTTATTTTTCCAAAACCATGTCTAGAAGAGGTAACAAGTCTGCCTTGTTTTTTTCTGATGGAAAGCAACAAGAACTTACAAAAATATTAGTAATCTCCAAACATTTAGAGAGGGCTCTTGCCTTTCAGGGAGCTCTGTGCACCACAGGGTAAGGGACGGCTTTAAAGACAAGGGTTGGAGTTGGCCAGATCACCAGGACCAGGGGACATTGCAGTGTGTTACCCCTGGGCTCTGCTCCTTGCAACTGTCTTCTGTAACAGAGTATAAGCTTTTGTGTAATCAAGTAGAATTTATGGTTAACTATCTTTTTCACTGTGGGTTTGTCAAACTATTAGACTTCCTTTGTTACTACTTCTTCTAATGGGTCTAATCAAATGTATGGTTTTGAAGAGGGAGGGTGATGCTTTTATGCTTTCTGTCTCCGTTTGAACTTCATACTGCTGAACAGTAAAACCAGGACAAGTAAGCTCTATTTTGATGGTATAAGTCAACATCTGTTATCATAGAAACATATGTTTTTGTGATTTTTAAAAATTATTATTATGAAATAAAAACTGTTATGTCCTTTCAAATGCTAAGTGGGTGACACACAGTACAAGTTTTCTTGCAGTGGTTTACATAAAAATAGGTATATTTTGCTTTTCATTGTGCTACATGGAAATTAAAAACTGACCTCTGACATGCTCTAATTCTGGCTATGCTTTTACTGTCAATTGTAACCACTTAAAGCAGTAGTCTAGTACATAACATTGTCTGCCAAGGAGAGCTGGCTTAGGTGAAGTTTTCTGAACCACTCCCAAGCACGCTGAAGAACTCCTTAAACTTGTGCTATCTGTTGCTGACAGCTGAAAGAAAAGAATTTACTGCCCTCGCATTCTCACTGTCTAGCTCTTGAGAGACTGCAGTATTAAACCTCTAAAGGTCTAATTTGGCAATCCTGAGCTTGGAGGCACCGTTTCGGATATTGGTTGTCTTAATGAACTGTGGAGGAAGAAAATTAGTGTCATGCCCATATTCTAATATATTTACCTACGTGTGTGTATAAAAATACATTACCTACATGTTTCTGTTATGAAAGCATTCAAAGATTTAATGTCCATGCAAACAAACTGAAACAAACCATTGAAACTACAAATTAGTATTATTCACCTCTGCCACTTCCGACTAGGCACTTATTGAACAACTTCAGCCAAGTTGTATAGAATATTCACATAATTTTACTGTTGGAGGCAAATAAAAGAAGATTCCTCCCCACAAAGTTCTTGAATAATGAGATGGCATCCAAAACATTCTGCAAACTTGAACCAGTTACTAGAAGATTATGAAAACCTGGCAGAGACCAGATTTTAAGTGAGCACTTTATTACTCTTGTGTGAACCCAGTTTGATTCACTCAGACCTTGCATTTATCTACTAACTGCCTTGTCTGGAAAAGGATTTCAGATTTGTGTATCCAGTGATAGCTCATCTGTCATCAGCAGAAAGACATTTAACAAGATAGAAATAACCTCATATTTGATTAGTAGGTACATATGCAAGGAAATGGGAAGAGGCAGTTTTGAACAGGATTCTCTGTCCATCAGACAAATAAACACACTGCTACTTCTTAAAAAATGGTTATGTTGCTAATGTTTTGGAAATTTCTGCATTGCATATATAGCATAAGAACCAATAGAACCTACTATTTTTGATAGTGTTTAGTCTGTTCAAAACCTCAGTTCTCGTCCTTGGGGGAGTACAATTATGTGAATTGCCCTGAAGACTGTAAGTAACTTTAAAGTTGCTATTTCAAGTACCCTTGTTCAGAAAGAGTGATCGATCTGTGAATGACAGGCAATGGTGCAGATGGCCAATGAAATATTCTTTGTTGTAATCTTTAGTTGACCTGTTAGTAATGCTAAATCATGGAAGACAGAGAATGCAATACAATACAAACTGTTGCAAATATAAGCTGAATTGCAAAGACAAGACAAAGGCATAGTTACCTAAACTATGAGAAACCTTATAATGGGAGAAGATGTTTGCCTAACTGAGACTCTCCCACTTAGCTGGTAGATTTATGTCAGCTTAAATGTCCCACATCCATTCCAAAGTGAGCAAGGTCAAACATGTTCCTTCTTCCTTTCCCAAAATTACTGTGACTGATGTTTGTTGTTGCCCCAAATTCCTAAGTCATGTCTCATATTTGAATCACATGATAAAGAATATTCCCGTTGATTAATAATTGGTCTGATTGTCTAACCTTTACTCACCGTGGTAGTCCCGCAGAGGAACCGGCTTCAGCAGAATGACTCAAATGTGAAAAGAGTGTTCCAAGGTTGAACCTTGTTTTACCAAATGCAATTTCTGTTGCAGCCTAGGGGAATTTAAAACATTGAGTAAACCCGAATCTCCTTAAGGTTTTGTAATGACAGTATATTCTGGGACAGAAAAAAGTATTCTTTGGGTTTCCCTAAACAAACCAGTTTTACTCACTGCCTGCAAATCACGGTGAGGTATGAAGCTGACTTGATTATACAAACTAGAAAGAACTGGTCTGTACTGAGTTAATTCCCTTAACTAATTTGAAATTGTAATAAAGAATTAGAAATAATTATAACACAGTTCAACTCAAATATTTTGAGGAGATATGTGAAATTCTGTTGGGCATCTAATTTCCTTTAGTTGGCCCTCCCATTGTTTATGCATGTTAATTTTCAAAGCCACAGAGAAATATGGCTGCAGATGCTGGGTTTTGTTTGTCTTTTTAAGGTCTTTCAGTTAGTTGCATTGAAGAGGAGGTGGCTTTCTGCTTACGTCTCTGAAGAATGATATGCTGCTTGGGGTCTGGCCCTTAAAGAAAATATATGGTGATTTAGGGTGAGGGTAAATAAGAAAGGAATATATCAACACAGAGATAAGGAAAAGCAGATGTAGAGAAAAGCAGTGCTCAAACCTGAATTTACAAGCTGTTTGTTAGTGGTGCACAGACAACTGTCATTGCTGGTAAAGTACCCTAGTGGGCTGAGCAGCATGGGCAGAGAGCTTTGTGTTGGTCTAGGAGCACATGGAATAAATCATGCTATTTCCACATCTCCTTGGGCCCCGTGACTGCGGGTCCCCTTGCAGCCAGAGGATCTCTCGTATTGCGGGTGTCTTCATCAGCAGAGTGTGTTTGCTGATTGCTGGGAAACAGAGCACTCTGATGAGGAATTACCTGCCTGCTGTTCATGCAGGGTGTGCTCAGAAGTGTTTCCTGTGAACAGAGCAGAATAACACTTGCTTTCTCTCCTCTGGCTACATGCTCATAGTATTTTGACCTGTTGTGCTGTCCTGTACAGTCACTTAAGTAATGAAACTCAGCGTACACAGAAGTTATAGAAGGACAAAGCTGGAAGTGTTGTCCAGTCCAGTTGTTTATTCTCACAAGCACAATTTATAGCATGCAAACTGATACAGCTCCACCTCGAAAAGTGATAAATTTCTCCAGACAGTTTTTGGAAAGTTGTCTTAAGAAATAATTTTTTTTCTTCTCATTAGACATTTATATCTAATTTCTAGTCTGAGCACATGTACGACCAGTCTTTATCCATTTGTTCTTGTGCCATTGTTTTCTTTTAACTTTGACAGCTTTTTCCTCTCTGGATTGTCCCTTTCCCCACAGTAGATTTACAGGCAGTAAATCTTTCCCTTCTTGTATGAAGTTCTGTTGCTTCCTGGAGGATCATAAAACCTTTCTCTAAAATAATCCCATTCTTGAATACGATTGGCCATTATTATGTGTATTTAGCTACCTACATGAGTCTCAAGAATGTCAATAGAATAGAATGATAATATTTTCTATCTCCGTTCTGAAATGTTAAGATCCTACTGTTTCTTGGGGCTGTGATATCAATGCTCATAGTCACTCAGGCAGGATTAGAAAGTATTTTCAACAGCTAATGAGACAGCAGCAGATGGTTTTAGATCCAGGCATTTGTCTGTAACTTCACATTGAATCCTGAGCTGCTGGGACAAATCTATTCCTCTTCTGTGACAACCAGTTATTTCTCTATGTAGCCTTCACCTCCTGTATGCTATCAACATCTTCTGATTCTGCATCAGCAGTGTATTTTCTTGGTCCTTTCATAGTCTTTGGAATGGAGACCTGAGAAAATTGAAGGATCAAGCAACTTCACCAGTGATACTCTTCATTACTTTCTTTCTTGCATCCACCTATTTTCCTCTCATCTTAGCCTTGTTCTAAAGCTGGCCTGTTACCAAGGTGTTTAGCAATTCAAATGACTTCTGCCCTTCTCCAAGTATGAGTATTGCTTTTTTATTCTCTCACCCTAAAAATGGAGATGGTAATGAAAAAAAACCTTTCCTTCAGTATCCTTAAGTTTGAAGCTTAAGCTGGATAGAACTGGATGGAAGAAAAGACACATCTGTTTGAGAGGGCTTTAAAGGCTTTTTCTGTCAACAGAAGAATGTGAAGAAGCAAAGGACAACAGTAAATGGATGTTCCATCCTACCTCCATGTTTGAGCCTTTTTTGACCTGACGTGTTCTTGTTCTCGATGTGCACACATAAAAATTACTATTTGAAGTGCACTTTTCTTTCTCTTAAACATTAAAAGCATATGCGTGGATCTTAGGCTGTATTTTGCTCCTCATCCAGCCATGCCCTCCCTCCTTTTTTTTCTTTCATATTGCTGAAATCAAATTGAGGTATACATAAATCTCAAGTTCTTGCTGTGGTATGTCAGTTGTGTATATGATCCTGTTGATAGATCCATGATGTCAGGTGGGTAGAGTGATGTTCTTCCATAACTACATCACCAGTGCTTTTAAGTTTGATGGTGAAGCCTTATATTTGCATCACAATCTTTATATATATATATATATATATATATTCTCCTCTTTTACAAAGATTCATAGTTTTGCCTTTTTGATAGTTTTCCTCATTACAGATGGATAAGCTATAGATACTGCTGTAGCATACATGGTAGCTTAGCCACAGTTTTCAAGTTTTGGTTTTGTTTTCCTTTTGAACTCTTTCCTTGGTGAATGGAGATTTCCACTCTAGTCTGTCTCTCTGCTTTTACAAGTGGTGCAGTGTGTTTTATTTTTGTCTTAAGGGGGAGGGAGGTGAGGGTTGAAAGATAAGAAAGCTGTGTTGTAGCATATTGGTTCCAAAAATGATAAAATATGAAAAATAACAGACTTGTTCCAAGGCCATGCAATCAAAATAGATTTTTGCACTGGAGATATAAAAAAAGACTGTGCAAAACATTCTTGAAATAATTTATGCTGAGTTCAAGTTTAAAGTCAGAGATATAATAGTATATTATGTGTTCTTTTGCCATTCTTTTTTTAAATCAACAAAATGATCTCAACTTCTGCACTGCGCTCAGTGTATTGATTCCCTCAATATTATACAGTCAGAGCTACGGGTCTGCCAGTCTTTCAAATGGCTCATTTTCAAAATTGGAAGGCTTTATGGTTTTTTAGTGTCATCTACGCAGTTTCTGTGAGAGTGATATTCTGTGGTTTGTTAGCATTCATGGGCTGAGCTACCAGCTTCTTCAGTTACATATATTCCACTGTATTCTGGGCTGTCTTGGTGTCACATTCACAAAGCGAAGCATTCATATGTCTCTTTGCTTGCTAGTTAATGGTTTTCTCATCATGTTTACTTATGCCAGCAATTTGCATAACATACTTGTTGGTAACCCAGCTGAGCTGGTAACCTGGGCAAGGGCTGAGTCCTGCTGTGGGCAAGGTAGTTTGCCTGTTGCAATCCTTGTTTAGAGTTTAAAAGGTTTTACAGAATGTGTGTGGCCTTGCTATGCCAGTTGGCCTTAGGGCCAGAAAATGGGCCCTGGCTGTGCTTAGCTTGCTAACATAGATATAGCCTAAAGGTAAAGGCCTATCAGGGTATCTCCAAAAACTGAATAGTTCTATGTTGTGAAAGTTTTTATTTCACTTCCTGTCTCTCTACAATATCATTTTCCTCATTGCTGCCAGATATTTTCTTTTTTCATGGCTAATTTATTTTATTTTATTATATATATATATATATATATATATATATATAACTCTACTTGATCAGGAAAATACACAGGAGAGAACTGTGACTAGAAGGGCCTTAAACATGAGCTAAACTTGAACATGTACAAAACCATCTGCCAAAGGTTTCAGATAACGGGTCTAAATTCCCATAAGAATTAATGAAATCTCTCAATAGCATACAAAAAGTTATTTTGAAGTATAGTCTTTCAGTTAGAAAAAATTGTCATTTGTATTTAGAGTCTGGTGCAAAGCCTATCGAAACAACTGGGAGTTTTGCTAGTGCTCTCAACTGGGACTAGACTTGGCCTCCAAATGCAAGCACTCTTAGGGCAAAAGCATTATATTCAAGTGGAAGTTACATTTTCCACTCAAAATAATCTCTCTGTTCTGAGAAACTAGACCCTAAAAGTGTCTCAGAACTGGGACTTCAAAAAGAGTGTTCAAAGTCGCATGTGAGATTGCATACACTTGGATAACAAGGTAAAATGAAAAATGTGGGGGAAACATAAAAAGCCAAAGCCAACAGCAAAATATTTTTTCATAAATAATCTCATACATGTAACTCTACAGAGATCAAACTTAGAATAAGCTGTCTCCATTTGTATTCCAGAAATGCCCTCAATATCTCTGTATGTACCTTCATGTTTATGTTGTAAATTCTATGCATTTTGAAACGGATCAACTGCTGTAGTGCTAAAGCAGGTGTCCCCTATAGTCTGTGTCAGAGATAGGAAAGTTGCAACCATTGTGGAGGCTGGTCTTCCCCATCAGACTGGCTGTAGCTTTACTGCCTAGTCCTCAGCCTGGGTTTATGGCAGGCCTAGGAAGATTTGTGTTTCATGCCATGAGTGGCTCATGAGGTGTTTGAGGGAACAGGACTACATGGGAACTTTTGAAAGACTGACCCAGGAAGGGGGCAAAACACAGTATAATCCAGCTCCAAACCTTACTTTGAGTAGAGTGGACCATTTGATCAGGTTTCCTTCTTTATGTTTGCTGTGGAAAGGAGCATAGAGACAACTGGTGTTACATTCAGTGTGGACAGGGCTCAAGAGCCAATGACGGGGTTGAATTACTTGACAGTATATATAGCCTGCAGAGATAAAAAGGAACCAAGATCAACCATTGAATATTGGCCTAGTATGAAGCTGACTGAGACTTTTCTACGGTTTAGGTTTGATCTCCTTTAAAGGAGTCATAATGAAAAGCGTACATGTGTGTGTTTGTATTTATGCACAGGACGAAGGGTAGAGGTCAAAATCTAATCTGTGGAAAACTTTTGTGCCATGGTCCCAAGAATAGGCTTAGGCTGGTAGGACTCTAAATAGGGAAAACCAAGTAAGTGATTATTGGGGTGTTAATAGGGAGTTGGGGCTGTCTGTGCTTATTTAAGATAGAGACTTGTTAGTGACATGAGAATGGGCAAATTAAAATAACTGTGTTGAGTTCCCTCTACATTTTAATTTTTATTGAGTTACATGTTTTAGTTGTACTGCAGTAGGGGGTAATATAACTTGTCTAAAAAGAAAAAGTCAGTTTACTGCCAAATTCACTCTAGGTTAGACTAAATTAGAGCTGTACTTTGAAAAGGGAAAACTAAATTGAAATTTTGCACTGGGAGTGTATAATTTATAAGACTTGAGGCTGCTTGTTGCAAACAATGGTGGAACAAGGTTTAATGAATAGCAGGAAAGTGTTTGTTCTACTTAAAAAAACCCAAACCAAACCAAACACCAACCAAATAAAAAAAAATCCAATACATTCTGTGTATTTTCATGAAAAGATGTAATATTAATTATGAATGGCTGAATAATTTATTTTAAAAGAACAGTTGTAATCAGAACTCTGGAAAATATACAACATCCTATTTGTATTATATACTTCTCAGATATTCCTTGTTAGTAGAATCATTCTTCATATTGAAGCATTCCTCTATCCAGCATTAATTGTCTATTGATCATTTTACCACCCTAACTTATCACAATTTGTTTGTATCACAACTTAAAAATCTGAATAACTTATTTTAATGAAAGCAATGCATAACCTACAGTTCATCCACAATAAAGGTAAAATCTTGTTGAATTCATACTTCTGATTCTTTTTGGGCAAAAGTTAGAGGATTCTTTCATAGGGGAAAAATAGTATCTCTTTGTCTTTACCAGATCTGAAAAGACTTTCCCCATGGCTAGCCATGAAGACTTCCTGAATAGTAAACTTCTGTAGGATGTCGAGTGTTTGCCTGAGTGGACAGTTCTCTCGACAGAGATGACATGATTTCTTCTATGAAGACTTTCAAGAAAATGAGGATGTCACGTATTTTAATGAAGTATTGTAAAAATACAGGAATAAGAAAATGATTTTAGATTTACAGCATGTTTCAGCCTATGTAACACATAATGAGATTGTTAAGTTGTTATTGGTCCTGGCCTCCTGACTCCTATTTTCCTTATTGTTTCCTCTCCAGCAGAATTCTCAGGTTGGTTATTCATCAGCCACAAGCAAAACAGACTTGCACTTGTACAGTAATTAAAAAGCAATCTAGTTAAGGTTGACTATAGGTTTAGTTGAAGTTGAGAGACTTGAAATCCCCAAACAGGAGGATTCACTCAACTCAATAAAAAGGTATGACAGATCTGATTCTAAATACACAGGAAAATATGCTTATTTCCAGATCAGTTAGCGTATTTTTAAGTGTAACTGTGTTGTTGTCACCTTATATTTACACTTCTTATTTGTTGTGAGCTTACATTAATACCTGTTATTTAACAGAACTGGCAAACCTTTTGTCTTTTATTAGTAAAGCACCTGGCAAGCTGAGATTTTCATCAACAACTGATCTCTTAGGCTTTGCCACAGTAGAGTTACAGAGCTAGTGACAGGGAAGGTGCTAAAATTGATTCTCCAAGATAAACTCCAAATTAATTTCAGAAGCATTACTGGCCTCAGTCTTGTACCATGGGATTTAAAATCTTCATTTCCCAAATTTTTACTATAAATGAATTGGTAGGAAAATGGCCAGCATTGCTGTTAAAGACTAGGCAATACACATAGAGTTAATGCATTGCAACATCTGCGAAATGTTACTTTTAAGATAACTTCAAATATCTTACTTATATCTGTTATGTAAAAATGCCAAGTACAGATCTCAAGTCTGTAAATAGCCTGTAAACATTATTAAAGAACAAACATTTTTGACAGGGTGCTTATACTTCATCACTATAGTGCACCATTCAGACCATGCTGTGAAGCTAATATGGATATGAATATTAAGATGGCTTCTAAAAATGTGGATGCATATGTGTAATTTCAACCAAATATAACTTTACAGTATTTACAAAGAAAAATGTATACCTATTGCTTAAACCCATTTGTGTTGTGGGTTTTTTTTCCTTATATCATAAAAAGTGGTAGTTAACATCCAAATCTTCTAGACCTGTTTGTCAACATATTGTTTCAAACTAATTAAATTTGTTAAAATAGCTTCATCTCAAAGTACATTAATGGGCTCAGGATTTCAGTACCAACTTTGCTCAAAAAGTTTGTTTTGTCTTGAAAGTAGCATTAACATGAAGTCCATAATGGAAATTTTAGACATAGCCTTGGCCTGTGTGATGTGAGCTGATGCTGTTGCAAAATGTCAGTTTTGTTTTGGGTTTTTTTTTTTTTTTTAAATGCCAAATTTTGCTTTCACAATGAAACATGATAGTGCAGTTAATTCTGTCTTCACCATGCAGCCTTCCTCTGCGATCTTGAATGGTGAGGATGGAATTAAGTCCAAGGTAAATATCACAACAATAACTTTCTGTTGTAAGTTCCTGGTCTCTGTCTTGTCTTGTAACTCAGCTCAGTCATGCTACTTGAAATGATGAGACCAAAAGAATTTGGCCCTGTCTCTTCTCTGTCAGAAATACTGGCAGCAGAGGTTAGGGGTGTGTTGCAATCTGCTTTGTGATAAATTGGGATTGTGGGAGGAGGGAGCCCTACCTATCACATCTGCCTTGGGAATCTCCCCAAGGTAAACAGGAGGAGAACGGCATGTATGAGGGAGGACAACCCCAGTGTTGATGAGTAAGAAAAATAGGCAATAAATTCACATCAAGGATGCCATCTATGACATGGATATATACTTAGATCGGCTATCTGAATGTAATGCTGTACATTTAAAAAAACAACCAAACAACCCCCCCGCCCCTTGAATAAATGAGAATATCTAACTGAAATGTCAAGCAAAGGGTCAAATGTTTACAGAGACAGAGAGAGAAGAGGGAAGTAAAAAACAAGCAAACAAACAAACAAGCAATGGTGACAAAAGAGCTTAAAGAAACCTTTTCATGCAAAATTGCCATAAAATGTTGCTCAGCATACATTATGAAACATATCCTTTAGAATAACGTGCTTCTTTATGTATCTTTTAATAGGTATATCTGAAGTTTAGAATCTCCAATATTAGACAGGGATTCAGTCTTTATTGCATAGAAGCTTGGCACCTTGTGAAAATCAAGGTTTCTTTTGAGGTATCTTAGGGCAAGTAAAAACTGATGCAATTACTGATTGCCTTCTGAAAAGTTAAACGTAGAAATTTATAGAGATGGAATTCAGTGGCCTGGGGTAGGGAAGTGATGTGTTTGAACTGAAAATGGTCGGTGCTACAAGACAGAATTAAAATGAATAGGTAAGATGTTGACTAAAATTTCTGGAGTTCAATGAGCTGAATAGTTTGGATGTTGGAATAGTTATCTTGCTGTTATTCCTTGATGATTTTATCTCATGTATTACTTCCTCTCTCCTACCCATAAAAGCACCATAGCACAAATTTGTATCTACCTTTAAAATTATTTTGACGGACCCAAAGTGCTTTAGGTACTGACTTTCATTGAATGCCTTTAGAAATATCTATCATCATCATGTTAGTAGATAAGTCATATAGCTCTTTAAATTATAAAGAATGCTACTGATATGTAATTCTATACTGAGAAATACAGAAATCTGAAACGTTTGTCTTTTTGAAATTAAAGATAGATTCATTGTCCATTGTCTTTAAGCAAGGACCAAACAGGTACAAATAGCCTAAAATAAAAATGTGAATAAATTATACTGATTTTTCATGAGTCAGCAAATAAATATACAGAATAAAGAAAACAAAAATTATTTTTCTGATCTTTTTCTCTTCAAACTCTTTTATTTCAAGTTAGTTAAACATGCTTGAATGATGTATTATTCAAGATTACTTTAATTCTAAATTACCTTTACTGTACTTCATAGCTCATGTAATTATAATAGTTGTTCAGAGTAAGCAGATGACTTGCAGTTTGTGTGAGATCATGTCTTCAGGAGATAATGCTTGAAATGGATTACCAGCTGCCTTTGAAGCATTTCAAATTGGTTTAAGTCAGGACAGAAACAACCATATGCTTTTGACACAAATCCATTTCACTGATGTTCCTGTTTGCTCCCAGAACTGTCTGTAGCTATCTCACAAAATCCTAACTAGAGTCTAACCGTAAAGTTTTATTTTGTGATTTCCCAATTGCATACTATGTGTTGTTCTCTTATCAAACCTGTGCAGAGTGGTCAAATGAAAAAGAAAACAAAATCACAAACAATTTAAAAGATTGGAGAGTTGATTAACAAGATAAGTATATACATATAATAAAAGGCTTAAAATCTGTTAGTGAGTCTAAAGCAAAATGATATTTTAAAAAAAAGAAGGTATACACTTGGCCAAGTGCATACTTGAAGACTAATGAACAGTGTTATGCGCTGGTGCTGGAAAACTCAAATTTAAATCTGACATATATTTTAAAGATTTGAGCTACAGCAAGTTTTATAAATGCTAAATGTACATTACGATATGGAATGATGAGTTATTGAGCTATGCTGAATGACATTTTATGATGGTTTTGTCCTATATACGGCTGTAATGGTTTTCAGTTTCCTGGTGGTTGTTGCTGCATTCAACACTTTTGGTATAAATGCAAAAAGCCTTTTTCTGATTTTTTGAATAATTCATAGTTTAGTAATGTAAAAAAAAAAAAAAAAAGGCAATTGAAACATTTCAGAGGGCTATGAGTCCTTCCCTTTTAGATAAGAGACTGCGGCAGATGTCAAAACTTGAAGTATTTTCTCTTGATTTTTTTTTCCTGAGTGTACGTACTTCCAACCCATAGTTTTTAATCTATTTTTTAAAACCACAAAGAACTTTATTTTAAAAAACCAAAATGTTTGCTTAGTAGTTAAATAAAATAAATAACTGTGTTTTTTTTTTCTCTGCTTCTGTATTCCTTATCCATATTTCTAGAAAAAATCCTGAACTTAACCATAATATTATTCACTTAGGACTTTTTAGTTATTCATTCATTTCAGTTCTTTGAACAATAATAAAAAGTTCTAAACCATCAATAATATATGTAGTTTATGGCTTTAACCTGAAGGAGCTGAACGCTGTAAGTAGTGCCCATTACATTTTAGAGATGACAGTAAGAAACTGGCAAAATAAGTAAAAATATTGGGAATGCTAATGCAGACTCTGGCACTGTCCTTGCTTAAGTAACTTGGAATTTCATGTTATTTATATGGTCAAGTAAATATCCTTTCTTTTTTGATCTGTCATTTGACTTTGTACCTGTCTGAATTTTCAGAGCATTTTTTGAGGGGAAGGTGAGTAAGGTGGGTAGGGAGGGTCCAGAAACTCTCAGTCTTAAATATGCTATAAGTCATGGTTCAGGTAACCAGTTCTGAAGTATGGAATAAATTGTATTTCAAACTAATGTTTTTCTCTACAGCTGATGTTGCCTCTGAAACAGAAATCAAAGCTCAAGTTGGTGAGCATCTCAGGTTAGGCTGTCTTTGAAAAGATTGACCTATCCCAGGTTCCTCATCATCCGAATCTGAACAATTCTGTCTGACTCTGCAGGGCTGTTTGTGTAATTCAGCGTGTCCAGAATTTGCATGATTCTTGCCCAGAACACTCTGTACGAACATATAGCAGTGGTATAACACTCAGATTTTTTACTTCTTCAATGGTCACATCTACTCTGGGTGTTCTCTTGGTTGTATGCCTTTGGTTAAGTATGGTCTTTCTTCATAGAAATAGCTTTATGACCCCTGTTGTGCAACAATGCATGAAACTGCAAACACCTGGAACAATTTTCCATGGTGCAGGCATTAGTGCATCAGTGGCCAAACATCTGGAACTCATCAAGAGATTCCCAGTGGTCCATCAAGTGCTGATTGAGATTTCTTTCTTTTGTAAGATGCACATCTCTCTTGACGTTGATTCCAAAAACTGAGAGGAAGCAGTGGGAGGGAAAGTCTCTGATTCAGAACATTTTCTGTGAAAAATGTAGAAGATCAACATGGTGCACAACATTTTTGGAAATAAAGTATTCATTTAAAATAAAACTTTTTTGTTGTCGTTACCAAATAACAAGGTTTTGGATATCGGGATGTCTGTAAATACTTTGGTTTTGAAATATGGAATTAGACCTAAAGTGAAATGCTTTTCAAAGAAGTGGTAAAACTGACTCATGTCTCAACATAATAAGAAGTGAAATTCTCTGACTTAGGCTGATTCTTATAATGTACGTTCTTGCCCTACATTCAATGACTTTTCTTTCTCTGTGTAATGACATTGATAAAATAGAGGTGAAAAGTAAATAGAGATGAAGCTACTCCTGTTATATTTGCTATTTCCAACTTGTTAGATTTCCTCCTTCCTGATCTTGAATGCATGAGTCTGTATTGTGACCTGTTGGTAATAGTTGCCAATATTGTTGCTTGGTACTATACACTTCTGGGGACATCTGGCACGTTGTGGTCTCACTGCATCTGGAAGATGGTACAAATTAATCTCTGCTTAAAGACAAGTAATTTCAAATGTCCAAGACTGTATGACCTATGTGGTAACTGCCTGTATACTTATTTTTTTTAACTATCTTACTTTTATTTTCACTTTTGCTGTAACAAAATAGGGCTTCATCCTGGGATATTTTGATGCTGCTCAGTATAGGACATTTATTGACTTCTTCCTTGCCAGGCTGGACACTCAGTTAAGTATTTGAGGGGGAAAAAAAAGGCCTCCTTACCCTGCACCTTTTTTCTTCAGCAACGTGCTCTGTGTGAAGAAATTGGGAGATGAGTTGTACAAACTATGGTGTTCAAAAGTGCCTCTTAGAGGGAGATACCTCATAAGTCTAGCAACTGCCTCCATGTTCTACTGGAGTGTCAGAAACCAGCTGGAGCCAGTCACAGAGTTTAACCCTCACTGTAAAACTTATGTTTAAAGATTTCCATCTGCATATTTTAGCCACTTCTAATACCGTTTTTAAGCTGCAGGAAGATACTGCTTACTGGTTTGGGGTTTGTTTGGATCTTCGTGGTTTTTTTTGTTTTTTCGTTTTTTTGTTTTTTTGGTTTTTTAATAAAAATAATAACACAAATCTTTGAACAGATGAAGCTGAGCATCTAGAGTTCGAGCCCCTCTAATCTGTTGCATTTATGCTGAGTTCTCATGCTTGATTCAAAATGAAAGCTGAGTAGTCATTTCTGCTACTCACACCTGTTACATGGCTTTATGAAGACAATCAACGTTTTCAGTATTTACTGAGTATTTACTGAGAAAAAAATAGTTATGGAAACCCAAACTTCTGTGAAAAAATAATACACTTCTGCCTTTTCTTCTTCTTCTTCTTATAATAATAATAATAAAAAAATTAAAATAAATTATTATTATTATTATTATCATCATCATCCTGCATGTATTGTTTAATGGTGGCTTGTTAGGAGCATGGAAGTGTAAGGTTTCAAGAAAGGTTTATGAATTGAAAAAAAGTTCATTGAAAAGGTAAAGGAAAATGTGGAAAATACTTTTTTTTTTTCTAATTGAAATGTATATGGAACTGTTCAAAAAGGGAAAAAATAACCAGGTCATAAAATTAGCCCTGTATTGACTTTTTTAGGAGCAATGCCCCAAAGGTCTCCTTGCCAGCATCTTCACTGAGAAATTTTGAGGGCCAGTAGAAACTGAACTGAAGAACAAAACAGAGGATAGAGTGTGTGCATTTTGAGGCATTTTATTTTAGACTAGCTCTTGTGTGGTCCCATAGGCTGCATACCCATGGGGATGGAGTGAATCTTGGTCTAAATTCGGCTGAAACAGATCTGGTTCACATGCACCAAATCAATGGTCAGGGACAATTAGAAAATTTGGTTCAGAAGTGTCCTGGTGATTTAAGCTAAACCAGTAATTAGACTCAGCCATTGCTGACTTCAGTGAGAACAGGCTTAGGTCAATGACGACTGGTTTTGATGATTTTATTGGTAGTAAATGAGTGTGATCTAAAAATTAGATTTTTGGAAAAGATTGAGCTAGGTGTTCATATTAATTTTACTTTTCCTATGGAATTTGGTGTTCCATTTTGAAAAGCATGAAAGATCCTTATTTTCAAGTGTCATTTTTTAAATACAATAATTCATTATGATCTTAATTTTGAACAAATTAAAACATGAGAAGCATTTCCCAGAATCTTACAATTTATAACCAACTTCTTGGACTGCAAAATGTTTCAAAGTATTGGCCTCCAGAAGCCTGGCATACACAAAAACGTAACTAGAATATATTTGGCAAAAAGATACATAAGGGTGCAGCAATGGCTTCAGAGAATTTGTGTCACAGAACTGGTAAGTCTTACTGGTTGGATACTGACTTACAGCAGAGAAAGTGTCCAGTGTAATTCTGGGTGGAAAACAAGGCTTAATCCTTAGTAAGAATACATATATACATATACATGAAAGAAAGAACACCTCTGTTGTCTTTTCTGAAGTGAAAGAAAGCTTAATTCTAGTGGCTAGAGTAACAGGAAAAAAACCAGTAGATTTAGGATGTCACATCTGATTCAAGTGTTGCCAGACACTGAAGTCAGTGGGATATGCTGAGTATGTTACTGGCCTAGGATCTGAGACTTTTCCAAACTCACAGGAGAACTCTGTGGCAAACGTGGAAGCTTAGTCCAACTCTTCGGACTCCTATTCCAGTCTAGAGATTCCAGGAACATCCACCCTCCCTATGTTCTTCGCCTTTCTGTACAAAGTTTTCTTGTGTGTTAAGCAAGAGTAACAACAGATTTGTAGGTCAAAGACATAATCCACTGGTAGATTTAGGTATTGCATCCCATACTCCATAAAAAATGCTTCTATAATCAGCTGAAGTAGTTTGTCGAGATAATTCTTACATGTGAAAGTGATAATACTGGGTTCTTCGCTTCTGACATGCACTTTTCTTGGTCACCTCCCCGTTTTGCTAATCCAGTCAATGTGTATACTACATTAGGCCTCATGTAGAAATGTAAACTTTTAGTGCACTGAGCCACACCAACTGTAGCATAATTTAATGATTAAAAAAGTCATTGAAATATTTTTCTGGAAAGCCAGACTACATTTTTCAACCCTGTGTTTATAAACTCCTGGTTCTAAGCACAATGGCTGCATTATGAACGAGAGCTCGGGAATAGGCAGTTCTCCAAGCAGAGTCAGGAGTGGAAAAGGAGTAACAGCTGACTTCTGTTTATCAGAGCAGCTTGAGCAGGATGTGCTTGCACATATCCAAATATTTATGTAAACAGATGCACATTAAACCACTTATAAATAAAGCTTTCTGAAAATAGAACTCCACAATGACATGAGAAGCTGTTTATCTTCAAGAACTGTGGGAATGAGCTTGAGTATCCAAATATTTCATTGAAGAAAAGGCAATAAAACTGGTTTCAGATGTAATTTCTTAAGTTGGTATGACACAGGCCAACTGTATGAAGCATACAGATTTCCTAGTGCTATTTTTCTAAAACCAGCCAACTTTACCTTCTTTTTTCAGCCTCGCACAAGAGGTGATCTCTTGTTGGTAGTGTAGCCTTTAAGTGAGATAGCTCTTGTTTGTCTGTTGGCATCCTGAGGCAAAGAAAGCCTTGTTGGAGTGTGATGCTCTGCTAGACAAAGGGCAAGATCTCACTTTTGGCTGCCTCTCACCCGCATGGTGCAAACATGCTGGGTCTGCACAGCTCTTCTCCAGTGGTACTCCGTGTCCATATGTAATTATTATCTCAAACAGAAAAGGGTTTGGTTTAGTATGATTTTATACAAATGCTGACTTAAAAGACTCACTCATCTACAAGTGATTTTTTTTTCCTATATTGTGCTACTTTCTCTGATTCAGTTTCACAATTTGAAAGATGATATACTGCATCACAGTCTAATACCTATTTTCTCTATGTGCTTTTGTATGCAATTTTTTGCTGGAGTCAACTTGTGCAGTGACCTATGTGCTTTTTTTAATTGTATTTTTGGCAGCTTTATGAAATGCCTTTTTTTTTTTTTTTTTTTTTTCATAACTTGCTGCATGCACTGAGTGTCCCTCCATTCTATTTCTGGTGTACAGTCTCAGATAATTTTTTGCTTTTTTAAAGAAGTTTACCAAACTCGTAAATTTCAAACATTACCACTGTGAACTCTTGTCTCTCTCTATGTCCCCTGAAAATGCAACATAATCTGTCTTTAGATTTCACCTGGGTATGCATCCATGTTTTCAGGTAAATGATTTGGACATATTATAAATATTATATATTCTCCTAGACTACATAAGTGAAACAGCTCCAGCTCAGCCCAGATTTATACAAGAGGAGGAAGGTCTTCTTTCTGTAGATTTTAATTACATTTTCTGTATATGATTTCTGCTACTTGACAATATTAGTCAAGATTTTTGATAGGTTTCTGTTCTATAACCGTAATTGCACTGTTAGCCCTCTATGGCTTTTGAACAGTTTTATCTCTAAAACCCTCATACAACAGAAGCTAGTAAAAGGAACGTTCAAACAAGCTGTTGCAAATTTGGGACAAATTAAACTTTAGGGAATATAATAACCATCAAGATGTATTAAAAGATTTTTATGATCATTTTACATCAATAAATGCCAGCCATTGGTCCATGTGTTCTTACTGTGGGAACAATGCAGTTGGTCAAATGGTCAGAGTTTGTGGTTGGAAAAGGAAATTAGTCCTCCTCAGTCTTGAGTTGATGTTGACAGAAGCAATTTTTTGGTTTTTTTTTTTGCACGAAGCACCATATTTCTAAAACTTAGTGGCTCTAGACCCTTCAATTTGTTCTTGCTTCCAATAAATGAGAAGGTGCTGGCACTGCAACTAGGTCAAGCATTTGTGTTCCGTGATTGTGAAATCCTTGTAGTTGCTTGCTCCTATGGAACTCCATTTTGTGAATGTGACAAACCTCACAACAGCTCTTTTGGACAGAACACTAACGGCTGTAAAAACTGACTGAAAGAACCCAAATTTATACCCATAGATTTTGCCAACAGTTCAAAAATATCTCTGTTTTGGCACACCAGTATGGATAAAGTGAACAGTCACTAATTTTGACCAGATAGACCTCATAGATCCAAAAAGTCAAACCTGCTATTATTTTTGATACTAACCCAGTGTTGTCTACTTTTTATTTTTTTAACCCTGAAACAATATACTTAACTAGGGATAGACTTTGTGTCCTAGATTTTCCCCATATATTTAAAACCTTTTAAATGTTTCTTCTACTACCATATCTGTGTTGAAGAATGTTGAAAAGAAAAACAAAATTGCAGATAAGAAATCTGAGATATTTTTTCTGTACATCTGGGTTTCACCAAGCCCCATCAATTATTTAATTTGGACAGAGTAATTACTTGCAGAACAAAGTAATGCTTGAGCAGTATCAGAATGCTCGTCCCTGGACTGAGTAGAATTTGTTTTCAAACTTGTTTAACTTGGAGTAAATAAATTTTGTTCAACATTAAGTCCGAGTGTATGATAAATCTATGCTGATTTAAGTGGTGGTATACTGCTGTTGCAGACTTCTGACATTCTCATGCAAATGAAGAATTAGTAACTTGTAATGTAATTCTAGGTGAATTCCGAAGTTGCAAAGTGAATGATATGGATGAGTCTGAAGATACTTGCATTTGTTATGCTTATAGGAATCTGTGCAAGACATTGGGGACAGACATTCTGTGTTTTTACCAGCATAGTTTTTTCCTCTCCTTGCTCATGTCAGGGTATAATATGATTGGGATAGATATAATTTGTCTTTGCTTGCAGCTGTATAATTCTAAATGAATTAATACCCTTTAGAGGAGAAAGATGTGTTCCTGGAAGTGTTTCAGTTTTCTTCACTTTATATCAGTGTCATCAAAGTTGAATGAGTTTTCTGTGAGCACTCTTGACACACACACACAGAAGTTATAAAAGTGTCCAATGTCCACCCAAGTGCACATTAATAATCAGTAGAATTAAACTAATGAATTTTAAATATTGGATGGGGGGGGGGTGATTTTGCTTGATTACTGTCTTACACAAGTGGTACCTTTCTCAAAAAACGGGGAAATTGGTCTTCTGTGTATACTCGATTTCCCATTAAATGTAAGTCTGTGCTTCAAAATATTCTACAGTGTGTACACACATTGTTAGTGTGTGTGCAGCTACTGCATGCTTATGTGAATTTTTCTCTTTTATTTAATTACTTTAAAGTTTCATTACAGATGGTGTGTGAATGTATTATATGTTTAATCATGGATGACATGTTTGTTATTGATCATCTTGGGCATTATAGAGACACACACTTTAGTATTGAGTTTTTCTCAGGAATATGAATTTCAAATGGTATGCTGTTCTCATTAGTTGATTTGCTGTTACAGAGATACATTCTGTTTTTTTCAAGATGCCCAGTATTCAGGAATAGTGTACTTGGCTTTGTTGTTTTTGCTGTTCTTTGCATGATGATGGCTCTGCTGCATGCTCTCTAATCACATGTTGAGAAAGCAATAAATTATAGTCATAGAAGTGTTGGTTGCTGGGACCTTTCAAGGTCATTGAGTCCAGCTTCCTTCTCAATGCATGAATATCAGATCAGTCATGGCTTTGGTTAGCTTTAGTCTTGAAAATCATAGAATCATTTTGGTTCTAAGAGACCCTCAGGATCATGGAGTCCAACCTAACTCTGGCACTAAACCACATCCCTGATGACCACAGAGTCTCCCTGGGTAATCTATTCCAGTGCTAAACTACCTGGTGATTTTTTTTCCTTAATGTCCAGTCTAAATTTCCTAAAATACTGTCTTCAGTGTCTGGACATTGTACATTGTTAACGTTGTCTGCTGCTACTGAGACTAATTTGGCTCCATTTTTGTAAGTCTCCTTCATGTGTTTTTGGCTATTAGATCACACTTTGGCTACCTTTTTCTTCTTGTGGGCCTCATGCAGTAGGCCCTTGACCATGTTAGAAGCCTCTTACTGTACCCTCTCCAAAATTTCCCTATTCTCCTTGGAGCAAGGGTCTAAAGCTGGATGATGTTCTCCAGCTGCAGCCACACCAGTGCTGCACAAAAGATGATGGTGTCTTCCCCTGTTCTGCTGTCCTTGTTCCTCATGATATAGCCCAGTCACACATTTTACCTTAATTGTGATGGACATGCACTATTGCCGTGTATGTAGGTTGGCGACTGCTGTATCCGCCAAGCTGTGCTGATACAGCCTGTGCTTCTGCCCCAGGAGCAGAACTTGTCACTGTTGAACCTCAGAAGTTTTCTGCTAGGTCATTCCCCAGTTTTAACCAAGTACCTCTGATTTGAAGCTCCCCTGCTAATTTCCGTTAGTATCTGAGTTCCTGACAAAAATCCTGGGTTTGTCATATAGTGGATATTTGTGGCTTGAGAAAGTAGAGCATTCACTGCCTCATGTGGTGTTTCTTATCTAGACATAAAGGAAGCAAAAAATGAATATTCAAATGACACTTTTTTTGTTTATTAAACCTTCTTAAAAGACATTTTGGTTGATAATGAAGTTATTTTGAAGACAGATTTCCACATGGATGTAGTAATTTCCCAGGCAATGGTGATTGAACTTGATGCATGCAATAGTGGGGGCCTTGAGAAAGAAGCGTGACTTATTTCTCAATGACGTTTGTTTCTGTTGCAAGCAGCTTATAGGTAGTTAGTAAAGTTATACTTGTGTTCATTACATTCATGAATGGTCATGTCGTACTACTTTATGATGAGATTAAAATTTTTGATAGTTACCTGTTTGTTTTGAAAGCTTCCCATTAGGATGGCCAAATCTTTCCAACAATCCTTCTTGATAGTGTCACAAGGACCTTGTGTGGCAAGAATGTGAACTACCAAATTGAAAGATTCAGTAGAGAGCATTTACTATGCAGTATTAGGAATGTAAAAGTCAAGATGGCTGCTAGACTTTCCATGGTAGTTCAGGAAAACAAAACTTAAAACGTGTTGTGTAATTGCATCCTGAAATCTTCTTCTCCCACTGTGTCGACATCTTTGTTTATCTTCCGCTCAGTGTCTTTCAGAACTGTTTGTGTCTGCCAATGAATCTGGCAGATACATGGCTTCATCGTGTGGGGTTCTTACCTGCCAAAAGGCAGAAAAACACAGCAGGAAAAAATTGTGAGTTTTTACTGGATGTCTTCAATTGTGGATAGAGAAACATCTGAGGGAGACGCGTAGACATTTTCTGAGGTGATGTTGCTTTTGCTGATTTTTTGCACTATTTTAGCAGTGACCATTTTGGTTGGTTTGCCAGTGATTTTGTTCCAAGATGTCCATAAGAAGAGTGTTGATCTGTGGTTTTAATTCTTTCAAAGGAATTTCACCACAGATCTGATTTGCAAGTGGAGCTACAGGAAAAGATCTAAAGGCCTTTAGCAACATTTCCAAAGCAATAACAGTCACTGTCCTTTTGTGATCCTTTTCTTTAGGGAAAGTTATGGAGTGATAAGTTTTCATAAAATATATTCCTTTTGTGCTCCCCTTGATTAAATCAGTTTTGGAACTGGAGAGACAGGAGATTGCTTGTCTCCCATTTTGCTCATGCTGCTCCCTCTCTTCATGTAAGGATCTGTGCTATCTTCAGGGATCACCAAGGAATCCAGAACAAGATATTGACAGTGTAGGGAGGAGATGGTCCTATCTTGTGGCAAGGAAAAGGTGTCTTCATGTGGTTTGCCAGACTGTTCTATAAGATATATCTGTCTATTTTTCAGCTGTCAAAATGCTTTTTAAAGGAGGAAAAAAACCAGCAAATACTATGCTGGATTGTAATATTTATGGAAGTACCTACTGATGTTCCAAAACTGCGGACAATGGTCTTGCAAAATCATCCATCCTGTCAGCCAGATCACTTAAGTAGCATATGTTTGTAGTCTTGGAATGCTTGAGAAAGGAAATGATAATACCAGAGTGAATTTATGCATTCTGAGGATTTTCTTAAAGTAGATTTAGAAAGTACTATACCAACTTCTGTTAAATGTCCACCCTGCTGTACCTTAAATGAACTTCTGAACCTGCTTCTGCTGGCTTCAGTGATGCATGTCTTTGAGTGGAAACTTTTGCATTTGAAATTAATTGACTGAAAAAATTTGAAATCAATTTCAAAATTTGGACATGGTTTCTAAGAAACAATTGGAGGAAAATCATTTCTTAGCAGTTTTTCACTATTTTCATTCATACTGCCAGGTGCTGCATGTATTATTTGGTTAAATCAAATCTTGTTGGCTTGGGGATTTTTCCCCCCCCCACTTTCTGCCCTAATTTCTAGGCTTATATAACCCTGGGCTGTGGAACTTTAGCCTGTTCATGTAAACCTGAAGGTGTCAGTATCATTTTAGATACTAGTGTTTCATTGCAAGAGAAATTCCTGGTAAATAGTTTTTTAAAAATGGGTGGAGATTTATTGGTCTATTCATTTTTATAGTTTCTTAATCTGTCTTGAGTCACTAGGAAGGAAGCCACAGATTCTTTGGTATAGAGCCTTTGAGCAGCCTGTGTGCTGAATCACAGTACCTACACCAGCCTAAACAAGCCATTTTTCTCGAGCCCCTGGAGGTTCTAGACTTATGAATAGCAATCTTCTAGTCCAACCAATATAATTGTAATAAAAGCATCAACATTTTGAAGTGGATAAATGTAATATTCATCTGCTTATGCTTGGTCTGAGCATAATTAAATTACACCAGATATTTACGTTTCATTTTATGAAGATATATAAATTTTGGTTTTGTGGTATGAGAAATACTTTGAAAGTTGAATTTCTTTGCATGATATGCTTTTATTATTATTTCCATATGCACAAACCCTGGGAGTTTTATTATGCATTTAACTTTCACAAATCTTTACGAATTACTGAAAAATTGTTGCTTAGGTCAGATTACGTTTTTCATAGTTTCATTAAAGTATATTTTGTGGAGGTATTTTTCTTTCCATTCTTGCTGCCATATGCATGGGTTTTTTTATAACTGACTTTCATCACTATTACTTGACAATTAATAAAAATAAACAGAGCAAGAGAAGTGAGGAGGAGAAAGAGGTGGCACAAGTTCTTTTGTTCAAACTGACTCATATTTCCTATGTGAGTTTGGGAACATCACTTAACTTCTCCATGTCTGTTTCCACATCTGTGTAGCAGGAGTAAATTTCCCATGGGTGTTATAAAAATTAATTAATCTTTGGAAAGTACCTAGAAATTCTGAAATAGAAGGGCCTGTAGATTCCAGCATCTTATAAATTGCATTGTGATGGCATTGATTATCTTAGGACTTGGTCAAAAGAACGTGCACATTATTTGTACACTTGTGTCGATAGTGATAAGTGGTGTTAATTTATGTTTCACAGTACTATATGATTATCACAAGCCCTCTGCATTGTTCTTTATGGATATACTGTCAGCAGTAAACATGACAAATGTTAGTCTAAGCAGATTCATATTACTACTAGAAAGTTCAGTTACCAATAAAAAAAATGGAGTAGGACAAAAATTCTGGACTTAAAAGAAGAACTGGTTAAAAAAAAAAAAAGAAAAAAGAAAAAAGGTCATATATATTATCCAAGTAAATACTCTTAAAACTCTGCTTGCATTGTTGTCACTGTAGCACTATTTTTTGTTCATAACTTCTCTTTCCTGTTATTGCTTAATGTTTAACCTTTCCCTCTTGGGCTATAAGAATAAAAACAGTTGAGTATTTGCAAAGCAATGCTACAACCATCTGGAGAGTTGTACCTTAGGCTGTTTTCTCTATATTTCCATGGTAATTGTAACAGTTTTCTTGGTTGACCTTGTGATCAATAGAAGTCCAGGCATATTAATGCCATTTATTATTTTACAGAATCACAGAATGGTTGTGGTTAGGAAGTGACCTCTGGCGATCGTCTAGTCCAACCCACCTAGAGCAGATCAAACATTTTAGTTCTTATTAGGGATAGTAATCAGAACAATGAAATGCATTTGAGATTTATTTTGGGTGGATCTGAGAGGGATAGCTAACTCCACACTGAGCAGGAAGCCTCAGAAAGGACTAAAATGGTTTTCATCATCTAGGGTGTGACAAAGCAGTTGTGTGATGCTGTCTTTGGTGTCCTTCTACATCTAGTCAATCAAAATTTTTAGTCTGACACAGCCTCTGCTGAACAACCAAGATTTTCAGGTTCTGGAGACTTCCCTGAGCTGTAACGCAGAGCTGCAGCAGAATGCGTTATCATTCTGGGTATTATTATATGAGAATTACTCAATAGTAGGAACTGTCATGTGAGGCTCGGTGAACATAAGGCAAAATATAGTTCTTGATGGACAGCAGTAGTAATAAGGAGAAAGCCCGCTAATAATTAGCTGCATAATAACTTTAGGGTAGACCTCTGGAAAAGCCACTTCCCCCACACCCTTTTCTTCCTCCTCCCCTTTGCAAATAAGCCCTTGCCAAATCCTAACTTAAAGCATTTGGCAGGCGCAGCTAGTCTTCTCTTACTCTGTGTAAAGTACCCTCCATGTGAGGCACACATATAGAGAAAGTTTGGGTAATGGTTGGCTTGGCGAAGAGATTTTTTTGGACGGATAAAAATTCCCAAGGCCTGTGTTTATTTATATAGTTCTTGGAATAACCCTGTTTTGAAAAGGATGCTGGCCAGCTGCTGAGACAGCGTTCCAGCTAATATATTCCCAATGCAATCACCACACTTTGCTTTTCCCATCATGATATCCCCAAGGCTGTTTTGGTTAAATCTCATGACTGGAATATAGGAAAGTTCACATTAAGTCAAAGCTCACAATACCACAATGTTTCTTTTTTGTTGTTTATTTGTTTCTTTTTTTATTATTATTTCTTTTAATCAAGACTCTTAGAATGGAACGGTGCCTATTTCTGATGCTTAGGCCAGAGTATTTCTCTCTCTGTAGGGAGAGTAAGGAATCTTTAATGCAGTATATGGCTGCATATATAATGCTAACAATAAGTGAGTGGATCTCAAAAACCGTATGTGAAGAGTAGATGAGCAAGTAGATTAAACATTCTGTTTCAGTGACTAAGATAAAAGCAGAACCAGTGCTAAGGATATCTATGGTATAAATGCCCTTTTAGCATTTCATTGTTTTTAGCAACCAAACCACTACGGCAATGAGCCAGGACAACAAAATACACTTTTTTCTGTTTGTTTTGGTTTGGCCTTTTTTTTAACTCCTTCCCTAGTCAGAAAATTAAAGAGCAGGAGTTATATGTTTCATGGCCACTGTACACAGACAGCCCAAGGGACTTAGAAATGTTTACAATGTAGTGTGGCTTTTTTTTTTTCTTTTTTTCTGATTAGGTGAATTACTGTCATTGAAGACAATTCTTGCCCATTTCTGTTCTTCCTACCAATGGTGATTCTTGTATTTCTTCCACAGGTGTGAAAACAGAAGTAAATGACAACAGCTAAATAAAACAAAACACTGAGTCAAATGATTAATTTAGATCTGTGGTGTCCATCTGTCCATATGATGAAGGCAGGACTGAAGGTTCCCCAGGCAGAAACAGTTTATGTATGCTTTCATGCCCCAACTTCACCACAAGAAAGATGGTTGCTATATGCTGGTCTGTGGGATATATAGACTTGGACTAAGCTTTTATGCAAGAGAACGTGTTTTTAGGAGAGGTTGAATACATGTGGAGAGTTGGGCCTAGCAAACTTATCTTGTAATATAACTTTATTCAAGGTATTTGTATGATCTGCAGCTCTTCTTCCACAGTTTGACTACACCAAGGAACCAATAAGACTGTTCTGGGTTTTTTTTGTTTGTTTGTTTTGCTACATAGCTACACTTCTTGATTACTGTATCCAGGATAAAGCAACTTTTCACCACTGATTTAGCTGGTTTCTGTACATTCACTGAGTACTACCAATTTTTTTCATTTGTTACAAAGATCCTATCAAATCAAATGTAAATCCTTCCTCCACCCCAAACTTGGATGTTGAATAGATGGACCGTTCTCAAAACCCATCTTTCATTTTCCTCCTTCCTAGGGCCCATCACACTTAATGTTAACTGCAGCTTTTGTCCTCATGATGACAGGCAGTGCCACAGTCATCTCCTGCTTCCCGTGATGGCAGGTCTGGCTTCGTGCTGTGGAAGATTTTGTGAGAGAGGTTTGTAAGACAGTAGATCCAGGTAGAATTAGATTGACCACCATGAGAAGGGCACTGAAGTCAGGATATATTTCACTTTGTGAGGGACAGCAAGCACTACAGAAGTGGTTGAAGTCATCTCTGGCTTTGTTTATTCTATTGCTCAATTTAGATACCAGGTGATAAGCTCCATGTTGGTAGACACCTGCAGATCTACAGAGCTCCATTAATTTCAGCTAGACTCCAAAAAACATACACAGGTGAATTTAAAAAGTGATGAAACCATCTTGAAGAGACACACAGGGATGGAGGCCTGGAGGACAAACACGTATTTTCAGTTTTTCTCTAGGGAAATTAGGGACAATGGAATGGAATGAATCAGAGGTCAGTAACACATGGAAATGATTGATATTTCATGTTGTTCAACGTTTTAGGGCATTTTTGCCCCTCATGACTCCCCCACCAGAGCCTTGTAGTAATGTTGAAAAATGCTGTACCTTATTTAGGAAATAATATAGGCAACACAGCTCTGCCCAGTGTGCCTGAACTGATTCACTGGCTTTTATGCTGCCATCTCTTGAAACTTTCGTATGAAAAAATGCTGGAATGTGAAAGAGAAAAATATATTCAGAAAATGTAACAAGAATTTTTTGTCACCATGTTTATACAGAGAAACTAAAATTACTGTGGTGGGAAAAGTGGCTAGCAGATAAAATAGCAACATTAAATGAATTGAACTCCACAGTTTAGTATTCAGAAGGGCTTCCAAGCCCTGTCATTGAGAAGTGACTGCAGAAAACAGTTCCAGCTTCCATAGAGGTCACCCTCCAAAGATGATTACTTGAACTGTTATTTTTGTGCTGCGGGAAAAGGGTTGCTTGCCTCTTGGAGATCATTATGAACATTGTTTGTTCTTGTACCACTTTACTGAAATTTTGTTAATTTAGAACAATTTATTTAACTCATCACTTCTGTGAGGGGTTAAGTTTTCTGAGCATCCAGAGAGCTGGATTTATTTTCCCAAAAGGCTGGATATGAACCTAAGGGCACTACAGATTGCTTGTCACAGGCAGAAGGTTGCAAGATCACTGTATGTTGAAGGTCTTGGCAACAGAACTCCAGGGAAACAATGGTTTTCTTGAGAGATCCCACTCTATTTTGTAGATGGCGATATTAAAAATCCTGAATGTTTTTCCTGATGTTCCATTAAGTACACATGGGAAAGCCATATTTTATGTGGAGAGGAGCCCAGCTCACGTGCGCAGTCTAGTTTGTGTTATAATCACTTATATATTTTGTGCTAAGAGTTGTTTATATTTCCAAAATATTTTATTTTCAACATCATGTTACATCTAGTATCTATATTGCTTGGATTGGAGTACAATAAAAATGCCCCATCTTCATGTGTAAGATTCTCTTCAGGAAATACAAACGACAGGTTACGTAGGCTGTTTTAGAGTCTTTCAAAAATCAGAGATCATGGTAAAGTAAGGTAGATTAGGAAAAAACCCACAAATCACTATGGCTATGACTTATTTTCCTTTACTTAAAAAATATTGCACTGTTACTTTGATTAACTTCTGAACAGGAATATATGTATCTGAGATTATATGCATGTATATATATGTATATACTTAATGAAGCAGATATGAACACTAGCTGTTTATAGATCAGAACTTTTATAGATCAGAAATTTAGCCTTCCTTTTTCTACTTTATGAATGTTATATTGATCCATTTTTCAAAAATGTGTGGAAAACACTTATAAATTCTTATAGTATAAGACATATGTAAAGACTTCACTAGCTCCTGTTTCTTTTCTCTGTATATTTATACACATATATATGCCTAGCCTAAATTTTTCAGTATGAAAAATCTGGTGGGGGAGGGAAGGTTTGGTCAGTCATAATATAGATAGATATGTTTATTCATTTAAAAGCCACTGACTGGACTACTTAAATAGCTAGGTTTGGTCAGTTATATCTGGTTTCCACATGTGTTTCCTGTTTTTCTTCTAAATTCTATACTGCTCAGGGACCTGGGGAATGCAAGTCCAGGATTTTCCTGAAAGGAAGGACTGCTTTGTTCATTACTGCCATGGGAACGTGTTAAATTTAAGCATGTGTCATACAGGTCTCAACTGTGTTTCTTCAATGGTAGATACAAGCTTAGCTCACTAGAAATGTAAGAGTAGAGAGAAAGCAATGGTGTATTACTACTTTTTTTTTTTTTTTTGACTGGGTAGCAAAGAGGGGGGATGTGTGTTTGTACTGTTTACTCTAGTCCTCTTTTGTTCTCTGCCAAAGTCAGTTCAAGTAAATTAAAACAATGACTTTGAAGTATGCAAACTAAAGTAGCTCTGTTATTTAGCCTAGTATAAACAGTGAAAAATACATCAGTAGTCTTGAACACTCAGGAAGAGATAAAAAATTCCAAGCAGAAAACCTGGGAACATATCAAAAATGTGTTTATTTGAAATCTGTGACAAGGCACAATTGTATTTTTCTCTCCTTAAACAGTACTGTTTTAATTATGAGTGGTTCTGTCTCTTATTATGGTAATCCACCATAAGCCCCTAGAAATTGCACATTAAGAATTAAATTTCTGACTGTCCAGCTAAGAGGAATAAGATACTAAATCATTTGCAGCCAGGATATTATCAGCATATTTTTCTAAATGTTGTGTGCACACTTCTAGTGGAATTGCCATAGTAAAAAGTAGAATTTTCCTGACTAGTTTGTCATGAAGGAGTATAAAATATATTCCAGTGTTAAGTACCAGAATACACTCAAAAAAAGGCATTTCTGCAGTCCACTCCAGGCCCCTGATTTTAAAATAACAAGTCAGAGCATGATTTCTCTAAATTCTTTTTGCAGTTGATAGAAAAGGTGCTTTCCATCAGAAAGCAACAACACCCCAATCGAATCCTCAAATATTATCATGGTCACAATTAGCGAATCTTAGCTTTGTAGCCTCCAACTCTCTACAGCCAAGTTCTCCTGCTTTCAGAGCATCTCATGGTCACTGCTAGGGGCCAGGCCCAAGCACAGCCCTACATTTCTTTTTGGGTGGTAGCCCAAAATAGTTAGCTAGACATTGGATAACTAGTTTCCCTGGCTTCTTACTGACTACCCAAGAGAACAGAAGAGGAACTAATAGCCTCCTAGCATGCTCTTCTTCCATGCCAACTCCAAATTAATTTATGTCATCAAATTGGGCGGAAGCATATAGGTGATTTCCTGACTCCCTGCCCAGTTTGTGACCGACCTGTGCAGTCAATGTGGCTCCTTCCATTCGGGCAAACTCAAGACTGCCTTGGCACTGAGGTTCAGCAACTTACCTCATATCTAGGCAGGTGGGGAGACTCAAGCTGAAGAGACAAGTCTTCATGGAGCCTCAGGTATTGCTTTTTCCCCAAAGTTTGATCTTTCATACCCAAAGCCTGATAGTGAGTGCACATGTGTGAGTAAAGGGGCGGCAACTGTTTGATCGCAGACTAGAAAAAAATATGCATTATTGAACTGATACTGGAGACTCTTTGGGTTACCTGGGTGGCATAAATAGAAGAAGCCAAAGTGGTGAACTCATATGCGTGTGAGTCTTTATGGAAGAGTGATGGAAGCATTCTTAATTACATATTAAACAAACTGTGTTTTTGTTTAGCAGTTTGAGGAAAATGTTGCCCAATATGCTGTTATATCAGGTCTTTAGGAATCAAACAGAGAACTTCGGCGAGATAATAAAACTGTATTTCAACATGTCAAGAACTGGTTTGGGATTTCCAGTATGTCTTTTTAAAAAGTATTTCAGAGAATCATTCTTATTATTTTTGAAAGAAACTGCAACTTTTCAAGAAAAAGTAGACAAAAGGTTATCAGTAACAGGGTATAGTTAATCATTCCTTCCACTCAGAAGATTCTGCAGAGGGCAAAAACTTGCTTGGAAATCCTTCTGTATGTTTCACCAAATTTCCTAGCAAGGTTTTAAATAAAGAAATATTGTCGAGGTATGTGACTTGGAGGGTAAGAAATCAAACTAATCACCTTGGTAAATGAGGAAAAATCACAGAATCACAGAATCACAGAATGTTAGAGATTGGACTGGAGAAAAAGACATCTGCATAAAACCAGGATTTTGCTCCTCACTTTTTGAAACAATAATGGAATGCAGATTCTATAAGAAAAGAGTTAAAGAGGAATATTTAATTTTTGTAGATAAGCATAGAGTTGAACAGCAAGATTAGGTGCTGTTTTATAATAAAGTAATACAAAACATAAGTTTTTGAAGGAAATTAGTGTTGTTTTCTAATGATGTGCCCAGATTCAAAGCTGCAGGGAGAGAAAACTCTACCATTACTCATACAGGAGCCAAGGACTCACCTAAGTTGTTACCATAATTGTAAAGTTATTCTGTTACCCACTAAGGAGGAAATATTAGAAGTACTTATATCACTAGATTAGCCTTGCCAAATTATATTATAAACAAACATGAACAAAACAGTGTGACAGATGAGGTATTTTGGCAACTGTATGTTACAATCATAGTCAGAACTTTTCCTTTTGACTTTTCTGCAGTGGTCTTGACCTTGTTTCAGGTAGCAGTAAAGATTTTTCTTCAGTTCTAGTGTCCAGGAGTTTTTGAGATTAATAATAGCTTTTCTTCCAAAAAGAGTTAAATTATTTCTCAAGTAGCACCAAGTCAGCTTTATCTTTGCCATATTAGATAGAGCTTTGCATTTTGGGGACACAATGCTGCTGCTGATATGCAGTTACCATCCTTAGTATTAATACCTTGGCTGTGTCTAACTCATAGAATTGCATTCCATTTTTTTAATTTCAGAAAAGTATTGTAGGACTTCAGTCAGGAGTATATATATTAGAGTTCTCCTCTGTGAAGTTCAAATGTGGCAATTTCTCTTTTGAGGTCTGGAGCTGCCCAGTTTTGTTCCTATTTGTGTTGGCTGAGAGGATGTTTGTTTATTTCTTTTGGTCTCAAACTGAGATTGAAAAAGAGTAAATATTACTAGTGAATTTATGTAACAGCTTGTGCTGTGTCACTGTTCCTTCTTTCAGAGTTGTCCATATTTCAATATGTTTTTGGTCAAAATGACCTTTGCCATACTTATGTATAAGAACAAGTATGAAGTCAGAGTAATAATCAAAAACTACTGTGATATGCCATAATGAAGACACAGACAATGTATCCAAATATATTTTACATGAGCACTTGATTGTGGACTTCTGTGGTGCCTTAAAATAAAGGGACAAAGAATTTAATTATGTCTGCTGGCACCATAGAGATGGTTTCCATTAAATCTGAAAATGTTTAATAAATAAAGCTTTAAGCAAAAGTTACTAAAACAGTGAATTTTTTTGTGTCACTGTGACATCACATAAACTAATAGTGTTTGGCCCTTCTATGCTGCACCTCATTGCTAGTGATTCATGGTTTGATGAACACAGACACAAAAATTGAGGGTTTTGTTTAATTTCTTCACTGGTTTTGTGAAACTAATTTGACAAATACTTTGTCCTCAATTCGAATTTTGAAGTTGATGCTCATACATCCTGGCAGTGCATGATTTCACACTTTTTGTGTCACAATTTAGTAGCACAAATCTGCATAGGATGCCTTTATTAAAATCCCAAAAAACAGGAATGCATTGTTCCATATTTTAGTTCTTCTGGAAATCCTGTGATATCTCCTCTGTGTCCTTATGTATAGTGTGAAACTGTTTGCTATATTTTTTTTTTCATATGCTAGGTTTAAAATTCTGAAGTTTGTTAGAAGCATGTTGGTGACTTAGGATTACTTGACCTGTTTTACTGAATCTGATTCAAATTTTCTTCAAGATCAGAATATCATAAATCAACAAATATTGATTTTTAATCTTTACATTTATATAAATACATACTGAAATCTACCCACATACTGATTTTTTCATTAAAAAAAAAGGTACGTATCTGGAAATCTAAAGCCATTCTGTCCATTCAGAGGGTCAAAATGGTAATGGAGTGGATCTGCTCTTGATGCAATTCAGAGTTATTGGCTTTTTCTCTAACCTGATCCAAAGACTTCTTTCCTTCCTAGTAGTTAGCACAACTGCAATTAGTGCAATTCTTAAATCACCAGAAAGAAGGCAGGTATTTGTCCATACCCCAGTTTTCCAGCAACCATATCAAGATGCAGTAGTTACAATAAGCTTCTTAAAATTGTAAGATGTGCTGCAACTAGTTTCTCACAATTTTCCCCTTGTTGAATAATCAGCTAACAGTGTTCAGAACAATTTTCTTACCAAAGGAAAGTAAATATCTAGGTGTAACTGAGAATGTGATGAATGACACATGTCAAACTCTTTTTTAGGAAAGACTTGTCGTCCATCATAGCTGACTGAGCTTAAACAGAGCCCAAAGGGAAGAGACTGTTGAACTACCTCTACACCCACTGAAGGCTTCTGAAAACAATCTGGAAACTCCAGTTCATACACTAAACCAAATAACTTTGGACGAAACCCAAAATCAACAACAAAATGCTAAGTATATGGTGTTGAAGAATAATGCCACCAGAGGTAGATGTTTCACATAAAAATGCTGAAATTCAAAACTGTGACTGCTATTGTTGGAATTCAGTGATTCCTTGAAATTATTTTCTTTAATTTGATTGTTGCATCCATAGCTTGGATTCCATTACCACTTGGTTTCTTATTTTTCTACTCTGATTTTCTTTAGGGATTTAGTGCTTTGGGAACTCTCCTGTAACCTAATGGAGAACAATAAGAATGAGAAGAGAATAATGTAACCTTTAGAGATAATTCTGCCTCAAAAGATTTTTAGGTTAACCTAGAAATTTTCCTCTTGCAAAAGTCCTAAAACCCTGTCACAGTACTGTGCAGTGTGTTTCTGATTAAACAATGTTGACACCTCATTTATTTCTGCTGTATTTGTCATTAGCTCTGTTATAAAATACACTTTGTTGCGTATTTTTTTTCTTTTTATTATTGTTATGGCAGTGATCCAGATACTTTTTGGAACTCTTTAGATGTTGCGTCTCTCATACAATGTGTAGAGAAGTTTGGTTTTGTGGGGTGTTTTTTTGTTTGTTTTGTTTTGGTGGTGGTGTGTTTTGTTTTGTTTTGTTTTGGTTGGTTGGTTGGCTGTTGTTTTTCTGCTATTAAGTGCCTTTCTTCCTTTGGAATTATTTGTCCTATTTTAATTCTGATGTCCAACTACAAAGACTTAAGGATAATTTGCAATGGAGCAGATTATTTGTTGGCTTCTAAGTTTCACCCTGAATGGAGAAAATTATTCTGGACAGAGTCCTGGGCAAAAAAATAACAACAAACAAAACGTTAAAAGGTGGATTGCATAGTTGAATTGGTTATTGTCAGAAGAAAACCTTTTATTTTTCTGCTTTATTACTTGCACTGGAACAGAAAGGAAAAAAAAAGGTATATCCAGTGACTTCAGATGCTGAGAACAGATGACACATTAGTAGTATATTAGGATAGGGATGACCTGTGGATGGCTTACATTAAGAAGAAATTCCAATTTTTACGATTCATTAGCAAGCACAAGAATTTTTTTTTTTCTCATTTTTTTTGTTACAAATCCTGAGCAGTTTCCTTTCTGAAAATCCATTTTTTTCCATCAGAATTAGCTCTGAAATTTGCTGTCAGTATAGTCCAACAAAACAGATCAAACACGTACTCTGTGTAAAGTGTTGTGTCTATGTGATGTATAATTTTGGTTTACACGTCCTTTGAGGTATTAACTTTTATTTTAGACCTCAAATTTAAATGAAAAACAAAGCTAAAATACCTTCAAAAGTAAAACTAAAACCAAGGAATTTCAAAATATTTTTCTACAAAAACTGATGGAATTCTGTATGTTTGGGTAAAAATGTATGACTGCACAGTTAAACTTAATCTTGCTTTCCTTAAGTTGTCTTGTAAATTCTGTTTGAAGGCACTTTATTTTTAAAATCTATCTGCCAATACTATGGCCTCCTTGTCCCTTCTTTGTACCAGTTCTGCAGCAAACATTGAGGTTGATACCAATTGGATTGTTCTGTAGATTTGTAAAAAAGAATAAAATAATTATCTGTGGCAAATAATTTTCAGTGCATTCCTCAGAGGTCAATAATTTCTCCTAGAAGCTGGTTTTGGTACCTTCATTAAAATCTTTTATATCCTATAGATCTAAAAATAATGGTTGGAAGAATGTCTGTTATTATTATTTGTATTCTTCAGAAAGTCTTCATACTCCACAGCTGTAGACTTAGAGTCCTAAGGAAGTGTAATCTCTTTATATGTCCTTATAATAGAAGATTATTAAAAAGAACTTGATAATACAGTTCAGAAAGTGAAGTTACTTAAGAAAGCTAAGATGCTAGTAGTAACTTCTAATGAGTTGCTGGTATAACTAATTCTAACATAATAATCACAATAATAACTTGGTGTTAAAAGACCTTCCTGCCAATTAAAATCAGTCATTTCCAGACATGATCAAATAGCTGTACTGGGGCAATGGTGTTATGGTGGTTGTATTTCTGTTGCTATGCTTGTCTTGCATCCTGTCTGCTGGAGAACCCTCATAGGAGATTCTTTGGAATAAACAGGAGATGAGATAAATCTGTATTTTATTTATTTATCTCAGATTAAACCTTAACATTGCTTGCACCACTCATGTCATCAGCTTCCCTTTAGGAAGTAATAATAGGGTAAGAACTTCACTCAATATCTGGACATTTTACAAAGATTCCTTTAATTTCACATTCCTGTTATCTTGACTAGCAGCTTAAGAAATTGGAAGTGTGGTAGGTAAATTAGTCAGAAAAGGTTTGCAAACAAAGTTTTGTAAAAGTTTCTGTATTCTTCTAGCCTGCCATGATTAAGTTCTATCAGTTTCTGTAAATAGTATCATGCAAGAACATGATGTGTGTATTTTGATACCCACAAGCTCTTGCCTCACTACCTGAGTCAGCAGTAGGAAGGTTTCAGCAAAAGTCCTGAGCAAGTATTAAACTAATGCCTCTGGACCCATAGCAAGATACTTAAATCTTTCTGAGGCTGGGATTGGTAAAAGGTAATATCCTACCAGAATCCTCTAGCTTAATTTTTGCTGGAATGTCTTTTCAGATCATGGACACATGTAGTTTGCCCCTCCCATGCTGGGGTTCTTGTTTGTAATTCACACAAAGAGCACCTTTTAGGACAAATTATGGAGGAAGGTATCGAAAAACAAGAGGAAGAGGTGTCATTAACATAGTCAAGCTATATTATTCTTGATTGCAGTTAAACAGCCTTTAATTTGACCACAGTACCGAGACGATTCTTCAAGTCTTGCATGTTACTGAAAACAACTTCCTTTGAAAAGGAAGACCAAGAGGGAAAAAAACTAGATACTAATGCCAGTTGGGTAGCCTTTTGAAGAGTTCTTGAGATAAGGCTAACTCTTAGATAGCTAAAGTGTACCTGCTAGCTCTGGGTTGCTGTGGGGTAGAAGCACCTCGTGGCCTGAGCTGCTGGGTATTCTGGACCTGGTGCCTGAGGAATTGTGGACCCTGACCTGCTTGGGATGATAAATCTAAGTGGCCCTGGAGCCTTGTACTCTAGCTCATTCCCATCCCACAGTGAAATGGAGAATTACGGGGGAAGCATTGTTGTTTGTGGCTCATGAATAGCTCCTTGAACTCCCAGTCCACTGAGTTCTTTGTGGTACAAAGTATGTGTTATGTAAAGTTCTTGGGTTATGATGTGGCACGTCGGATTAATAAGGCTGGACATTTCTAACCTATGGCATTTTAGGTATTTGAAGGTTTCCCTATACTATATAAAAGTATGAATTTACTTTTTCAATAAAAATACAGTTCTCAGATCAGAAAACTTGTTTCTTCTTTGTTTATTGATCCAGAAATAGATTGTGAAGACATAACAATGGTTTTATGAAGGAAAACTAAAGTTAATGACAATGTTATAAATGCAATTTTCTTGACCTGTCTCATATTACTGTTGCACGTTTTATTCAGTTATGTCCAGATCAAAACAACACAGATGATTGTTGTTTATGATTATTTCTAAACCAGCAAAAAGATTAAAGCCATCAATTTTGACTTCCTCAAGACTGTTTGTTATATACTGTAAGATCTTTGAACTTAGCAATAGAATTCTGTGCTCCAAGTTTTTTTAAATTTTTATTCCCCCCCCACCCCCTCTAAACCTGAATATTACGTTCTTTTTCTGTGACACTTAACAGCTGGAACTTAAAGACTTTGGGAAGTCTGGAGTTTAAGTCTGATCAGAAAAAAACTTGTGTTTTGTTTTTTCCACTTGTGTAACAGTTAGACAAAAAGGTTTTATGTAAGATGTTATCTTTGAAAAGCGATGTGCAGTATTTTAAATAATCAATGGTGTAATAAAATTATTGTGTAACCTTATAAACTTGAATTACTTTGTATGATATTTGGTTCTTTGGGAAAATCGACAAGCTGTGATCAATGTTTGGTTTATCCTGCCATTATATACATCAACTAGCAATATCTTCATGATGCACTAAGTTTGGCCACCATGTACTGGTATTAAGATCCAAATAAATTATTGCTTTTCTGATACTTCCATGTACCATCCAACTATGGTATAACACCTATGCAAACTAAGAGTTCTGGCAAGTGTTCAGAGTCTCAGGAGGTATGAAATATTTCAGTTCTGCTCAGTGACAGCTCTGTCATTTACTATGTGCTTGTCCATGAAAGCTGGCCTATATGTAAGAGTATGGAGCCCCTAACTTTCAATTGTTGCCTTCACAGTCCTTTTGGTAATTTGTGCTTAAGATGTTGTTTACAGCAATTTCTTATTGCTATTCTAGTGGTACTTTTGGACTTTCACTGTTGTCCTAGTCAAACCATCAACAGAGATAAAGCTGATTTGAATTATTTCTTATTTGTTTGAGGCTTTTAAAAATAATTTTTTAAGAAGTGGAATAGACTTTATAAACATGGGATTGGCAGGAAAGACTGGCATACTTTCTGTGAAATCATGCAGATTACTTTAGCGTCATTATTCCTGACAACTCACCTGTCATTTTATTAGGCTTCTGTTAAGTAAGGAAAAACTAATTTTTTCCTTTGACTGCTATGAGAGAGGTCAGGAACAGAACAATTGATGTTTTGTGATGCAACATTTTTAAGGAGTTTGTCGTAAAAAAGGCAAAAAAACATCTGTATCTGCAGAACAAAGTATAAAAAATCAGTTCTTGTCTAAACTCTGCTGATCTATCTGTAGTTTGTCTGTTGCAGGCACTAGAAAGCAGCAAATGATACCAACAATAAAAATGACTAGTCAAAGAAAAAAATAATTCTTGGCAGCAAGTTTTCTTAGGCAGCTTGCCAGTATCCTGATTCAGTGTTTATGGGAACATCTTGAAATGACTCCCAAATTAATGACTGTATCTTCCATCACTCCAGTCTGATGTCTGAACTTGAGGAGAAATAAACAATAGTTAATGATCTGGAAGCTGCTGGCAGTTACTGTATTAGTTCTGGTTCTTATTTTCGCTCACTAACAGCAAACTGTTCTGATCAGATGTTTATCTTTGAAAAACATATGCAATGGAAAATTGCACCTCAGATTGCTATCCATTTCACAGTCTCTTTCACTGGGATGGTTTCACACAGAACAAAAAGATTTCATGTTGATTTTGTAGCTAGCTGCTTATAGTATTAAAAGGTCTACTTTAAAATTGACAGTGGTGGTGTGGGTGTTTGTGATGGGTTTTTTTTTTTTGTGTTTGATTCTTTTTTTTTTTTTTTTTTTGTGAGAGACCCTATGCACCTGAACATACTATTCTGTGGGGTTCCCTTGTGAACTCAGCAGGGATATGTACACAACCGTGCCAAAAAGCTTTTTCCTGACCAATGCCATTGGTCAGGCCAAGCTGCTGGGGAGAGGCAATTAGTTTTTCCCCAAAGCAGTCAGATGATAAATTACCTTAAGATTCATGATCTTTCATTTTACATTGAGTGTACATATATGATGTAAAAGGCTTCTGTGACATCAGCTGTAAATGCAAAACTGGCTTTTTATTTTTGTCCCATTTATTTAGGAATTAATGTATTGGTTTGTTGGACAATGTCATAATTTTTGTTGTTTTGTTTTGTTTTTACAAGCTTTTGCAGTCTGGTATAGTATGTAATTGTATGCAGAGGTAAATCCATGTGATAGATTTCACAATCATGTGATAAATGTTTTAAAAGTCAGTTCTGAATTACCTAATGTTAACACTGGAACCAAGTCTTTCCAGGTCCCTTAGCAGCTTCATAGGCTCACATGTTTCTGCACAGCGCTTTTTATTTTTGTAAAAAAATATTTCATAGCAGCTGGGGACTTTGGACTGGAAGGGTGAATTCATTTGTCAAGCCAAGGCCCCTGGTGTTACAAGAATCATGTTAAATAACTCCTTCCCTGTGTTTACAGTGGGTTGTTTTTTTTTTTTTTTTTGTTTTGTTTTTTTTTAAGAGTTTTTTCTCCTCTCCGGCCTCCCTAAACATGGAATTCTAATTCTTCCTCAGAGATCAAGAAAAATAGTTCATTCCCCTTTATGTAAAGGCTGCAGCTTTTTCTAATATCCATTTGACCAAGCATGCAGAGAGAAAGAGTGCATGTGTCCTTTGCATTGTTGTTGCTCTTCAAAATACCTATTTCCACTCCTTGAAGAAAGACCTAGGGTGATACAAATCAGCATTATAATATTGTGCATAATTTGATTAAAAACTTCATCTGAAGGTATGACATATCCAATTTAACATTGCTACTAAGTACTCTTCAGTTTGACTTACGTTACTAAGAGGCTAGAGCCTATCATCATGCTGTATTGAGAAATACAATACTTTTTTTTTTCTGCTGCTCTGGTGTTTATATCAATATGGTGTCTTAGAGATTTTCTACAGATCGTCATTTGGGATGATTTGTAAAATGCATTATTGCTATGTGTAATTTAGACTTCTTCAGCTAAGACTGATGAAAATCTTTGTTGCATTAGGATATATTAGCTACTTATATACTTCTGAGTCCTAAATCTACTAGCTGGATTACTCTGTAATTGCTCTCATTCCAGCTTGTCTTAATAACTTCCCTTACCCTTCTCCTCCAAGAACAATTACTGTTTTTCTAGCTGCATTACGAGGAGCTACATCTCTGATGACATGCTTCAAACACTGCTGGATTGGCTGAAGAAATTGCTAAGTGATTAGCAATTAGTGATTAGAGTGGTGTGAGATTTTGTTGTCTTAATTATTGGGTTTGCTTCTTTGAATACTGTTTCCTGAAATATGCATATCAGATATCATCTTCAATTTTTTATTTCTTAACTTGGGACCTCTTACAGGGTCTTGCTTTTGAACATTGCTAATGACCTGCCAATCCATTTTAAGTTGAGTTTCAGAACTGTGGTATGCAGTGTATCTAGTGCCACATGAAAATACAGACTATTTACAGGAAGTTTCTTAAAGTAACAAAATGGTTATTATTATAGTGGCTGCTGAATTTTGGGTGAACTTGGATTATTACACTTCACTCAAAAGGTAGTTTAAGAAGTAAAAATAGAGTTCCATTGAGGACAAAAATTTGACCATTGTGAGTTGAGTCTGGGTAAAATTTTACCCTGTGTGAATTCATAGAATGGTTTGTGTTGGAAGGGACCTTAAAGATCATCTAGTTTCAAACTCCCTGTCATGAGCAGGGACATCTTCCACTAGACCAGGTTGCTCAAAGCCCTGTCCAGCCTGGCCTTGAACACTCCCAGGGATGGGGTATCCACAGCTTCTCTGGGCAACTTGTTCCAGTGTCTCACCACCCTCATGGTGGAGAATTTCTTACTTATGTCTGATTCAAATCACCCTTCTTCCAGTTTAAAGCCATTACCCCTTGTCCTATCACTACACGCCCTTGTAAAAAGTCCCTCTCCAGATTTCTTGTAGGCCCCTTTTAGGTACTGGAAGGCTGCTATAAGGTCTCACTGAAGCCTTCTCTTCTCCAGGCTGAACAACCCCAAATCTCTCAGCCTGTCTTCATAGGAGAGGTGCTCCAGCCCTCTGATCATCTTCATGGCCCTCCTCTGGCCTCGTTCTGACAGGTCCATGTCCTTCTTATGTTGGGGGCTGCACAACTGGATGCAGAACTCCAGGTGGGGTCTCATGAGACCAGAGTAGAAGGGGAGAATCACCTCCCTTGACCTGCTGGCCACACTTCTTTTGGTGCAGCCCATGGTAAAATTGGCTTTCTGGGCTGTGAGTGCACATTTCCTGGTCAAGTTGAGCTTCTCATCAAGCAACATCCCCAGGTATGTCTTCTCAGGGCTGCTCTCAATCCATTCTCCGCCCAGCCTGTATTTGTGTTTGGGATTGCCCCAACCCATTTGCAGGACCTTGCACTTGGCCTTATTGAGCTTCATGAAGTTTGCATGGCCCACCTCTCAAGCCTGCCAAGGTCCCTCTGGATGGCATCCCTTCCCTCCAGTGTATTGACTACACCATGCAGTTTGGTATTGTCAGCAAACCTACTGAGGATGCACTCCAGTCCACTGCGTATGTCATTGACAAACAGTGCCAGTCCAAATGCCGACAATTTGCACAAATCCAGGTAGATGACATTAGCTGCCTCTCCCTTATCCACCAATGCTGTAACCTCATCTTAGAAGGCCACAAAATTTGTCCAGGCACAATTTGCCCTTAGTGAAGTTATGTTGGCTGTCACCGATCACTACCTTGTTTTCCATGTGCCTTAGAGTAGTTTTCAGGAAGATCTACTCCATGATCTTGCCCAGCACAGAAGTGAGACTGACTGGCCTGTAGTTCCCTGGGTCTTTTTACTCTTTCCGAAAATTGGGGTTATGCTTCCCCTTTTCCAGTCAGTGGAACTTCACCAGACTACCAGGAGTTCTCAAACATGATGAATAGTGGCTTGGCAACGTCAGCTGCCAAGGACCCACAGATGCATATCATGATGTCCCATGGACTGGGGCACCTTCAGGTTCCTTAGATCATCTTGAACCTGATCTTCTCCTACAGTGGGTGCTTCTTCATTCTCCCAGCCCCTACCTTCTCCTTCTGTGACTTTGGTGGTGTGGCCAGAGCACTTGCTGGTGAAAACAGGCAAAAAAGTCACTTAGTATCTGAGCCATCTCCATATCCCATGTAACCAGGTCTCTCATTTCTCTCTGGAATTCATTAAAATAAACTGTTTTCTCAGTTGATTGAATGTCAATCTTGACATGAAAGAAATTAGCCTGGACCTACAGATGGATGAACAATGTCCTTTTAAGAAAGGTCTCTTATAACTACTTTAACAAAATATGCAATTACATTTTCAAGAGGCAAAAATTATCGTTTCAGGTGTAGCAGAATGCTCATGAATTTAGCACAACTTGCCAGACCACAAAGACTTTTCCCGTTCTACAATTCTTCTCTGTATAAGACACAGGAGAAGCAGCATGATGTAGCCAGACCTGCAGCTGAATTTAAAAGAGAACTTATTTTGAGGCTTGGCAGATTTAAGTTATTATAGCTGCAATCACATCAGGCATATTTGGTACCTCTGCACTTCCTCGTATCTTGTGGTTTAAACCACTAGAACAGATAGTCTATAGGTGGTCTCCATAGCAGAAATACTGTGTTTTATAGCTGTAAATACATTCCAGCCTGCAATTCTGTTCTTTCACCTAAGCTACTTTTATCAACTTTATCCGTTTATGCTTCAAACTATTTTTGGCAGTAATCTCAAAGGCAAGTGGGAAACGGTGCAGTTTGGTGCCTGACTCCTGTAAGCCTGCCACAGAAATTAAATAAATATTGCTTACAAAATCTCTTTCCAGGCATAGACACTTTCCTTTTACCCTGTATAGAAAATGTTTATAGTAAACACTATGCAAGGCATCAGAATTTGGTATTCTGCTCTGGAGCTACTGCTGTGCATTTACATTTTTACTTGGTTTTGTACTAGCAGTTTTCAGTTGATCTAGCTGCAAATAAGTGTAATTAGATATTTAGTGATTGGCAGGGGAGGGAAGAAGAGGCAAGGGTGCCTAGATATCATGTTATGCTGTATATTAGTAGCTTCAGAAGCAGGTCTACCTTAATGGGTCTAGCCCTAGTTTCTTGTTTTTGAGTAGACCTTTCACTCTTTATTGTTTTAATGGATGATTAGGTGTAGTATTCAGATACCCACATTTTAAAACATGAGTTTTATGGGTACGATATGAAAAGATGACTTCATAATATAGATGCAGAAAAATTGCTGCGATTCTGGACAGAGATGATTTATGATTTATAATTAGTGCTCTTTTTCCTTAAGTATAATGGAAATAAGCAACAGTTTTTTAAAAAAAAAATCCAGAGTAAATCCAAAGTTTTTTAAAAATCCAGATAAGATTCACATGTAGGCAAAAATGTGCACTCATTTTTAAAGTTTAACAAGAATTAAAAATTAAAAAGGACAAATCATGGCCTATTGAAAGAAAAATTTATTTTAATTTCCTGATAACTGCAAACCATACTTGCATGTGGTAAGAGTGGACAAATGTAGACTAATGCCATTCCATTCGTTTCACAGTATGACCCTAGAAATGGCATCCAAATTAGACAAATAGTCATAGATTTTAGAACAGAAGGGGTCAGTATGTGTCACCTACTTGGATCTTTTGCCTAACAGAGGTGAAACAAGCTTGCTTAGTATCTGACACAAGGAGCCTAGACCTTCTGTTTAAGCTGTAACATATTTATCTACAAAATGCTAAACCTTAATTTAAAATTGTGGCTGGTGAACTTTCTGTTGCGTGGTTTTAGATCGACTTTTTTAAATAGCCATGGTTTTTAAATGCCTACCTCACTGTTGGTTTTGGTTTGACCATTGGCTCTATCAGCTCTTTCTCTGCTGGCTGAAGAGCTGTGGACTATTAGAAATTCCTCTTTGTAGATATTAGTCTCATTGCTGCTCTTGCGGTTTGGCTTTGTGTGTGCTTTGCACTTTTGACAGTGCCAGAGTGCCCCCCACCTACGAGGCTGCTGCATTGCCCCAAGCACTCAGGAGGGACTCACCAGTCAGAGCCTGCACTCTTTGCTGACAAACGGCTTGAAGGAAAACCCTGAATACTGTTTAAAAGAAGTACCTTGAACTTTTACAAGATCTGCTTAAATCTGACCATAAATATCCCATTAATATTAGAACAGCACAAGAAATGGTGCAAATGTTAAAGACTATTTTTTTTTTTTGCATCAAACAATTTTCCCAGAGTATAATTATGCAATTATTAAGTAATAAAGTTTTAAGCTGGTACACACCTATAACTTCCTTATACTTTTTCTATTAAAACAAAATGCCCTTAAGCTTTCCACTTTGTTTTATATCCACTTCATTTCCCAGAATAAATAAAGGTTAGTCATTCTTTATAATGTCACGCAGGTAGGAACATAGGCCTGACTGAATATCATCACAATCATAAAGGTAGAGCCATATAGTACTTCCAGTCTATTTTTGTAAGACTAACAAATTTTCAACAAAGTTCTTGACTCTCTGCATTACGTAACACAAGAAACTAAAAATTCAGTGTCAGAACACTCACGGTCATGTTTGTATTTGTATAAAGAAATGTAACTCCCTTGATTTCAGTACAAAAGTTAGGTTGAACCAGTTAAGCATCTGGGTTTATGCATCTGAGATAACATTCTATTGTGGAGGCAGTACTATACCACCTAATTTTAAGAAAGGCTGAAACTGATTACCAGGGTCACTGTTCTTTATTTACCGGTTTTATGAGACCAGAATTTTAAAACCTTAGTGTTTATGGGCAATGCATGAGCGTCCACCGATGCTTTATAAGCCTAATTGTATGAATCTCAGCTCAGGGCTTTGGTTCACACAAGTCCCAAAGGCAGCCTTCCAGTTTCATTTTATTTTTTTCCCTAGACGGCAATAACATTCTTTCTGGGTTCCATCTTACATCACACAACTATCTTGAAGCTTATCGTGTACTGATCTGTGTCATTTAGGAAATGTTGCTTTCATCTGAGAACTCATAATATTCAGTCAGTGTGTGCCATTCATAACCAAATAGCCTCTGCTCTTCATTGTTCTTTTAATTAATGATTGTTGATTGGTTTGACTTGCTGCACATTGTTGCCAGGCATGATCAAAGAAAATCGAAGATTAATCTGCTAAACTAGATGTCAGATTAGTAAATTCCTCTATGCTATTACAAAGATTTTTCTCCCTCAGTAAAGGCCTGTCAGGGGCTGATGGCTTGGCTATACCTCTGAAAGGTCAGTACAAAGGTCAGGCCCTGAAAACATGCACACATTAATGCAATAAAGCATGATGACTCATTTATATCCAGTTTATAACTCCAAGGACTCTTTCATGAATGCTGGGAAAAAGAAAATTTACTTCAACTGCTTTTGAATACAGTTGAAGAAAGAATTTATACCCTATCATGTTGTGAATACATTTGGGTTTTTCCAGGGTCAGTAGCAAAATCAATCAATCTAAGCCAGAGAACAGCGTGTTTTAGGTGTCTTTTTCTCAGCTAGCATGTCTCCATTATTTCTATGTAACCCCTTTAGCCAGGACTTGATTGACAATAAGGACGACCAGGCTTGAATTTAAAAAAGTAACTAATAAATGGTGAGCTAATGTCCCAACAGTTAGTCAAATTTATGAAGGTTTATGGTTGGAACATCTAATTTTCTCCATTTATAAAATGTCTTTTATGAAAGGGACTCCTCCCAAAAACCACAAACCAAAAAAACCCCCAAAACCCTAAACAAACAAACAAACAAAAACCCAAAAAAACAAACCAAAACACACACCAGCAAAAGGCATAAACACTGTAACATGCGTATAACTATTTTCTAACCCCATCCTTTGGCACAGCTTTCCTGTAGACCCCTAGTTACTCCCTGTCTTCTACAACTTGCAGTCTGGGACAGTCAAACCCTGCTAGATAACAAGGCTGGATTTCATCTGCTGCTGATCCTGGGGCACAAGCTGCTTTCATCTGCCTCGGCATGCTACAAATCCTCCCTTTCTCTGCTTGCCACTTCATTAGCCACTGCAGTTTTGGTGTTCAGCTCTTAGCCAGAAAGCAGGGAGTTTGAGCTTTAACACAGTCCTTCTGCTTAATAGCTAAAAGATGTTTAAATGAATCTCCTGTTTTCATCCGTTCTTTCATTGATAACATCTGCATCGCAGTGCTGGAAGCGATTGGTGGAAATGAAGGACTGAAATCATTCCCCCCAGTGACATAGATGTAGTAGGTCGACTGGGCTTCTTTCTTTCACTTTATGAAATGCTTCCTTATCTCCAGAAATACCTTTTTAGCAGGAGAAAAATCAATAGACATGTTTCAGGCCTGCCCACTGGGCCCTTTCATTTGTCTCATTTTGACCATGTGTCTACAGAATGAGTCTCCATTTTGGCCTCTTCCCTGGTGCAGAACAGCTTTCGTGACGCTGGCAGCACTGAAGTATATGGATGCTTTTGCTGCTAGACCTCTCTCACAAAGGTTATACCTTACCTAGTTTTGCTTAAGTTTAGGGTTGCTTTCTGCCCTTCCCCCTTTTTTATTTTTAAACCTGAGTGCTTCTGTTCCATACCATTACTGTCTGCAGTAGTCAGGATAAGCAGTGATATCAGATATTTTTAAGAGACCTCAGGCTAATAATCACAAGTGGATAACAGTGTTTTAAGAAACTTTTCAGAGGTTATTTGTGACCACTGTATCTTCTGAGTTGGTTTATGTTTAGTTAGGGAAAGTTTTTACTGATTCTGCATAAAACTGAATATTTGAAATACCACAATAGAATTTCCTAATTGCCTTTGATATTAGTTCATCACACATGGTCATCAGATTAAATACCATTATTTCTGCTATATACCTTTATTTCTATCAAATGCTCATAAAAACTTTTCAGTTTGAAGGTCAAGGAAGAAAAACTGTTAGCTCAGGATTTATCAAGTTGCACACCTCAGTTGCCTGTTAAACTTCTAAACCATTATTAATTTTTCCTCCTGCTCCTTGAAGAACTTCTGGATATGTTAATTTTTGCAGTGTAATTAGCTTTCTATGGTGAACAAAACTTTTCCAAAACATCAGGGTAGGCAACAGATTCATTAAATGGCAAAAAATGCATAAAACAAAGACATCTTTTTTTTGTAAGGGAATGTATGGCTCAGGCTAATATTGAAGGAACATCATAGTTGGAAAAGTGGAAAACAAATACCATTCTTTCATCTTTTCAATTTATGGCAGATTTATTTAATTAGAAATGTTGTTTCTCCAGAGAGTTGTTGATTCTCTGCCTTTAGAGCACTGTTGTTTGGTTTATGTCAGTCCATAATGCACAACACAAGTAGAAGATTTAGCTCAGTCTAAAACTGGGAAAAGAACAGTATCATCTCTTGACTTACATTTTTTTACAGGCCACAGTATTTCCACAGGCCATAGTACTTAAATGCTCCAAGGATAGTATATGGTTTCCTGTAAATCTGCAAACTGAACTGAGGTCATTTTTCACCTGAACTTTTCCGGGCCTGTCAGCATATTGCTGGAGTTTCCTTAAGACAAAAGAAAAAACAGAGCAGCTGAAAATAATTAATATTGAACTTGACACATCAAAAATGTAATTTGTCACTTATGATTAAAGCCTTTATCTTTAGTTCTATTTTTATACTCATCATGGGTCTCCCTTAGCTATCATTAGGCTCCACATGGTTGGAGTTAGTTTGACCTTTGATCCATCATCATAGACAAAGGGATCTGTTGCTGCTAAATTGGAGCCCAAGCTAGTCAGCAACAGTATAGATCAACAAATGTAAGCTTGGTTAATAACAGTAATGATCAGCTTAACTCCTCTGTTTGTTTTTTAAGTGTCTGTGGCTAACATAGATGCTGATCTGCAAAAGAAAGTTTAGATTAATAACAAATTTAGCATTAGGAATTCACATTGTGATAATTTGTTCTGATATGAAAAGATGATGCAAGTGATATATATATATAATATTTTCAGTATGCTTATATGCTATTCAGTTGAGAAAATATAGTGATAGTTTTACAAACTTTCTATTGTTTTTCCCTTTCTCTGAAGCCTTTCAGAAGTTTGCTGACTGCTACAGATATTGTGGTTGCTTGTTTTTTAAGCACAAGGAACTGAAATGTTTGACACATCAGTGACCTACGATATTGTTGCTCTACTACCACATTACCTTCTTGCTTATTGTTGTAAACTCATTCTGTCAGACTGTATACAAACTCAAGCAATGCATAAAATATGATAAATGGATGTTTTTGGTACCACTATGTATTTTTTCAGTACAGGTATGTGTAGCTGACAGACAGCAATATTTTTACGGGTAACTGTAAGTGGTGTCTTTTCAGAAGCAAACCCATTATTTAATTAACTGTTCTGTCACACAGAAAGGCTCAGATTGCAGTAGTAAGTCACACTGCCTGTTGTTTCAACTGATTTCAGTATCTCAATTAAGCCCAGACTATGTGTTCTGTGGTGGAGTTTATTGTGGACGTGACGTGAAACTCTTATTTCCTGACCCTGTGTGCTTACTGAACCTGTCCCATTGCTTTCCACAATAATACAATCCTAAGCCAAGCCCTAGCTTGGCCTCTGTTAAGTAAAGCTCCCTTGTGAATAGAGTGAGGTCTATTAGATTTGTAGTCCTATTATTAAGTATTTTTGTGGCAACAACTTCATTATTCTAAGGTCATTAACACACTTCCTCTTTTACTGCAACTGATTGTGGGTTGAAGTCATTATTTTAGGCATCTACACTTCTGTTTATCAACACCTGGCCATAAATAGCCTGCAGTTTCTGGAAGCTGGAACATTAGCTAGCAGAGTTATTGTTCAGGAGACTCCCTTGCACTGGCTTCAGCAAACAGCTCTGTGCATGAAGCACTGTTCGTATGGAAGATCTGGTGACAAAACCTCTGAATCTGAGCATTTGAAGACTGAGAGCACTGAAGCGCCGTTGTGTTTCCTTGATCTGCGTAAACACAGGTGCTATTTTCTCAGCAGTTACCCCTGAATGAGCCGCAGAGCTTGGCCTCTGTTTTACGGTGCATGTCCCACTGAGACATCAGCAAGAATCTAAGGACATTAGGCTATGTCACCCTGTCCTTTTGCTCCAACAGTTAAGGCATAACTTACTCTCGTTTTAAGTTCATTTTGGTAGTTTGTAAGAAGGTTTCAGTGTCGCATTTACCTCATTGATGTGAATCTGCAATTCTTCACGTTTAAAAGGGAGACAAAGCGCCGATAGATGAATAAGTAAAAAAGTTTTTCTCTCTGACTTTTAGATTTTCATTTGTTTTATGACTTCGTGAATCTGAATTTGTGTGGCAGCACCTTTTCCCTGTACTTATGTATTCATTTCCTAGGGAACATTGCTGTGAGCTCATTAGTGCTTGAGTCAGTATTTCCACCACCATTTCTTGTATCAATCCAAATAACTTGGAATGACTTGGTAATGTCTAGTTTAATCTTCAGGCGTCCCCAAAGAAGGCCAGTGTGAATTTAGAGTGAGGGCAAGGACTGCAGGTTTCTGACACATCATAATACTTCAAGCATTTTAAACTACTATTAATAATTTTGGTCAAAATCCTCTAGGATATTTGTCATAGGCCAGGCTCTTTCTGACTTCTCTTTCTGCCCCCTGGCTTAGGAAAAAAAAAAATAAAAAAAAAATATATATATATATATAAGGTATGGTAAAGCTCTCTTTTAATAAGTTGGTCCCATAGCCCTCACAAAACCATAGGATTTCTTCAGTAATGGTCCTGCCCGTACTTGCTTGCAGAAGTGCTGTTGGAGTGTTTTAGCCATTTCTGGACAATACCATGCCATATAAGAGTAATGGAAAAATACTAAAACACGAGAAAATTTCTCCTTCTGTGATAAAAATGCTGTCCATCTGGAAGGAGAAAGAGCTTAAGACTTAAATATCAGACCCTAATCCCATCCTACTTCTTTCTCATCCTGCTGCTGTTCTGGTTTTCGTTTTGTGGTTCTTATAATTTTGTCATGAAAAATCAGTAGTGTTAACAGGTCTTTGACAAAATGTAATTGCTCACCACTGAGTTATTTAAATTTTTATTAATGAGATCTGTAAAATAGGTAACTTTAATAATCACCTTTCCTCTATGCGCTCCCCTTTCTCCCCCCCTCCAAAAAAACCCCAACAAACAAAAAAAGAAGAGACTAATGCCACACCAGTCTCTCCTGCATTTTGATTAATTTAATGCTTTGCTACTGTAGGTTTTAGATTTATTGTTATTTTATTTTAGGTCTTCTGCTGAGCCTGTTTCCCACTTCTGTGACATCAGTGAGTCAACTGGAGAAATAAGGTACTATTTGATATTTTAGTAGTATCTAAAAGATGGTGTACTTTAAGTTTTCATTATTTTATATTTCTTAACAAATAAAGTTTAAGTAAGTTATTTATGAGGAAAAGATCCAAGTAAAAAGAAAGTGGTCAGAGGATATAACTCTTATCCATTCTAGTTTTACCAATGGTAGGCCTTATATAAAGATAATATTTGCCAAGTTTTCAGCTGTTAAACTATGATTGCAAAAAATGTTGTGCAGTGAAGCATATAATGAACAATAAAGCCAGCTAAACATATTTTTTTACTATTTTTATAATATTATTCAGGTACAATAAGAAGTCAAAATGAACCTGAAAGTTTCCATTAAAAAAACCCCTCTTGTACCTTCTCTCCCCTCCCCGAGTGGTGACAATTTTCCTTGGGTAAAAAATTGAGTCATAATTCTTAAACAATAAAGTATGAAGTTTTCTCTCATAACCAGCACAGTTTGTTTGAAGTCACATGTGGTTGCACTTCACTTGTGTGAGTGTGCTTAGCACTTACTCAGCTTTGGAAGTGCAGTTCCAGTTTCATATCAATAAAACTGATCGTTGCCCACTGGTGATTTTTAAAATAAACACATTTCAGTTAAATTTGTTTTGTTCTCTCCTTCCTGCAATGTGAATTTCTCCATTTTGGTCTCTTTACTCCTGAAAAGGGCGTTAACGTGCTGCTTTGGCAACTGATGTTGCAGTCTCCATTTTCACAGCGAAATTGCCAAAGTTATAACATATAGAACAGGCATGTCAGTCTGCAAATAGTTAAATAAGCCAGATACTGAAATACTTTGCCCTGAGTGCAAAAATAAAGTGGTTTTCCAAGTTGGGCCGTGGTAGCCCCACTGCTGCCTTCACTGAGCATGTCATTTTGGAAATGGTGGTAAGGTGGAGCCAGTGGCAGCTGGTGAGGTACATCTGTGCAGGCCAGGGGAGACTGATCATCTCTCTCCCTCTGTGACTGGGTCTAGTAGGTACCTGTTTTAAACATGTTGGGTGCTGTGATGTTCCTCCTCTGAGCTCTCTGCTGCCCTGCTGCCTCAGGTGGCTCCACCAATAACCTTAATGAGCTTTTTGTGCACCTAAAGGGTGGCTCTGGCTCACGGATCTTGAGTCCAGTTTTGAGTTCTCTTACTGACTGTAGTGAGGAGAGAAGGAGAATTTGAAGAAGCGTACTGAGGTATTTCATGGCCTTAGATATTTGTGCTACATCTTACAAAAATACTGCTTGTGAGTGCTGGTTATCATGCTCTTCCTGGAACACGCTGAAAAGAGCTCGTGGCTTAATGCCATCATGAATGAAAAAATTCATTAAAGAACTGCTGCCTTTTTTTCTCTCCTATTTCTTTCATTCTTCCTTTGTTTTTATCCTGTTTGTTTGTGTGGCTGTTTTTTTTTATTTTGGTAAATTTTTTTGCTTGTTTGTTTGGTTTTTTTTGTGGGTTTGTTTGTTTGTTTTGTCTGTTTTTTTTTTTTTTTCATTTGGTTTGGTTTTTTTGGGTTACAAATAGTTTTGTTTGCTTTCATTACCAAATTACAAAACAAAACTTTAAATATACAGTTTGTACAGGAAGCAATTGAGAGACTAAATGTTTTTCTCTTGCTAGCTCGATAGTTATGTCTTGTCTGGCAAAACAGCAGTTGCAATGCATATTTGTGTAGGAGGTTAAATCTGATGTCAGTGGTTTCTAACTGAAAGTTACAATATCTTCCTATGATAGTTACAGTACCATTAATAAAAAAAAAAAAAGAGCTTTTGCTGTAAATCTCTCAGTAGGTTTATTTCTCTGAAGGGAACAGTATCCTTTCTTACTCATAGATTTGTTCTTGTTTGAACAGAACAATCAGCAAGAAGTTTCACAGTTGTAAATGGAGGGTAAAAAAGGAGAAGAAAAAATACAGACCTCTGAGTGTTTCTCAGGTGCAAATAAAATGTATCGCTGCTAGTGGGCATCTTTATTACATCAAGTTCTGACCTGAACGAACCATGCTGGCGTTAAAATATGTAAGTGGATGCAGTGCTCTTCCCAAATGGGAATTGTAATTCTAACTTTTTTTATAGGCCTTTTTTATATGGGAGTCTCTTCTCTGTATGAACAGTTGCTGAAGTTGAGCCTTCTTCCAGAGTTCCCAGGCGGCAGTGAAGTAGCTGTTGTGGGGTGACTGTGCTGTGTGTATTTAACTTGATCTTGGCTTCTAGTACGGAAAATGCATCCATAGACTTCCTGGAGAAAGCATGGGGAGAATAAAGAGGCTGAACAAAATTCATAGGAACTAAATGAAGAGCTGTATAAACTGGCATTAGGAAAGCTGAAGAAGGTGTCTGCCTTTTATCTATCTTCTTTTTAGAGCTTTGATAGCTACTTACAGGCAGGGTAGAAGGAACACATGTAGCACCTAGAGAGTGCATCCTGTCATTGTGAATTGAAATTTCTACCCTGGAACCTCACAGTAAGCTATTCTTCATGCTATAATAATCCGTATTATACAAGGCTTGATCAAGACTTTCAGCTTCCTATAATGTCTCAGCTGATCTCCACAAAGTCAATCATCTGTCATTTAAAGTGAGAACAAGAACTTTTCAAGGAACTATTTCAGATGGTGTAAATAATTGCTTTGGTTTGACAGTAAATTACAGACAATAGGGATGTTTGCCTTCAAATAATTCTGGAAAGCAGCATTTGTCTCAACAAGTTTGTCAGGCAGTGTCTATTGATTCATGATCTCAGACAAATAATGGAAGCAAATCCACAAGAAAACAAACATATACTAAGTGCATTGTGATTTTTCTGGTGATTTCAGAATAGGAAAGGTAAAATAGAAAGCAAAATGGGAAATAAAACATGGCAATCCTCAAAGCTGAAGCCAGGAAGTCAGAAAAGAGTAACCACATGCTGTTCACATGAAAATGTAATGTATCCAACTGTGTGAGTGGTTAACATCTACAGTCATATGAGAAATAGATGTCGCTGTAGAGCTTTTACTTGTGATTCAGATTTTTATTGTATTGTGCCTTTATGGTGTTTGCTAGCAAGCACAGATGAAAGGAAAATAAAGATGAGATTTCCTCAGGAAGTGGCTTTTTCTTCTTTTTCTTTCTCTCTTGTGGAGATTCCCCCCTGCCCCCAGCTCTGTTTTGATACTGTATACAATGAAGTTTTGCTATTTGCAATTGTGAGAGAAAAAGATTAGTGAGTCAGAAATAGTGGAAACACTGAGGGTGTTCTGGTTGGAGGCTGTATTGTCCTTTTAAAAGGAATGTGAGAAGGGAAATCCTAACCTCATCGAGGTCAATGACAACATTACCACTAACTTCTTTAGGATAAGGATAGCACCTTGTAGTTGGGAGCAAAGAGAAAGGCTTGGGGGGAAAGAGATGACAGCCAGAGATCTCATGTGTTCAGAGGGAACGAAAAACTAGGAGATAGGGGAGCAAAATGAAGCCCCAATAATCCAAGGGAAAATGGTTAGCAACCTGCTACACTACTTCGACATGTACAAGTCTATAAAGTCAGATGGGATCCACGCGAGGGTTCTGAGGGAGCTGGCAGAGGTGCTCACCAAGCCACTTTCAAATATTTATCAGTAGTCCTGGCTAACCAGGAAGGTCCCAGTTGACCAGAAGTTGGCAAATGTGATTCCCATCTACAAGAAGGGCCAGAAGGAGGATCCGTGGAACTACAGGCTTGTCAGTCTGACATCGATGCCAGGAAAGAAACTGGCACCTCCTGTCTTGAATAGGCATACTCTAGGTGGGTAAAGACCTGTCTGGATGTCCAGGCCCAAAGAGTTGTGGTGAACAAAGACAAATCCAATTGGCAACCAGTCATGAGTGGTGTTCCCTATGGCTCAGTATTGGGGCTGGTTCTGTTTAATTATCAATGATGTGGATGAGGGGATTGAGTGCACGCTCAGTAAGTTTGCAGATGACACCAAATTGAGTGGGAGTGTTGATCTGCTGGAAGGTAGAAAGGCTCTACAGAGGGATCTGGAGCAGCAGAATTGATGAACTGAGGCCAATTGTATGAGGTTCAACAAGGCCAAGTATTGGATCCTGCACTTGGGTTACAAGAACCCCAGGCAGAGCTACAGGGTCGAGGAAGAGTGTCTGGAAAGTTGCTTGATGGAAAAGGACCTGGGGGGATTGTTGATTGGCAGCTGGCTGAATATGAGCCAGCAGTGTGCCCAGGTGGCCAAAAGGGCCAACAGCATCCTAGTTTGTATCAGGAACAGCGTGGCCAGCAGGACTAGGACAGTGATCATCCCCCTGTACTTGGCACATACGAGGCCACACCTTGAAAATGGAATAGCGGCTGAGGGAACTGGGGCTGTTCAGCCTGGAAAAAAGAAGGCTGAGGGGACACCTTATTGCTCTCTACAACTACCTAAAACAAGGTTGTAGCATGGAGGGTGCTGGTCTTTTCTCCCAAGTAGCAAGTGATAGGACAAGAGGAAAGGACCTCAAGTTGTGCCAGGGGAGGTTTAGATTGGATATTAGGAAAAAATTCTTTATGGAAAGGGTTGTCAGGCATTGGAACAGGCTGCCCAGGGAGGTGGTGGAGTCATCATCCCTGGAGATGTTTAGAAGATGTAGAGATGAGGTCTTCAGGGATGTGGTTTATTGCCAAAGTTAGTGTAATGATTGGACTTGATGATCTTGAGGTACTCTTTCAATCAAAGTGATTCTATGATTCTGTGAAATGAACTTCACAGGGTCAGTATTTATTTCTAATGAGATGAGTAAGTAGGAAGCAGTTGAGTCACCACAATTTTTCTAAACTTTTCGGATTGAAAATCTACATTAAGAAAATATTACTGTTTTCTCCTTAAGTGAATAGTGCTTAAAATACTGAACAACTAAACAATCAATAAAACAAACAAGGAAGACTGAGCTTTTCAGGTCAATTTTTGTTTTTGTAACCCTCATATGGAAGACAGGCAATAGTAAAGCTAGGCATGGCAAGTATAATTGTAAGACATGTTTTCTTCAGCCTTTATCTTGAATTGATCTTCTGCAAAAAAAAGCAAGAGCAGGTTTTATTTACCAAGACTTGGAGTAGGTAACATTATTTTTATTCAGTTTTTAACTTGTTATCGGTAGCTTCAGGAACTGGATCTTCTTGGATGAGTGACAGGCTAGCTTGCTCAGAATTACCTGGTAACAAGTCAGAATTTATGTTTTTACAAACCTTCTGGAGATTCCCTATTGGAAAGATTACAAAATATCTAGGATTAAACAAAAATGATCCAGAGAGCTCCTCACCTTACTTTCTCAGGATTGTCAGGTACAGATTATAAAGGTGTTCTGATTTGGGGGTGTTTTCTCTTGGCAGTCTGTCACTTGTTACCATTAATTTTCTAATTTAATGATTTTACAAAAGCAACTCCTTTCTAGAAAGATACTCAGAACAATCATTGAAATTGAGTATATTCCTTTTTGCCTTTTACCAAATGAGAAAAAGCTACTTAAATTGTGTGCAAACTAAGAGGGTTTTTTTGGTCAGAAAAATCGTGTGCCTTGTTTTCACTATGAGTTTATCAGTATTTTTAGATTATGCTACCATGTCATATTATTGAGTACTTCTTTTTTGGCTTTTGCTTAAGGTAGAGTACATTTTAATCTTTTCTCTAATTCTGATTTGTTCTTCATTCTTTCAGAACATATGCAAAATAGAGGGTTTCATGTGGAATAGTTATGTTTCATCACAATTAAGTTCTTATGAAATAATTTATTTTTGTCCATGTTTGACACTGCTCTTTCTAGTCAAAAGGAGAGTGTGTTTCTGACTTCTGCACTGCATAATACACAACAGAACTAAAAATTATATACCATTCTCATTTACTGCAATAAAAGCCAATAGACACCGACACAGTTACTTTCTCAGTTTAAAAGTGACATTTTTGTATTTTCGTAAGAAAACACACAAATGTTTCAGAAGTCATTGCATATAGGAGCACTGATTGCTTTTATTGGACACTAAAGCTAAGAATAAGTAGCTTGTGAATCAGTGGCAAGAAGTTTTACTTCCTGATGTTTATTAACTCCTTCACTATTTGCCCCTGATGTAGGGCCCAGGAAAAACAGTTATTGTATAACTTAAATGCACCAGCCTGCTGAGCTATGGAGCCATTTTAACTTGGGTTCTCTAAACAAGACTAAGTGCAAAAAAGAAAGTGGTTTAAGGAATTTCTGCATAAATCACCATTTTGAACTCCGATAACCACTGAAAACTGTAGCATCTCTCAAATTATTAAAAAGCAATATTTTATTTTTTTTCTGTGAGTATATTTCATCATAAAAACACAGGACCAAAAAGGTATAAACTTTTACATGACATTGTCTCTAAGAACAATTAGTAGAAAGTCTTCAGAAGTTTCTTCAAATTAGCACAGTACTTTATTTTAATGACATAAGTAAGATTATAGCAAGTCAAACACTCAGGATGTTTCAGAAAAATGTGCTGATCTGTGAACCTTTCAAGAAAGGATTTTTACCTAAAGGCTATTCTCTCAAGATGATAGTAAATGACTCCTTTGTAGGATGGATATTTTTTAAAAAGCTGTGACACTCCATATATAATGATAATGAACTGTTTAAAAAAAAAATCTATGAAGTTTGGATAAACATTTAGACCTTAAGTTAGCCATTCATGTTATGCCACCTGTTTTAGATGGGAACATACAGGAAGAATTTATGTTCTGTTTGTAATTGTTTTTTGTCAAATGTATCCCTCTGTATCTGTGTTATAGCTTTAGAAGCATTTTCCACCTGTTTCTGAGCAATGTGGGAATGCAAGTGAGGTGGAAGAGTTGCTGTGAGTTACTCTTGGGTTGGGCCACTGTGCAACCATTGTCATTTTTCTATTGAACATTGTAGGAGAAATGTAGACATAGGGCTATTCAAATGCATGTCTAAACCTGAACTTGTGTAATTTGTGAACATATCTCTGTGGAACAGAAAATAGATATATACATAGTTTTAACTGAATGGTTAAATTCTTCTTAGATTCTGGGGTGTCGCAGTTTAACCCGAGCTAGCAATATAACCATGATAGCCACTCACTCCCTCCCTCTCACTCCACAAATAGGGAAGAGAATCAAAAGGGAAGGAAGAAACTTGGATTGAGATAAACACAGTTTAACAAAATAACAAAATACTAATACTAATATTTTATATATATATGTAAGATAGAAATAGAACATAAAACAAAAGGTACTCAATGCAATTCCCCATGAATTCCATCCACACCAAATAGCCAGTCCCAGGAAACAGCACCTGGTCCTGAACATCTGATCCCAAAGAGAGAAAAAAGGAAAAAAAGGCAGAAAGGCCCAAAGGCCTCTGCAAAACATCAGGATAACAAAGGCTGATTTAAACATCCCAAACAGAACTCACCTGAACAGGTCTCCAAGAGTGAAGAACCAGAGAGAGTGCTACCAGAAAATCCTGACTCTCCTTAAATCTGAAACATAACACTAATGGGTGGAGTACTCTTACTGATCAGACTGGACGTCAGTCAAACTCTGCCCCATCCATGTCTCCCTTCCTCGATGCCTCACAGCTGTGGGCAGAGTGCTCAGAGTGTCCTTGGTTCTCAGACCAGAGCAATTAAAAACATTAACTCTGTGCTGGGCTGTTGTTTTTGTTCTCAAACTAGGTCCAAATAATGACTGTACTACCTATGGAAAAGAGAGGTTTCTAACTGCATGAAGAAAATTAACTTATTTTCAGTCAAACCAGCACATGGGGACAGAAAGGAGGGGCAAGGTAGAATCTGTAACAAAAAGTGGATACAACTGTCTTAGGATGTGGACTAGGTACCAATGGTGCTGTTATACAAACATTTTTTAGAAAACCAACAAATAACTTTGAAAAATAGAAAGAGGAAGTACCAGGTGAAAATTTCTGCTGTTACTATGGAATGGAGGACAGGATTTCTTCTAGAAATCAGTCTTTCTCCAAATGTATTTTAATGTCATTTTGAAGATTTTCATTCTTTTATCTACTGTTCTGTCCATTCTATTTTTTTTATATTAATTTATAAAATATGAGGAAAATCTTCATATATACACACACAATCTTAATATCTTAGTCTGTGAGTTTCCTATTTGTCCAGCTCCTCTGGGTTGGGTCATTTTTGATTGCTGCTTTAGACAGTTTTCTAAAAGTAACTGGACTCTAAATAAGTCATGGACTTGCCTGCCATCATAGAGCAAAATCTAAGCTCACTGCCTGTAAACAACTTAAGAAACAAATGTTATCTTGTTTTCCTGACATAAGTTTATGTTATTGCTATATACTACTTTTGTCTTAGTTCTGTGCTCAAGGAAAGATTATCTTTTCATCAATCTTCGTGGGTTGTCTGATAAGGCTTGAGCTTGTGCTGCAACCTTTTCCAGTTAGTACAAAGGTAATAATATGGCCTTTTAATGTTTCATTAGCTTCCTGTTTTCATGGAACTTGTAGGTACTGTGCTTCTGGCAAAGCTGATTAAACCAGCAAATAAGTTCAGAAGTAGTTGAAAGGTAAGTGTTTTGTGGGACTAGATATATATTGTTTCCACCAGAAAGGGACTGAAAATTTAAATCCTTAGTACAGACTTTGGACAAACTGCAGGAAATATTCAGAATATATTAATTCATCTCAGTGCAGTTATTTTCTTACTGAAAAAAAATTAGAATAATAGATACTGTACTGTATGATATTACTAGGTCAGAATCATACAAACATCAGCATACAAGGAACTTCACTGACATAAATATTCTCTGTCAGTTTAATAGAGCAATGTAGGTGTATGTATGTTTGAAACTTATGAAGCTTACCTTTCACGAATACCTTCATATATAGCTCAGCTGTTGTCAAGCATTGGCTGCCCAGTTAAGTGGTGGCGACACCAGCCCTGGAGATATTTAAAAATGTGTAGATGAGGTTTAGTGGTGAACTTGGCAGTTAATGACTGGGCATGGTGATCTTAAAGGTCTTTTGCAACCTAAATGATTCTATGATTCTATGTAGTAGGGGCAATTAAAAACAACACAAACCTGACAAAACTGTTGTATGTTACTATAGTTAGTAGTATATTTAATTAATTTGTGTTGAAATTAACTTTTTCTTCTTGAGCTTTTCATTAATTGTTACATCTGGTTTGTATCTGTCAAGTGAATTTCTTCTGGAAAATAGCTTTTACATAGCTTTATTAAATATTCTGGAAGCATTGGGAGATTTGTATTTTATTTTCTTTTTTAAACTTCTTTCAAACACATCAAAAAACCAAATAATTTTAAACATGGAGACTGATTTAAATAAGTACATAAAGGCATATAGAAGGAAAGATTCACCATGATTTTTTTCATGTTTGAAGTAAAAATATTAGATAGATTACAGAACTTCTCTTATGTGAGAAAGAAGCTCTGTATCCTGAATTAGGAAGACCCTACATTCCTCAATCTGACTTGAATGCAAAACACTCTGTTAGGAGAAACTCTGGTATATACAAATAAATTGGAATATGGCTGAGAGAAAAACAAACAACAGAAAAAGTGCTGAATTCATGTCTTCCCATAGACTTGGTTCTTCAGTTTCCATCAGCACTGAAAGGAGCTCCAGTCTCCTATCTTCCTAGTCTAATGGAATTTCAATACAGCACATTGGCTGGCTCTGCTTTTTTTTATTTTTTATTTTTTCTTATCTCTGGGGCACCAAATTCAATATTTTTGTTTCTGTGTTTATTCCACTTCTAGTTATACTTCCACACTCTCTGTTCTAGGAAGAAACACGACCTCTGATTTAGAACTGTGAAGGCTAGAATAGAGAATAGCAATGGTGCTTTAACTTTTCTGTACATTTTAGGAACAAGTTTGAAAGCAAGAAAATACTATGAGAAGCAGATAAGAAACACAGTTTTCTTCCAGTGGGGAGGGATTTGCAAATTCAGCCTCTAGATCTGTAGTGAGTGCAAATCTCTCCTTCATGAACATATTGAGTCCAGGTGTGAGTCCAATCCTTCCTCTCATACAAGTTTCTCTTCACTGTTTGAACTTGAATGATGGTTGTCATCAAACTACTATTCCTCATTATTTAACAGGCCAGTCATTATCCAGACTGAAAAAGTTCAGATTTTTAGCTTGGCCAGTAAAACAACTCAGTGGTAACATTGCTGCCATATAACACTATTAAATTTATGTGTCTGTTCTCAGAGATAACACTAACAGCAACTTATTTGTAGCGTCATGTGTTCTACTTGATTTGAAGTTTCTGATTTTCTCTTTAAAAACAACAATACAGCCTTCAGGTATTTCTGAAGGAGTTGTATTAGTCATGGGGTGGGTTTTAGAGACATCAATATAAAAGAAAACAAAGTTGTTAACATAGTACGCATTTTTATTTTTCTAGAAGGATGTGAAATAGTGAGCCTCTCTGACCATGTGTTTTTCCCTGGAACATCACAGAAGTAATTTATTAAAATATGATGGGGGAAATTTTGGATACCTTTTTGTGCTGTGCTACAGGAAAACCCCAACTCTTCCTTTTTCTATCCCACTTCAGGACCTTGTTCAGGATTTAACATTTGTGGTTTTGCTAGAACTTCCTTTATTAGATCTTTTTTATGGTAATTTAACAGTATTAGATTAACACAGCATACAACGAAGAGGAATCTTTATCCTTATGCACTGTAATGTAACCTAAGCAGACAATGACTAGGTAAAGAAATTTATCTCATTGTTAATTCCTAGATAGCCACAGATTCATGAAGAATTTCAACATGCCTAACTTCACTGAAATGAGAGCTTTAGAATATAGCAACATGGCAATTTATACACAAGGCAGAAATCAACGCAGTGTATCATGCATTGTGTAAATTAAACCCTCTCAGTTTTCTCAGAATTACCTTCCTTCTCCCCAGTGGATGTCTGAAGTTGATAAATGCAAGGAATACAGGAACAAAATGCGCTGTATTTGTATCTGAAACAGACAGTTCATAACTGATACTGTTTTCTCACTTTCCAAGATTACTTTTTAAAAAATAGGTGGCAGGGAGGAATGTCTTTCTGAACAACAGATAGATTAAAAAAAATCATATATGTGTATATGTATATACACTTTACCTTGAAAAAAAGAGCTTCTATAACATAAGAACAAACCTTTGACTGATCTAGTACATTTATGACAAACTTTTGATAATTTTGGTTTAGTGTTTTAAACCTCTGACTTTCAAAATATTTTTGTTACTAAAATTCACTATTCAAATGTCATTAAACCCTTATTTTTGGAGAATATGTTCTTAATATTTTGCTGAAGGAAAAACGTGCTATAGAGTTTTCCTACTAAGCTTGGGAGGTTGTTCCTCGTTAACCCTCATCAAGAAATTTTATGAAGTAACTTTATTTTTGTGAGAAGAACTTTGCTATTGCTGCACAGTCTTCCTCCCTCTAGGTTTTTGTTCTGTTTAAAAATGACAGTATATAGATATTTTTTTTTCCTATCAAAAGTACATATCATTCCTTTGTTCATAACAAGTAATTTCATGGACTTTTATTTATAAATAACCACCACAATGACTCTCAACTTCTGAGGGCTGAAAGCATTTTTTCCTTTTCAAATTGTTTGCAGTTGCTTCTCACAGGTGTTTAAAAATCATGATAGTTTTATTGACTGGAAATACCATGTCAACTCAGAGAGTCTAACAGCTAAAGAGACTTAGTGAACTTTTTCTTAGCCCAGAGTTTTCTTTCGGATACTTAAGCACTGCCAAATATTTACCAAGGACACCTATTGCTTTCTCCTATCAGTCACGTGGGAACAGTCAGTACATTGAAAATGGAACAGGCTGTAACAAGCCAAGGTGCAGATATGCACTGCAAATTTGTTTTAAGGTCAGGCTGAGTGACAATCAACACTCTGAGATTTAGGCCACAGCAGAAACTGTCTGGTTCCAAGGAAGGTTTAGTTGTGGTTTTCTTGTTGTCATCATTTTGAGGTTTTCTGACTCCAAATCGCAGTTTGAGTATTTTGCCATAGGGAATGGCAAAAATTTTGCCACTTGGGCCTTCATTTCACAGGTATAGCTGTTGTAAAATTTCAGCTATTTAAACAGTTAGGAAAAAATTAAGTTTCTCTTTTTTTTTTTCCTCTTTTTTTTTTTTTTTAAATTAGTTTATTTACTTATTTTTTTTTTAATTTTTTTTTTTTTATTCTCTTAGAAAGCAAACCTTACAGACTTGAACCGATATCTCTGAATGTTATACATTTAAATGCATGTTTCTGTTTTGTCTCTTTCCTGGAGGATTCACAATTCCAATGGCAGAAACCAGAGGTTGTATGTTGTGTCAGCAACCAATAACTGAATCATCAGGCAGAGCAGATATCATCAGCCATGGCAGATGGACGTGGCCCTTACGTCAGAGCATCTCATCACAGTAAAGCCTGTTTCAAAATTCACATTATTTTTGAAAGGGCACCACTTTTTATCCCCTATGATAATTATCTTCTCTTTCAAGTATACTGAGACAGAAAGGTTTGAAGTGAGACTAGAACTGTGAGAAGTAGGTAAATTCTGGATAACATCTGTATCTCATTTGCATAAGAAAGAAAATATTGTTAAGAGACAAACTGTAAAAAATAACCTGTCATGTAGCCAGAGACTGAAATGATTGAAGGTAATAAAGTACTATATTTTGAGCTAGCTAACATGATCCCCCTCCAATGGCAATTTACTCTGATACTGCATTCGGATTTTGTGGATGAAACCTGTTCCTCTGCAAGTGTTGTGTGTACAAGAGATTCAGTGGAATTGTTTCAATATCTATGGAAATAATTATGTTTTTTGACCTCAGCTATGTCACATACAGCATGCTCTGCACTCCCAGTAGGCTCAGCACCTTGCTATATAAGCTCTTTAACAATATGCCTCTCTATCTTGACGTAATCTCTTACTAAATGCGACCATCCAGTGATATGCTGGGTGTCCAAGTTGTCAGCCAGTCAGTGTGCTCTGACCACAGGAACTAAATACTGGCTAGTTGAAAATTTCTACTTTAAAACCATGTGGTTCATAATGCTTCAGGCAAAGGATAATTTCCATAATGTTTAGGGTGAGAGCTCTCTGCTATTCCACAGTTGGAGTGCACTTTATTTTGCTTGTGAGCTGATGTAAAATGTGCCATATTGGAAAAAAAAAAAAAAAAAAAAATCCCCATTCATAGACCAGTTTTCATCTTTCAGAAGGCTACAATTTACCTTTTTAGTATGCCATATCCAGTAATTACATTTACTACTTGTAGTCAAAGCAGTTTAACTATACTTTTGAACCGAGAGGAAGTATCATTATCATATTCTCCTTGAATTTAAAATTTCACAATTTTTTAAAATTAAAATATTAGCTCATTCTAAAGTTGTTTGATTAACTAAGAATATTTAATTATTTCCTTATTCCATTTTAGAATAAAATATTTTTAAAAATGTAAGACTTGTTAAATGTCAAATGGCTGTAGCTGCTAGTTGGTGACAAACTCTCTATGCAATACTATCTTCATGTCATTTAATGGATCTTCTAGTATAAGTAATGTGGATCACATAGCTTTCTGGACTTTATTTGCTTTAATAACAGCTTATACTAAATGTCACTGGAGGAATGAAGAAAAATCATGATCATCAATTCACTGAACTAACATTAAATTCTTTAAAAAATTCCTGTATATTTGGAACTCACATGCCGAGCTCCACTGAGCGTTTGCTTAGAGCCATTCATGCTCCTTCTCTGCAGAGTGCACACACCAACTGCTTGAGACAAACTTTTGCTTGTTTTGAAGTTGCCTCTGTTCCCAAATAAATATTTATACTGGCACTTACTCCAGTTGTTTACCAGCCATTCACAGATTGGACTGCATTTGGAGAATTAATTGCCTTACATAAAGATGCTGTTTATTCTTTGACAGCATGTTTCTGCATTGCCCCTCTAGATGGCATTTCTAAAAAAAATTCCAGATAGAAACACGCAAGATACTTTCATATTGCCCAATAGCTTTACAAATAGATGCTTTTCCATGATTCATAGTGATCCCTATGTGCACCTCTGAGTTGATGTTAAAAGAAAATAATGCTTATGTAGAATTAGATGATTATTAGATAAGAATATCTTATGTGGCTTCCTAGTGTGGTGGGTTTTTTCACATTTACAAGAAAGTTGTAAGCAGAGGACACTAATGAATCACTCCTCAGTCGACAAACCACAAATCTCAGTGCAATGTACCTGAAATTTGACTCTGTGGTTTAAGGTAAAACATCCTCTTAGATACAGAAGCACAACTTGTTCAAACCTGCAGGAGCCAGAGCATGGCAATGAAAACTTTCTCATGGTGTGGAACAATAGAGAACCACTTCAGCCATTGCTGTAGCCTGCAGGCTACAGGAGATGAGGAGTCCTACTCCTGTTCTTCTCCTTTGCACTCTGTACTACTAGGTACAAAATACAAGAAGTCAGCCCTCTGTGGCTTGTCTCATGATTGGATTGGGTAAGATAATTTTGATGCATTTCCCCCCTAGGTTCTAAACATGCCCTGGCTCTGGTTCTAAACATTTTTGGCTTTCTCAAGCAAAATGATCATCTGTTATAACATCATTGCTTGTTAAGGCTTTCTTTAAATTTCCTTTTAAAAATAAGGTAATCAGAGAGTCAGCTTTGGCATCTATGCTCACAGCTTGTCCCTGTAAGGAATTCTTTTAGATGGATATTCCGTACCTGTCAAGGTAGCACCATCAACCCTGGGTTTTTGTTCTTGAAATGCTGGATAACCTTTGGTGTTTTTCCTAAATAGTTACCCAACAGAAGAGACTGTTGGTTATTAATATGTTTCATGCCTCTTAAAAACCATAGTGTAGTGTACTAGAGAGCTTTTAATGGGCAGTGTAATAAAAAGTGGAATCTTTTCTCAGTGGAAGATAATAGTCCAAATTACAATATTACCCAATAAGGCTGTAAGCTGCTGGCAGTGTTCAGCTTCTCTGCTGGAATAAAGGAAATCTGGAAGGGCATCTGTTGTAACATGAACCAAGCTCCTCCTTGCTTTAGCAGCCATGTAGTTAGCAGAGTTATGAATGTATGAATGCTGCTCATCTGACCCAAGCTGAGAAACATAGAGTTAAAACTCATATCATGGGCTTCAGTCAGCCTTGAATTTTGGCGTTTTATGAAAAAGTGATGTAAAATACCATCTGTATCTTTCAACAAAGCTGAATGAAGGAGAAGCAGATTAACAGATTATGAAAAGAGTATGTGCATGCTTGGATTGCTTTTGTAGTACTAATACTGCAGTCATGAAAGTCTCCTCTTTTGACTTGTTTGAGGCTAAAAGACCCTTAGCAGACTAGCTGAGCAATTTGTGTGGGGACCCATCCTTCCAGTAAAGCTTTTTAGCACGAGGACCTTTCTTCTATATGAGAGTAGAACATGACATAGGAAGACAAGCTATTTCCATTTAATTATCACCTGTAGCAGCTGCTGGGCATAAGAGGGATTGGGGATCTACATGTCAGACCTGGTCCATTTCTGAGATAAACACACATTTCCTAAGAAACAGCAACAAGCAAATTGCTTTATAAAATAGCAAGAGAGGAAAGAAAGATATTAGGTATTGTTGGATTTTCTTATGATGTCTGCTTTCTTGGGTGTCTTTTGATCAACCAGCAGGTGAAGGAAACTTTTTCAAAAGCAGACAATGATAACGCTCAGTTATGAATCATTCCATTAGTCTGCTGTGAGGGTTGGTTTGTTGTAAATTGTCAGGCAATAATTTTTGTCACAGTCCTCTGACTTTTTCTCTTGTTTGCTTTCTAGAGTTTACAAAGTAATTTAATTATTTTCTCTAAGTCTTTTCATAATATAAAACATCTAGTAAAATGACCATATAACTTACAAAGGATGTGATGCGGTTTGATTTTAGTTCAGTTCTGTTTGTTTTTTGGGCACATATGTATGTGTGGTGTGGTAGTTGTTGTTGTTGTTGTTTTTCCTGATTGTTTTTTTTGGGGGGTGGTTTTTGTTTGTGTTTTTTTTACTTGTTTGTTTGTTTGTTTCCAAAAATAATTAATTTTTTCTTAACTGTTCACAAAGTTTAATGAAAGCTTGACGTTTGAGTCATGGGCACTTCCCACTTTTATAAAGATTCTTATTTGAAAATGTAAAATTCCAGCATTACGGAGATGGTATAATTTTGTCTACTGAAGTTTGATTTTTCTCTGAACAGTTACTTCATTTTGAATATGAAGTGTTTGTCTGGGTACTAGCCATTTTTCACAGTCCCAGACAACCCAAAGATTTAAGAGGTGATGTTACTTTCGTAAACATCCACTGCTTTATGTATACCTTGTTTTACCCCGTGCGCTGCCATAAAAGAAAGATACATACAGTGTTACTTCCAAAGGAAGAAATATTTTTCCCTTATCTTTCCAGGCCTGTAAAAGTAACCCTAGAGATATTTTAAAGAAGATTATAGTGCGTCCCACTGCAGACTTCAAATGTAGTTAACAGATGGCATGCTATCTGTTAAAGTGGAATTGGCTGTATATGCTATACCATGTGAACTTCGTGCAAGTGGATCACTTTCATGGACAGAGTAGGTAGCAAAGGGTAGCTCTGTGAATATACTCAGATCTCTGGAATAACTTACTTAGAGGTGTTAGAGAAAGAAGCACATCAAAGCAAAATCACACCTGGTGTTTCTTACTATGGAAAATATTAGAGATTAAGAGGCAAAAATGAAAGCCTCATTAGTGGGCTTTCTATGCATCCTCAATATTTCCTGCCTGATGCTGAAGATTATGTAAATTTTTATTTTGGTACTAAAAGCACAAAATGCTTAGTTCATTAGCGCTAACTGCTAATGATGGTGATTTGAAAAAGGATATCAACCAGAGATTCACTTTGAGGCAGAAAGAACAGAGAACAGTGAGCCGTGCACACTGAATAACCCTTTTTGAGTAAGTTGCTGCTTAGCATCCAGGGAGTTTTATTTAGGAATTTCAGTGTTGCTCAAAGGTATTTACCCCATGGCCTGAAAAATAATCTTCCAGGAATGACGGAATGGATTTGGGGATCACACACCCACAGAAATGGAAGTAAGGAAATTTAAAATAGTGGAATGAACTGGATCTTTAATAGGCACAGACTTCTGTTCTCAAGCTATCTTAAGAAGAATTTAAGGGTTAATTGGAACTATCACTTTGTCACATACCAAGAAAAGTTAGAAGGACAATTTTTTCTTTCTTGCAACTTGAAATTTCAGCGATCATTTGTATATTTGGTTGTTTATCAACATCGTGAAAATACTCCTTACATCCTCCTTGCCCTCCCGAGCCAGCATTCCCGATATGCTCTTTATAGCCCAAATGCCTCAACTGAATCCCAGGCAATCTGAAACCAACCAAAAAAGTTACATTCGTTGCAGGGGGATTTGGATCCAGCCCAGCAACAAGAACATTGCAAATTAGGAATGATGTGGAAAAGTGGGTGTCATGACAGAAATATGTGCGTGGGTGCTTGTGTGAAACCTGTACACAATATGCTTGTGCTATGCCTTTCCAGCTGTTTTTTTCTTTTTAGCTGCTTATATAAAATGAATGCAATTAGAACATTTAATATGAATTTCATTACTGTTTTCATAAAAAAAAAAATAAAAATGGAGAAACTGTATGAAGATTTGTTTTCTCTTATTCTCCAAAAGCAGGCAGAATTTGAATGCAGGGAACAATTTGAAATACTCTCGAGAGACCCACTGGAATATAATCTTTTCAAGAGAAAAACTGAAGTGCAGAACTGAGCTGTACCATTTGAAAAGGTTTCACACTGAATTGCTCAGTGCATGCTATGTGCAATTAGTGCTCACTGGCCGAGTGATTATTTACACAATAAATCAAGATTTGGCCAAACAAATTCCTCTTCATGTCGCCAATATACTTTGTTGGCCGCGTCTTTCTGGCTTCATCCTAAACTCCCCCTCCCTTGGACGCCCTGTTTTCTTTTTTTTGTTCTGAAAGGTCTTCCTAATGCCTCAGTGTGTGCTGACAGCACCAGGCATTCATTACTGGAAGACTCGCTGTCGAGACAATGAAACTGTGCAGGGCTGGATGGCCTTGTCACTATCTTCTTCAGAGTCTGCCGTCAATATGGGAAAAGTTCTCTAAAACAGCTTCTACCCTGGCTTCCCTCAGGTTGTTGTGACCTTTTGTTTTTGTGCAACTGGAGCTTCATTAGTTTGTTGCCACATGCACGATTTCCAACGGTTGCTTTGAAGACATGTTAATTATAGTAATAATTTCCAACTCATTTACTAGTCATTGCCTATTTTCTTGCAGGGCAAAAGTGGAAATAAGATCTTGCCCAAACCACTCCTCATTGAACAGTAATGCCTTAAGTCAAATCTCTATCTGGAAGTTTTTTCTGTAGTAAATTTTGCCAGAAGGCATCGTTTTTCCAAGCTCTGTGCAAGTAACTCCATAATGCAAACACTAATACTTTAGATCATTTCACACATTAGTAATTGGGGAAGCATTTAGCCATCAGAGGAAGAAAAAAACTTCTATTAGAACACTTCATTTACTGAAGACTGAATAAGCTGTTACTCTGTGCAAGTTTGCAGTTACAGTGCTTTTCATTTAAGCTTGTGAACAAGCCTTTGGGCTGCACTGCTTATTTGATCACCATAACCATCAGTAGCTTCACTGTAGAAACTCCAACAAGAACTCCCTGTTTTTGGGCTTAATTCTGTGAGGAACTGAGTACAACCTGGAAAGTATTTTATGTCCACAGTTTCTGGTGAAGGCAGTTCCAACAGGCATAGGCCTTTGGCCAGAATTTATCAAAAGAAATATATGTATCTTTTCAAAAGGAGCCAAAGATAGTCATGTGTGAGCATAATTGGTAAATGCACAGTGCTGTCCCTTTGCACATGCAAATTTGCTAATGTAAATACAGACTTGCTTGCATATTCATTATTTTATAAACTCAGTCTTGGTACCTGCTTGAATTTAGCCCCCAGCATTATTAGTTTGTCTGGCTGAATCATGTATTTTGACTAGATGCAACCAGAAGGTTTGAATTCTGGTTCAGTTTTGGTGTTGTGTTTCATGAAGCATAGTCATCGAAACTTGTTGGGATCCTACTCAATTGAGCAATGCACAAAGGAGAAATCCCCTTTCCCAGCTGATCTACAGGAAAGAAAAGTAAGCATATGTCATCAGCCATTCCCTATCACTGTTGTACATGACTGTAAATGAGAAATTGGTATTTCCTGTGGCCACCCTTTTTGCAGATGATGAGTGTCTCAAGCTGCAGAACAGCTGCCCTTCAGTGTTAGCTGCTGGGTGCAGTGATTTACCTGAGAAGTTGAATGCAGCAGCATACCAGCTGTTGAGTAATTTTGCTCATATTTTATGCTCGCTTTGTTTCTTGCACTCGCTGGAATGGGAACAGTCACATTGATGATATGGTAGCAAGTTAGTCATACGGTGGAATGTAAAGCTGTACCATCAAAGGTGACCATGTTGGGAGGGATTCTAATGTTGGGAAGGCTGTTGCTGGGGAATGGGGAGGTTCCTCCTTCAGCTGAGACCATACTACAAGTGCTTTTGCATTTGGTGCTTGGGTAATTTCAGTCTGAGAAAAGGACGTCTTCTTTAATACACACAAGTACTCTGGGCAATGGTGGAGGTGGGGAGCCCCAGCTTTGAGGTGCCTCCAGCAGCCGTGGCTGTGACACTCTGCAGGCCCTGCACTTACTAGGGTACAACGTTTATTTAGGCGCTCTCTCAAACAAATGGGAAATGCTCGGTGAGGCAGATCACGTACTACCCATTTTGGTGACAACTCATTCATCACAGATTTAGTAACTCAGCAAATGGTATAGTTTGCTTTAGAAATTGAGGTTATTTCAGTCATTTTGGAAAATATTTTCTTTCCACTTATGCAGGAATGAATCCCCAGCATTTGAGGGTTTTGTTCTGGAGAAGCATCCAGAAGTCTGATTACTGACTTACATTAAATAAAGAAATCTCTAACACTTCCTAGTTCAACTGTGCCAGAAGCTTTTCAAATACTGTAATATTTTTTGAGACTTAAAAGTTTCTACTTTTTAGTAATGAAGAAGGGCTGCAGAGGGCTTCAGTAACAGTTACTGAAAGCCAGCACTGATTTTTATCTGGAATTTTAGAAGAGGATTACAACCATTTGTGGACTATAACCATGGTGGGTTAGAGGTACTGTTTGTGAGCAGAGGGTCAAACACACATGAAAGACAACTTTTAAAAGGGTAATCGCTTGTCTTAAGTAAAAATCATTGTGAATTTTCTGATTTTATAAAGTTTATAACTTTTTTATAAAATCGATTGCACTGTTGCAAATTTCTTGTCGTTTCAAGTACGTTTTTATGTCTGATTTCTTTCCATGTGGCTATTTGTTCATTCTTGGAACTTGAAAACCAGGGAGGAATCCAGATCTTCCTTTTCCATATAAATAAAAGTGAGTTAACATAAGCACAGAGCGAGTGATGACACAGCTGGAGCACACTGTGTGCAGGGTGAAGATTACTTCTGGAGAACTGCAGATCAGAGTTGCTCAGAGCCAAATTCTGTGGCCAATACTGGTGACATTTGCTCAGGCACAGACCACTGCACAAGTGCCACCTCTGTCTCTGTGGGCAGACCAGTGCAGAGGCGGTGGAGATGTTTTTTGAAGAGCAGGAAGACGACATTTGCGAGGCTGGGAGAGGAGGCTGTGTTTGTGCACAAGTGGCCCAGCACCCACCATCTCCATGGATGCAAAGCCGCACAGGAGAATGAACATAAATGCATTGCCTAGTTTCTGTCAGATCAGTTCTAAAAAGCTATTATTTCAAACTTTACTCACATATACATTGAAGGAGGAAGAAGGAGAAGACTGTTTTTTGTCTAGCACAACTCCATGACAATGTATTTGGGGATCTGATCCAAGGTGTGTATATGAGCACACTCCGTTCTTCCTTAGCAGGAAATAGTTTTCAGTGTTTTCTTTGATTATAATTCACACATGTGTAAGTCACATCATAAGCATGTAGTCATTTGTATTCTCATAACAGTATGCTGTCAATTACTTTATAGTGTTGTCCCTTGGAAACCCCAAAAGAGATGCTTGTTGCCTGATTTCTCCAAAGAAAAGACATGTAAGCATGAACACAGTATTAAAGGCATCTTTCTTTTTTTAATCTGAAAAAAAATGAGTGCTTTATTTTCCCTCCGTATAGAGTATTTCATTCCTGTCTTGGAAAACAACATTTTGTTTAGAAGGTAAAAATGTCCACAATCACATAAATAAATTCCCACCTGTAGTAAAATTCTGGCACAGCTGTGCCAAGCTGTGCAATTTGACAAGGGACTGATTTTGGTTCGCTATGTAGCTAAAAAAAGAAACCAGGTGAAACAACTGAATGCTGACATTTGAGTAGGAGTAATAAATCAAACTGGTGGGTGGGGGAAAGGAATGTTCCTGTCTTTAGAAAGAAGCCTGGTTTTTTTCCATGTGAAAATGAAATGTGTTTGCAAAGGGTGGCTTATTGACACTCCGTAGCATTATATGTTAAAGAAAATACTAAACAAAATGATATAATAACAGCCTGTTAGACAAGTTCAGTTGTTTAGTAGTGTCACAAATATCCAATTAATTAGAAGCAAAATTGAAGAAGTTTAGCACAATAATGATTTTTTTTTCTCTGTTGTCCCAGTAATCTCAACACTTGTATTGCTGTCACATTTATCCTTTAGTATTTATGTTTGTCAGTAAGAGCCTCCATTGAAAACTGAATTGATCAGTAGTCTCAAAACTAAACGTCAACTGGGAGATATTCCCAGGTCAACGGTAATTTTCATGTGTTTCTGGCATGAGAGGAAACACAGTCAGTGTGGTGAGATCTTGTCTGCAGGAAACTCGCACAGGTTAATTTGAGAATTCAGGTGCAAAAAGCTGTAGTAACATTGAAATGGCTGGTGTAGCACAAACTTTCATGGTGGCAATAAGGGAATTTGAGTTGTGTAATGCAAATGATTTGTTGCTTTGGGAAGATTTTGTTGATTAGGTTTCTGTTTGTGTTCCACCCTACTGTTTACCTGTGAGGTCTTTGTTTATTTCCTCAGTAGTATTAGGCTAAGGATTACCTCTCTAAACCTATAATGATCCTCCAGTTTGTCCTTTGGACAGTAATTCTGTCTTGGTCAGAGGGAAGGGGAGATACAAACACTTTTTTTCCTGAGCAAATGAATTCTTTCTTGGGCCTTTGTAGCACCTACAGATCATACCTCTTGCTGTTGTGAATAAGAAGTTATCTTTCAGAAGACAATTATGGGAAAAAAATCAGTATAGCAGCAATAATAAAAAAAATATTTTCTGGTCCATAACAGAATATTTGAACTCAGGTATGATCATCTTTGAAATCACTGATAGCCTGATTGACATTTTCTTCACATTTCAAGTAATGGGTTATTGAAGTATATCCACTATATGTTGAGTTTACCAACCTTTTTGCATAATTTTGGCATTCTTAACCACAGATAAGTTATCCAAATGTCACATACAATGTGTCTTATTTCCAAGCTGGGCTTGTATTGTTTTGTATATGAATAATGAAGTGTCTCAATTTAAGCTATGCAAAAAAGCCTGTGAAATTTATTTGTTGCTGTTAATTTGTTGGATTCACATGAGTACTCCTGTGCTACCTGACCTAATGAAGTTCAGCTGCCAGCTCATAGGAGGATTTTCAGCTCACTGCTTCTCTCATGAAACAATTGTTGCCATTGAATCTGTATGATAGAAGAGAGCTAGAAATACACCTCCGACCCTGCGTGTAAAGATTAGTCTCTTTCAGCTGTGACATTTCAAGGACTGAAATGAATTGTGGCAATATTAAATCATGGTTATTATTACTCAGAGATGAATGTATGTAAGACTGCAGCACATAGATGGAATATATATATATATATACACACACATATATATATAAAGAAACTTAGGGAAGAATCAAGTGACAAATGGATTTGCAGCTCACTTGAAAGTGTAGCTGAATGCCACTAGCTAGAATTTCAGTCTGGTATTATGTCCACCTGGTGCTCCAAGGGACTCCTGAAATTAAAATTTAGTCTATTTCCCTCTGTGTTTCAGTGATATGTACACCGAGGTTCATAGACTGATGACAGTCTATAATGTGTTATATTTAAATTAATTTTAATGAGTTATGTGGGGTCTTATGAGCATTGTAATACTATCATTACAGAAATCATAGGAAAAGGAAATGACACAGAAAGGGAAAAATTCTGTTTTACAGAAGGCCACTAATCTGGTCTTCCAGAAATAAAATATGAATATTAGCAATATTTGCAGTATAGTAATACTCTGGTGAGATGCTATAGTGTTGCAACCATAGTGAAAGCAGTTTCAGTGGCACTCATTATCTGACAGAGTGTATATCCTTTGAGTTGGGCTGCTTCACCAGATTTGCACCTGGGAGAAGATCAGGGGAATCTGCTCACAGGACTCCCAGACTTCTTCTGAGTCCTTGTTCTGAGCCTCATCTAGTTCTGGTAGACACCTGAAACTTGTTAATGTGCACAGATAGCCATAAAGAAAGATGGTGATTGATGTCTTCTGTTACATAACAAGATCTTCCTCTGGGCATTTAAAAAAAAAAATCTCATTATACAGCACCTTCTTCAAATTCTATTAAAAGAGCAATGTAATATGATAATGCCTGAGTTAACTTAATGTACAGGTGACACAGGCAGAAATAATGGATATTAAAGATGCCTCATTCTTTTTAATGGTCTACTTTCACTTGCTTATAATGTTGCCAAATTTTAGTACTTTCAGTTAATATTTTCTATGTGGGAATATCTACCTCAGCCTAAAATGTTTTGAAAAATGTTCAGCAAGAATGGTGCACCCATTGCTGAGAAAGTGTCAGGAGGATTTAGTTTACTGAAGTTTAAAGATATGTAACTAATATATTGAAAAATTCTAGTAATTTTGTGCTTTGAAGGGGCGAAGGGCGCTGAGACTTGGGTGGTCATTAATATCTTTTGTCATTCTGCTGAGAAAGCTGTTGAATTGTGTTCAAATTATAAGCCTCTAAAAGTCTCACATATGTATATATCCTGTTGAGATTTGATAGAATTTGGCAGCTTCAACATTTGAAGGATCCATTCACATTGAGCATATTCCGGCCCCATATTTCTCCAGTCTGCTAACTGGCCTGTGTATCTGCCTCATGGCCATGGTTCGTTTTCTATTACAGTCCAGGGCTGTAAGGGACAATCAAGATTTTCCACTCAATTTTCCTCTTCTCCAGCTGCTCAGATTCACTGTAATGCAAGTAAAAAAGATGAAAGCAGAGATTTTGCTCTGAACAGTGTTATGCCCCAGATCAAGATCCATATCATAATACCAATTTTGTAGCAGATTTTACATTGCTGTGTCCTAACTTGACTGAGCAAATTTGTTAACATAGTTGCTGCATATGAAGCTGAATTCCAACCTGGATTACACTTGTTTTCTCCTGAAATTTGCATGTAAACCCCACCTGTGCATATTGGTTTTCCACGCAGTTATTTGCATGTACAAATGTGTTGCTTAATGGTATTTTGACTCATCGTATCCCTTGAACAACCATGTTAAAGGTGCCTGATTGAAGTTTGTGGTAACTGAATTCATAGGTAAGAGCACACTTGGAGTATTGAAGGATAAACCTTCTCTGTGAGGTTTAAATAGTTTATATAGAGCGGTCTGGCAGTACAACGTATTTTATGCTCCAAGTCTTCTTCAAGTCCCATGAAAGCCTGGGAACTGGGTTTTTTTTTTTGCTAGTTAGTTTTACTAGTTAGCTGCTACTGATTTCTGTGTGTTTCCCAACCTACAACACAGTTTTCATTTTAATTGAAGGAGGAATAGTGGAGAGTTTCATAGTTTTTTTCTGACATGCACATGAGGATAAAAGACAAATAAAAAGCTGCAGTTATTCTAAAGACTCAAATCAATTATCCTGTTTTCTGTAACTCCTCTGCAGAGTGCAGTTCAGCAGCTTCATGTAGCAGCGCTCCTCATCACAATGTTGGTTCCATCATGGCAGCAGACTTGTTTCTCCTTTGAATAAAGCATTAAGCAGATTCTAAATTTCAGCTGAATACACAACTCTAACAAAAAAGGAAAAAAAAAAAAGTCCTTTCCTTTCTTAGTGGCCAGCCATTAGTGATTCTGAAAATAGAATGCATTTTGAAAGTAGTTTAAGAGCTGCTTTCATCAATCTTTATTATTTATTGGTTGACTCAGATGACAGATCTGAGCTACTTTATAGTTAGAGGTGTGGCTGATGGCTTGTGTGCCCTTCTTGACCTTGTCAAGGGCAAACATAGTTTAAAGTTGTTTATAAACTATAAATTTCATGGTAAAGAATGATGTGAAAATAAATCCAGTGTGCTTCTTAAATGATTAAAAGTACATTGTATAAACAGGATACTGCAGAGGGGAAGTCTCTGTAGAGTGGGATTCTACTCCTCGGACTATTCTGAATGGACATGTAATACAAGCGGATCATTAAAAAATATTTCGGTCACTGCACTTTGTGAGAATAGCAATAATTTTGTGGGTAATAGCTGCATGTAGCTAAGAAACTACTATAAGATATTGATGTTTACAGTTTAAAAAAATATTAGGTAAAGGCAAATTCCATTAATATTTCAAGAAAACTATTAACAATGATCAGAAGAGACTGTTCTGTTCCTGACCTTCTGAGGTTTTAGAGGCATATGGCTTCTCTTTAGTAAGAGTAGGCTGCAATGGCTGGGACATTCAAACTCAAATTGGATGCCTGTGGCTGTTTATAGACATTTGCCCTCCAATTACATTAATTCCAAGACCAGCCTTGTCCAGAGGACAAGATTATTCCTTCTACAATACTGGAAATACATCTCCACAATTTATCCGTATATTTAACTATTTGAATGTAATCAGTGTATAAAGGTATGTTATTAATTGCTACACTGTGCATGACTTAAACAAGGCAGGAGAATGAATAAAGGAAAAACAAGGTTAGAGTGTTTGAGAACTTTTTTGTTGTTGTTGTTCAAAACAAAGAGTATCATTCTCGAGATCTACAGCTCTAAGTAAAACAAGCTGCACACAATAGTAGACGGACTAGTCATAGCATGTGGATGAATCTACTAGTTTACTCTGTTCATGGTTCACAAGAGTACACAAGTTACAGTGAAGGTATTAGGAAGTTTTGATCCTAGAGAGCTTATGAAATGGTATAAAACTGCACACTTTTGGCACTCTAAAGCTACCCTGATGAAGTATTGAAAAGAATTAGATAGCTGGTGGTGTGATAAAATGTAAAGAAAAAGGATTACTTGCTCACGTCAGTTTTGCAAGCTCACCTTTCATCTAAACATAATAGGGAATTTGCTTCTCTACTTCCTGCACAAGGTTTTAAGTCCTCCTGTTGCCTATGACTTTCTAAGATTGTTTTTTTCAGTGGCATATTATAATCCTGTGTCCCTCCCACCCCATTGCCAGTTCAGCCAATAGGTTTTACTAAATGAGGGGGGTGGAAATTCTGGCACTGTGGAAGCTGAGGTCAACTCAGTGTCCCACTAATTAATTTATTTAATTGTAAAGATAGAACTAAATGACAAAGACTGGTACCTAATTCCTAGTTCACAGCCTAAATTCCTTTGCATATTTAGATTATTGCTTTGGTACACAGATCTTTAATTACAAAATTAGGATGTCAGTCTACCTTTCTTCAGAGTTATGAAGAGTTTGGATCTGGACTTCAAACTGAGTCCTACCCCTATTATTATTTTACACTTTCCCATATGCCTTTTACTAATTTCTGGAATATTTAGATAAGAATAATTTAACTTCATGACTCCCACAGAGTAGTGTTCATTCTCCTCTGAATGAGTTTACAAAAGGCATCTCAAAGACAAAATAATATTTAATCAATTTCAGAGATTCTTTTAAAAAAAGTATATTCTAATTCCACACGAGCAACGCTTTTCGTTCAGTGTTTTCAAGCAAACTGTAAAAAGAGAGTGCTGGTAGGTGAAAAATAAAAACTAACTAGACACTAATAGTGTTTCAGCATGAGTGAGGACTGCACTGGAACTCTTGTGAGTCAAACACAAACCCAATTTCTCATTTCCTGGTGGTGGTTTAAAGACATGAGCCTTAAATTCTGCCACTTCTCCTCTCATGGTGAATTTCTGAACCATAACAAATAATGAGTAGATTTTTGGCACATTGTACTGGGTACACATGTAAGAGGTTTGGATTGCATGCCTAAGACTTCTTTCTTAGTTGCAGTGGGTGTGACAGTAACCATGACTAAAGGTGGCTAGAAATACAAATATATTCACATCATGTAAGTAGTACAGGTAATTTTTAATAAAAGAGAATCTCCATCACGACTCAGGATACAAAGTGGAAAATACAGATATTTCTAAGGAAAGATATTGTATAAAAATGTCAAATTTAGCATAATCTGGTAGAGTGGGGTTTGTTTTGCTTTGGAGTTTCTTGGTTTGGGATTTCTTTTTTTTTTTTAATTTGTGAGGAAGCACCTATCAATGTTTCCTTCTGCTTTTGTAGGCAGCTGAAAAATCTTTGTTTGATAGTCAGGCAGCTGCTGTTAATAATTTTTCCCATTAAAACTGAAGTTACTAGTTGATATAGAAAAAGGATCTCGGTTTTGCTAAGGAGATTCCGTTGTAAGCATAACTTTTCAGCAGAATGTCCCTGCTAGCTTTTAATAATGATTAACTTCATCTACAAAATTGGAAGCCAATATCCAATAAACAAAAGATAAGGCAAAGCACAGTGACAATCTCACAGGTTAAACTGAACTTTACACAAAAGGAGTCATGAAGAAACAGGAACAAAACTTTCCTGTTGTGCAAAGTAGCTTTATTTAGGTCTTACCAGCTTTGCTTATGAGCCTGTCAGGATCCAAATTGTCTTCAGTAAGGCAATAATAACAATTAAGAAGACAAAGGGAAAGCAATATGTAGATTCTGTCATTGGAATTTAGTGCAATTCCACACAAGAGGAGTGAAAAGGAGTGACAAGGGATGAAGGAAATATATGGAAAGTTATAAAATAGGAGGTCATGTAATGCTAATTTCTTTGTAGGAAAATGGGGAAAAATTCTCATTCTCTGTGCTTGGTTTGAAAATTAACATCTTAGTATAAAACTGTTCATGCTTCATGTCTTAGCAGGCTGCTAGATATAGTTTGAAATCAAGCTGCTTCTATAATCAGTATGATCTATACTTATCTAACTTATGTGGCAGTTTGGTGCTTAGTTTAGGTGTTTAGTTCAATTTATGAACTAATAATTAGGGTAAAGAACCACAGGTAGACCCATGCCAAAACCCCACACTTCAGAAAAAAAATTAAATGTAAAGAAAAGTTTTCTGTTCCAGCTTAGCATTTTGAACTACTTTCAGCCAAACCAGAACTGTATGATTAAGCCCTATGGCTTTTTATAATACATAGTGGGCTTCAGAGTATGTATCCACAGTAGAATTTTGCAGCTTGGTCATTTTTTGGAGCCAAGTTATGGTTTTGCTTTTCATTCCAAACACTGTCACAGTCCAAAAGCCATCCATTGACTGTTGCAGATGTGACTTTCCATTCATTGTGAATGAGGACATTGACATCTGTCTCTGATTGAGCATCAGCATCTTTGCATGTATCTGACAGACACTACCTTAATCAGCTAAACTTATTGCATCAAGCTGATAGGTACTGCACTTCTGAACTTTATTACAAGTGGAAAACCCATAGAAGGATATAGTTGATGTTCTTATCGTTCAGCTGATGCCAAACGTGTTTTTGCAAATGCATATTCCAAGAACCACCCACACAGACACTGATCTGAGCAGACTAAGTAGCATTAAATGATAATGCTTTTTCCTTTAGTATTTTTTGAAGGCTAGCAGAGTTCTATTAAAAAATAGTTCTCTTTTATCCACTCTGAAATTACCAAATATTTTTATAAACCATTGAGTGGATAATTTTTGCTCTAAGGAAATATTGCAAGTCTTCCTAGATATGTGTTGGTGTACTTTTCCCTTATTCCAGCCCTATTTAATAGCTAATTGCCTAAATGTTTTTTTTTGGTTTTGGTGATAAAAAAAATATGTATCCAAAATACTCTGGGTGTGTTAGCAAGATATGCAGGATCTATTCTTTATTTGCATTGACTGTGGTGAAATAATGCTGCTATTAGGAAGTAGTACTTTATACAGTCGTAATATAACTGATGAAAAATTTAGAAGTGTTTTACAGGCGTTATATATGTACTTCTCATATGGGCAGGCTAATTTTGCAGACAATATATCTGTGGCATAGACTTTAAGTGGCTCGACTGAGATGAAACAAAACCTGCAGTTGAGTCACTACTATTCTGAATGATGACTTCTCTAAAGCTTGGTCTCTTCCAGCTAAGATGTGTTTAGCATAATTTGGAGTGCTATGTGTGGCAGAATTTTTATTACTGTAGAGCAGTATATCTGGTGTAGAATGCCATGATGAATTTGAATAGCCTTTGGCACACTGATTCTTTCAATATTACTTCTATCAGGTTGAGAAGGTGGGCCCTGTCTTGGCAGGTCTAGAGAATGAGGTTAGACAAACTCCAACATGGGTTCTTTGTTTTGCTTTGTTGCTTTTCTATTAAAAATGATGAGATATGATGTATAAACATGTTTCTGAAGATGAATACATTGAATCACTTGAAACTTTTCAAATTTCGAATGTCTGGCAAAAGTAGAACTGATAGTGCAATACAGTGGCACTATATCCTCCAACAAATCTCCTAATTTTCCTGTTGAAGAGAATTAGAATATCTCTCACCATTCAAAGGGGTAAGCAAATAGAAAATGCACAATTTTATCTGAACAACATGATATTTTAGATTGGGAGCTTAGAAGAATGCAGTGACTACCATGCATCAGGGTTAAATTCTTAATGAAAATCTGAGAGTACTTTGAACAGCATATTTCTTCTTAAATAATGGTTTGTTCCATGTGTATTCAGATCAGCAGACACAAATCAAGTTCAGTGGGCTGTGGCTGGAGCTGCAAATTTCTTCAAGCTGCATTTCCAAATAGTGGTGAATTCAAACGTGAGAATAAAATGCGCTGTTGATTCCATCCAGCTCTCTGTATATTCTTTACCAGTCATAAACATATAGTGTGCTGTTTACTGGGCTACACAGTACTTAAAACAGATGTATCAAACTCATTTTCACTGGGGCCACATCAGCCTCGTAGTTACATTTATACAGTTCTAAAATGACATTTGGCCCTTTGAAGGCAACCATGAGGCTGATGAGGCCCCAGTGAAAATGAGTTTGACATCCCTGACTTAAAAGAAGAAAACTTCTGGAGCCGATATGACCTCAGTCTTTCCTCCTTTAGCCTTAGTCACTCAAATACACTCAATTTCTGTTGTTTCATAACAACACCTCTTCTCCAGGCTCAGTTCCTTCAGCCTCTCTGCACAGGGCAAGTGCTCCATGCCCACCCATTGGTGTCCTCCACTGAGCTTGCTCCAGTTTAGCAATATCTTTCCTGCACTGGGGGGCCTGTGTCCGGGAGCAATGATGTGATGTGATGACACTGCTCGCTCCTTTGGCTCATCTGCCAGAGCAATACCAGCCATTGTCCCCTGTGTCCCAGCCATGGCTGCCGAGGTGGCATTGACCAGAAGCAGGCTGCTGTGGTCATATGGGCAGAGCCAGACATAACCTATTGGCTTTCCTGAAGAAGCCTTGTGTTAGGGATTGCACAGTGGTACAAGTTCCAAGAGTTCTTTGATGTGAGTGAGATCTGTCTAAACATTCCAGCAAAACGGTTTGGGGGGGGTTTACTATGCTATAACACATATTAAAAAAGTGCTCTGATTCTCCTTATTTTGCAGATCAGAATTTTTTCCCCTGAAATTTCTAATTAAAATTGTCTTTCCTTAAAAATAGAGGTAGAAGAATCACAGAATGTTAGGGATTGGAAGGAACCTCAAAAGATCATCTAGTCCAATCCCCCTGCTGGAGCAGGAACACCCAGATGAGGTTACACAGGAATGTGTCCAGGTGGGTTTTGAATGTCTCCAGAGAATGAGACTCCACAACCTCCCTGGGCAGCCTGTTCCAGTGTTCTATTGTTTCTTCTCAAATTTAAGTGGAACCTCTTGTGTTCCAGTTTGAACCCATTGCCCCTTGTCCTATCATTGGTTGTCACTGAGAAGAGCCTGGCTCCATTCTTGTGACACTCACCCTTTACATATTTATAAACATTAATGAGGTCACCCCTCAGTCTCCTCCAAACTAAAGAGACCCAGCTCACTCAGCCTTTCCTCATAAGGGAGATGCTCCACTCCCTTCATCATCTTTGTGATTAAAACATTAGCTCCAAGAAGACCTTTGATACTTTTGGACCTCCAACCATAAGGCACAGCAAAAATGTTAGCTTTAAATCAAAACACTTAGAATATTAGTGTAAAAAGTACACATAGTCCATCAGGTATTTTAAAAATATGACAAAATGCTGAGGTCTATAACAATCTTAATATGAATGCCTGTGTATTTCCATTGTTTGAGTCTCATTGTATGGAAACATCTACTTTTGATTCTAATTACAGGTGTTTACACATGCATGCTGAAACAGAATAATCCTCCTTTGGGTGCTGTGAGACAGGGAGTCTTGACAGCTTCAAAATCAGCCTGTTATGTGAACAAAATTGTTGAAAATTCCTGTGGTCCAGAGGCTGTACAAGTAGCTGGAAGGCCATGCTGAAACTGGAATTACAGTGTGGGAAAATTTCAATGAAGATGAAATTTAAATGAAATTGAGTTATATCAGTAGTAAAAATAAAAGAGCTGAAAGGCTGGAGGACTCTTAAAGAATGACTCACTAATTCTGAGGTGGATGTTGCATAATACTTAGTTTTACAAATAAACTAGATCTGATTGCTAAAGACAATATAGATTATACAGAGAAGTAGAGGCAATTATTCCTAATAACAGCCAGTGGTACTGTTAATCCCAAGTAATCAGTGAATGGATCAGTCTTCAAGGTCCTGAAACTGAATTCAGACCTATATGGGTTTCTAAAAAAACTCAAACAAAACCCCACTCTCTAACCCCCTGAAACAGGGAAGAAAAGTGGTTTCTTTTCGTTTCACTGCTTTTTGAGAGTTTGGAAGACATTGTTACTCTTTTGTCCAGGAGCACAGAGCCTTTCTCCCTTATGAAATTCCCATGTAGTCTCCTAATTACATATAAGTAAAAAGAAAATATATTTGAGATACATTAAAAAAAAAAAAAAAAGCAGTTAGCAGCAAAAACAGAGCACTAGTTTTCTGTTACTTTTCAAGCTATTATTGATTTAGGGTAAGCATTCTGCAAAATTTTAAGACCTCCATTTTTGAAAAATGCTAGTATTTTTGGTGTCATACTGTCATGAGTCTTAGAGCTTCACAGAGTTGTAAATATTGCTGTCTTTCAGTTGTCATCTCTTTCCATCATCTGTCTCTGTCAGGGGGCTACATCTTTCTGGTTTGTGTTTTAAATTGTTAGTATTCTGAAGATAATTTCATTATTTGGTGGGATTAAATCACAGATACTCTTTTGGTAAACTAGTTTTTCTCATTTAGGGAGCAATAAACAAAATTATGCGTAACAGAAAAGGCAAAAACAGGGGCAAAATTACAAATACATTTTTTATTCCTAGATATATATTCCATATTTTCTATAGCATGTGAGTCAAAACATTTAGGAAAAAACTGTCTTTGGGTATGTTTTGAATATTTAAGTCTACATTTTGATCGGCACATCCATTTTATTGTTCATACTCAATATTAATAAACTGTCTTCAATAAAATATTCAATAGTCGGTAGTATTTGTATACACTATACAGTAATATACTCATTAATTTCCAATAGTATTTATATAGATTTATGGCCTATGTTAAATTGAAATCTCTCACACTTCTGTGTAATGAATACAAGGATAATAATGTGTGTTGTTTGGATTAAATTAAGATGTCAGGCTTCCTGAAAATGAAACATCCCAGACAATGAAATAGTTCCCAAGGGAATAATCTCATACTGCATCCTTTCTATTAAAAAAAAAAAATAACCCAAGGAGCAGAAAAAAAAAAAAAATCAAAAAGAAAAAAGTTTACTGGATTTGAAAATGATTTAATATTGGCAGCCTTGGCAGGAATTTCAGTGGGACAATGAAAAGCTTCCCATGGGACCATAAAATAATCCTGGGAAACTCTTTTCAATTTCAAAAGGCTCTGTCATCCCAGTACATGCTTTGCGTCTCCCTTCAGGCCTTCACTGGACACCCTTCTATGAAATCTTAGCAAAGGCTCCGCTGTGGCCTGGCCTCAGAGAGACTTTTCTAATGTGATGTGCCAGAATTTAAGGACAGTGTAAAAACATGATTCCTCCCCCTACTCCTGTGATCACAGGCCAGTCAGTCACTCAAATACCACCACAACGTGCCCTGCATGCCAGGCAAAGCTTTTGAAAACTACAGTCTAATTGCTCCCCACTGACGTGTTCCACTGAAAATGAACCCATGTCTCTGGATACCATTTACAGTCCAGTGCGGGAGACACAAGGCTCATATTAGTGGTTCAAAGCTTTTGGAAAATATATCACAAAAATACATAGGAAGTTGTTATTTTCTAGAATTACTAAATATTCTTGCATTATCCTCTTGTTCCGGAGACTTTTCCAAGTAAAAAAGACAGTTTTGTCGAAACTCTTTAATTTGGAAGGCCTGAAAGTTACTTTTGTATTTCTTAAAAAAATAAAATTATTCAGAAACACGAAGAAAATCTCTGAGGATGAGCTGTATTAATTCAAAATACCTTAAAGTGTGTGAAGCTCAGAATTGTTCCCAGCTCTGCTTTTACTATACACATATACATTGGATAGGAGTAACTTTGTAAAATTTTATATACCTGTAAAGCCAGGTTACTTTCTTCTGTTGCTTCACTAAATATGGTTTGTGGTGCAAAGCCTAGAGAAGAAGGAGTTTTCTGTGGTTACCTTTTTGTGAACCTTGGAGAGCCTGCAACTCTGCTAAGAGATCCCCATTGACAGCAGCTCTTTATGGAGGATAAAGATTGCCTTCATTTAGTGGTGAATAAGCAGAAATGACAGTATAGGTCAGACTCTCTTGAATTTTGACATGTAACAGTTCAGAATTTTAGTCAGATGATGTTAAAATTTAAGTTTGCAGATAAAATGCAGTTGCTGCTGAGTAAGACCAAAAGAAGAGTCTTAAACATCGGAAATCTCTCCCATTTCACCTCCTCTCCCCCAACTCCAATTAATCTTCCTTTGCCCAGAGGACTCTATGCCGGAGTCAAGAAAGTTCGCCTGTTTACCCAGGAGCCCAGCATTACATGTTTTTCATTACAAAGTTTTTCAGGCTTTCTAGGTGGGTCTTTAAACTTCTATTATTTCATTTATGTGGAGGAAAAAAATCCCCGCTTAATCAGACATGACCTGTTTTGTTGCACTGAACAGCTGTGAAGGCATTACACTGAAAAGCTAAAATAATTGAAAAGACCTGCTTTTTACTAACACAGTGCAATAAGACAAACTTTACTAGCACGGTTAGGGTGGGAGAATCTCTAAAACTGACAGATGACAAACTGATGGGTCAGATCCTGTGTTCCTTATCAGGCAAGCTTGCCAATAAAATCAGAAGTGGTTTTGTCAGAGTAGATAATCTTCATGATTCTATCTTGTATTTTAACCATTTTGAATCTGCACTGTACATGCATTTCATATTTTGTTAATAAATATTGGCCAAAACTAACATGTTCATATGTATGACTTGGATTGAAATCAGATTTGGAATATGTCAGAATATGGGATTTTACATTGGCCCATTGCTTATTTTTAGAGTTCCCAAGGTACAGTTCAGATTTTCAGAGGCTGGAGAGGGAAAAAAAAAGAAAATCAGTATTAAGGGTGATTAATAACAAATGGTTATAATATTAGAACAGTTATAGTGTTATAGTGTTAGGATATTGCCACTTGTAAAAATATTTTAGAGTGGAAAACGTTTTACATCATTAGAAAAACATGTTAAATGCAGCTTTGAAGTGTATGGCTTTAAAATAATTTCAGTAGAAATCACCAATACAAGTGGTGGGGTATAGAAAAAAAGTATTCAAGGTTACTAATTCCTGAAAGGTCTTTTAAATGAATGTTATACAGTCTGATTCCCAAAGAATATGACACTGATGCTTATAATTTAACTTATGATGTAATGAATAATATTGAAATATGCTCTAATTACATAGGTAACTAGGATTCCACAAAAAATTGTAACCAAATATATATTTATATATTCTAATTTCTACAAAGAGAGGTTAGAGCAGGGGTCTTTTGGATTCAGTTTAAGGGTTTCTTGTTTAATTTATGCTTCAAATCAAAACAAAATCAGGATATAAATTCAAGTACCCACATGATGCATTTTGTTTTTTTGAGTAAATGATGTTTGTGAAATTAAGAAGTTAGGTGAAAAACACACTTTGGCTGCAGGAAAAATCTTTGTAGCCATAAATACAACAAGCAGTTTCCAAAAATATTTTTGCAATGTTGCCAAATACCATCCAAATAGAAATAAATTGTTATAGAATATACTTAACCGGTGGTTTTTCTGCAGTCTTATGCTTGGTGTTTAAAAGGAGCACGGCAAAGTAAGATAATGAATAACACAACTGTGAGATTGAAATCTGTGAAATAGGAAGAAGAATAAAATAAGGTGTGAGGCTTAAACATTTCAGCAGGTATATTCTTCTAGAATTATAGAATCATTTAGGTTGGAAAAGAACCTTAAGATCATTAAGTTCAACCGATGGCTGTTTTTTCAGGTAGCACCTCACACAGATAAAGTTATATGAAATAGCCATTTGAAGTAGTATTGGTAATAGCTGCAGCTTTAATTGCTGTGAAGCAGATGGAGACCTCTGTTTTTTCACTGAATAGGGAAGACTTAATACAGGATATTAACTTAAATGGGAAAGGCTTTTAGAACCAGGTTTTTTAATTATTATTTTGTTTGTTTGTTTGTTTTTTTTCCCTGTCCAATATCTGCTCTAAGGCACTCGTTAATAATTCAAGTATAAAACAAAACAAAAACAAACAAAAAACCCAAAACCAACACAGTTCATTGCAACATTTGTCTGGAAGTTGACTAAGTTTGTTCAAGTGCGGGAGAAAAGGTAGACTTTCTGTGGGGTTATTTGTCCTGGACAGTCCCTTGCCAAAATTGAACTGTCAACGGAGTTTAAATGACAGCAGGTTTGCTGCCTAGATTTTGGTCAGAAACACTTAAGTAGTATAGAACAATGCCAATAAGTGCTGCCGTGGAGACAAAACCGCGTCCTGCGATGGGTTGCGCGGCGGATGCATCCAGCTGGATCAATCAAAGTCGCATTTTAAGTAAGGCGAAAAGGTCGTGCAGGCTGCAGTGGGGAAGGCTTTCAGCAGGGTATGGTGGAGGGAGGGAGGGATGAAGTAATCCTTTAAAGCAAACAGAGTTGGTTAAATAATGCCACGAAACTTCCAGTTCTCAACAATGGTCAGAGATCAAGCTGTGTTTGGATATACAGGGCTGAAGGTTAACCAGTAACTGAAGTCTGCCCTGATTGCCACAGGTTTACATTTTCTCTGTCACTGATGTTTGCCAAGTGGGATTTTGTGAGATTAGAAAGAGTACAGCTGGGCAAACGGGTATGTTATAGGGCTTACCCAAACAGAGCTGGAGAGGAGGACCACACTGATACGATACACATGGGGAGTTCAGGCCACTCCGAGAGGCCTGATGGATCATGTAACCAGCAAGGGCTCAATGCAGAAAATTCTAAAGGGAACTCTGCAGTTGAAAGACCACACTTCCCTCTTATTTCGTGTTTCAAGGACATTGCAGCAGCACATAGGAGTCCTGCAACTGAAATAAAATACAAAGGGATTTTTTTTCCTGTTTTCCCCAGTGTATCCTCTGTGCCATTTGACAGCCCTTTTTAGAAAGCTAGTTTCAGTCTTCACAGTCCTTAGTGTTCACACCACTTGCTAAGATCCTGATAGTCAGAAAGCAGTGTAAATAACTTCTTTGTAAAGAGTAGTAATGACAATAATAATAAGCAGCACATGATACATAATTGCAGTGTTTTTTTCTAGTAATTTTCAAAGAACTGATAGTGGAGCGAAAGATTATTTCTCTTTTGGAAAGTCTTTCCTTTAGCACTTCGTTCTTTCCTTTTATTTCAGCCAAGCAGAACTGGCTAATTTATCTCCATTCTTTAAGCTTCTGCTCTTTCTGAAAGCTCTGATGAGAACTTAAAAAATGTTTATTGATAAGATATGCGATCTTATTGCCATCTCTTTTGGCTGTTGAACTTGTTTGTTCATTATTGTTTACAAGAATGTTGTTTACAATAATTATTTATATTAATCTAAATATTGCTGAGGTAGATATTATTTCTGATGCTAATAAACGGTCCAATGACAAACACAAAAAGGGCCACTGAGATGTGTATCTCTGCTTCCTATTCCAGCATGTGTGTGCATGCAGCACCCAGCACAAGATGACTCCAATTGACCACCGTGTTGCAGGGATGCTCTTGTGCTATAGTCGGTAAGTAACAGTAAGGATTTGTGCAAAGGGGTGAACTTTGGTAATAGTTTCTTGCTCAGAAGCTTCATGCTCAGCAGATAGCAGATGTAAATACAATTTCTCGTGTCTAGCAGCAGGAATTATTAAAAGTTGCCTCAGTGTGCTTAGCATGTAGCAGGATAGGCTTTAAGACAGACTTCTGATAAGGGGAAGCACTTTGCATGGGTAATACTTTTCTCAGGAATATCACACACAAATGCTGACTCTCCTATTATCACAATACTAAGTGTGTCTGCATTGGAAGTGTAATAAAGATGGAGAAATAAAACAGAAGGCAAAAACAGAAGTTCAAAATCTAAACTGAATTCCTGAAGAATGATTATTTCTTTCAAATGTTGTGTAATTTTTAAGAATCAAACTCCTCCATCTATACCCTTGCTGATCAGCACTTTACTTCGGACTCTCAGAAACTAAGACTTGATGTAAGTAGAAGTAGCAGACGTTATCTTTCAAAAGCATCTTTAAATTCATAAAAATTATTTTCAGAGACTGACTGATTTGTAGAATCATGAGGATCTGCTAAAATGATAGCCTTATGAGTGTTTCCTCAAGCCAAACTAAACTCCCCTTTTGCATTTCTTAGCTCCTGCAAAAATAAAAGCTTGAATGAGACTATTTGGATACTATAGCAAAGGATCATAATAGAGCCTGGATCTGGTACAGGGGGCCTCAGTTCTGTTGTGATCACTGAACTGTATAACAGTATCACATACTGGGTGTCACAATTTGTGCATAAGTGATTTCTGTGTGATAGGCTATATTGCTGCATCATAGCTTCAAAGATGAGAATTTTTACCCTTGCATTTTACCTGAATCTGACTCTTGAGAGTTTTTATGCTCTTCCTTAAATTAAAAATATTTCATTTATTCTTAGACATCTGCATTTCTGCTCTCAATTAATGTTATGTAGAAACATCTCCAGCCAGGTGCTTAAATCTCTCTTATACCTCACACTTCTGTAGCAATGGAGTGCTATCAGCACCTTGCAAGACTGATATGATGAAAATTTCTGTCAGTTTTGGGGTTTGTGTGCTGCTTCTAAAAGGCAAAAAACTTGGGAACATACATCTTTTATTTCATATGTTAAAGTCCTTTAAAAGCTGGAATTATAAGTTTTCATTTAAGTCTACTTAGTAACAAACCAGGAAAAAATCAAAAGCTTCAGAACTATAAGGTCAAAGTCCACCTATTGTAACATTTTATTTACTGACACTCACACACAAGGAAGAGATAAGCGATTAAGGCTTTTTAAAATTAGTGTGATTAAAACACTAAATACGCCTTTCATCCTAACAGTCTAATACACAACAACACAAAAGACCTATAAAAGCATTTAGTAAGTAAATATTTGTGCATGAAGGACTCAGCAAAGATAATATAAAGGCTTAGTTACCATTAGCTGTTGCTTACTAATGAAAGTTAATAGGTTGGATTCAAAACTAGCTTTCAGAACACTTCAAAATTACTCTCAGCATTGTCAAGAAGAGAATAGCTATTCTTTAGATACTCCTGCCTTAGTGGCAAATGACTATTAAGGCTTCAGTGCTAACAGAGTTGGGCACCTTCTCTTATTCATTAAGTAAACTTGTATAAGGAATAGTTAAATGATTGACATCTTGAGACCATTGAGAAGGCTGTTGCATTTTTCTATAGTGCATGTTTTTAAACCCTTGAGCAAATGTAGCTTCAATTCTTTTGAGACTGAATGAGCGACATCTTCATAGAGTTGTAGTCAAGTTAATCAGTTTATCACTTCATGTTTCTGTACTGTTGAAAAAACCCGTGACTATGGGATTTTTTATGATCTGCTTGCTCTCCCATGGGATCTCTTCCATGGGAATAAGTCAACTCAGATCATTAATATGGGCCAAAGCTTCCTGGTAACTATTGGTGAAATACTGACCATATTGACTAAATTACTGAGATATAAATACACTGTCTTTGTCAGCAGATTTCACTGTTGTGTTGTTGTGTTAATGACATCAGTATTAGAATTATGTACATGAAATATTTGATTTTATGATTTTAGTGTTAACACTCTTGGAAAAAAAGGTCATGCTTCTTAAGCTAGTGATTAACACTTTGTTCAGGGTGCTTCCTTGGGTTGTCTGGGAAGTTCTGTGTAAACATACGGTTTACTCATAGGCTCTTACAGTGGTCCCTTTATGTTTTGTAAAACTACTCGAGGGTTTTAAGTCTTTTCATTGTAATCCAGTTTACAAAATGATCCTGTAATCCCTTAAAACTTGAATAATGTCTTTTTATGTGAACCATCTTATAAGGTGATGGAAACCTGATTGCACTACGTGGAGAGAAAGGTAGCTGGTTTCAGCTCTTTTTTTTTTTTTTTAATCCAGAAACAAGTTTTAAATGAGTTTACAGACTCTGACTGATTAATAAATGATAATAAACACATCAGCAAACAATTTACAGACTGTTTTGAGGGACTGTCTGTAGAATCACTGATGTGTGTTACAAAATACTGACATAAATAATCCCATTGCTGTTAATAAAAATGTTTGTAGGAGTAAAGCTGCTCATTAATGCTTTGCAAAAGTAGATCCATGTGCTTGAGCTGGCACGGATTTCACTGGTGGGACAAGCAAAGGATCAGAGTATGTGGAAGAGCTGCAGAAGTCCAGTGGCACAGAAACCTCTTGAGTCTCTCTCCCCTGCTTTCTCATTTCTCTTGAAAATATGGTCTCCGCCAATTAATCTGCTTTCAGGTTAATCTATTTTCATTTTGTATGAATAGCAGAGACTCAGGCCAATATTTTTTCTTTTCTTTCCTCATCTAGGGTTAGTAAACAACAGGTCCAGTTATATGGAACCAGGCTCAATACTCGGGATATACACATGGCAGCATGAAATGGAGTCCCACCATTGTGAATTAACCATCTGTTGTGATACTTTTGTCCATACAGACCATCAGTTCATTTTTTGTGCAAATGTAATTAACAACAGGAACACTGTGCAGTATTTTTGGCTACAGTTTACTGTGTTAAAAATTCTGTGTGTTCAAGGTAAAAACTTGCATCAGGAGCAGGTTCCTAGTTTTTGGATTCAAAAAGAAAACCACCTGTAGAAGATGTAATGCTAAGTGTGAGAAACTATTTCAGATTCCTGCGTTGCTTTTGCACTTTGTGTTAAGATACAAGCATGTGGCTGCATTAATGAAACATGTTTAACCGACAGCAAAGGGAAGCTGAAGCATTTGAGACCCATCAGTTTACTCAGAGCTATTCTGTACCTGTAGATAGTCCCCAATCATGTTTAAATCCCCTGCAGAGCAACCTGGTTAACAAGATTCTGTTTGACAATTTTCTAATGTTTTTATGGCCCACTGTTCTTCGTGGAGACAGCATTATTCATCACCAGTGGAGGATTCCACTCCCAGTTAAATCAGAAAGAACAAAGGCTTTTTAAAAGGTGAAGTCTAGCCAAGACTGAACCATACAGGATGCCTGTCAATATAAAGGAGTTAATTCTGCTCAAATAAAGAGCAGTTTCCATGAAGTGTCAAGTCAGACTAGTTCACTGACAGTAAATCTTCGATCAGGTCCTAGAGTGTGTGTTTATGACAAAATTCTCTACTTGGATGTGTATATTTTAGGAAAGAACTTATACAACAGTTTTATCCTGATGTAGCTGTTCATTTTTTGGCAGTGATATAGGGGCAAGCTATTTTATTTACCTTCTCAAAGATAAGGAAGTCTCCCATGAAAGCATTTTGTTTTCTTTGCCTGGCTTTGATATATTTGATTTGGAGGTGATGGTATACCTTTGTGATCCATTTCATAATGCTGCTTACGTGTATTTTTGTTTTTCACTGCTAGCTCAGGACAGGCTGACCCTAATAAGATTAGCTGGAAAAAATAATTCAGTAAAACAGTATGTTGATGTTTTGAAGTTTATCTCTCTTAACAATCTCTCTGATTTCAGGAGGATTGTTCTTTGTTTGAAAGTTCTGCCATACTGTTGAATTACAACTTCCTAGGGAAAAAAAAAAAAAAAAAGACACACAAAACCAACCAACCAACCAAAACCAACCAAACACACAAAACCAACCAAACAAAAAAACAAACCAACAACAAAAACAACTCCACCAGGCATGTCACTGGTACTAAGCAGTGACCTGTGGTGGTGGAACATGGTCTTGATTTCCTTAAACATGAGAGACTTCATTCTTTGCCTTTTCTCAGGCAGAAAACACTAGAGATTAATGGGAGTAAGGTGATCTCCATGACTCTGAATTTAGGTAATTAGCCCTTTGTGTCATCTTCAGGCAGTCGTAGGAGCACATTAAAAAGAACAACATGTGTCCCCTGGATGCTAGTGAAGCCTTCTTTAATTTTGCATTAATAATAGTGGGGTCCTGACAGACATACTTCTTCTACTCGCCACTTCTTCTGCCTTGTAAATTTTCTTCTTCAGTATGTACAAGATATATTAAATAAATAAGAAATCTAAGAAATCTAAGAAATCTAGGAAGTATAAGAAATATAAGAAATGAGAATGAAGTTCAAACCATAATACAGTATAAAATTCAGACGTCAAGGTATAGCTGTCCATTACAGTACTGACATATCTTCCACAAGGGAAGATTGTGTATCAGCCAGGTCCTTATGCTTTGAAATCAGAAATAAGGATTTTGAGAGAACATGGTGTTATAGCATCAGTAACATTGCATAGTGATAAATAATTCTCTCTGCATTTATTATTCCCATTCTTTTGTAGTTACAAGTTTTTGTAATCCACTTGTGCACATTGTTTAACCAAGTGTCCTGATGTCAGCTGGGACAGAGTTAATTTTCTTCCTAGTAGCTAGTATAGTGCTGTGTTTTGAGTTTAGAATGAGAAGAAGCTGGGAGAGGCCACAACTGGGACAGCTGACTCAAACTGCCCAAACGGATATTCCATACTGTATGACACCGTGCCCAGTATATATTTTGGGGGAAGAAGAAAGAAAGGGGGCATGTTTGAAGTTAAAGTGTTTTGTCTTCCCAAGTAACTGTAATACGTGATGGAGCCCGTCTATCCTGGGGATGCTGAACACCTGCCTGCCCGTGGGAAGTGTTGAATGACTCCCTTGTTTTGCTTTGCTTGTGTGTGCAGTGTTTGCTTTACATATTCAAGTGTCTTTATCTCAACCCATGAGTTTTCTCAGTTTTACTCAGATTCTCTCCTGTTCCACGAGTGGGGAATGAGCGAGTGGCTGCTCGGTTCTCAGTTGCCAGCTGGGGTTAAACCACCACACCAAGACATACAATGAAAAGCTAGGTTAGAGAGATAATCCACTCTAGTGAGCCTAGCAGTCTAATTAGCCATGCTATGTCATGATGTGCAATTGTGTGTTTTATTCTTTATAATTATTTTAGCTTAAGTATGTTAATAAAATAATAACTTCAAAACCTCTACTGGAATTGTTATGAAAAATAATGAGACATTCAGTAGTAATTTATGGCTAGTATTTATGGAGAGAGGCATTTTCTTAGGAGGAAAATAAAGTTTTCTCATTTTTGATCATGGTGTTGGAATGTTCAAAAACAGATAAACAGACTTGTTAAAATATAAAATTAATTTGAAGACACAAAATAATAATTTTATTTCTGTGAAAAACATGTTTTGGTAGGTTATGCCTCAGATGCAAAATCCATGGCTCAGTTTCAATAAATAAATAAAAATAAACTTTTGCCACAAAGTGAATACTTTTTTCTAGTATCTTTCACGCTAATACCTTAGGTAGTGAGTAAAATATGTATCAATGAGGTAAAGAAATGCAGGATACAGCAATGCCTGGGACTTAGGAGTTGAGCATAAAGTTATGCAATTAAATTGCTTTGGATATGTTACAACAGAAGGAAGATCTTATCATATTTCATTTGCAAAAGATTTTAAGGCTGCCTTCATTTCTAAATAATTTGCAGTGCTTTCTGGACAGATGTTAAATGTTGTCTCCATGATATGTATCTTCTTTTTCTCTCATCTTGTCCCTGAGCTAAAAACTGACTGGATAGTGCAGTGTTTGTTTTTTGTAGAATTTGTCTTTAAAAGCATAAAATACATTTTAAAAATGGTTAAGCTGGATGTTAGAGAAGGTCAGGACAAGAAAGATGTCATGCATTTGGAGAGAGAGGTGGAAATGCTTGTGATGACTCACAGTTCCTGATGGAGCTCATTCTTCAATTTGAGACTGGCCTCCAAAAACTTCGTTTTCCGCACAAACAAGCTGTACCTTTGCATTAGAAGGTATAATGATAGAAACTTCCTGAGTATTTGCTGTCAATCAGCATCTTCTCCCATTCTGTAAGTGGTCTTTAACATACCTTTGTCACAGGTCACTGAGTGTTTTGAAGGTAAAGACCTTCACTTAATTTCAAGGAGGAAGCCAATGTAGAACAGGGGGAACAGATGTGATGGATTTGTTGTAATCCACGTTGCTGAAGCACTGTACTGACAGATATTTTTAAAAAGCATTATGCATTGTTGAAGTAGAGAGAGGAGGTATAAATATTGCCTGTAACTAAGGAGACACTGAAAGTTTTCTCTCCCGTGAAGATGACTAACATATAATGAATAGACAGAGCTGCACAAGTGTTTGGTAACAAAAGAAATATTGCAGCAGTGCTAAACTGTGTACTTGGATGATCACTGATCAGTGCCAACTGTATGGTTTCATGCTATGAAATACAAGCAGAGGTATATGCCAGGTCCATGCTTCTGGCACACCTGTGTCATTTTCTTAGTCCACATCAATATTGAAAATATCTGGAGAGAGAACAGGTCTTCTCGACAGTGTAAATTAAGAGTATGGGGATGGATGTGCAGTTTCCTGTTACTGTTGTTTGGAGGGCATGGCTTAAATCATTTCAACACATTCTATTTGGATCCCAGCCATACCTTGGGACAGATGAGGCTGGATTATGCCAGGAGGTCGGGAAGATGAGAGTTGATATCTGCTTACTGACAGCAGATCTTCCATCAATCTCTCTAAATTTTGTCCTATCCTCTGTGCTGGCCTTGATTCCAAATGTGATGGATCTAGGGTATTGGCTTCAACTGAGTGAGTTATACTGCTTTCTAGCTGCCACTTCAGACCTGTTCAGACTTGATATACAGGGCAATGCTAAGAAAGGATTTTCCTATCTGAGTATTTTTCAGGTGTTGGTCCAAATACTACCTGCCCTGGGGAAAAAAAAAGGAATGTATCTTCCATAACTCAGACATGAGTTATTGCAGTAATGAGTGGCTGTAGTTGCTTGTGACATTCTTTCATCAGCTAGGCACCTAATCCATTTGCAAAAACTTTTGGGGAAGGCCTCTGTTCAGTATTCCCTGAGGAGTATGAGCTCTTCAAAAACTCCTGGAGCATAAAGGAGGAACTAGACTACTTAAGAAATTTTAAGTGTGTGTGGTGATGTCACCAAAATATGATAGTTCTCTACATTAAAGTGCATTTCAGTTTCTCCTATATCAAAAGAGACCAAGTACTTTATATCTCAGCCAGTTAAATTTGCAGGCTCTGGCCTGATCCAGAGACCAAAAATAAATCTTTCCATTGACATTATCGGACTTTGTAGTCCAAGCTGTCCAGATAGCAATGATCTCAGATGCCATGCAGATGAAACTACTGCTGTTGTGACTTAGCCTGGCTCACAGGTGAGGACAGTAATGATATATACCACTTCAGTAAAACAAATGTTGTTTCTAACTGAAATTACAAAGAAATGTAAACAGGTAAAGTGGCCAGTAATTCTCAAGGCTGTTGGTTACCCAGGGCTTTGGTGCTAACGTGGTCCTCTTGAAAGAAAAAAACATAGCAAGTTGCTATAGTAGAATGTCTTGACATCAGAATGTTGCCTCATGTTAGAAGGAAATCACCTTCTAAATCACCAGTGCCAGTTTTCTCATCATCATATCTTTGAATGTCTTCTAGTCAAGCTTCAAGCCCACTACCAGCTTTTTTAGTTAACTCAGTAGGCTCAGAACATGGAGCACTGTTGCTCTAAAATAAGTGGAGATTAAGATAAATGGAGCCTGTACCTAGTCCGTGCTACCAGCTTCTCAGAGACAAGTCACCTTTGGTCTGGAGTGGACATGGCCGGGGTAGCCACATGTTGTGCTTCATTGAACAAACCCCCGCAGCCAGAGCTGTGACACTAATGTGTTCAAACACTGCTGAGACAAAAGCTGTTTTGTTTCCAGTTACCTGAAGTGTTGGTAGAATGGCTTCTTTTGCTAAATCAAAGTATATAAATATCAACAACATCCAGAAGACAAAAAAAAAAAATAAGGCTCCTTTATTTCCGTTACTAGTACCTGAAGACAGACTAAATTTGTTGTTTTCTCTTCTTCTTTCTGCAGATTAATTTGGAGAATAAGAGAAACAAATATATCCTAACAACATAATGACAGACACTAAATGTACTTTGTGTTTACTAAACTCTCTCGTACACCTCAAAAACATGTAATGATCATGCCAGGTACTGATCCCATAACCATCTACAAGTGTTGTAGTTGAGCAATCTACATGCTACATTACATTTTGGTTTTACATTCCTTACAGCATTTGCAATGGATTTTTAAAATAATAATAATAAACTTGTTTTCATTCATCAAAACAAAATGTCTCTCTTCATGAAGTTTGTTTACCATTTTCAATACTCATCATTATATTTGCTTCTCTTTCCAGAGTACACACAGCATGTCTGCAGAATGTTCCCTAACTGAGCGGAAACAGGTTATTTTAAAAAATGGGGCCTTGCTCACTAAAAACAATAGCTCATATGCCAGGTAAGCTAAACATAGACAGGCAAATTCTCCACCCCAGCTAGGTGACAGAGCCTTCCTCTTCTCCCTCAGACCTACAAGGACAAAACTGCCACCAGCTTCCCCATACATCCCCTTGTCTCCTTCCCCAACTGCTGCCATTTTCTTTCCTTTTTTTTTTTTTTTTCCCCTCTTCTTTCCTGCTAATAGTAACTGTAGACAATTCATTCCATTAATCACTGCTTGTTAAGGAAAATCCTAGTGAGAGACATATGGATTGCTTTTTCACACTTTGCATCATGAGTCCCAGGAAAGACAGAAAATGTAGTTGTATCACCAGGGCTTTAACTTCTGTATATGGATCTGTGTGTCTGAGGAAAAGAGTGTGCCCTTAAGTACACATACTAAAAAAATTAACATAATGGCATTTGTTAGATTGGCTGTGTGGAATTTAGATTCCTTTGTCACCACGAACAAAGTAACATATAATGTTGAAATATACATGTTTATACATCAATATCAGTCTTTCTAAGGCATATGGTGTTATTGCTTAATGATATAGTGTTATTGCTTAATGACATTAATATTTTATCAATAAAGCAACGTCTTAATCTTGTTCTCTTTTCCCTGTGATTTTACTGGAAAGCTAACAGAGAGATGAACCTGAGTGAAGGTAGCTGGCCTGAACTGTATGGTGGGGATTCCAGCTGGTTTCTCACTCTTATGAGACGGTTGAATTCTTGGGAAGGTATCATCCACACCTGAGCAGGCTGTGTTCCTTGTGCCAAAGTTTTTATATGCTTGGGAAGGAAACTAAACCGTGTCTCTCTTTGGCTGCCTTTGTTGTGCAGTTCTCAGCTTCAGGACCAAAGCTGAAGAATGGCTTTCAGCAAAGGCTGCTCTGGAGAGTTTTCATGATGGGAAAAGAATGATCAGACAAACAGTTCTTAGAGGTATTTCACCCTCAGTACACATGGGGAAAAGATTAGTGTTATAGTCAAGGGACAGAATCTACAGAAATGGGTTGGAAGAGCCTAAATAGATTATCTGGTGAAATATTATAAGCAGAAAGTCAATCTCATGTTTTGTTACTTTTACATTAGGAGAATATCAACATACTAATAATTTCTAAATCTCGCCTTATCTTGTCTATAAATGCCTATTCCCACTGCTTTCTTTTCTGTGCTTCCTATTGTGAAATGTGTTTTTAATGTAGTGAAAGAGTAATAACTGGTGTAATAGCATTAACCATTAAACCTGAGAATCTCATCTGCTAATACACATATGCTACATACAATACATACATACATACATACATACATACATACATACATACAATAGCACATATACTATTCGCAGCCCTACTAATATCAATTTCCACAATCAAATGTATTGCTAATAAACACATAGATAAGGAGGGAAATGCTGTATATGGTATATGATGATGCTTCTTTTGATCCTTCTAGATAAAAAAGTGATTTAATTTTAAGTATGTGTGTATCTATGACAAATTTAAGTGCCTCCAAATGTTTACTGAAGTGATCATTGGTATTTAGACCACTAGAAAAGGATTTATGTGGGTGTGTAAACAAGAGTGTGTATTTTTTTTCAAAGCTATTTGTAATACATTCCATTGCAATTAAAACAACAATATTCAGCTTTACTCATGGTGTGGCTGTTTGCCATGTCTTTGTAGTTTCCTGAAAGAAAGAAGATTTATAATGCCTGAAATACTCAGATTCTGAAAAAGTTAACCAGCTCCTATTTGCAAACAAATCTGTCACACTCTCCATAGTTGAATATAGCTGACAGCTCAGGAATTGGGATATGACAGGACTGAAATGGCATACTAAGAACAGAAAGAGATTATATTAAGCCGCAGAACTATGTTTTATGTTTTTGATTGTTGATGTCTTACTGATGGACATTTGTTGCATTAATGATATAATGGAAAATATATCCTACAGGAAATAAAGCAGGTAAATTTGTTACACATTCAGGGTCTCAAGGAAACCCAAATATGCTTTCCACATATACCTTTAGTGATAGCTCTCTCACAATTTGAGAATTCAGGGACAGGTAAGGTTTTCCAAAAACAGGAACTGAAGCAGGAGCATAAACCAGGCATGGGATGAGATGAGAACTTGAACATGCCCGTAAGGGAGTCCATGCTGCAGAAAGGTACTGGGCAATGAAGGGTGTCAAGGCAAGAGCCATTGTGTGGAAGAGGAGCTTGTACTACAGTCAGAAAACTTGAATTTTCCAAATTCCCCAAATTTGTAAGAGAACTATTTTTTGCATAGCACTGTGAAAAGTATTCTGAAAGGGATGGAAGTCCATTCTCTTGTATGTTATTAGACTTTGAATATCGAACCATGACTATTTATTTTTATTTTGTAAACATAAAACCTCCACATTCATGGCATTCCAAGACTTCATGTTCACATCAACACTGAATTTGCAGTGAATTTCTAATGTGACCCAGTTATGCTGTTACAGAAACACAGAAATGAAATCTTCCAGGTAATGTTATACTGTGGGTCAGTGTAGCAGTAAAGACTGAACAATTGCTTTGCATCAAAGATTAAACCGCCTGTTGATGTGGTTCAGTGATAGCAATGCAAGGGACAGTTACTGCTCATTTGCCAGGTCTGCATTTGTTCATGCAACATTAATTTTTGTAATGGAGCACTAAAGAAATGTAAAACATGAAGGGGCATGTGGGTGAGCGTGAGCTCATTTCAAACTCTTCTCCTTAGCAACTGAAAGAAACCGGCACCCGTTCTCTCATTGATTACATAGAATTTAGCATCTCTGATGTGGTGCTGATCAGGTATACCCCATTTCTATTTTCTTCTTGGAAAAGCACCTGTAATCCTGCAGATTTAATGCAATAAAAAAATAAAGTTGCTAAGACACATACTACAGTTGAAAAAAGCTTTGTTTTACTCTTCACAACAAGACCCTGTGTTCTGTTGCAGTTCTGAAGATTCAGGGAAGGAATTTGCAGTTGGTACTTCAGGGGAGGGGAATCAAGGCAGCATTTTGCAGTATCAGTTATAATGGCACATTTTCTCAGAAGTACAGGGTTTAGGCTTATTTCCTCTACTTGTTATCAAAGAATAAACATACTCTGTCTCATTTAAGAAAAAAAATAATAATTTGAAAAGAGTGAAAAAGAGTTCAGCTATGTGCACCACAAGGTTTCATTTCAGTCATGGTAGGGGGTTAGACTGGTGTAATCCCATAACATCTGAGCTGAAGGGAAGGTGTCTGTGGTAAAGAACTGAATTTCAGAATTCCCATGATTTTTTTTTGGTATTTTGTTTCGGTTTGTCTTCAAATGTATGCTTTTTATGATATAAAAATGTAATAATTCTATTCCTTCCCTTTTGACTGACACCCGAAGACTTACAGTGTTTTTTTGCCATTTTCATCTTAAGATTCTTGTCACGTATGTAGTAATTTAAACAAAATAATGCATTCTTTTAACCCTTTACCCTGTTTTGTTTTGTTTTGTTTTTTTTTTCCCTGTTGGTTCAATGCTCAGTTAAGAAACTATTTCTCTTGTTTTAGCAATGACATGAAAAAATATCTAATTAGTTTTGAGGTTTTGAACATTTCACATACAGCTTCATCATGATCAGTATAAGTCTCACCATGGAGCCAGTAGCTCTCAAAACTAAACACAAAACTCATTCACATATATCCAAAGGAGGAGACAGCAATCATAAACAACAAACTTTTTGTTAAAATTATTAGCTGCAATACCATTTGTTAAAGCAAATGCACCCTTTGTCCATAGTTAACTCCTTGTTTTCTTGCTTTATAGGTTGAGTTTAGCTTTTTCTAATATTATTAAATACTCATCATAAGTAAAAATATGCCATAAGGTGGATAGAGTGTTTTAAGATCAATTCGATAACTTCTCTCTTCAGATTGTTTTTCCCACCTTTTATACAGTATGTGCATGGGATTCTACAGTGATGAAACACTCGTATTTGTATTAGCTCACAAAAATATTAAATACATCCACATGTACTCTCTCCTCTCTCTGGAAGTGAAATCCGGAGGCAGCAGTGAATCAGGTTTAGATGGTGACAGCTCTAAAATACCTGTGTGAACTTCATCAGTCCACAGGACTGAGTGTTCACATGTTGAGTTTCAAACCTGAAATTATTTGGATTTGTTCTTTGTAGCCTTCCCTGGAACTGAGTTGAAGTAAATTCAAAGATCTACCTGTTTCATACATAGAAGGTAGGGGAGCATCACCACAGCTCCATGCTTTAGATTTGTTCTGCCTCTATATTGCTGGAGAACTTCAAACACTGTAAGGCAGCTGCAGACACAGCTTTTGGGTATATTGGTAGATCTTGTGACAAAGAAATGTATTCCATATTGCCTCGCAGAAAGTTAGGTAGCTTAAATCTGCTATCCTTCTCTGCACTGTTTTATCATTCAGTGGTTCAGACTGTGGGCCTGGGTTTAAAAGGAAGCGTGAGTGCTCAGAGTTGGATTTCTGACCCCTGTGAATGGTATGCCATCAGTAGGGTTTGAAGGTTGGGGTCCTTAGTTATGTTCATTGCCAATAGAAGTGTTCTGAACAATGATGAAATAAGCCTCTACTCAGAATATTTACAGAGAACCCTTTTGGAGATCCTTTTGTCCGTCCAGTCCTTCCTCTTGTTGATAGCTATTAGCTTTTTTTTAATAGAATCATAGAATAATTTCAGTTGGAAGAGACCCTCAGGATCATTGAGTCCAACTATAACCTAACTCTAGAAACTAAACCATGTCCCTAAGAGCCCCATCTGAATGCCTTTTAAACACCTCCAGAGATGGTGACTCTACCACTTCCCTGGGCAGCCGGTTCCACTGCCTCACAACCCTTTCTGTGAAGAATTTTTTCCTAATATCCAATATAAACCTCTCCTGGCGCAATGTGAGGCTATTTCCTCTTGTCCTGTCACTTGTTACTTGGGAGAAGAGACATGGGTGCAATCTACTTGAGGGTTGATCTTGGCTCAGACTATAAGAAGGACAGAAAAAGAAAAAAGTAATAAAAGGTTAAAATAGGTTGAACTTGAGCTAAGGATGTTGGGATCTAATTCTCCAAAAAAAAAAATCTTTCAGTTTTGAAGAGGAAAATGTAGTGCTCATATTATGCTTTCGTGCTTTTGAGGAAAAGAAGACAGGTCTTTGCTTATTAATCAGGCTGAACTGAGGAAGATCGTGCTGTGTTTGCAAAGAGGTTACTAAGGGCAAGGAGTTAACTTGTTTACACTGGCAGGTGGCTGTACCTTGTGTACATATGAGCCACTCCAAAAATTTTTCAATAAATATTCCAATTAATTCATAGGAGAAGTTAAATATTAATGCAGAAGTAAAGAGTCTGTTGACTTGCTGGGTGGCTCATTAGTTAGGAGCACAGCAGTAGTATTGAAATATCGATGGTTTTCAGAAATATGTGCTAGACCTTGCTCTCTTTTCACAAAACAGCTATGTTTCTGAAAGAGACCATGGTAAATTCCACAGTCATTTACAAAGGGAGAGTGCAGGCAAGATTCATATTATTCTTTCTCTGATCAACCCTGGAATTTTTAGCTCTGCAGTGTGTTCTGCAGCATGCAGTATGGTTGTGTATGATGCATCTTCTGGTTTTAGATCAGTAATTTTGCTGATGTTTTTCAACAGAGTCACAGCATAGCTAAGGAGATCGCCTAATCCCTAACTCCTCTGCTCAAGGCTGGGTCAAATTGAGTGAGTTACTCAGAGTCCTGTGTCCAGGCAGGTTTTGAGTATCTCCATGGATGGAAACTCCACAACCTCTCTGAGTGACCTGTCCAAGTGTATGACCACCCTTATAGTAAAAATGAAAAATGTTTTTTCTTACATTTAAGTGCAATTTCCTGCATTTCAGTTTGTGCCTATTGAATCTTTTCACTGGACACCACTGAATCTTGTCCTTTCACTGGCTCTTCCTCCTTACTCCTCCCCACAGCCATCAGAAGTCCTGTCTGGAAGAATACCAAACCTCACCAAACAGCTGGTGGCAGGACACTGACCAACGAGGAGCTGGGGTAGACACAGACTGTAGAAGCAGGATGGGTGAGATAGATGATTTGTGGCAGACTAGCCCATGGCAGCAGGACACAGCTTTTTGCTGAGTGTAGGCCACGGTGCAGGATATGGTCCTTTAGATCCAGTGCTGTGCATGAGACAGAGCAAATGTCTACAAGAAAGGAAGTGCCATTACAGGGAGGCAAGGCTTCTGCTGAAGAGGAGCCAAAGGCTATTTGTGCTTAGTAGAAGCAATGCTCTTTCTAGGTATCTTCTTAGGTGACAACTCAATGACTCTTTTTTTAAGTTATCCTGGACTCTGTGTAGGTTGATGAAGCTTCAGGAACACGACTGTGCATTGCAGTGTTGTGTAATTGTATTTCCAGAGGTTTTATCTGTTTGGATAGAGCAGGCACAGAGGGAACATTTTTATCTTGGAGAAAAGGAGAGAAAAAAATTATAGCAAATTATTTTTCTTTATGTGTTTAGGGTTTTCTTTCTCTAGTTTCCAGTTTTATTGCTTTAGGGACCAAGATGAGGCAATGTCTGTGAATGAGCCTGTATAAGAAATTCCCCTCCAAATTGTGACAAAGAACCTGGCAATTCAGGTGAAAACTGAAACCCTAATGATTCATTTGAGATCTTTAATTTGGTACATGTTCTTCAATACAGTCTTCTTTTTTACACTGCTTTTGCTAATGCCATTTCAAGAAAGTTGATAACTTCATTTTATTTTTATTTAGTTTTAGTTTCTAATATGAAACTTATCTACATTCTAGTATTCTATCACTTTACACTTCTCTGGTTCTCCCTTGTCTTGGATTTAGTGTAACTCAGGAAGGACAACAAGCCCATACGGGCAGGGGATAACTCACTAGGGACTTACACTTTATTAAATTACCAGACTAGGACTCCATTTATTTATTGAATATTTTCATTTTCGGGGATATGTTCTCTTTGATAGCGTATTTTATATATGAAACTTCTTTACTGTTCTGTATTCTAGTAACCAATCAGACATCTGAATTATTAAGAATTGAAATTATAAACTGAAATTAAGACCTTGGCTTCATCATTGTTGATCAGTGAGACAATTTTGTTGCCTCATTGAAGTTATACTATCTTCTGAATAACTAGCTCCAAAAACAGCTTTACCAAACCATGGATTGTTTTCATGTGTCAAAGATCTCCAGCTGTTTTCAAATATCTTCATGGATAGGAAGATGAGCTGAATTTTATAAAAAACTGCTTCTCCTCATCCTTAAAACTGATGATCTAAAAGACACACAAAGACTCCCAGGCTCTGGAACTGATTTCTATTAGAGCAAAACTTATTCAGTCTGAGGCAATATTTTATAATATTGGGGGCTGCTCGCTGTCTGCTTGGTGTTGAGAATTAAAAGGTTAGCTATGGTTTCAGAGGTCATCTTGCAGAACTTAGCAGCTGTCTTTTACATGTGAAATGTGATGGCTAGGGAGAGGAATTTATTTTGTCAAGGAAAACCCACACTGAAAGTAAAGCTCAGAGATAAAATGTTGCACAGCTTAAAAAAAAAGCTCTCAAGTCTTTTGAAATGAACCCATCATGCTGATTATAGATTTAATTCCAGTAATTTCTATTACATATGTTTTTCCTCCGAGGAAATGTAGGAAATGGCATGTATTGTTTTAAAAATTGCTTTCTTAAACACTGTAGTTGTCTTTCCTGGTGACTGAAGGAGATAGATTTAATCTGCATCCAGACATCAGTATGTTTTGCTTTAACGAATCAACAGAGCTAAATAAAGCACCATATTATGAAGCTATGCTTGCCATTTCATGTGCTCTAATGAAAACATTCTCCTCTTTGTTTGGCCTTTTTTTATTTTTGAAAGTACTCACCTTGAATTGAAAATAAAACCCAAACCCAACTTCTAAGTATGAGTATAATATGTTCAACTTATATTTAATATTTGCAAAAATTTAGTCCTAAGGGAAGAAATAGTGCTGACATCATTTTAATTTACCTGAATGGCTCATGCTGAAACAGGAAAAATTCTCTTTCCTCGTATCTTCTTAATGTGTATTGCTAGATAAGCCAGAGGTGTATTTTTAAAATGCCTTTTTCTTTGTAACCTGCCAAAATGGCTTTTGTAATGTTCTATTCTTACTGTGTCTCACAGGGCTCCTACTAAGCCATACTTACTCTGTAAGCAGAAAGCCAAGATGGCTGTTCGCTTATTTTCAAGTTATTGATTCTGAAATTTCAGCTTGAAATTGGAAAGACAATTGCATTTTCCATTTTGCACATCAGTTGGAGGTTGGTTGTTCCTTTAACAATATTTATGTAACCCTGCAGATCATGCTTTTTGCTTGGTAGCACCTGTGTGGATTCACTGCTTCCTAAAAATGCTTCACACTGCACTTAAATGTGAATTTGACCAATGATTTTGCTGGTGAGGTTTTAGATCTGATTGGCCCCTTATCTGGGATACTCTGTGATTATTAACAACCACAAAAACGTAAGGTTGGGCTGAATATATGACTTAAGTGCCCCAAAATTATATGCTTTCTGGTCTCTATATGAGGAAATCCTGAATCCTCATTTATACACTAAAGTTCCATGCATATAGTGGATAGAGCCTCAAATCTGAATCCAAACAAGGTGCTGGTTAATTAGAGAGTGTAATACAGCTTGGAGGGGAGCAAAGAAACAACAAAACCAAACAAAATCAAAACAAAAACCAACGGAAGAAGCAAAAGCAACAAGCAAACCACAGAAATTACAAAACAAACAAACACCCAAACCAAACTCTAAATAAACAAACAAAAAAACGTAAGCAAAACACCAACAAACAAACAATGAAGGTTTGGGGGCAACAGTATATCTGAAAACCTAGACTCACAGAGAGTTTAGACTGTGTGGTATCGTGTGTCTACTTCAGACATGCTTCTGTCAAGGTAAATACGTTGCTGTAAAAGTTGATGTGGCTGTAAATAACTCCTTGCAACACGTGAGCTGACTTTTTTAAAGTCAGATTAAGGCTCTCTGAACTTCACCACAATTTGCAGAACAGACATCTCGGGCTTCAGCAGATGTCTTCTTCACAAAAGAAGCCAGAGGAAAGCAACACTCATTCTTGTTCCTTTTGAAGCAGAGCTGGAGAAGGCAGGGTTTTGAAGGGCTTAGTAGTTAGGACCATCTTCTTGGAAGTTTGAATTTTGTCTGTTTGATGTAAATGCGTAGTTCCCCATGATTCCCACATGAATCAGGCTGGTGGAAATTCAAACTGTCATTTGCTTACTTTCATTGGCCCATTTGATGGTGGATTCCTTTCTCTAGAATGGCTTAGCACCAATGATATTGGAGTGTGCACCCTGTGTAAAAGGTTGGTGAATTAGAGAATAATGAAATATCCTGAGTTGGAAGGGACCCACAAGGATCATCGAGTCCAACTCCTGTCCCTGCGTGTGACAACCCCACAGTTCACACCTGAGGACATTGTCCAGTCTCTTCTTAAATGCTATCAGGCTTGGGGCCATGATGCCTCTCTGGGGAGCCTGTTCCAGTGAAGAACCTTTTCCTAATGTCCAATCTAAACCGCCCCGGCACATCTTCCTGCCATTCCCTTGGGTTCTGTCCTTGATCACTAGAGAGAAGAGTTCGGTGCCTGCCCCTCCTCCTGCCCTTGTGAGGAAGCTATAGACCACGATGAGGTCTCTTCTTAGTCTTTTCTCCAGGTTGAACAAACCAAGTGACTTTAGTTGCTCCTCACACAGCTTCCCCTCCAAACTCTTCACAAAGTTTGTGGCCCTCTTCTGGACACTTTCCAGTAGCTTTATATCCTTTTTATCCTGTGGTGCCCAGAACTGCATGCAGTGCTCCAGGTGAGGCGGCATCAGTGCAGAGCAGAGCGGGAGGATCCCCTCCCTGCCCTGCCAGCAATACTGTGCTGGGTGGACCCCATGACACCATTGGGCCTCTGGTGGTAAGGGCACTCTCCTGGAAAGCCATGCCTTAGGCTTTGGGATGCCTGTAGGCTTAGGAAGCTATTGAGTCCAGCTCTTTCACTTGCTGAGTCCTGCAAGCATTAAGGTGTTGTGTGAAAGGTGGAGATTCCCACCCATTATTTTAAAAGACAGTGAGCAAGTCTGCATTTTCTGAGGAACTTCATCTTGTCAGTGTGCACTTGGTGTTATTCAGTAATGATTAATGTTTTGGATGCCTTAAGGGACCTACACATTCCATTGCCAAATTTCTAGATTCTATCTTGGAAGGGATGTGAGAAATAAGCACTGAGCTATTTAGGCTGGGGCAATTCCAAGCACGTACAAAGCAAACACCTAGGAAACTTTCAGGTCAAATGGGGAGGAGAGTGGTAAGTTTAAGCACCCTTTGAGTAAGAAAATCTTGCTAAGAGGCATCTGGGATTTCGTTTTGAACATCTGTGCCTCAAATCGGAGTCAGTCCTGTTTTAGAAACTTGTGATTTTGCTGAATGTGGCTAATGGTCACTAAAGACAGTACTATTCTAGATACGCACAAGGGACAAAAATGTTAGCAAGTATGAAGATACCCTTTTTTATTTCCAATCTTAGATGTACTTACATTTTGGCTATTTTATTGCAGCTGATGTCTACACATGAGTTGATACTGCTTTAATTTCCTGATACTTGATTTACGAGACTCCCTTTTTTACTTAATAATGCTGTCTTCTACTCAGAAACAAAACATTCTGGGCATGCAAACTTCAGCTGGCTCAGACATTAACTAAAAATACTAAGGACTTAAAGAGTGTAAGCCATCAAGAGTTCTTAAAAAGCTAAAACATTTGGCATTCTCATGTGTCCATGTTAGTAAATTAATCAGAAGATGCTCTGTGTCTGTTCTCACTTGATTCTTGTTAGTGTTTTCATAACTATTGCTTTGCAATGAAAGATTTTACACAACTTTACATATCATAGAAAAAGCAATATTAAAATGTAAGGGTAGGTAAGGGGAAAATTTCTCCATCAGAAGACTTTGATTTTTTCGGATCAGCTCTTACACTCCAGATGCAGGCAGAGTGACTTTAAATTTAATTTGGCTATCTACTTCAGATGCTATTTCCCATAAACTCACTGCGTGAAAGCTCTTACCTTTGAAAAGCAAAGTTCAAAGTTGAGTACACCTTCCTGATTGGAACTATTCACAACTCAGTTTCCCTTGGTTGGGAGATATAATATCACATTCTTGTCTGGTTCCCACTGTTCTGAAGGTATCTAAAGAGCTTTGTTTTTAGAGGGTTTTTTTCTCTTGTCACCTTAATGATCCTGTCTGTGGTCAGTGGAAATCAGGTGCTATTTATTCCATTTCTGCAACACCCACTTCATGGGAACATGTGTACCATTAGCTCTGCCCATGGCTTTAGAAAAACAAATCTATTCTGCTTTGGGAATGCCAAATGAGACAAGCTGGGGTGACACATAAAGGAAGCAGGAAAAGAACAACAGTGAACAAGGAAACATTATGATGAGAACAATTTCACATTTATGAATCATAGAGCCTTTGGTGAAATTAATTAAACAACGTGTCCTGAGCATATTGAGAGAAAGAGTTGAAAGACAAAGTATCTCTGAGAAAGTGAAATAAGTTCATAATATTATTTGAAGTGTTTTCAAGAATGCTTGTTGCACACACAAGGAAAATAGGAAAAAATTGAAAGTAAGTTGGGGTTTGTGGGCAGACACAGCATGTTTTATTATACTGTTAAACTAGAGGAAACCAGTAACACTTTTAGGCACATAAGCCTGTCATCAGGTGATAGAAAGACAAATGCTTGGGCCTCATGGATAGGAAGAATGGACTGATACCAAAAACTTTTCCGTTTTTCCCACTATACCAGAGGCAGATAAATGGTTTTTGCTACAAACTCTTGCTTGTACCCTTAGTGCACGATCAATAGACTAATGCCGTAGCAAATCTGAAAAGACCCTCCATCATTTTCAATCACAGCCATATTTTTACTTCCATACCAAAAACTTTGAAAAAGCAGATATTATCCAACAGAAGTACATCACTGAATATGCTGAAACATAGCTTCAACTTCATAGTTTAAAGGAAAAAATAATCTAAAATAAATTAACACAATTGTCTATAACTGGCAATATTTATACCTTTTTCTACAAAAAATGCTTCTACAGTTATGCTTTCTGCGTGTACTCATATAGACTCTTGCTATAGTAGCATTTAAGTTTTTTCTCTTCTTGTAATGTTCTGGCTGTTTTCCTGTCTTCTACACAGTTTTCTATCGGTTGCACTGTAAAATAGGCCCGAGATTTTCTCTTTATCTAACTTTTTTTCCTTTTATTTTTTTTTCTTTTTGCTTTTTGCCACTACACAAGTCTCATTTAAGCAAAATCTATATTTTTTAAAGTTATCTCTGTGTGTTCTTGCCAGTCTTCAATGAGTACATAAAGGCTTACTGTTGAAGTGAAGAACGAACAAAATCATATTCTAAAACATCCTGTTCTGACCTGTGCTGGTCTACATGTAAATTTAGGCAGGATTCTTTCTGCCTGATATTATATTAGTTGCTCTAGCAAACAAAGGATGTTGTTACTTTTCAGTAAAAGAACCATAGAACAACAGTTCCATATTTCAACATTTTAAATGAAAAAAAGCCAATATTTGAAGAAGAATGGAATGATTATTAAAGAGGCTTATGTTTCATTGCTGTTTGATATGGAAAAGGGGAGGAAGACAGGAGTGAGATGGATGATGGGACAAAAGATAAGAAAAACATCTAGCTGAGTGGCAGAAGAACATTCTAAACCAAATCCTCTGGTGCTCTAATGAAATGAGATGTTGTCATTTACTGTATATCAAACACTGGCATGCATCTAACCTTATTAAATGTTTTTAATAAAACTTTCTGTTTCACTATAAAACTATATTTTTACTTTCTCAGAGTTTGATTGTTAGTTAAAGAAATCTCCTTTTAATTGTTCAAATAGCAGAAAAGAGCATTAGAATAAAAAATGGCATATTAGGGTAGTTTAGAAACTTTCCAGTGTCCTTAAGGTTAAATGCTAATTTCTTAAACCCTAAACTTTTTATTTGAAACTCTTGGAACTGATGAATTTCTATCAAGGCGTGACCCTGAAGGAATGCTTCCTGGGCTTTTACTTGATTTTTCCTGAAGTCAGTGACACTGGACGTATTGGGATACCTATTGTTAGGGCAGATACATCTGGTGACCATCTCCCAGAGCCAGAGACTGCCAGACCCTCTTGCAGCTGTCAGTGAAATGGACATTCTGCTTGTCTCAGTGCAGAAGTTGATAAGAGATGAGTAATAGAGCACTTCGTTAAACTGCATAGTTGGATGAACACTGGTTGAATAGTTAAGATGAGATTAAAGCCCAAATTTTTTGGACTTGGCATTTCCTTGCAGTTTATTGATTGTTTTGCAGACATGAGAAATACTTGTCTGTTTTCCTCTTTGGAAGTAGCTCTAGGGAAACTGTGTCTTTACAGACTTTGCCTCTGTGAGAAGAGCATAAGTTTTCATTGAAGAGTTGAAAATCAAGTGTCAGAATTTCCTCCAGACTGGGGTGCATTCCGGTTTTTGACTGTGTGTAATTTACTTGAATATTTTATTTCTGTGCCAAAGCAGCATGAAGGAGCCTCTATCTATATGAGACTGAAGTATATGTTGCATTTGACAAAATGCAAATTGCACAAACTTGAAAACCTGAATCAATTTCCATTTGCAAAACTCTCACTAGATGATTGTTACAAAATACTGACAGGCTTCTTCATGGAGGAAGAATTTTTCCTTTTTTTTTACATATAGACTTTTGTATTGCAGATCAGTGTAGAAGAAAGAAGTTTAATTTAGTTTTAATTTTACATTTCGATGTTCCCTTTCTGGGGACTATGTTCGAAGCTGGACTATCACATAAACATTTCAAATTTTAAATTTGATGTTACCACTTGAATCCAAGTGGATTATGGATCGTGATGAAGAGTGTTGGTATTCTAGATCAGTCACATCTGCAAGTTACTACAAGGAAATGAAAATTGTGAGGAATGATTTTCAGGAAATATTTTTGTAGCAATTATTTGCTTCTCCCCTGCCCCCTGCCCCTGCTCTCCTGTCCCCAACCAGTCTGTAAGATCAAAATCTATTCAGTTTTCATTGCTTTCAGAAACTCACGTGATGCATTCAGGGGGACATGAGGGGTGTGGGCTTTACAGCACACCAATTGTAGGACAAAGATAAATGAATTTTTTTTTTCATTTGAAAGCTGGATCATCCAATGTCAGCAAGTGGGACAAAAACAGGACAAATGATGGAATCAAAGACTTAACATCCTTAGCACAACCTTAAAAATAAATAAACCTGGAAGAATGCCAGCATGCCTCTACTTGTAGGAGCCCCCTTGCAGCCCCCTTGTTCCTGTTCCTTGTGCTGACAACTTCCAGCTGTGTGGAATATTTAAGACGGGATAATGCAAGCCTATTGCTGAATGGAGTGCTCTACAGTGAGCCTAATACTATCGGTTACATCTTTAAAGAGTGCTGAGTAAGGACAGGGGTAAAATACAGTTTTTTAAATGTTTCATTATGTTTAGAAAGTTAAGAGGTTTTTCAAGTTTTGAAAGCTCTTTGGTAAAAATCCCCTAAATGATCTGCCCAGCAACTTCCTATGCTTTGTCCTAAAGCTGGTCTATAGTTATTTGTCTTATCAGCTAATTTATCAGCACTTAAGATTTTCTCTTTAAAGTATCTATCAGTTATTTCTCATACCAGAAAACAGCCCTTGAAGTTTTAGGCTGCTCCTCTAGAAATCTTTATTTATAGCCAAACCGCTTTCAGAAGCCTACGCATGTCTTAAGGTTCTAATGTAAACGCTAGGGCTTTCCTTTGAATTCCTTTCAAAGCTTTAAATTCCCTTTATTTGTTTTCATCCTTCAAAGAAAGGCATTATTATATTGATTTAGATTTTATTTTTTAGAGGTAGAATGCAATTGATCTAGGAGCCTGTCATTGTTACACCTGAGTGCAGAAAGCGTGCAAATTTTAGGGATTATGTTGGATTGCCAGCCTTAGTCTCAAATAGTCCATTAGGTTTCAAAGATTACCCTTCTGCTCACATACATAGTTGTACTTATTTCTCCATCTTAATTTGCATTTGCAGATTCATGTTCCTATGTCTCGATAGAGGGATATATCTATATATGCGTGTATACATCTAGATGTATAAAAAAAGTTTTAGAATTTGTATTATGTTTCAAATCAGTACAACAAGTGTAGAATTTCAGTGAGGCAACAATGTGAAAAAAAAAAATATTTTGCTTTTGAGCAATCCAAACATTTCATTTGCATTGGACATAATACTTTTTGTGTCTTAAATTTCAGATTGAAATATAATTTCAAACATACAAAGGGGATTTATTTTTTTTGTTTGTTTTGAAACTGTCAAAATGGATCACTTCAGCAACTTCAGAAACTTTGTTCCCAAAGAAGACGTTAATTAAAACTGTCTTTTCCTTCTTTAATTTCAACCACATGATGTTTTCTAGCAAAATAAATGAATTTTAAAAAAATAAATCTTGAAGAGGTATGCTTTTCAGAGAGAATTCTGCAGTATTTTGTGAACTAATGGGCAAAATAGTATTTAAAGATTAGTTATAACTGTCAAGTAACTTGGAGTGGCTATTTTTATCTGCAATAACACGTTATTGAAGTTCCATAATGAAAAATTCACATCCAGTTTAGATACGTAGTCAGATTTTAAGGGATTTAAACAAAACTAATACCCAGTGAAGGATGCATAATCAATATAATATGCTTCCACACTTAAACCATTTAGAGCTATAGAAAATTTACGCATACTATCAATTTTTTTGTTGTTGTTGTTTTCATTTTTGGGTTTTTTTGTGTGGTAAACTCCAGTCAAGACTGGAATATTATAACTATATTTATGTAGTGAGCATGTTTCAGTCTTCTGGTAGGAAAAAAAAAAAAAAAGTATAATAATGCTTACATTAGTCCCAAAACTTGAGGAGTGATTTTATATTTATGTAGATGCCTAAAGATATGTTGGGCCTGTGCAGTAGAAATATATAATACTTGGGGCTGGTTTAGGATGAAAAGGGTCAAGTGGTGCAAACCACCAAGGAGTCTGCATATTGTCACTATCGAATTAAATAAGGATATTCAGGACAATAGTGTGATTAGAGAAGGGAAGTTGCTTTTTTTGTTTGTTTTTGTTCTTTGCTGCACTCAAAGTACATAGGTTTTCATGTAATTGTATGTTATTATCTATTTGAAAAAAGCAAGATGCATGTGTATTCTCAGCAGCAACTGTCAAATGAGCCTCTCCATAGCAAGCACAGGGACAGTCTGCCTGCAGCTCCCAGCTATAACTGCTGCTCTTTGGATGAATGCTTTCAAAACATTTCATGCAACCTGCAAGTAAAAAGAAAAATTACTGTAATCAGAACATCACATGCTGGGCCCAGGCTCAGCAGCGTGGTACAGAGACCTTTCGTGAGTGGTTGTCTGGTGTTCACTCTTCCTGTAATAGTAAGGGCTCTACATTTCACATTAACTCTTTATTTAACACAACTAGATCTTTAAATTATATAAAATTTTTGCTCTGAATAAGTAGTTTCCAGAGACCTGTTTTTGCATTTCAATCAGCACATGCAAAAATATTGCTGTTAGTTATTTTTTTTTTTTGTTGGTGGTGTTTTTGTTTTTATTTTACTGAAGTTCCTTTAATCAAAACTCTGTACTGCTTTCCATTTTTGCTCAAGCTGCTCTTCCAGCAAGTCCTGTCATTTTTCCTGTTAGGAGGAAAAATTGATGATGAAGCTTAGTGTCTCTAATGCAACCCTACGTGTTTAGAAAGACCATTCTAAGACCATTTTCTCCAATCAATGGAGGAATCAGGAAATTTTAAAAAAAGAAAATGGTGATTTCATTGTTCCCAGTGTCGAGGCCCTTCAATCCTGCAAACATATTCCAAATGTTCCACAGCTCCAAAATATATTCTCCAGACTTAAAAAGCCATATTTTGATTTCTCTGAAAAATAAGTTGAAGTATGTCTGCCTTTACATTACTCCTATGACTTTCTGAAACAGATGCTTGGGTAAGTTATATTGGCGAGCAAAGTAGGATGCTGAGGCCAACACTAAGCTTCATCTCCTCTCCCCTGCAAAGCACATAGTGATGTTGACCTGGCAGGAGAGTGTGAAGATAGTGACCCCCTAAGCTAGGCAGGGGAGCTCGGCGAGTTGAAGGGAGCAGGCGTGTTCACTCAGAGCCGTGTAAGAGATGCTGAACATTGCCTAATGCTTTCTGCCTTTAGCACTCCGGTTTTGGTGGTTTCTAGGCAGCTCATTGTAGTAATTTAAGCTGGATTTTTCCATAGATTATTCCTTCAACAAATTAGTGTTTTGTTGTTTTTTTGTTTGGGTTTTGTTTGTTTGATTGGTTTGTTTGCTTGTTTGTTTGGTTTTGTGTTGTGGGGTTTTTTTGTTTTGTTTTGTTTTTGTTTTTTTTTTTAAGTTTCAACAAAAATGGACCATTCACTTCCAGTAAAAGTGTTGGTGAAGAACAGGTGTTTTTGCCAGTGCTGATTTTTTAATTTTTTTTTTAATTTTATTTTTTTTTTTTTTAGCAGCTGTGCATCTTCTGTGGCTTGGAGATATATACTGAAATTTGGCAGTGAAGTCCCTTTCATCATTCTCAAGAAATTCACCCTCTTTTAGTCAAGTTGCAAACAGGGCAAAACACTGCCTTTTTCATACATGTGGCATGATTTTACCTCTTTTATTTGTTTGTTTTTGCTGGTGGTATTACTAATTTTTAGAATAATTTATCTTAACAAGAGAAAAAAACTTTTCCACAGAAGAATCTTGATAATTTGATATAATTTTATTCTGAACTAAGACATATCAAGTGAAATAAAAACATAATATGAATGTAGAAATATCAAAATATTTCTTTTTGCCCAGCTCAGCTCTGTGTCACCCAGAAGTACAGTGGTGGTATTTTAGAAGGTACATACCATGATAAATGACAAAAGTACAGAAGGACAGAAAATATGCTGCATCAGGGGGAAAAAAATGTTTCAATAAATATTTTTCTGTGTAAAACTTTGATTTTATGTGTACTCCCATGATTTCTATAAGAAACCTCTCTGTAAGAAAGAGATTTTCTCTGGTTGCTTCAGTAGGGACTTTTACAAGGAAGGATGACTACCATTTGTCAAAACCGACTTTAGAATGACTATTGAAAAAATTAATTTTATGATACTTTTAAGTCACCTTGAACATAGTAAGAATAATGTTGTCATTAATAATGAAGAATGTGATATATTGCTCTAAGAATAGAATCAAGACAGAATGAAACTCAAAGGTCTGAGAGCTGCCCCAAAGACGTCAAAGAAATAATGAAAATCCATCTAAAATTAATTCCTACATTTTTCAGGCCTCCTTGCTATTTCCTAGCCTTTTAGCAGAGCAGACCAACCAAGAACCAGCCTTACTAAGAAATGTCAGACATATGTTTCAACTTAAAATGGTTCCTTTGTTTCCTACTTTCATCAAGTTTCTTAGAAAAAAGAATTCTCAGCCAGATCTTCCCTATGTTGTGATCTGATCTATGTGAAATAATCAATAGCAGTATGTGATAATCTGCAGGGTGATATACTGACAAGTGCACACTAGAGTAAGCACAATATGGATCTCCTGTTTCTATAAAAATTTTACACTTTCTCAAAGGTCTTAAATTTACAAAGACCTTAGAGACATATGCCTGCAAATATAACACTTTGTTTTACTCAATTCCAATTACATTCGAAAATGTAGAAATTTCTCTGGCATGTGAGCTCTTAAGTGCTTTGTCTGTGAAGTACATGGTCCATGAATTCTGGATTTTTGTAGGGTTTTTCTTCTCAATTTTGATTTTAACTTCTTCAAAGAAGCTACAGCTCAGCTAATACTGATCAGTAGCAGCGGAGGTTTGCACAGAGTTGCCACTAAGGTATTTATGTCATCGTATATATTCAGAAGAAGGTTTTAGCAGGAGTGGGAGAGCAGCTTGGCTCAGAGGTTAATTTTATCTTTAGTCAGTTTGAATGAAGGCATAGAAGAAACTAGATTTTACCGCTCCTTTAAAAAATATTATTTTCTAAGTAAGGCTTCAAGTTCAGACTCAATTTTATATCAGTGCCTGTAGACATATTGTTCCAAAAGAGCCATTAGCCAGATCCAGCATGACAATTCTCGTATTACTTTTTTACCATATTAAATCCTTTAACTACTGACATACTTTGTATGCACTGTGTGAAGAAACAAATGGAAAAAGCAATATTTTGGATTTCTTTTTTCAAATGTATTTCAATAGGAGCTGTAGCCCTACAGCTACATGAACACTATGACCCATGCTCATGATAAAAGAGGTGCTCTCATCCTCTCCTTGCTGCAGTCATTTCTCAGTTTATTTTTTCACCATTCCTGTTTGTCCAGCCTTGCCTTGAGCTAAATCACTGGAGCACAAGATTTTTTTGGGGGTGCTGGGGACAAATCGGAAAAAACATATTTTTTACATAATAGCTGAAAGCAATGTGCTGGAAATACACAGCTTCGATACTTCACTGGGAACTGCTTCATGATATAGTATGCAAAAAGTTAATTCCACTTTATTCGGGTAAAATATAGGCAAGATGAAACCTAGCTAAGAGACTAAATGATGAGAATGAGAAATGAAACTGTGCTAAATATATCTAGAGAATGGTAAGTGAAGTCATACAGTAGTGGTATTATAGTAAGTGCTACGACCTGTTGCACTTGTCATCTTTGTTCCTGACTTGGAAAAAAAGGATTTAGACACTTGGTAAATTAACAGCCACTAAATTGCTACGAGGCTGAAGCTCAATCTAGAGGATGGCATAAAAAAAAAAAAAAAAAAGATGTCATGGTGTGTCATGGTGGAAAGGAAAGCTGGGAAAGAATTAGCAATAGAAAATAGAAGATTATTTTTTTATAAAACAAACAAAGAAAACCTAAGAACTGAGAAACTATCCTGAAATATTTTGTTATCTATGAGAAAATTATTCGGGGCAATCCGAAGTACTAAGAGACATCAGGTTATGTCAGCTTATGCCAAATGGACATGAATTTGTGAAACAGCATGGATATGAAAAGAATTACAGTTTTGTGCCACTCATTGCAAAAGCAAAAATCACCATGATGAGCCAGTAGCGGTGTTTTGAATGACTTCCTACAACAAAGGTACTGCCACACTGGAAGGGGTGTAACTAGCGTTATTAGGACTCTAAGCACTGATTTCTGAAATCTAAAAAGCTAAATGTGTGCAATTTAGCATCACTTAAATTAGTAAAAATTAAGGGTTTAAACATCTGGAAAAGATCTTTCCAACAGTTGTCGTAGCTCCATTGACTTATTTAGTTGTAATTTCCTGGGCCAAGGTCAAAATTGTTTAGCTGGAAACTTTTGGACAAAAGCAATGAGGTAGAGTAAAATACAGAGTAAATATGTGTTGAAGATACACACACACACACACAGACGAGCTCCTTACAGTGTGAATAACTTGGCTGTGGAACAGTCTACTTGGGGAAAAGTATAAATCACATTGTCTGGAGCTTTTAAAGTGATTCTGAGCAAAGCCAAGTCTAGTGAGCTGAAGTGATCTTCCACTGCCTGGAAAATGGGCTGTATTCCATAGTCTTTCCAAATACTGTTATTCTTTACAAGAAGCCACATAGGAGAAGGATCATATTTAAGTATTTATGTATGAAATAAACCATAGAAATTCAAAATTACTTTCAAATCAAAACCAGATTTGTGAACCACTGTTGCTGCATTGTCTTGATTGAAGACAGCACCTTTGTAGATTATTTGTGCCCTTCATTGAGGTTTTGATACCCAGATGTTGGTCTGTAAGCTTGGTAAGACTTCTGATAATAGATTAAGGAATCAGCTTTTCCAATTCTATAGAAATATCAGAATTGAAATTCTGGCAGGTTTGTGATTTTTGGTATTTTTCTTTAAAGAGATTAAGCTAAGGTAATAGCTCAGCATATCTAAAACCATCCTGACTTAAAAAAAGGACCAACAAATATTGATGATACATTTATGAATTTGAGTGTTGTTTGCCCTGAACACATATTAGCTAAGTTCTGAATTTCCCTCACATGCATTTTTCTCTTTTCAGCTTATAACCTACATAGCTCCTCTCCAATGGCATCAGTTGTTGTGCCCAAGAGTTACTTGGAGTTTCAGAAATATATAAGCTCAGTTTTTGAGGTTCCTTTAGATGCAGGAAAAGAGATATAGTTGCTGCAACAAAACGTTCTGCACACCCACACATGGCAGTAAAAACTAAACCAGAGGGGAAAAACATGCCACTTGAAAGAGATATGAGTTAAATTGCATAAGCAAATCTATGCTCATATCCACCACAAAAAAAAAAAAAATCTTCATTTTGAGATTCTTGTGTTTCAGGTCATTTGATACAGAAGCTAAAAGACAAACACTTCTAACAAGATAGCCAGTGTCACTGGATAGTAAGGAAAGAGGGGAAAAAAATACACAGAAATGTTCTTCTGCTTCTGTTTTGTTGCTTTTGAGAAAGCAGCTTTGCTTTCTTGATTTGCAGAGGATTTCCAGGTTGCTAAATTTCACAATGCTGCAGTAATCCTAGGCTTTAAAATGGCAAACATTGATAGAGGTCGTTCAGTCATTGTATTTTGGTAGGGGTAGCATTACTCCGTGTTAAAACAGAGCTGAGCGAATTGGTAGACATGTGTTGCCTTTGGGTATGATATAGTGTGTTCTTTAGTCAGATATTTTGACGCAGCAGATACTGTCTTTGAAATTTAAAACTCCCACTTTTTTCACTCTAGCAATAGTAATAAACTGATGTCAAGGCTTGTAAAATGATTTCTGATGATACTGTCTTCTAACATTACATCATGCCATACTTGAAAAGAGAGAGGAGGCAGGCTGCTGATAACCACTTGAAAAAAACCTAAGATATATGGTCAGATGGAGAATTACAATGAATATTGTTGATATTAATGTCTGTTTTTCACTATGGGATAAGCAACAGGTTTCTCAAGAAGATGGTGTTTCTACACCAATGAACTCTGTGTACCTAGAGCTAAGAGTTAAGGGCTTGTATCAGGGATATGGCTGCACACTGAAGACAAAATGTAGAGGGCCAGAGCAAACTTATCTATTACTCCATTCCTCATGGACATTAAATCAAGTGTCTTTGGCTTCAGGAAAGTGAGTTTTACTTTGCAGATCTCCAGCTAGGCATAGTGCAAGTATCTGTTAATTTCCAGTTATTTCCTGCAATAGCACTTGAGTTTTCTTAATTGCTTAGAACAGAAAGTCAGTGAGAGGATGGACAGCATTTGAATTCATGGCAATCTCCCTCCTACTACTGATCATCCTTTCTCAGGCCTCACTTTCTAACAGCTGGGATGAACCTGCTGTTCCCAGAGCAGCATGACTGCATCTGGCATTAGGAGGTGTCCAAACTCAGCTTGTCTGAAAACTGCAAAAAGGTCCTTGAGTCATTGGTTGAGGAATTCTGATGTACCCAGAGGGAGCCAAGCAGGTTTCCTTGAAGGGCTATGCTTAATTTCAGCAGCATAAAGCAATTTACTCTGTTTCAATTTAGTGTTTTTAATGTGATACAGGTTATATCGACGGTTGTTTTCTAGTGACCTAGATGCACATTTTGCCTGGCTGGTTGAATGAGGTGTTCTGCAAGCTTTGCGTATCCTGTGTTTGCACATACATGGGTTTATCCTTTGTAAATGATCTAGATGGGTCATTGGGATAAATTATTTCTGGAGGTTAGATTTCCCCATCTTCTGTCAGCAAGTCTAAGACTTCCAGAAGTGTCTGCCTGCAAGTGAGGTGAGCAATGGCTTTTTCAAGCTCATGGCTCAGTGCCCAATGCAGAAAAGGGGACCAGTACTCCGAACAGCATAATGGTTCCAATTCTTGATCATTTAATTTCTTCTAGCAAAACATGTATTTGAACGCTCACATGACTGTTGTTGCTCATGCTTAACTGAAAATGAACTATAAAAGCTTCCAAACAATTCTGAACAATGCCTCACCTGCCCAAATCCCATTAGCGACTGGTGTATCAACCTACAAAATAACACTGCAATTGCTGAAGGAGTCCCTGCTATTTTCCCATGAAAATGATCTCATTTATTTTAGCTTACGCAGCTGTCTTCTGCTGTCTTGACATAACTGCTTGTCAATTAAAATTCTTGGCACAGAACAGCTTTTACTTATGTGTACATCATAATTTTGATTATTTCTGTTCCTCAGGGGAACTGAAAGCATGTAATCTCTGATTTGTAAAGTTGTCTTGTTAAAGACTTCTTATTTTATAGGATTTAAAATAGGGACATATATGGTATGTTCTTTTGATTTAAATGAATATTCTGGAAAAATATGCTTTCTAATAAGGTGGTTGTGAGGTGGTTGTAGCCACAGACCTAACCAAACATATGTACATTGACAGCACAGTAACTCAGCAGCTTCTCCCCACCCTCAGTTTGATTTGCCTTTTTTTTTTAAAGCAGTCTTGTCAGGGTGAAGTCTGTCTGCTTAACGTACCTTGATTCTAGACTGGAAGTCACTGATTTCTTTTGAAATATGCCTCTTGCCCACAACAACCAGTTTCAGCCTTTCTTTGCTTTGGCAGCAGAACACTGGCGGCAAGTGGCAGGTGAGCACATGAGCCAGCAGAGCTGCTCTATTGGGGTCCTTAATTATAGGAGCTTAACTTTAGACACTAAGCTTTAAGACAGGTCTCATCAGTGTTACAGAGCTAACTTGGAAAATCTCTCAGGTTCAAAAGACTGGGAATTGATAAACACTCTGCTTTTATTTAAACCAGAGCTTTAGCTTTACCTATGAATCAAATTATTACCTCACTGAAACCAAAATCATGTGAGTTAAAATATTATCATTTTTTACTGTGACCAGGTTAATCTGTTTAAAAGTTGGTTAAATGGTATGCAATAACTTTCATAAAATATTTGGACGAAGTTACCTTATGTATTAAATTTATTTAGTGAAAGTCATAAAAGATAACATTTAACAACAACAACAAAAAGAGCATAGAACTATATGTTTTGTTGAAATGGAAGTGTTTCACAGAAAGATTTTAACTTAGGGAGTGATTATTAAAACCAAACAAAAATAACAGCAACATCTTTAAACATTCTGGGTTTTGTCCTCTAAGTCATTTCTTGGTAAGAGCTAAAATAGTTTAATGCTTTCATGTTATCAAGACAAGAAAGTTTGCACAACCCTAACTAATTTTTCCTAGTTTAATTTCAAGAGCAGCATAGAGAATTTCTTACTTTCTATTGCAGAAAAAGAAAATATTCAGAACTGAAATCTGATTATCACATAACTGTAGCCTTTTATATCTATATACCTTCTCATTATATTGCTTTGCAGTAAATTACTTCAGTCTTAAAGCTTGCATTAAAAGCAGGCTCATTAATAGCTGAGTTTAGATTACTATGCTGTAAAAATCATGGTTGGTGTTTTCCACTTAAAATGTTTCAGTACTATAAACTCAGTTATGCATAAAAATTTTACCTTGAGTTTCACTATTATCAATGACTTAAAAGTATCTGCTAGTATCTGCTTACAGCAGACAATCATGTAGAGACACGTATGCAATATTAGTAACAACAGAAGCAGGAGTTTGGAGAAGTTCGAATATCTGCTGCTAGTAAGTGTTCTCAGGGTGATTTTTATTATCAAATTATCAATAATTTGGCCTGTTGATGACACTTTCTTTGGAAACATTGTGATCAATATTTTTGAAACTTTTTTAAATTAAAATTCTGCACAACAGGACTTGTTGCATAGAAACTAATAGGAACTTGATTATGCGTGATACAAATCTGTTGCTATAATTCATTGGCTAAATTCAGTTTTGTATGCATTGCATTTTGTGTTAGTATTGTATAAACTATTGGCAAATACTGCAAATGTTTCAGATCCCTTACTTGCAGAATTCTTTTTTTTTTAAAAAAAAAAACCCAAAAACCTAAAGCTCAGAATGAGAACTTCATAAAATGTTTATTTTGCAATACAGAGTCAAATGGATAACATTAATAGCTATATCATATAATTAGTTAAATTCCCTCTGTGGTTCTGTAAACTCCAGCCTGGCTTTTCTCACTTGCTTTTTCTGTCTTGGACAGAGACGTTCCATTGCGTAAAACTCCGCTATTGTTTTGTTGAATGGAGGAACATGGAAAGAACAACCAGTGGGCATCTTTAACCTCACTTCACCCCACACTGGCTTTAAAATACAGCTGATGTTCTTCAGTAGAAAAATGAGTGGTAATATCAAACAGTTTGGAGATCTACCAGTTATTCAAAGTGATCCACGACATTTAGGGTAATATAATCAAGGTATTTAGTGGCCAGTTTCATTTATATCACCCAAACAGCCAAACAGACAAGTATTTCATGTATTTCTTTATATATTGCTGGAAACACTGGAAAGGTCTTGCCTCAGTGTGAATCATGGTCAAGTCTTATGGGTATTATCTGTTATCTCTTGAAGCCTCATTTTACTGCTATTGAGGTCAGTAAGAGTTTAGTGATTGAAAACATGTTAGCAGTGATAAGATCCCTCTGCTCTCTTAATCAATTCAAACAGCTAATAGCTCTGAAGGAACCCTCTTACATCTATCTTGTTTCCTCAGTTGTCAAACATTTTACTTAAAGAAATGATAACTTCTTAGCATTCTTATTAATTGATATTCTTGATCTCAAGTTAAGTTATAAATAGTACCTTATTGCTATCTGTGATATGTGGTATTGCAGTTCCCACTTTCTTTGTATGTCTACTCTTCTTAAAACCATTTATTTTTTCCCCAGTCTCTATATGTGCATGAATGACTGGATTAATTGATTCCAGTTGTCATGCGGAATTTTCTGAGCAGATTTAAGTTCCAGGTAAGATACTTCAGCTATGAAAGTGAACTGAAAGCCTGCAGCAATTTTTGTATTATGAGATACTAGAGTGGACATAAAGGCAGCTGCAGTCCAATGTAGGTCAGCTCACTTTCGATGGCGTGAGGCAGAATCAAGCCAGTGAGACATCAGGGAACTCTGAAAAGCAGAGACAATGCATCTGTGTGATGCACTGTATTATGGTGAATGATCTACAGTGATCAAAGTTTGCTAGTTTAAAATTAACTTGAGTACCTTTCCGTGCCACTGAAGTTATTTGTATGGGTGCAGCAAATGTCATTTACCTTCATCTAATACATATATCAAGCTTGCCCTTTTTCAAATAGCAGCTCTCAGTTTTGTGTCTTTCACAGAATCGCAGAATGTCAGGGATTGGAAGTGACCTCAAAAGATCATCTAGTCCAATCCCCCTGCCGGAGCAGGAACACCCAGATGAGGTTACACAGGAAAGCGTCCAGGCAGGTTTTGAATGTCTCCAGAGTAAGAGACTCCACAAACCCCTTGGGCAGCCTGTTCCTGTGTCTGTTACCCTCACTGAGAAGAATTTTCTTCTCAAATTTAAGTGGAACCTCTTGTGTTCCAGTTTGAACCCATTACCCCTTGTACTACCATTGGTTGTCACTGAGAAGAGCCTGGATCCATTCCCGTGACCCTCACCCTTTATATATTTGTAAACATTAATAAGGTCACCCCTCAGTCTCCTCCAAACTAAAGAGACCCAGCTCCCCCAGCCTTTCCTCATAAGGGAGGTATTTGCTGCTTTTGCTTTCCATTCAGGTCCTTCTGCTTCCTCTCTAATGCAGCGGCTCAAAATCCAGTGAAGTCTGAAGTTTGAACTTAACTCAGTTTTCTTTAAATACATATAAAGATTTCTCGCTATTGTTTTACCCCAGCCACCAGGGATGTGATTGTTAGGGCAGAAACAAAAGAGCATACATTTTCAGATTGTATTTCCATACTTTCAGCTTTGTGGCTTCTTTCTCATGAATGAACAAGACCCATTACATACCGAGTAAATGTTACAGGAAAAGATGACTCCTGAAACATATTAGCTGCCTACAATGACAGCCTAGGTATCAGTTCAGAGAAAGTTGTCCTGAGAATCACAGACACATTGGAATATGTCCTCCTCACATTCCTCTGAAACCACTGACAGGACATCCTGCACCATAATAATAAGAGCCTGTGGGTTGTTAAGAGCCAGGAAAGAGCATCATTAGAATAGAGGAGATAAGTTAGACTTAAGAAAATATCAGACCTTTCTGCTAGACTCCAAACTACGAAACTGATTACAAATTCAAGAGACTGATTTGTGTTTTGTATGTAATTTGAAACACATTTAAAATGGCATGATATGACTGTACAGTATGTTTATTTCAGAAAAGAACTGTCTCAGCTATATTTTCATCTTGAATGGACTTGAGCTTTTTTATGAGGTCTCAGAACAAACCAAGCCTATAAGAATAAAATCTAAAAGCAAAATAATACATCCTTGGCAGTTAAACATCCATATATATGCTATGCTGACTTTCAGGCACAAAGCGCAAATTCAGAATTAATGCTGCTAAGTTCACCCTCAAAAACATAACTGGAAGGTGTTCTAGGGGACTGGCACAGCTGGTGCTCAGAGATATTTTTGAATACCAAATTGTAGTTCTCTAGACAGTATGTCCTCTGTTCTCTCTTACTTGTTTAAGAAGAGGGCAGAGCAGAGACTGTGGAAATGTCCATGGATATGCATCTAAATCCAGTCCTGCTATGTTTGGTGAATAGCAGCTGTTTATGGGTGCTATTTACTTTGAATATAGAGTCAAGAAAGGCCTCACCATTAAACTACATCTGACTGAAGTGTTCTTCTGAGGGTTACATGAGCTTTGCCGCCTAAGAAATACTCATACTTTCCTTTAAACAAGTCAGTTTTCTATTCGTTATTTGCTTTGCATTCTGTATTCATCATAAATTTGTTATATATTTAATGCTCATTCAGAAAAAGAAACTTTTTTACTTCTTCCATAGAAAGGCTAAGAAATTGAAATTGTAATAGTAACTCAAAGAAATGGACAGCAAACAAGCGGTAGTTTTAATAATGTGAATCCTTTACAAAGTGGTATAAGTATTTTCTGACAGTTTTCTCATTCATGTTTTGCTTGAAATCTTCCTTGTAATTTTTTTTTCCTGTTCCAAAGTGCCTTTATGTAAACCCATCCTTAATGCCAAAAGTCTGTTTGATGCTATCAGAGACAGAAACCCTGTGAGAGAATGCAATATCCCACTTCACCAAAATGAAAACAAAATCCTTTGATTGTAGCAGGGTCTGTTTCTTTTCTTAAAAGGACTGAAGATATTTTGGCAGCTATGCTGCTTTCCTTGTGATTTGTGGTATTGTTTATTATGAAAACAAATTGCCCATCTATTGGAGGATATTGAGCCAAATTTGCTGATGTCAGTGAAGATACCCTGCGGCTGAGATGAGATTGTTATAATCCATGCAGGCTTAGAAAACTGCTGCAGAGAAACATTGTGACTTCGCAGCTTTGGAATATTTTTAACTGGGAACCCCTGCAAGTGTGAAGTGAAAGCAGGGCCCAGCTTTTGGGTTGGGACTCATTTTTAAATGGAAGAGAGGTAGGGTTGCACCAATGTCTGTCAGCAATGGACTCTGAGAGGAGAGGGTAATAGTCTTCTAATGAACAGTAGCTCACCTCTGGTGGTTCAACACAGACTTAAAACCAACCTCAGCCCAATATCTGACTCTTCTCTCAGCAACAGCATCACCATGAGTGCCAGGGAAATCGTTCCTCTGCTGCAAGGAAACCTCTGGTCTACCTGAGCTTTTGCTCTGGTGAAAGTAGATGAGCCTTATGGGAACAACAGCACAGTGCTTTTCTAGTGCATCCCCTGCCTTTGATACATGACCAGCTCCATGCTAAATCCCGATGAGAAACAGAAATTTACCACTGCTTTCCGTAACAGTATAGAAAAGTGAATTTCCTAAGTACTGCTGATTATTGCTGCCTGGTGGGGGAAGGGCTGAGCCATAAAAAGTTGCACCAGAACATTATCAGGCACTGAAAAGATCAGAAGAGGCATGGCTGAGGAAAATATGAGAAAGTTTTATTAGCCTTTTCCATATTGTGTAGGTACTTTTGTAGGAGCTTCAGGCAAAGGACTGCTTCCCAGCTGCCTGCTGGGTGAAGTTCTGTTGTTGTGCAGGCTAGGTGATGGGATGAGGAGAAAACAGCTCATTTCCATTGACAGTAAAACATCATGGACCCCTAACTATGAGAAATACAATGTCTGAGATTCTGTCTATTAACTAGTACTTGTAACAGATCTGGCATCATAATTATATTGCGTAAAGAGAAATTTTCAGAGTGAACGTAGCCTTGCTTCACATCTGGTTTTGTGAGGCTGCGACATTGTACTTTCACAGCAACTAGTTCAGTCACTTCCATTAAATATGACATCTTGCAAGCCTTTCAGCTTCACTCCTTTCAACTCTGAGAAACTGACTTCTCAGATCACCAGTGTGATAAGGAGATGGCGCTGCCCTCTTCCACCTTGGAAAATGGAAATGTAGAAATAATACAGACTTGTTTGTACTTCATGTCTTATTAAGATTCGTATCTCTCATATAAACACCCTAATCATTCTATATGTGTAATTTGTAAACGTAATATATTTTATTCCAAAAATGTCTGACTTGCTGGCCCAGTATGAAGCCTATACAGGGCTCCACTGGATTGCTGCTTATTGGCTTCATGTAAACTCTAGTAAAAAAAAAAAATATTTTTTTTAAATAGAAATGAACTTAGAGCAATAAAATTGTTGTAATTTCACAAATGGACACTCCTTGGGAGATTGGATTAGAGCTCAGTTTCCTTCTCTCTTTAAGGGCAAAAATATTTTAGTTGAAAATTGCATAATTATGTTTCTTTTACCTAAGGCAAGTTCAGCCAGTGAACCACCATCAAAGGTATGCATTTAAGCAGGAAACCAGCATTTCTGGCTGGAAAGAAAAGCAGCATTATCTCTACTTTGTTTACTTTAGCTGGACCAGCAACAATTTAGCACGAACATGGGAGTTTTGCCTGCACATAGCTAAGGGGAGAGAGAGTGCCTAGGAGGGGGAAAGAGATGAAGTCCATATGTTAGATTATGGGTATATATGCATTCATGCCTTGCTTAGAAGGTTTAGTATACATCACTGAGCAAAGCTGTGAGATGCTATCTCATTGCCAATACATCAGCCTGTTTTGCTTGGACAAAAATTGACCACCCTTCAGAATACCAAGTCATTTATCAAAATAAAAGACACCAAACTATATGTGAGAGGCAGAGCACAGGTTTGGTCAAGAGTGTATGCTGGAATGTGTTTAACATCTCTGAGTTTCATGCAAGAGATGTATAATGTAACTGCTATTAGCACTTTTGTCTATGCTCCCATAGGAAAATTTGTTCTGTGAAATTCAACTGACCAGATAACTATAGAAAGAGAAGAAAGTGATAATACCTGGGCTGTGAAACCTTATCTTTAATTGATCTAGTAATATTGGGGAGAGGTGTTCATGTTACTGCTTTTATACGTGCCATAAACAGGTTAAAGCTTTTTGTTACTGAAACCACATGGAAAATGAATTCTTTGTCAAAGAAATTGATACTTCACTTGGCGTGCTGTTATAGCTTCAATAATTTTAAAGTGAAAATTGAGAGGGTTTGAAAAATTATCTTGCTCTAAAAATGTAGGGAGCAGATGATTTCATGCAAGACACTTTTAAACAGGTAAAATAGGTAAATGGTATTGTGAAAAAGCATTTTCTTTATATTCCCACATTATTTACTGTGCTGTTAGCATACTATTAGATGCAGTGGTGGTTTTGAGTGTAATATAGGCGTCATCCAGATCCCAGTGAAACTGATGGAAAGAATTCCACTGACTTCAAAGACCTTGGAACTGAGCCCTTACATAAATTGCAAATTAAACTTGATTAGTAAGTAAGGTTGGCCAATGGAAAAGATTTACCAGATTTATAGCCTACTTGAATAATAGGTAGTGAAATTAGTGAAGGGCTTGCAACTTTATTGCTGGAGTTCTGTTTGACCACAACAAAGCATGAACTATGGGCCCATATTGTTTTTCCTTGTATTAATTCCTTGGTTCATAGAAGTGAGTCGAATGTTTCTTTCTAACACGAGTTTTTATTGTTTACATAAGACAGGCTTCCTTTTCATTAAAACTTTTGTTACGTTTCCTTTGAAAAACAATGACATAAATTAAGGGAAAGGGAGTATAACTTGCATTAATGGGATGAAATTAAGAGAGGAAGAATTATGCAGAATATCAGGGGAAACATCCTGACAGCAAGATCTGTTAGAAGGCTGAATTGTTTCTTGCAGGAAGTGGAGGAAACCACGTCACCTGAGAGAGTCTGAAACTAGATTGGGTGAACCACAGAAAAATCCAACGTATGAGTGACACTGGGAAACGGGCTGGATCACCTAGTAGCCTCTGTGTGTCTCTGATGTCTAGAAAAGTTTTTAAGAGTTGTACAACTTTAGGAAACCCTACATATGTCTAGGCTCAGATTTGGTACTGATTGTAGTAAACAGTTTACGTTGGGCAGTTTTCAGTAACCCCCATGTAAACTTAAGCAGGAAAATCCTCAGGGAAAAAAAAAAAAAGAAGTCAAAATAAGATGAAAATTCAAGCTCTGTAATGTTCTTGCACCTTCTGATTCTTACCTGTGTCTCACTGTGGTATAATCGCTTGGCTGTCCAAGTGGTGGGTAGGATTCTGACCTACTGGTATGAAAAGCAAAGGCTGAGTGAGGCCAGTATTTGTCTGATGGTGCTCACTGTAGTAACCTACCTCTCTGGTTATCAATGCTTTGGCAGATTAAACACATTGTATGTGTGCTGATCTAGCACTAAAAAAAATACAAGATACTTTTAGGAATAACTATGGTTCGCTACTGGCTTTCTGGTTACACTGATTTAGTTACTTGAAGCCTGCAGCTGCCTGACTTGTTTTATTTAGTTAACAGAATTTCTGTGTGTATTTGACCCCATTAAATGGAGGGTGTATGCAATAAATCCTATTAAATGTGAGGTAGATAAGAATGTTACATACCCCCAAAAGTTCTCCTAATATGCCATGAAAATTTTATTTTCATTAATATGAAAAATGCTGCAGCAAATGTATTGTGGAAGGAAAAAAAAGATCTTTTCCTTATGGATTACTTAAAATTATTAGGCTATTCTTTGAAGGTTATCATGATATGTCTTAGAATTAATCAACAAATTGCTTCTAAACACCATTTGCCAGGAATTATCAAACACACATATGTTCAACAACCAGGAAACATTTTGGAGCATTAAAAGTCATAGTGTGGAGGAGAATATGAAATCCTAAACCTTCCCCTGCCCTCAGACAAGCAGACAGCCACATCATGAGCAGCTGAATCAGACTTCAGGAACTGCTTGAACAAACTATGAAAATGTCTGGCAAGATAAAATGTACCCTCAGCTGGAAGAAAATGATTCAGTGATCACATGGTGTCCCACGGCCGTGGCTTTAAAACAAACTTTCAGAAACCTATTCGACATGTGTTGATGATCACACAGATGAAAGCGTGCATTGTACAGATGGGAATTCCAGTGTCTTGCGCAGAGCCTTGAGGACTTATGAAAGAGAGCATTTACAGGACAACCGAGGAAAAAAGTGCCTTTATCAGTCAGTACAGTAGTTATGAAAACCTTGTTTTCTTGAACATGCTGGAGTACTCACATGTTCACATATGGTACTGGAGATGAATTCATCTGTCCCTTGACGCATTCCTCATCACTAAAATCGAAAAACAAAACAGAAGAAAATGGAAAAGACTGCTGTGTAAAGAAAAGCCCCATTTTATTCAGTCTTAAGCATGACAAAGAAAAAAAAATGATCAGGGTTGGTCTTTGAATTATTTTTTTCATGCCCTGTGGACTTGAACTCCCCTAAGGTAAAATACCAAGCTTTATGACTGGGTAAAATAACCCTAGATATTTACTTGGTATATCATGAAGGGATTTTTGGAAGCATGTGTAAGACAGAAAAAAAACCCCATACTTCTTTCATTTTTGTCTGCCTTTTTTTTTTTTTTTTTTTTAAGGGGGGAGGATATGTGTTTAAATCTTTAAAATAATATCAGTTATAGATGTTATTTTATTTTCTCTGATTTTTTATATTCAGGGTACTTCTTCTAGGAGAGGCCAGCTAAACCTCAAAGAAGAAAAACAGTTTTCTTAAGATTGACTGTAGCTTCAGATTGACATTCCCTAATGAGTCTAAGCATCAAATCCTGCCTTACTGAAAACAGTCTAGGTTCACCAAGGTTTCTGATCTTTCAGTTCAACTTTTAGATGTATAACAAACCCTCAGGCCAGGCAAAAAGTCAAAATAAGCAAAGACCTTTCTGGATTTTTTCAATGTGTTCTCTGGAAACACATAAATCTCGATGTAGGTTTTAACAGGCATATTTTACCTTGGATCTAACCTAGTCTTTGGATTTTTCTCATGAAGCTCCATAATTCTATAAAGACATGGACATTTATGTGCACACGTTCATTCATTAAGCTTGTAAAAACTTTTAATTTGAACACAAAATAGGGTGGCATAGACCATTTTACATCAGAAACCGTGAACTGTAACTGTGAATTTGAAGTAACAATCACATTCTAGTAAAATATAAGATGTTTTAGCCTTGTGTATATATTGTAAGCACACAGGTATGGTTTTCAGTTGTATTAAATCAGTTCTTTCCTGATCTAAGTGGGGCATAGTAAAGCTATAAATAAGATCTATAGAATTCTATTTTATGATTAAGGCTCCCTTCCTTTGAAAATATTCCAGTTTCCAGGGTGAATTTATCAGTTGATTTACGCACATTTCTCAAAACTAAAACTACTTAAATGTTTTTGAAATAAATGTTACAATTTGAGCACTGTCAACTGAGATAGGTGGAATTACATCAGAGATTAAATTCACCTGCTGTTAAAATTATTAATGTTGGCCCAAAGACCAAAATTTTAACTTAACCCTCATTCAGTCATCATTCTCATTGACTTTTGTCAGGTTTGTGCTTGCAGAAGTGAACAAAAAATGGGAGTTTGGCTCCTTAAGATGTGTGTTAGTAAAACAAAATTATTGACCTTTCTGGTAGATAATCACAGTGGCAAAGTCAGTTTTCTTGCCAGGTTGGCTGGCTATAAGATTAAACTTTGAGGATTTATAATTATAGTAAAAATTAGTTTTGCTATAGCATCCAGGAAAGAAAGTAAAAAGGTTCAAGACAAATGTTTTCAGTAGGTGCAGTCATTACTGTAGAGATCAGATTTCCTTTACAGTCTCTTTTCTATAACCCATAGGCAATAAATTCTACCTGGATGGATGGCCCCAATAGTGGTGTTCAGTGTCCCAAATAGGCAGCCACGCAAGGTAGACACTTTGCTCTAACATAGATATCTGATTACTGTTTCTTGGGTGATGCCATCACAAATCATGATGGACCATTAATTGTGTAATTTCATTTATCAGATTTACCACTTCTGTCTTTGTTGCTAATACGTGTAATTATGTTTGGATTTAATGAAAAGGCCACAGCAAAATGTCTGAGGAGCCACATAACCTGGTTTTCCACATTCCTGGCCTTTTGTTTGTTCTAGGATTTGTAACACAGTAATTGATAATGATAGGTGGTAGATGAGATAAGTGGTTTTACTGTAATGCCAGGAAATTACTTTACTTGCACTCATGACCAGAAGTGTATTTCGTCCAACTGGTTTATAGATATTTACTAAGGAAAAAACAAACAAACAAACAAAACCCAAACCAAATGAAAACCATCAAACAATGCTCCCCCCCTCCAAACACAAACCTAACAAAAAACAACCAAAAAAAAAAAAAAAAAACAAACCAAACCAAACCAAACAACAAAGGACGCAAACAAACACATAAAAACACCCACAATCAAGGAGAGGAATTCTGCAGCTCTATTCTCAGCAAAAATCCACTTTTCTTTGTTTAGGTCCAGCTTTGGCAAGTTGCTGGGTCATATGTGAGCCAGGATCAGGATAATAACAGGCAGAAGCCAAAAACTGAGGCAAATAGGCAGCTAGTTCAATTTGGCAGTATCTTTTTATCTATGCTGAGGTTTCCTCATAAATATTGTAGCATTTGTACAACTTTAGAAATACTTTAAATATTAATACTTTTATTAACATGCGTCTGGTAATTTATTTTTTTTTTTTTAGTGGAGTTTGCATGATTTCTAAAATACATTACAGAATTAAAGCACACATTTTGTATCTATGGTAAAGATCATAGTTGTGATAAGCAGTGAAAGAGGAGGACAGAGCACAGTCCTTTCAGTCAGAGGATGTTTTACATTCATTTATCTGCAATGATACTCCTCCAAATGACAATCTAGTGTAATTTTGGGACATAATTTGAAACATGTCCTTGTGAGACCTGACCAAATTCCCATTGGTATTTCCATTCTGAATGTTGCCAAAATTTTGCGTGAACCCGAAATACCCAGGCTTCAGTATCATCAAAAAGGACACAAAAATGTTCATGGTGAACGCACCTTTTGTGTGCTGTTGAGGAAAAGCAAAGTGCTATGGCTTTGGAAAAATAGATTTCTAGGAACTGACTGGAACAGGTTACAAATGAGATGGAAGACTAATACTTAACAGGGCAAAGGACTTGTGAAGGGTAATTCCACAGCCAGTGTTTACCATTTGGAAGAAGCACTTAAATGTGTCAACAAGATTCGTGGAAACATCTGCTGGGCACATTTTGATGCCATTGTTTCATGCCACTCATTTTTTACCAGGCAGAACCATTTCTGAAACACATCTGAGGCTACAATGCTGTGAGCAGCTGAGAAATCTGCCAGTTTCCTGACAGTGATAAGAGGTAGACTTCTTCTTTCTCTTTCTGCCAGTTTCCACCGTTCCCTGATCTTTGCTGATTAAGTTTTCAGCAATGTTAAGAAGCTGAATTGATTGTAGGAAGGATGGAACCAGCTTTAGATATTCATCTGTATGGACCGTGTAGTGAAATGGATGGGAGGAAGATTGAGTGGAACATCTTTTTTTCAGCAAAAAATATGTTGCTAGAGTCACTAACTAAGAGTTGGTGATAAGTGAAATATTCTGGGTCTCTTACACTGATATTATGATGCAATGTTAAAGTCAGCATGGGCTGGTAGGGAAACAGTATTGGAGCTATGTCTGAATTCCACCTGTGCCATTGTGCCAGGGACCTACACATCCAATTATTGGAACTGTTCATAATCACTAACTAGCTTACAATATGCAAACGATCTGTTTATATGTAAGCTACACAAAAGGGCATTTTCTGAGTCTGCAGGAGATACACCCAGAAATCTAGCTGGTGTCATCAAAGTGCTGAAAACTCAAGCATCTGTATGAGATAATTGAGGGACAGATTGAAACTGAATTGCTCCCCGAAAATTAGCAGAACTGGAAATGCCTAGGATACTGAAATATCCAACAGATACTTTATCTTTGGTATAATACGAAATATGCTTGAGAGACATATTCTAATGTGGTGATATTGTCAGTCTAGTCATGGGTCAGTTGTCCTTCTCCTGCTCATTTTCACAGAGGACTTTCTGAAATGCAACAAGATAGAATAACAAGCATACCACAGTTTCAAGAAGAAACATTTTTAGAATAGTTATTCTGCACATAAATGTTATGATCACACATCCAAAGAAACATTTGCAGACTTTTTTTTTCTAAGACAGTTGGAAGGATCTTAGGAAATGAGCAATTCTCAGAATAGGCAGGAATTTACTTAGGAACTTATTAATTGCTGGATGCTAGAGAAGGACTGGAATGTTCATTATTCCCTGGGCAGTGGCACTACTCAGTAGATGTCCATGTGATTAATGGAATGGGCCTAGTCCAGACAATAAAGAGTGTTAACAAGACTTTTGCAGAGCTCTGGAAAGTTCCTTGTTATTAGAGTTACACATAGGTGCGGAAAGTTGAAGAATTTTTGTAGCTGTTTACATTTCTTGGGAGATGTCCATAAAAATGCTGGAGGTGGAAGAGGATGTCTGATACATTCATTTAAAGAGCAGACCTGCAGATCAGATGCAAGATAATTAACAAAGGAAGAAAACCTATATTTGAGTCTGACAAGTTGTACTTGGGCAATAAATGACAGAGTGTGATTCAGAGTGTGAATAAATCATGTGCACTCAAAACTAGCTTGGCCTTTGTGAAATGGTCCCTGTCAAACTAATGAATGCATGTGCCTTAGTAATAGACTCTAGTCCTTGTGTGCAAGCTGAAAAGCTGTATAAAAAAACCCCAAGTTAATGAAGAAGGCAGTTTGATGTATTTATATCAAAGAAAGTCAGAACTCTGAGGAAGAGACAGAGAATTCTGATATCACTATAAATTAGAATGCCTTATAATACATCTTTTAGTATGATCCTCCAAAAAAATAAGCACATTACTTGTTTATGGTTCCTTCAGACAAGTAATAGATTTATTTTAGCTGTTTACTTTTGTTAAAATATTTTTCTGCCTGAAAAATCTGTTATAATACATAAATTACTGTGAGAGTGATATATGTATACATGCACTCTGTCATATCTGAACTAAGTCAATTGACAGATGTCTTCAAAACTTAGTGCTAAATTTCTGCCATCTAGGGTCATATTATTGACTTTTATGCTCGACTCCTCAGTATATGACTCAGACTATTCATTTAATACATTTAAATGAATGCTAAATGCTTTGTAAAGAGAACCTGGAAAAAGGTGAGAGCATTATACCACTTGTTAACAACCCTTCAATGTCTCTGAAAAGACTGATGTCAGAGGAATCTAGTTTGGGGAATATACTTCAATATAGCTTATGCTTTTTGCATTACTGAAAGTCACAGGAGTTGAATTTTAGACACAGTTCCTTCTGCTAATGATTTCATGGTTTTATGCATTGGTTTCTTGACCATCTCTTTTTATTTAATTTTCTTATATTTTTATTTAAGCATAGGTAGAGGCTGGAGAGAATATACCTATTATTTTATTGGTTAGTAGCTGGTGTTATTTTAATCTATGAAATCTATGCTTAGAGATGTCAAAACAAACTTTTAGACCACTCTTTAAAAGAAGATTGCACAATGCTTTGTCATATGTTTCTACTCATGCAAAGCTTCATAGATCCATGTGAAATTATATTATTCTTCAATTTTTCTGAAAGAGTTTAGCAAAATTTGCCTATTAGGTACACTTAGTTTTTCTTGAAAGAAGGTAACTTACATTTAGGCAAATTGGAAAAGAGGATGCATTCCATTTAAAGAATGCATGCCAGGGGCATCTTTGCTTCTTTAAAGATTGGAGTTGGGTTTTACGGTATAGCTATGTCCTCAGAGAGCTAAAATTTACAGCCCTCATAAATGTAATTTATAAGACTAAATGAGAAGCATGTTAAGGGATCTGCAGCTGATCCAGTCCACAACATACAGATTATTCAGATTTGTCTAACTTGGCCTTGTCAAGTCAAGCAAAACAAAATCCATCAGTGAACAGGAGTGGGAGTACTTAAAATGAAAAAGAGAGTCTGTTTCCTGCTAGGAGAATCGGGCTGGGCAGCCTGCATCCATTGTGCATTTCAGAGAAAATGCTGCACAAGTAGGTGTTTGGGTTTTTGTGTGTGTGTGTGTGTGTTTGCTTGTTTGGGGTTTTTTTAAGTGTTGAAAACCTACTGACATTCTCTCAGAAATCCCCTTCTTGTTTTTATCTGTGCTGTCTTGAAAAGTGTCATGATGCCCATGCTCAGGAATAGTTTTCTCAAAGAGAATCCTATTCAGAAAATTGCTGCTTTCCGGAGAATCACATTTCCATCTTGCAGCCACTAATAATAACCTACAAAAGTATTCGCTCTCAATTTTAAACGAACTCTTGTGCTTGCTGCTGCCACTGTAATTAGCAGTCAGTCGACCCAACTGGTATTTTCTCTTCAACTGGGAACCAGCTATGAGTGTCAGGCACATGTGCCTTGGCTGAGGAGAAGAAAACTGATTCCCAGACCAGGAGAGGACCCGATCAACGAGGCAGCAGATTCCTCCCCGCCTTTACTTTCCATTTGGCTGCACATGCATCACTAAATAATGCAATATCAAGGCTTGGGTTGAGCTGGGGGTGAAGGTGGTGGAAACTTAATTCTGCTGCCTAGTATAACAACACTGAGCTGTGTACTTTGCTGAGCAGGGCCTGTTTGTGAACAGCCTTCCTTGGAGCTTGCAGAGAATACACAGACTTTGCATCTAATAAGAGCTAGTGAAAGTTGTCTTGTCACTTAAAAGAATGGAGAACTAGCAGCCCTAGATGTCTGCTTCACATGTGTTAAGGAAGTTTCTTTTCCCTAGATTTCCCATAACAAAGTGTCAGGTATGGAATCCAGAAATTCTTCCAAAATAAGTAATTTATTTGCATGGTACAGCATAGAGCAGCTTGAGCTGGGTGTCTCCTGAAGAGGCACCTCGAATAAAGATAAGCTTAAGCAATCACAGAATCACAGAATGTGAGGGATTGGAAGGGACCCCGAAAGATCATCCAGTCCAGTCCCCCTGCTGGAGCAGGAACACCCAGATCAGGTTACACAGGAAGGTGTCCAGGCGGGTTTTGAATGTCTCCAGAGGAGGAGACTCCACAACCTCCCTGGGCAGCCTGTTCCAGTGCTCTGTCACCCTTACTGAGAAGAAGTTTCTTGTGTTCCAGTTTGCACCCATTACCCCTTGTCTTACTATTGGTTGTCAATTATATCCCCACAATTCAATGCCCCACCTGCCTATGTGTTATTCCAGGCCAATTGCAAAATTAGAGTCTGGGGTCTCCCCATTCTTCATTGCATCTCATTTTTGTCAGGCGACTCATCGAAGTCCTGACCTTCAGTTGTTCTTTTGCATCTGCAGCTGTAGAAAAATAAGTTATTGGCAATAACCAAAACATTCTTCTGTTTTGTCTTCTGTTAGATGCTGTTCTGTTCCTTCACTTAGTCTCCAAGGATGCGGCTCCCTTTATCTTCTAGCTTGAAGACTCTGAGGCCTATTTTTCTTAATGAGACAGAAAGTTCAAAAGTTCACAGCTTGTAGAAGTTATGTTAAGCAAACTTACTTATGCTACTTGAATTCTATATAAGCAGTTTCTCAACAAGTTCTATAAGAATAATTCCATAAGCCAAGGAAGCTTATTCTCTAACACATCTGTTTTAGCTGATAGCTGTAACATGTTATGTGTGTCAAGGTACCTAGTGCCATGGACTGGTTAGAGACATGTGAGCCTGTTTGTGAAAAGTTCATTGAGCAAGAAACTGGGTTTTTGCTTTATTAGCCTTGTTTTCATGCTTGTCTGGAGTGATATACAATGAGGTGTTTTCAGTTGAGGAGTTTTGAGCTCTTTTAAAAAACAAAACCTAGTTTGTTCTAAGTAAAAGCAGAAGTCAGATCTCCCAGCTAGCGGACAGAAGAAATGTACTACAATTTATGTCTTGGGTCACCAAGATTAAAAAAAACAAATTCCCAATGTGTTTTCTTCCTGGCAGAGCAATGAGAAGTAGAAAAGACTACAACATGTTTGTGAGCAGATGCTTGGCTCCCTTTGCCAGTGGCTCATTAGAATGCTGTGAAACCAGACTCTATACAGGTGGACAGTTAAAAGCCAATAATTTTAATTAGTGCTTTTTTAGGTCTATGTACCCAAGGATCTCAAGGAGCTTGACCTTGGGCCAGAAACTAGTCTAACGTTTTAAGTCATTGTGGCCCTGCTAAGATGCTTGTCTTGCTAGTGACTAATTTATGAATCATTCTCTCCTCAATTAGTCATAGTATTGCAAGTTTCCACAGTATGAAGCTACAAATAAGAAGAGGAGGAACTAGGGCAGAGAAAAAGCTAGGGAATAAAACTAAAATGGGAAAGATTTATTACAATGCCATAGGGGCTGAAATGAAAAAAGAAACAAACTAACCAGACTTGTTTATAGTCTAATGTGAGGTTCAGCAAGGTAAACTGCAAGGAAATGTTGGGATTACATGGACTCATTGTGTATTTCTAAGTTATCATTAGATATTCAGGAAAAAAAAAAAAATTAAAAATCCCACCCAAAACACTGGTTATCATGAACATCTCACCAGTGAATCTTTGCTCGCTGTACCACAGATCAAACAGGAAACTCTGTTGTAGAATAGCCCTAGCCATGTTTTGTGACCTGGGGTGATCCTTTCCCTAGGTTAGTTTGGTTGGGTTTGAGATATCTGTAAGAATTAGAAAAAGTCCATTAGTAAGTGATACTAATTTCTGGATTGATAGACCTAAGAGAAGGTCTGAATGGAGGGTAATGAGTGAAGAGCATCATGAGAGAGCTTATGCAAAATATTATTTTAAACTGGTGAACAGTAAAATCATAGCTCATTGTAACATGATGAGGGGACATGAAGGTTTAGAAGTTTTACATTTGAAACTGGTCAAAAATATTTCATGAAGCCTTTATGTGCTCAAAAGCTTAGACATCAAGTAAGTAACAAAAATATGTCATTTAATCCAACTGTTGCCTTCTTACACCTTCCTTCTTAGGCTATGCATCTCAGAGACGGTATATTTTTATCCATTGTGGGAGAACTCTGTGTCATTTTAACACATTTAGTACTTTGGTTAGACATGCTCTGGGGTACTATTTAAAAAAACAAAACCTTACAACCAACTTTCTGTCTGTATAAACTGAAGGAATTCATAGAGGAAGCCCAGGCAGAAACAGCTGTACAATTCACTTGTGTCCATCCACCTTCATCCTAACAACACCTGTAATGACAATTTCTGACAGTGAGAGAGGAAACTTCAGATCTAGAGAACCAAGTAATATCAGGCAGCCTTTTGTAGCTCTAGGGATACTTCTACTGAAGTCACAGTAAAGACTAGGTGGGTGACTTATAAAACCCAAACCCCACCGTCACAGCTTCTTTGCAGCAGATTTTGTATTTAAGATACAGATCTGTACTTTACCATTGTCTAAGTGAAGGTATGCTTGAAAAATTGGAAAAGCTTTTGTCTGAAGAATCTATTGTCACCTTTCTTTTTGCTTTTATGTCAGAAGGCGGCTTATTTCAACACTACCAGTTTATGAGCATGCACTAGAAACAACAGAAGCTGGAAGCATTTTGGATGAAAGGCTTTGTTGATTATACATATAGAAGTGCCAATGGCTCTTCAAATGGCTAGCAACCAACACTAAACCTAAAAAAATTCAGATCGTTCAGTACAGTTAAGCAACAAGAAATTAGTCTGCTTAACCAAAACTTGTCCAAACCTCTTTGGTCTGGAAATCAGGCTGGAAATGTTACATGATCAGACTTTCTTATGAGTTTTCCAGTGCTCATTTCCTTCTGCCAGCAAAGAGATATCATGAGAACAACTTCTTATAACGTGATGTGTCTGCAATTAGGCTTCTGCTCTTGGCTGAAAAAAAAAAAACAATAGTTAACCAAGCCCATTTTGAACTTGTTCAGGGAATGGATTTGATGCAAAGTCCATTCATAATAATTACATAGGAGAGTTAAACCATATACTCTTATGCAATGAAATATGCATAGTATTAATTCCTTTGTAGGATTTTAAAGCCACTTCCTTTCTTCTTGTGGCACTAAACCAAATAGTTTCATTTTAAAACTGAAGTTGGACTGAAATTGAATTCACTTGTATGTAACTGAACTTCAGAGTAAGTCTACGAGTAGAAAAATTGCTAGTGCAACAGAATTGTTTTGACTCTTCCTTTTTCAATGCCTTTTAGTGTATAATAGTATTTTGGTCTATATTCCACATGATCCACATGAAAAGGCTAGGAGAGCTGGCAGATGTTAGGAAAATATATCTCAAAAAGAGATAAAGTGCAATGTAGTTAATAAAGATATGTTAAACATACAGGAGCTGGGTATGTCCCAAAGAAGCCACAAAAGCTTGCAGAGTAAGAACAATTAAAAATAAAGCTGAGAATACTGCATCACTGGTATAGAAGAAATAGCATCCCAGATCATGAAGTCAGTGACACTGATTACTGTTTTTCTGACAAGAGTTAAGATGAACAACTAGGGCATTACATCTTATGGAGTCTGTACCTGTGACTCTGTTTTGTTGGACTCAACCATTTCATACGATAGGAGTGCAATGGTCAAAATTGTGAACTGAATTGTTGCCATCAGATATCCATGAGAGTGGTTATAATAACTCACACAGTTGCCAGCAGTTTCATGTGAGCACTTGGAAGTTCAGTAGCATCTGCAAGTCAAATTTTGTTTCTTATACTGACTATAAATCAAAGGTGTTACAAATCACTAAGGCTAACATTAATCTGTAAAGGTATGAAAACTTAGCTTCAAGAATAGAAAACTGGTCATTACTGAGGAAAGAACTAGCAGAGATAGTGCTAAATCAGAGAGATAACTTTATCTGTGGCGAAAACAAAGAAACAAAGGGACAGAATGCTGGAAAGGGGGATTTGCCCTTTACTCAATAGCAGACTTTCCCATGCAAACTTGCATAACTTGTCCTGTTTGACTTTCAGAGTGAATGAAAAGGGCTTCTACTGTTGTTCATTTGATGTTCTTTCTGTCAAAAAAAGGGTCTTCAGAAGTGCCTAAGAACAGATTTTCCAAAAGTTTTGAGGTGAATTAGGTGCCATTTGCAGGATAAACATTGGCATTAAAAAAACTTCAAACAGCTTCACATTCAGCTCCTACATATTTTTGTGTGTGTGTGTTTTTCAGAATTTTACCTATATAGAAAAGTAGTTGTTTTCATTTGATCAACTCCAGATCTGCATTTTCTTTGTTGCTTCATTTTAATTATTTGTATTCCTAAGAATACACATCAGTTTTGTTTGTACACAGCATAGGTCTCACCAGCTGTTTTATTTCCCATAGATTTCTGTGAAAGGGAAACATCAGGCTTATGTTCTAGTTAATATTTTTTTGTTGTCTCTAGTCTGAGTAATATCTGATAGACACATGCTTTGGAATTTGTCAGGAAAGGGATTCATCTTTTAATTCAACTGGTTTCTGATGAAATTGCCCATAGAAGTAACCACAATGTCAGAGGTTAGGGAAATAACTCTGCCAAAAAATAAAAAAATAAAGCAGGAGAGAGTCAGACATTAAAAAATGTAGTTATTTCTCCAACTTCTCTCTCATCATGTAGTTTCTTTCTGGTTCTATCTTATTCAATTCTTTGAGGTTTTTCTCCAAGTTGTTACTTATAGTACCCTGAGTTGCTTCTGCCATAAAAGCAGAAAATTATCCTGAAAAGGACCATAGTTCATTAAAAGATGTAATGATCCTAAGTAATCTAAACACTCAGGATGTTATACTCCACTGAGCGAGGAGTATCCCTGACTAGTTATTTGCTGAACTCTGAATAAAATCCTTGGGTTTGTACCAACGAAATGTCAAACTATGACTTTATTCTTCAGTCCTTCTCCACTGGATGGCTCCTGACTGGATGCCATATACACAGAGAGGAGGGAGGACAAGAATTACCCAGTGTGCTTTCTCTGAAAATGATACTGTTTTAAACTGGTCATAATAAACATTCTCTGTTTTGCTCTTAACCTTAGATTTATTTTTTCTGTTCTTGGTGAGATGCATACAGGCTTAAATCTTAGGTAGCAATAAAAGGAAGATATTTTTCAGGCACAACTGTTGTGAATGTAGGCTGATTTCTGAGACTCCTCAAAAAAACAAGAAGCTGGGCTGCACCAAGCATAGGCCTGAGACTAAAGCAGTATCCTATTAGTTAACCAGGCACTGGTAAGACAGGGACAGTTTGGACCTCTAAGGGTTATGTTAGTCTAAGGATCTTTCTAGATCCAGTGAAGGACAAAAAATCCAAGGAAAAATATCCAAGGGCAAAGAATGGTTTAAGATATATTAACCTGCCTATAGAGATACTGTGTGGAATTCAAGGTTATTAGGGCAAATTCCACAGAGAGTGAAGGTCACATACATGTTCTCTACTGCCTTCCCTGACTGATGGGCAAATGAAATTCTGACTGGCCATCCCTGTAGGTAAGAATATTCGGTATCTGCTTTTGAATCTGCTCTTATATTCCTTTTATATTGTGTTGAAATAAGAGCTCATTTTAACCCTAGTTTCCCCAAAATAGTAATCCTTGATAAAAAGTTACATATTCTCTTGTGTCATTTCCTTTAATAACAAAGGAAGGGCTGACCCTAGATATTTGGATTAGGTTAGTAAAAACTATAAAAATGTATATTAACCATCTCTGAGTCTTGATAGAGCACTTTTGCCAGGCAATTGTTTCTTAAATTAAATCTGAATAAGAGAAAAGAGATTGGAAACATAAGTACAAAATATGATCAGGTTAAAATGCAATGGATCAGACTAAAAGTCATTGGCAGGCACAGAAAGAAATATGTACCAACTTTTCTGGCTCTTTTACTACAGGTATAATCCCACTGTCATGTGAATAGAGAGACAAAATGGAAATAGTCTGCTGGTCTCTGATAAGAACATCTTCTGAAAGGTGAAGTGAGGGAAAGAAGAGGCAAGGATCTGCTAATGACAATTTCATCATTGTCCCTCCCAGTTCTGATGAATACATGATTAATGTCAATAGCATGACTCTCGTTCTTAAATAGATTGTTATAAAACATGCATCACCTGTCTTTCCATACGCATCCCTCCCCTACAAAACCAAAACAAACAAAGAAAAAACACAAACAAACAATAAAAACCCATCAAAACCGACCAAAAAAACTCTCCAAAAATCTTAATATGCAGCATAATTACATGACTACTTTCCTGCATGAGAAAGGCAAAGCTCAGTATACAGCCAGTTCCGCCAAACTTGGGGAGGTTTAGAAATCAATAAGAACCAGAGTGACATAGCACAATCATACTGAAATATTGTATCTTGACCACTAAATACAATTAAAACTATAAATTACCTTTATTAGCTGTACAGAGTCCAGTTTGGTCAACCATGTGCACTTGAGTAATTGTAATGGACTTCGGCTATTTATGTGCAGTGAGATAATACATGGAAATAACAGTGGCAAAAACAGAATCCTTAAAAAACACCAAGAGATGGCAATTCAACTATATACAGTTACCAATGTGAAAATCATGCTCCTTTCTCCCTTGCTGTATTGGTGTGTTCTTCACGTAGGAAAATCTGCCAGGCTTGACATGACTGTCACTCTCTGCATATACGACAGCTATGTAGCGGATAATTTCATGGTGGTCCTCCAGATACCATCAGAACACTAAGACTACTTCCACTTCATCATGTTTACCATGAGATCTAGCTTTTTATTTTCATTATGATAGTCAAATAAGGGGAAAGAAAATATATGATATAGTTGCCTGTAGTGTAAGTGTATTGGATTCTAATACCTAGGAATCCCTTCCAGACCCTCCAAACCCCTACTCCTTGTTGTCAAAGAAAAGCTAATTTCTTATTAATATTATTATGCATCCACTCTGGTGTGTTCAAGGGGGAATATTTTTTACATAATTCCATTCTTTATTGTGAGTCAGCAGAAAGTCCAACGTCCATTTGACACAGAGAGAAGAATGTTGCCTGTATGTGTGCACAGTGATTCAGACAAAACCAGTAGTTTTAGCAAACTTCTTCCTCCCACTCATCTAGAAATAAAGAAAACTGGAATTAGAAGAGAGGAGACTGAATGCTGTTCCTTTTTGGGAACAGTAGTTTTCTAATTAATCATGCTAGCTAACAAGAGAAGATAGAGAATTTCACAATGAAAAACACAGGAGCATTGAAGAAAAAAAATCTTCTTTGCCTCAAAGGCTATTTGATTAATTAGTATTTTTCTGTTAAGAATTTAAATTATAGCATTTTTAACTTTCTTGTCAGATTCTGTGATGTGGGAAAAGAGAATAACTTAGAAGCTGTTCTGTAGCATACAGGAATAATGAAACTTTAGGGCAGGATATCAGAGACAGGCATGTGACTAAACCTGGAGTTCTTGAATCCACTTCCAGTATTATTAGTTATGAACTATAAATAAAACCTTCTGACATATTTCGCAGACAAGCAATTCTGAGGGTAAATGCTTAGCTATTACAATATGAACATTCAGTAGTTCCTGAAATTCTGGTTTAATTTAGAACTCAAGGTTTCTCATGCAAGTATGAGTGACACTGGATAGAATTTGTAGGATATGATAGCACATAGGCAGGAAGAAATGTCCAGTATTTGCACTGAGATACATCTAGAGGGACACTACAGGGAGGGTATACAGACACCTGATGGATCTATTAATTTAATTTCCATGAAATCTGCTGCAGTATAGACAATTGAGCAACATTACCTGGAGAGATCTATAATGCTTACTTAGGTTCTAGATTGAATCCAGGTCACTAGTGCTAAATGCCATTACAGGATCATGACTGAAGCATTGTTTGAGGTCTTGTATGAAATGAGACCAGTCAGTATCTAATGCAGCATTGCTGTTGTGTAAATGCTGGAGAAGACAGCCCAGGGCCAAAGAGGTGTGGAGAAAGCCCAGATGTGCTCCAGCCTCAGATGACTGGGGCTGACATTGATGGGATGGGACATGTTCCCAGTGGCTGTTAGTATCCCAACGACATCCAACACAGATTTTGTCACCTGTAAGCATTGAAATCATTCTGCTTGTTAAAACAAACAAACAAACAAAACAACAAACACCAGTTCAAATAAAATTCATTGCTGTTGGTGGCTGGAACTAAAAGTGAGGGTGAACTTTCAACACATGCTCTGTTTTCTGGCTGGGAACAGTTTTTATTCCCACTGGGAACAGTTTCAGTAGATGAAAAAGACAAAGAGTCTAGATAGGCAAAGCATAAGTAATATCTATGGCCCTGTTCCACTGGATGTGTTTGATGAGCAATACTTCAAGGATGATAGCAGTAGCTCAATTTTCTTGGCATCTTTATTTCTTGTAGGAAGGGCCATACCAACAATTTGGTAACGCACAATTTTACAGGCATGGAAGGGAGGCAGAGAGTATAAAACGTAAGTCTGAAAAATGCAATTATCTTTTCTCAAAGACAAAAATCCAAAAGCTTGTGATTTGGTGCTGGTTTTTCTTTTATGTTGTTAATTTTCCATCAGTGCCAAGTGGCAAACAGGATTTAAATGAACTGATGAAAGTTGTTTGCACAGGTGCAAATTCTCTGCTGTCCATTAACTTTTCAAAATCTAAAAAATGTAGGAGCTCAGTGCAAACAGAAGTACAACAACAAAAAAATATCTGTCTGGAGTAGTCTACAACAGTTACAAATAAAAAAGGAATTTCTGCAGTCACAGAATTTTTTTTCATATGCAGAAATTCAAATTGAAAACTGGGCAGGAATTCACTTTGTTTATTTCACTTCAGCCTCTACTTCTGTTTCTTTTTCCATTCTTTCCTTTCATGCCATCCAATTTAGTATTCACTGAGCTAGAGAATTATGAGGCATATGAGAATGAGGCTATCATGTCAGTATGGACTTCTGACTACCGCATAAATATCAATGATCATCATTAGGACTTTGTTTTTAACTTTAATGTCCAAACACCATGAAGGAAGGTGTGGCAACAATTTCCCTTTTTTCTATGCTGTGTAGTATTACTGATTTCATTTTGCCTTTTGACCAAAGAATGAGGATCATATTATGATATTTTACAACTGCATGATGTAAAACATTGACAAAAAGTAGCCTCTGTTGAAGGTGCAATTTTTTTTACATTTTATCTGGTTTATGTTTGTTAATGACAATAGCCCCCATATGAGTTAGTTCCTACCAAGTGGAATTTTAATGTTTTGGTTATGTTCCTTGACATTAGAATCAGACAGAGATAAAAATAGTGATTATTTTTCTCTGAGGTTTTTGTCGATTTGACATTTGTGTTTCTTCCAATTTAAGAAATAGAAAGAAAACACTTGGACTATTCTATTAATGGGGACAGAGAGAGCTTTTGCACTGTTTTGAGGAAGGACAGCTGGTGATATCCAGACTCTGCAAATCCAGGTTCCCAGCAGCCTGCTTTCTGGGCTGCCAACAAGCTGGATGAGCTAGCCAGCAAGAAGCCAAGTTTTAAAACCTGCCTGGCAGTAAGGCTCATATTGGAGCCTGCCTAGGTTCTGTCAGACCGTCTTTGAAATTAAACCATGTCTATGAAAAGTTCTAAATTGGCTAAATCATCAAATTCCAGTGAAACAATATTTGGCAGGAATTTCTCCAACCTGCTCTAATTAAAAGGAAACTAAATCACCCCAGCCACTGTTTTGCCTGTTCAAGTTCCCAGCTACAGTTGTTTCCAGTGTTCCAGGTTGAAATATGTAGATATGTATGTAGGTTCACAACATTTTCCTGAATCCAGGAAATCACTCTTCCCAGCCAGAGGAAAAAAAAAAAAAGGCACCAATGTCCATGGCCAGACTGTTTATAATTCTATCACCTCATGATTTTTCTCTGAGGAAAGGACTTTTTTGTAAAAGAAGTATTTCTCTCTACACAGTTTATTTCCAAGAGATATTGTGTCCTGATGTAGAGTTTTAAAAAGGTCATGCAAACTATATTGTTCAAGCTGTCTAAAAAGATTGTTATTAAATATGCCTTAAACTTAATATTCCCTGGAAGATTAACTGACTTATAAATGACATTCTGACGGATTATTTTAGCTATGAAAGGTTATGTTATGTGCTGACTTTTAAAGTCTGCTTGTTAACTCTCAAAGCGAATTGAAATGAGTTATTTATTTTGCTGATATTTAGTATGTTATGTCATTTCTGAAATATAGAGATCTTCATCTGGGGAATATAAAAGATACTGTAGAACCAGCAGTACTTAGAGCTCCGCACACAGCCGCTCCCTTTGGACTAGGATATCAAAGGAAACTTCCAAAATACAAAGATAGATTTTAAAAAGAGGTGCATGCCGAGTCTTAAGAAAATATGCTTGTACATGCCAGAAGACTGATGGGTGTCAGGCAGTTAGTAAATCACCTTCACTAGATACCTAATTGTAAATGGAGTTTTTCTGAGGAGCTCGTTCACTGAACCGTGACACTATGATAACAAGATCCAAAACAGAAACATTACCTTGATTAACTGACTATATTTCCTAGCCAGGAACTGATCTATTTCTTTACGTATTTACTTTCTTGGCTTTTGCATATTGTCTCTGGCCAGGTGAAGGATCCCCATGCAAGGTGCGGTCTAAATGCAGTGTGTCTTTCTGCACAGAGAGCAGGGCCTGTGTCAATCCGCTACTCCACATCTGTTCAAGCTGTGAGTCCTTTTACTTGTGTAGAGTCTTGCAAAGTTGCCTTGTGTGAGAGTCTAATCTTTGCAGGTATGACGACACAAATTTTCTGGAGTAACCCTGGAGATCCTGCTCCTGCTCCAGATGTAGAATAAACAGGAAGAGGAAGCTCAGAAAAAAGAGGATGGTCATTGATGTGACATTAGTTTCCACAAGTGGCAGCTTACAGTCTCTCACGCTCCAGGAAGAAAAGCCCCTTGAGTGGGCTCAGGGACTTTGTTTTCTGCTACAGAACTCTGCACAAGAACTCAGATGTAAGGGTTTTACAGGCTTTTGTTATGCATGCTTCAGTGGTGCATTATTTAGAGGAGAACTGAACTTGTTCTTTCTTATTTGTTTATTTTATTTTGGCTTCTTTCTGCTTGACTCCTGCACATGTGGCACAGTTCTTTTGAGAGCCCCTTGCCTCGCAAAATGTCCTGGAGATTTTCCTGTGCCTGACGTAATAACAGCAGCTGACTGACAGCAACTACCAGTTCCAGATTATGCATCTGTCTGCTTAGCAATGTCTGAAGAGTGCACAGCTGGTGTGCATGGGAAGGACTGGCCTGTGTCCTAATTATTCTGTGAGAGAGAGAACTAGCCATTGGGATTCGCCCAAGACTCACTTTATCCATGATGAGCTGTAATACTAACCATTTTTGAGTGAGTCATTACCAAAACCAGCTGGGAAATAGGCATTTCAGAGGTGAAGCTGGACAGGCTGGATAGTCTGTGGTATTCTGGGGAGTAATTTGTGTTACTATATGGAACTGCGTGGATGTATTTTGACAGTATTGGTGGTTATCATAAGCTAGCTAAAAGTTTTCGTTCATTCCTGAACATGATGGAACATCCTTTCTGTATATGTCTGAAGAAAACCATCACTAGAGCACTGGCTGGTGCCACAGCTCTGTGTATCTTCAGTGCTTCTTCCTGACTGTGTCAAAGCCTTGTTCTAGTGTTTATGGCTAACATGGGAGCTGTGAAAACATCTGACATGTCTCACAGCCTAAGTACTTACAGTGGGAAAGCTCAGTCCTGTGATCAGCTGGCCCAGCCAAAAACAATGATGGGAGATAGATAACACTGCTGACGCCCAACTGGGTCTTTGCTAATAGACCCTTTGAGACCTAAAATATCTCAGATCAAGATTCTGTCATGATAACAACCTGATTGAAGTAAGATACTTCTGAAAAGTCTCCACATAGTACACGGCTGTTGTTTAGCTGCAAGCTTAAGACTGATGATGAACAATTGCTTGCCAAAGTGATACAAATGTTCACTGAATAAATGTGACTATTTAGCATGCTGGTTTTACTGGTGAGTAATATTTCTGAAGGCTCAGGAAATATGTAACCCAAATAAAAAGAAGTTGTAATGCTGTGGAAGAGGTGATGGAGATGAGCTATTTCCAATGTAATCTGGTTTTGTGCAAACCTCAGATCCAGAGGAACCCATCTGCATTTTGTTCATGCATAGCAACAGTCATGTGAGCTGGCTATGTTACATGCAGCACTTTGTATTACATAAATATTACTTCACTATTTGCTGTATACTGGGGACTGTGAGGTCCTGCCTGCTAGGTAAACTCCATTTGGGTTAGGATCATTATGACCTGTAATGGCTCCATTCAACGTCAGATTTGTGTGCCTTCATGAGCATTTGCTACCCTGAATTGGAGGCACACAGGAATTCTTTCACAGAAAAGAACACTAGCACACAGGTTTCATTTATTTAAGTAATTAATACGTGACAATGTTGAGTAAACAACTCAGTGAGCCAACATAAAAAGGAGGTTACAAGCTGGTCCTTAACCTGTGTCATGTTGGTAAAGAGCCCTGTCTCAGCCTGGAGATGAACTTTTCAGATTAGGAAGAAAGGAATTGTTAGCAATCATCCAAGGTGCACTGGTTATCTCTCTCCTGTATTTCAGGATTAGTTTGGCCAGGCTCAGAAAGTTGGTCTTTTTTTTCTGAGAAAAAAGTAGGAGCTCTTGGTAAGAATTCTGAGGTAAGTACCGCCTGCAGTTTTGTTAAGCCCACTGCTTCAATGAGACATGAGAAGGAAAACGTTTTGGTATATTGGTTTATTTTGGCTTTTCCTTGCTTGGATCTTTTACAGGGCTCTGCAGAAAAGTATGTAAGATAGGCAGTGCACCAGATTTGAAGCCTTTACCATCCTTCAGTCCCAGACAGTTCGGTTACAAAAGGTATAAATGTATTTTCTACTGCATGCCTGAGAAATGACAGGGGAGGAAAGGATGACAAGAAGTGGGACTTTTGTATAAGCAGAAAATTTATCTGTAGCTGGACTCTCACATGAAATCCTTTAGAACAAGACATGAACTGTGGTACTTCTGATGATGTGAGACCATAACAGAGCTGGGAAATCGGCACTTCCCAGGCATTTTTGCTGCTTTTTCTTCCCCTGGAAAGGTGGGTCTGTGACACTTTGTAAGCCCTGTTGGTGAAGTTTCATTTTTCACTGAGGATCTTCTAAAAGGGACTTTCAATTTTCTTACTTGGTTTTATAGATTTTAACCATATTTTGTGTGTGCTTATGATATTGAAATAGCTGCTGTGTATGAGGATAGACTCAAGGGAGAATCTCACTACAGTATATGCTGCCAGTGTAGATACGAGATAACATTTTAATTTCCTGTTGTGAAACTGCCCTTACACTCTTGCTGTGTGGCTTAGACCCACTCTTGGACATGACCTATTAATTCTGGTTCAAATACACATGAAAAATAGCAGATGTCTTAAGCATTGAAAGAGATTCTCATCATTCTGTGAATGGCTCACTTTATGTAAATGTCTATAAGCAGCTTTATTTTGTTTATTTTGTGGAATAAAGCTCAGGCTTACTCTGGCATCCATTTGGGCTTTGAGGAGGCATCCACAGCAGTCTACTGAAGGAACAGACAAAAAATGAGAAGGCAGTTTTTGTAGTCATTCCAACATTACAGGAAGAGAACACTTAAAAGTAGCCACATGTGGTACTCATGCACAGAAACTGAGAGTCTGTGTACTTGGCAGTGTAGAAATGAGTAGAAAGAGAAATCAAGCTGAAAAGATCACAACTAAGACCATAATTATGAAATCCAAGCTCTATGGGCAAACTTTGTTAGAAAAGCTGTAATGCAAGCAGTCGCATATTGTGAGACAAACCCACACATAAATGAGTCTTTTTATTGTCCCTAAATCACATGTAAAGCTGAGAAGAAATGGTTTTGAATAACTGGCCCAGGATCACACCAAATGAATTTGAGTGTTAACTTAGTTTTTTCTGAAAACCAATCAAGGTCCTTAGAAACAAGGCTGTCCCTCTACTCAAACAGATTTTAATACAAATATTGTAATAGCCAAAATAGTAATCTCTTAAAAGACTTACGGATATACTATTTCAAGTTTCAATAAATCTCAATTGATCTTAAAGATTTGCAACTAATCTGCCAAAAATCCTCAGCTGCCAAAAAAGCTTTCTTCACAGAAATGTCAGTATGGCTTTTCCAAGTTCCAGACTCAGACTGAATTTTTTGGAACCTTGGACAAGTACTTCATCTTTGAACTTTCATACCTCTTCTTACTAGTGCCAATAATAGTGAATGTTAGTTTGTACTGCATAGTGAAGTACACTAATTTCTGCATTACTGTCAACTATCTAAAATAATGAAAAGTCCTTATTTCCTATTATCTGTCATACAAATGAACAAACACAACCGTAATGCATAACTAAAAATGTTCTTGGATATACAACTCTGGAATTATTTTTTCCATAGACATTAAAATCCCAGTACAGCACTTAGGATGTCTCCTGTATGGCCAAGCTCAGAGTCATCATTTCTCCAGAATCACTGATGACAGGCAGAATAAAGTATTGCAGTCAACCTCAAAAACATAACTTTCCAGATCTCTTGCTGCTGGTTTTATGTTGTTAGCGATCCAGTTCTAAATTTCAGTTTTATTTTTCATTTCTCCTTGTGTTTAAACTGGACTAAACCTGCAGCTTCTTGCCTGACTGGCTCCAGAGAGGTAAAATGGTCCACAGTAAAATTCATTTTTTCACAGATGAAATAGTGGAATTTGAACTGACTGCAGCTGCTCAGGAGTGTGACTTTGATTCTGTTATAGGCAGCAAAACATCAGCTCAGTGTTCAGTAGCAGTTCAGCAAGCAAATAAAATGTTAGACTTCTTTAAGAACATAAAAAATAACAAAATATAAAACACTATTATGCATAGTTAGTTCAGAACCAGAGTGGTATGTGCGCTTCTAGTCTCCCTATCTGAAAAATATTATATTAGAACTCAAGAAAGCACAGAGAAGAAGGAATGACCAGAAGTATGGAACAGCTTGTGTAGGAAGAGGGACTGAGAAGGTTTTGGCTTCTCTGGCCTCAGGAAGGACACTGAAGAGGTCTACAAAATCATGAACAGCATGAGATTTGGTAATGGTTAAAACTGCCCATGGTTTTCTCCAATGTGGAAACTGAGGGTGACAAATGAAGCTGGTAGGAGCCTAGTTCAAATCAAAAGTAGGTCATTCACTTGAAGGAGAGAGCTCTTCATAAATGAGCAGTTGTCCTATGGAACACCATAGGACACTGTGGACATAAGAAGTGTGCACAGGTTCAAGACAAGACCGGACAAGTATTGAAACAGAGGGTCCCCAGAGTTATTAAATAGGTTAAATCATAACAAGCTCAGAAAATCTGCTGTGTAGAAAGCAGCTGCAGGGTGAAAGAGTCTGGGGAGAGGAAATAGCCTCTATACTTCACTGTGCTTTCTCATGTGTCCACCAAATATTTGGTTAGTTAGATACTTGGTCTGAATCAGTGTAGCCACTTGAATTTTTATGTTACAACAAGGCTCAGTTTGTGTGGCCTGGAAACTAGTACTGAGCCTCTGACATCTGTAAGATTTTTTTTTTCCTATACAATCAGGGAAATATGCTTTATTTATTGGGCTATACAGGAATGGGATCTACAATGTGTGTGAAGGTGATCAGAGCTATACATCCCTCTCATTACAAGCTTTCCAGAGTCTGGAGTCAGTTATGAATGTGTGCTTTCATGTCTGTATCTTCACAAATGTACAGTAGAATACCAAATTAAGCTGGTGCTCTAAAATAGAGAGCTGTGAGGAGTGAAATCTGCAGTGCATTTCATAATGTCAGAATCATAACTATGTGAAGTCCTGATGTTTTCATTTCAGTTCCTTGCATATATTCTGAAAGGCTCTATGACTGTCCAGAGCATCCTTTTGTATATGAAAACATGAAAAGTCAGTTATTATTAGAAAACATGTTTTCATCTAGCTGTAAACTGAATATTCTTCATGGCAATGAAATCAGCATCTAAAATTATTGTTTGGAGAGAGAGAGAAATGGTTCCATATGAGGGTAATTATGTGGTCATCTTCTCTTGAATACAGAAATCACTACCCTGATGAAAGAATCAGAAATAACTTGTTTATCTAGCATTTATTTGGGTATCACAACACTAAAACAGGTCAGAAGGAATCTGACCCAGATATTTTCTGTCTTGATTATTGGTTATGAATGTGAACACTAACTTTCAGCTAAAAAAAGCTTACCATAAATCCTATTAACTTGTTTTGAGGAGTCACCTCTTATGGCAAAAAGATTGGTCTGTCTCTGCGCTCAACTCACTCCTTGCTTTTCTTGGTGAAGTAGCCAGTAAAGGTGCCAGTTGTGGCAGAGGTTTTAGTGGTGTGGATTCCTGTCCATGAGATCACCAGCTCACTGACCAACCATGACTTGGTAATGACCATTTGGTAAGTGACCTACACTGGATTTGAACTGGTGACCTTAATGTGGAAGATTCTGAATGCCACTTCTAATCTCTGGAGAATTTAATTTCTGGTTTTTATTCTAAAATAAGCTCTGCTCAACCTCAAATTTCTTCCTCAGGCAGTGTTGTGAGAATAAGCTTATCTCATTTACCTTGAACTGCTTTGTGTCTTTCACAGTGCTGTTATTCTTTTTCATTATTTCATTCAGAAATAATCTTAATAGATATTCAATTTATGTAATATTAGAAAATTTTATTTTTCAACAAGTGTTTATGGGACAAACAAAGAAGAATTTTAACAGCTATATACAGTACTCTTGAGAAAACACCACACACTGTAGCATGGGAACAGAGCAAAGTTCCTTCCTCCAGCAGAAGCCTAAGTCAACAAGGCTTGTGGCTGAGGAACTACCACAGGACTGGCCCAAATATTTTGATGTTTCTGGTTACAGAAGTACAAAAAAATGGAGAAAGAGTAAAAAATCATTCCAAATTTCAGAATATTTAGCTGGAGCTTGTTTATGTAACTTCTTAAAAATAACTATTCTGTAAGATTAAGTTCTGTAGCCCTAATTGAGCCCAAATGTGTACAGGGTATACTGACTTAAAGCCCACAAAGGTCCAATTATCTGGAAACACATTTTAAAAGATGGTGTTGGATTTGACTGTTTTTTCAAGTAGTATTTAAGTCTTGATTACAATTGTGAACCCTTCACTTAAGTCCTCTAATTTCATCATCAAAGTAAACAATGAAGGTGAAAAGTGAATTGTTACTGTATCCAGTGTTAACGAACTTTCTTAAACTGACATTATTGATCATGACATGAGCTTTTATAGTTATTTACCCCTTATTTTTCATGGCAAAATATTGAAACTTTTATCTTAGAAAATCTTGGATTTTGTAAACCCTTTCTTTTGGGAAAAAGAGAGAATATGGATGTGACTTAGTTGCGAAGTTTAAATTGATATTAGCAAAATAGTAGTAATTAGATCCCATGAATATCAGTTGATATGCATTCTTGAGAGTTTTTATCTTCTGTGCATTGCTGATTCCTGGCTTGGGGAAAAATTTTACAACTAAATCCTCCTTTACTGGTGCATGACTTACATGTTCAGGCACAGAATTTAAAGAGATAAGTGAACAACCCTTTCCTGAAACATAGAACCTGATCAGACTGAGTGCAGTAAATCAGTGCTTTTCTTCAACTAATGGTACAGAATAACCCAATAAAAAAATTAAGTAAAACAAAACAAAACAGCAGTGACTTTATTTTTCTCAGATGTCTGCTAATTTCTTAAATACATTAAAGAGCTAGACATACAACCCTTCTCCTGTATAAATCATAACATGAATACTGTGACTTCCCAAGGATCCCAATACTGCTGTATTTTGTTACTGAAATTTCTCCATCTCTTTGATCGAAATGGCCAGTCTCCAGCATCTGGTCAAATACTTAACATATTTTGTATAACAAAGCCAGGAAAATGAATTTTTAATTACAGATGCATGAAGCCCTTGTGGTTAAGAAGGCAAAAGAATCGAAAGTTTCATCTGAAGTCAAGCTGTCTGACTGATGAAGTCGACAGGAAATGAACAAGCATACATATGATATTGTGTATTTGTTTATTTTTATGTACTATACAAAACAGATCAGTTTTGGAAGACTGTTGCCCCTGACTTGCAAGAGTGAGCAAATCTGTCAATGGCATGGACATACACTGAGTTTTGTTTTCCAAACTAAAGTCTAGGCTTTTTTCCTATAAACCAAAATGTCTGTCTTACAAGGTCTGTGTTATACTTTCAAAAACTTTTTTTATTATACATCTGCTATATAGCCTTAACCTAAATGTGCTATACTCCTCATAGGAAAGCAGATTGAAATTCTTATTTTGAGACACTTTAAACTAAAGATGAGTGTCCTTCTTTTACTTTCCGCTCCCTCCCCACCCCATAATTCCCTGGTAAAATGTTAAATTTTTAGTATAAAATTTAATTTTTCTTAATTCAATTACCTGAACAGATAAGGGCCCTTCTCTCCAAAAATATAGTATCTGCTTTTCTCTGCAAAAGAGAACCTTTGTGACAAATTCAAAAACTATGAAACTTGTATGATAAATTAAAAAAAAACCATCTTTGACCTTTTTTTTTCCAAGTCTTATTAAAATGCTTACTATTTTATGACCTGTTACAATGTAGTAATTTCTGTTTAATTTAGCTTGGAGCCAATTACTTTCTGAAACAACAGATAAACTCCATGTGTAGACTCACTGGACACAAGAAACATCACTTTCATTCATGAGATTGTAGGGTTTGCTTCTCATGGCTGTTGAAATTTTGAGAAAGTACTTAATTTTTGCTTACAGTTTACTCAGCATTTTCCTCCCATTTTTTCATTATAAAGTAAATTTTGATAACTCTGAAATGTAGGAGGTAGCCTTGAAACACTATGTTCTGAGGGGTAAAATGTTTGCAGTGTCTTATTTCTAGATGTAAATATGATTCTTTCTGGGCTAAAGTTGCTAAATTTTATTTCAGCCATAGGACAGCCAATTGGTCATCTTTTCCCATCAGGCTGAGCAAACTGCTGACCTGCTTGGTGATCTTGGAAAGAATTTTTCCTTCTCTACTTCTCGTTTTCATCAGGAAGGTGTAAAAAGATTTCAGATATTCTGTTGAAAATATAGTATGTGTAAAGTAGATGTGATGCTGCTCTAAGCAGCTGTACAGGGTTTCTGCTTTCCCTGATATTTTTCAGAGAAGACAAAGCTGCTTCTGTGAGGCAGAAACATAAGCACAGCTGATTCATTTTCATTTCAGTTCTACAGAGACAGGAGTTGTTAATGGGATGATCATATGTATAAAATTATTCCAAGACTAGCTCTAAATTTGTGAAGTGCTTTTGGATTCTTTTGAATGAAAATCATTACGACTTGTAAATGCAAATCAGTGATACATAGGTTGCCATGTGTACTGGTAGGCCAGGGAGATGTCATCTGAAAGCAGCTAATAGCAGAGGGTTGTACCTGGGAAACTTTCTGCTACAGGTTTTACTCATTTCCAGCTTTTCCCAGGCCTCAGTCTTTCTATTGGTGGAGTGTGTGGGCAAATCACTTGGTCTTTGATCCAAAGTTCTTCATAGCTGATGAAAAAATTTCTTCTGACTTGACTGAGGCTAGATGGAAGGTGTATGGCCGTGTTTGAGATGGCAGTGTAACCAATATATAAATTATGAGGTTTTCTGTAATGAAAAAAAAATCTACTTAAAATATCACAAATCTAAAATTGATTCTGCTAGTGTTTAGGTATGATATTTCATATAATATATGCACACTTGTTTACATTATAATGTCCTCAGTTACATTTAGAGTTGAGCAAATTAAAAAATAATTATCTCCTATTGTTTTAAAGAAAAATATTCTCAACTAATTCATCATGCTTCACTGAAGACAGGTGGATAAGGGAAAACATTTATAGAGCTAGTTTTATATTCTATAATAAGAATATTATGCTGAGATCAAATGCCTTCTTACCATTTCCATTATCAACCACTCAAAACCTAATTTCTTTTTGATTATTATCTGCTACATTCGTTTTTCTGAACTGGAAAACAGATTCAGATAAAGCTCCAGTTCTCAAAATGTGGAAGAAAAGCTTAAGTCAGAGTTTAGGTCTCATTTGCATTACAAGTTTATGAGTAAGTCAGAAAATGAACTGTGTAATGGCTCATTCTGTGGGGAATCTAGTCTCCATGAGCTGCTGTCAGTGTCATGGAAATTATATTATAAAACTTGAACAATTTGATTTCTACTGCACACATTTGAAAAATTTATCAAGTAATGGTATGGTAACAAGGCTGTTCTTGAAATGGGCTATGTAGTTCCTCTGTCTGTTCTAGTGCCATACTTTGTACTGCATTTTGGATGTGATCTTTCACTTTAGTTGGTGATGAAAATGACTCTTTTGGTGACATTATTACAGAATTTGCTGCGACTTTCTTATCAGGTTCAGGTTCTCCACTAGGACATTGCTGCTGGACAGGGGGAAGGAAGGAACCCCTTTGTGTTCAGCTGGATAGCAGAAGAAATTTTCCAGAGACCTCTTTACAACCCCAAACAAACAATAGTAGAAATTCCCCTTGTTATTTGATCTCTGTGAGTAGTGACATCATTACTTTGATGACTATAAGGCTTTTCTTCTATGACCTGGTGGCTTTTTCCCATTATATACTCACAAGATATGATAGCAATTAGTATCTGCTGACAATTGTGTACAACATGATTTTATATAACACTTTTCTAAACAGAGTTTCTTTCATAGAGCATAAGACAAATTAATCATAAAAATTTGTTTTATATCATGTAACTTCCAGGTTATATCTGTTTATATATATGCCTGTTTTGCTAGAGAGCATTATATAAAAGCTTTTAATATCCACACAGACTTTTAGAATATCTAATTACATTCTCAAAAATGGGAGGAAGTGGACTTAGTGAAAAGAAAACATCTGAAGTAGCAGAGGCTTATTCTTCAGGCACTAGTGATCTCCAAGTATTTTTGGCAAGACGTTTGTACTCTTTTAAGGTCCAGTGCTAATGCACAAAAGCTCAGAAGCTTAGTCATGTGACTTCTCCTCTAACAGTGGTTTATCTTAACGATCTGCAGTGTTATTGATCCAGGGACCCTCTGACTATGGGCTTCTGGGAAACACACTCACCTAAGATCAATTTTTCACTTGTTTGATTTTCCTTGATAGTTTTCCCTAAACCTTCAGTAGTACTGGAGACCTAATTTCAAACCAGTTTAGCTTCAATGATTGGAGCTTGTGGAGTTTTGTTTGTTTTTTAAACAAAGACTATGGAATTACTTATTTTGTGAAAAAAACCCCTATGGCTGTAGGGAAGAGTAAGCCATGTCTGGGATTTTGCAGCCTTGATCCATCCTTTTTATGTACAAGGCAAAAGAATAGCATCAAGCAGAGACATGTGTGCCTCGAAAGGCTCCGTGATTTGAAAACTGATGCTTCCTGCAGGGAGCTTTGTCATGTCCCTGCCCGCCCACCCGTTTCCTTCTTCTGCTCACACATGGTGTCATTACCACATCCAACAGTGTTTGTTTAGTGGTCAGGTAGTGTTTGCAGACAGTTTCATGTGGGGCCTCATTGTGCAAAGGAACTTACTGTCTGATTTTCACTGCTGAGTCCTTCTTTTCCTCCTCCCACCAGTGTTATCAAGAGCAGCTCAGTCCAAGTTGGGACTTTGTTTGGGCCTCACGATCACACCTATAAGACCTGCTTTCCTTCAGTTATAAATGGCAGAGAAAAGGGCTGGAAGTGGTCCTCACGTAATCACTCACTAGGAGACTCAGAAGACGAAGGGACAAACGTGGCTCCTGTGTAATGACTTGCAGGACAAGCCTCCACACAGGCCCATTTGAAGATGGCATAACTTAGAGCAGCCCTGTTATTGTTGCAAGCTGTGACCGTGGCTGAGATCCAAGCAGAGAGTCAGCAAAAGCAGATGAAAGCAACCAGCACTGTTTCCTCTATGCCTCTTGCACTAATGAACTCTATTATCTTTATGAAATTGTTTCTCACCTCCAGCTTCCTAATGCAGTAAAAACTCGGCCCTTTTAGCTCTTGCATGTTATTTAGTGTACTGTTCCCAGGCCGATTCAAAATCACCACAGCCCAAAAAATTGTTCTCAACAGCACTTTTATGCTCCTGATTTGAAATACTTTGAAAACCATTACATTGTTCCAGGCTTACCGGGACATTTCCATAAAAATAAGCTGCAAACCAAAGAATCTGAGATTCATATATTACAGGATATGGTCTCCTCACACCCTCCGCCTACTCATTTGGAAGTGTCTCATGGTTTTCCTGCATCATTTGACACATCTGCAGTCATTTAATTGTTCTAGCCTTTCAGACTGTGTTGTGAAACAATTGCTTACAGGACTCATTAAAAGAAAATATAACAAAAAATTCCCATGTGTTGTACCTCCTCCACAGTAATATATGACTTGGAAACTCGCTGGAAACTTGCAGGGTATCCAATTTTTTTTTTTTATTATTTTTTTAAACAGGACATTTTGGCCTGTGTTAGAGTAGGCAGCCAGTATGCAGCATGAGTATTTGGACAATAATTCTGTATGTCTAAACAAGTCATGAGTGGAATGGTAGTATGATATACATTGCATGAGATTTTTTTTTTATTTTTATTTTTTCTATTCCATTTTTGGCCCTGATTCAGAAAGGTACTTAAACACCTTTTTTTATGTCAATCCTCAACTAAAAAAGCTTTAAGTCCTGTTGAAATGAGTGGAAACTAAACATATGCTCAGAGGTAAGCATTAGCATGAAACATCTTGATGACTGGGATATTCTCTCACACTAGACTTTGGAAGTTGACCTGGCAAGAGAAGTTATTGGAGTGCATCTGTTTATCTCAATTAGTATTGTGTCACACAGAACAAAACACAGTGCCAAATGCTTGAAATTCCACTGTTCCCTATTTGCCTCCTTAGTGGAGAGGAGAACTCCCTGCAACTCCGGCTGAGATACCAAACATCTGGTGGCTCTCTAAATTCCCATCTGACTCAAGGTCATATAACAAGGGACTCACTATTGATACTGAACTAGGCTTTTGCAATGTAATGGATGTATCTAGTTGCAAATGTTTAGAACTGATTGCAAAAAAAAGGTGTTTAATGGTTTCTGTTGAGACATGCGTTATTGTAGACAGCAATGTGGCTCATAGGCTGGCGGGAGCCTATCTGGAGAGCATCACAAGGAATATATAAAAATGCTGGTTAGGTTTTGAGTGGAGGATCATGTTTGAATCAATCCAGAACTAAATTATCCACTGACAAATCTTGATTATGATTCCATCTTTTGGATGGAATTTATTAGTGAGTCTGAGTGTGATGGGCAGATCAGCTGCCTTAATGCGAAAATGGCTTAGCAATAGAAAAATAGAAATTAAACATTCTTTGCTTTGTACCTTCTTTTTAGCGGGCTTGTTTAACATATCTATTTTCTCTGAGGTGAAATGTTTTCTTTTCTCTTAGGCAATGTTCTGGAAATGTTAACATTTGGAAAGACTAGAAATGTTTTAACACATCCATAAATGTTTTTTTACACTGACTTTATAACAGGATATGTAATAACAGAATCTACCTTATGGTACCTGAAGCAGAGCGATATGTATGGTTTTATTAGCTTAATAAGTAGGACCAAGTGATAAACCAGTTTCTGCAACAATGGATTTGACCATGTTTAAAACAGCTGTAAAATGTATTGTGCTGCTTCTCAGAGTACCAGCTGAGTCCCTCTTTATTCCAGCCTGTCCATATTGTTATGCCACATTCATCATTACATTTGACTGCCTGGAGTTGAATCTCCTCCAGTTCAGCTTTTCAGGCACACATATGCAGTAGTGATGAGTAGAGCTGGGCTTTCGTTAAAGCTCAGGCTCTCAGGCTTCAAGACCACTTGCAGAAGTCTAGGAAGCTCTGCCTCAAGAGCTGAGGATCTGTCTCTGGTGCTCAGGACTAGCAGGAGGATATAACAGCCTTCCACTTAAAACAGCCCAGCCAGCTGGGATATATCCCAGGTCAGACACCATGGGATCCCATGAGAACTGAGAGTTGTCTTTCTGTTTTTGCCTTCTCCATCTCTAACCATTTTCTCCTTATTTCTACCATGATTTCTTCCACATCTAACCTCAGGACCATATGCAGGGTTTGTCAAACACCTCATCAGCTTTAAGTGAAACTTAGTAGGTTCCACAAGACATCATTTTCAAGGTAACTTCATTTTGTCAGAAAAGCACTGACTCTCTCTGAATCCAACCCTTGCCCTAATGAGTAGGAAACATGATAACCCATAGAAGTTTTGCTGGGACATCCCATTGCCAAAGATGTTTAGCAAGTCTGCATTATTTGGGGAGAAACAAGGAAAATTATAATTTAGCAAACAAGGGAATATGGTTTGTGATGAATGTGAGCAATTGCAGATAAGCAGAAACAGTACAGTGGCTTTGCAAATCCCTTCCCAAAGGTTAGTGGTGTTTAATAACACAGGTGCTTCTCTTCGCACCTGCTATTACACTCTATGCCTTATAACTGCACCTCAATATTTTCATTGCAAGGCCTAATGTGGAGTTCAGGCTGCACAGAGGAATAGTGTGTGCAGCACAGATTTTATCGTACTTCCCGTCTCAGCTGGCTTTCCAGCAGAAAGGTGATGTAAGCACTCTGAGGAGCAGTTTGGTGATATTCAGAAAACAGATTTTTCTATAGGTTGTGACTCACATCCTTTTGTTTATATTTGTATTTTAGAATAGAGACAGCATTAAACAAGTTGTGTGTAACTTCAAACAGACCAGAAACTTTTATCAGTTATGGACTTAGGAATACACATGTGTACAGGCATGTGTGTGTATATCTATGCCAAAATACACCTAACACAGAAAAGTGTGTGTGTGTTTGTAATACAACAGAAAAGTTTGAGAAGAATATTAAAACCTTGTGGAGGGCTACATATGTGTTCATTAATAATTATTATTTAGATTAAGCACGAGTTTCATGTTCTCTTCCAGTAGCAAATTAAGTGTATCTAAAACACCAAGGGTTAGCAAGATCCAGTGAACTAGAATGGGCATCCTTTGCAAAGAGAATCCCAGGCATAACTCTGTTATAGCAAGTCATTTTCCTGGGGCCTGACACACAGTGTGTTTCTATGCAGCAAATTTAATAGAGGATATGCAGTTTGCATCATCTCTTTTTTCCTCTTAGCCAGTTTTTCCAGCTAATGGAAAAAGAATGTCATTGGCTTCATCTGTATTCCACCCTCATTCCATCAGGCCCAAACTCTGAGTTGGATAATTCCCAATAGGATCAGGACACATATGGTCAAAACATATCACTTAAGTAATGCTTCTGAATCAGCACATGCATTTGTAAAATATATTTTTACTTTTAAATTTCTTTGTGAGATCAATTCATTGCTCAATCTACATTTCTTTATGAATAAATACATATATGTTTGCATATATGAACATGTGCATATATGCATAAGAAAACTCAATTTGTCCGTCCTTCTAGACCTCCAGAAGATGGTGCTTCCAGCTCTGTGTATGTGAACTGCGAAGAGACATTTACTTTTGTATATGCAGTGGCAGGAAGTGGGATGAACCAGCTCACATCTGTTAGCCATTAAATACTGAAATAATAACAACAACAATAATAAAATATTATTTTAGCCAGGCCAACAAGAACAGACATCAGACATAGAAAGTGGAAGGTGAGTCAAAAGAGGGCCCACATCCATCTGATTTCTTCAAAGGCAAAATACTATGTACTCTTTCCTGGTTTTCAGTTCTGCAAATATTGCCTTCTTGGATCATCATAACATGCCATCAGAATGAGTGGGTTTCAGGATTTCCTGTAGAAAACTATAGCAGCATTCATTCCTGCAGCCATGTTCTGAGAGGAACAAGCATGGGCCTCAGAAATTTTTGGATTCTGAAAAGCAACACTTTTCTTATGCTTCTTCCTGCTCCCCTTCTACACTTTGGTCTGCTGATTTTTTTTTTTTTTCCCCAGGAAACTACTGAAAGATTGTAAAAAGGATTAATTAGAAATGCATGCCATTTTTTAATAGATGCTACCTGATTGATTATCAAGGCTTGTGTTTTTTTATTTTTAATAGCTCTTGTGTCATGTATTGCATCACTAGAGAGAACAGGAGGACTGACTTTCACTAGAATCTGATTGTGTCAATGAGAATAAAAGAGGTTTCAGAAGATCATGCCTCAAGACACTGCTTTGAGTGATAAAGCAATCTAGTATTAAATAGAGAGATTGCTCTTTTGCTGATATGCATGATAGTTGTTACCAGATAGCAGCTGCCATTGCAGAATACTCTGGCAAACTGAAAGAACATCGTGATTAATTGGAGAACTGGTATTCACAGAAAATGGCTGGCTGCCAATGGACTGCAAAAGTAAATAGCATCAATTAAGTCAGCATAACTAATTTTGTCCTGAGCTAGTAATTACACTCTATGCACAATGACCCTTTTATTAAAATAGTAGAATACTGTGGATACTGTAAGTTTTGTACTTTTGAGTGTTATCCAAGCTATTTCTTGGTGATTTTCTAGAAGAAAAAACATGCACTGACTTTTACCCACTTTGGTCACTTTGGCAGATAACTTTCTACTCTTTTTGCTGTTTCTGTTTCATCGATCTGTTTGTGCGTAAGTAAAAAAGGACAGTGCTTGGTGGAGCATTATATAAACATCGATGTGCAAATATTTGGTACAAGTTTCAGTCTTAGTTTAAGCCTGGTTGTTTGTTTCCCTTTTCAAAGTCTAGTGTGTTTCTCGAGTCTGAAGTAGGGGATCATGTGGCAGTGATTCAGTGGTCATGTGTTGTTGGTCACACATCACTGAGAGGACAGCACTGGGCTTGGCCTCTCAAGTCAAATGTTCACCTCCCTGTGTTCAGAGGAACAGGACAAAGAGTGTCCAGGACAAACTGTTTCAGGCTTTGAGGACCTGTTGATGCAAGCAGACCAGCAGGAGGACAAACTGTTTCAGGCTTTGAGGACCTGTTGATGCAAGCAGACCAGCAGGAAAGAGTATTTACCAACCTTTGCTATTTCAGTAGATATCACAGGGCTTGGTGACTCAAACGCCCCTGCATGGTAGATTGCGCCCACTCACATTTGGCAGGAATGGTGGGGGAAATTGATACATATGTAGCCTTAACTGCTGAGCTGAAATATAATGTGGTGTTGGCTGTACTCTGAGGAATAGGAAAATGACCTCAATGACAATATGACTGTCTTCTCCAGGTGAGAAGAGAGTGGTCTCTGCATGTTTATACAATGTCAGGTCGTAATCGCACAGACATGTACATTCAGTGTTTTAACTGTCTCATGGAGAAAGTCAACAAATTATCTGAATCCTGGCCAGACTTCAGAAGTTCAGAGGTTTGGTTCAGAAAGAGCTGCAGTCACTGATCCAAAGTTTATAAAAGCTCTCCAGATTTTCTGAGACTGTAAAACTGGGCTGGAGCAGCATTTTTCCTGTAGCTTTCAGCACTTCTGTTTCCCATCCTAGCTGGACAGTGGAATCGAAAAAACACTTCTTCAAAAATTCCACGAGCTTAAGAACATTTGGTCCCAGACTGGTTCTAAAAATGAGTAAAGATCTGGGAGGCTGTCTGGTGGGGTCATATCTAACCTACCTATTCTGTCCTGTTTTGTCTGCAGCTCCCTTCAGATTGAGTAGTGTTTTTGTAGCTGGAGTCCGGTGCGACACTCAGCCTGCACCCCAGCAAACCAGCTTGTCTTTTCCCAGCTGCTTGAGAGGTTCCTATTGATATTAAAATTATTGATTCAGAAGCAGATTCTGTTTAGTCTTTGATAGTTAGCACTGTACTCTGGTGAAAAAAAAAAAAAATAGAGCCCAACAGTTTGACAGCTGTAATATTGCAACGTCAATGGGGAGTCTTAAGTTTCAGAATAGTAGAAAGTAAACTCCTAATGCCTTGGTGTTTCAGATAGGAAAATGCTGTTTATAATATCACATGATCAAGACATGGGCTGATCAAGGCATGGGAAGAAAATAAATTTCACCTCCTGCTGTTAACTCTTTCATGGTGCTGCTTTGGGATTGTGCTATAAGGACTAGCTATTAATCCTTTTTTCCTTCTGCCTGGAAAACGCTTCTTTTGTTTTGTTTTGATTTTTCCAGAGAATAGTTCCAAATTACCAGCACAGTTTGTGTGTGTGCTACCAATGACAACTATAGCAGCCTAGGCCTTATTGCTTCAGATTTAGCCATTCTTACCTAAATCTAGGGCCTTTTTGGTGTTTGTGGGGTTTTTGTTTTTTTTTTTGTTTTTTTTAGTTTTTTTGGAAAAATCAACTTTTCTTGCAGTACTGAGTAATGAGGATTAGTATTAGAATGCTATTAGTTTCTACTGTCAGTAGAAGAGAACTAACCAACACACCCTTATAAGAAGTTTCAGGTATGCAGAGGTAGGCAGGTAGAGACCTCTAAAGCCACAGATTCCAGTTCTGCCCTTCAAACTTAAAAACAATTAAACTGCAGAGGTATTTGCATTAAGAAGAAAGAGATAATTGTTAAGCCAATTTCAGATTGAGGAGAAATGTTAACATTCTGGATTGGGACTCAGATTCTGAGCAGATCAGAAGATTTTTGATCCAAGGCACTGGGGTATGAGTTCATGTCTGTTATTGTGTGCAGTAAGAACCCTCCTGCAGCTCCGTGCTCGTGCCTTTCCTGAGGAGCAGACGTGACATGGGGCTTCCTGGATAGTTCTGCAGGAGCTGCAACTCCTCCAGGGACACCACGTTGTATATTCCATATGAACACCTCTGAGATATTTATTCTCACCGAGACAGAAATCCTCCCGTCATTTCCCAAGGGGTTGAGTGCTGCCTAAATATTACAGTTGATTCCTCATGGACCTTAGAAAAATTCCTTAAAACTTTTTCTGTAACTTTGAACCACTTTTCACCCCAGGAACAATTTTCTTAGGAGTTTTCCTAACTGTATGTGAAGTCCAAGATAGCCAGGTTTATACCATTGTAATGGTACCTTTGTAGATTCTACCAGAACCTTCTTTTATCCATCTTTAAGTAACTACAGGAATACCCCACAATAAATCTAAGCATAATTCATATTTGTGTAGCAGTTAAAACTTTTTAAGTTAAAAGGAGTGTACAAATGCAGTATTCACTTAATTGGGGACATTTCCCTGTGACAGGCACAAAGCCACATTAGGTAATAAACTGTGAATGGGAGTCAGTGCTAGTTCATGTCAAAAAACCTGCACTGGGCTTAGCAGAGATACATTTTGTGGAGTGAAACTGGCTTTCACATTGTCTTGAATATGGTCTTTTCAGTTTTATTTTGTATTAACAGAGAAAGTTAAAAAATAGTAGCTAGTTAATAAAGGCAATGTCAAATATTACCCCCTCATCACAAGATATTTTTACCAGTTAAATGTTATTTAGGCTCTGAAAGTAGAAGACTTTGGGATTAATATTGCATTTAGACTTATAAAGCCCTCTTATAGAGATGAACTTGATTTTTGGTGTATATTCTTTTGCCTCTCTTGCTTTTTATTCCATACTGCATTTTACTCCAGTTTCAACCTTTCCATATGCTTGGTTAAAAAAGTTATTGCAGAAAGATTACTATTTTATAGTAAGGCTGAGAGATTCAGCAAGAGTTCCCATAAAAATATTATGCATATGCACTACAGATGCAATTCCACATTAAAAGAACATTACTAAGGTTTTTAAGGCAAATAATTTGAAGTAATTATGAAAATTAAGTTTGAGACTGTATGTACAATTTGAGTTTGAGTCATGCATTTGCATTTTAATCACATAGTTTGTTTTTAAGTCACAAGGCCCATGCATTTTTCAGCACATAAGAAATGTCTGTTCTTGGGGTACACCAGAGCTGAAGGTTAGTGCCTTTGAATGTAGATTCTAAGACTATATCATCAAGTGAGTCAGTGGACAACTCTTGTCTCTGTCCATCTCTCTCCCGGAATTCCCATGACATGACAGTAAGCAAGTCGTTAAAACCAGACTTTATAAAATATAACTGAGAATTTTACATTTCTTATTTCTGGATCTTGTGTTTACAGGTGTAACAAAAGGCAATAAGACCTGTATTTTGGGCACATAAGTATTGTGAAAACTTAAGTCCAAGGTGTCACAAGTAAAAAAATAAAATTGCTACCATTATTTCAGCTGCAAAATGGAAACTATATTGTGAAGATAATTAATACATATGAAACACTCAGGTACTATTGTACTGCATATAACACAAAGAGCCTTGAGAAAATTACTAAAGGTATCTTGAGAACAGCTTTTGTATAAAGTGTAGTATGTAAAGGCCATGATCACACACTAAAGAATAAGTCAAAACAGCCAAATGAACTTTTTCTCTTTTTTTTTGTGAATACTTTTAGTTTCTATTCACAAAATGAGACAAGGACCCAGTCAAAAACCAAACCAAACCAAAACCAGAACACTGAATGTGTAACCATCATATTGTATATTCACAGAGGGGCCAAGGTAAGGTCAAGTATATTGTAATTTCTGACTTTCTGAGTGTTTGACTTGGCAACTTTAATACTTTTTATGTATCACCCATGTACTGGGAGAAAAAGTGGTATAAATTCATGGATGGGTCTTTTTATTGGAATTATTCTTCTCAATGTCATGAAATAACTCAGCGCAGCCCAGTTTCACCTCACCTTTAAAAGAAATACGTTATTTTAGATGTGGTTTTATACTTAGTGAAGAATGTAAATTTGACATCGAAGAACATTAATTCTTTTCAGGGAAAGTCTGGTGCTAGCAGCTTTTAGAAATAGCTGGTTTTTCTCATCAGAAGCTGAGTATATGAGCTAAACTTGGAAATGCAGCTGACCTTCTCCCACACTGTTTTCTTTAACTTCTAAAACAATGCTGGGCAGCTGGTCTGGAGCGAGTGGGAGCAGGGAGAGATCAAGGGAAAAGCTTCTCTCAGTGAAGCAAAGGGTGAGAAACCGACCTCCTCTACGGGAAGTGCTGTTTTCCTCATGCCAGCGATATTTCTCGCTCTGCATTGAAATATAATGTTTCTTTCTTGACTCTTGACCATTGTCATATGCTGCTGCCGAGGGAGCAAGAAAGAGGAAATAAGGCAAAGAAAGAAAAAATAAAAAAGAGTCCTGTCCATGGGAAGGGGATAACAACTTTAACAGAGCTCACAGCAGAAATTCGCAGACGTCCCCACGTCCCCATGTGCCGGTTGCCCTGACACAACCAGGCACAGCTACCACCATGCACAATATCCTGCTGGGCCTCCAGCCAGAGCTCAGATCCCCATCAGAAAGGACACAGGTCCTCCAATTGCCATGCAGTTATCCAAATTACCTGCTTTTCCTCATACACCAACAGCATTGTTCTCTTCTGCAGGACCTTGCGCTGAGATGACAAGTAACGGGATGTCTGCTGAGGTTAAATAAAGGGAATATTGTTGCAGAAGTATTTAGGCTTTACTCAAAATGCTGAAGGTGGCTGGGGCTCTGGATATTAATTATCATCTCACAATTTTTTTATCCTTGAGAAGTTGTTTTTTCACAAGAAACTTGCAGGATCAGGTCGTTATTCACACAGTCCTGCAGAACAACCATTCACTCTTTTGGTGAGAAGTCGTGACAGCAAGGAGTTACCTTGGCACAAGTTGACCCAGCCAGGGTGAGGTGTAGCACTGTTTCAGATGTGCTGCACACTGGGTGAGCAGGGGTCTCCCCAGCTTTCCCGAAGGAAAGCCGAATTCCAAAGCTGTTGGCCATGTTTACTTCAGACCAAAGTGCTGGAGTTACCAGGGTCTGGGAGGAACAAGAGGATAAGAGACACTAGAAACTAATTTTCCTTACGCTCCAATGGACATTTGATGAACTTTGTTGATTTTTTTGTGACTTTCTCTGTTGCTTCTCTTCTCCTCATTTTTAACATCTTAGTTTGTGAATGAGTAATAATACAGGATGTTTCAAGAAGATGAACCCAATTTCAAATCACTGTATCTCTGCAACTGGGACCATCTTTTTGAAACACCCTGTAGATCCAAAGAGTTTTCCATCACTTTGAGGGAGATGCTAATGGGAGTATGCAAGAAAGATGGAGAAATATGCATGTCTCCATTGCTTTCAGTGGTTATACCTCTAACTATACTGTCATGCAAGCAACAAATATGTATTACAGTATTGAATTGGGAGTAATTGCATGAAACTGCTCCACATTGTTTCATAAGCTTTTTTTAGCTTAAAAAAGACCCCTTCAGTCTTTGAAGAAATGTTCCTCTGTTGTGAGTTTAGGATGATACAAGTTATTTTGTTCACTCTTTTCTGTGACCTCTTAAGAAATTAAATTAAGTGGCAGAGATGCAGTGTTAGTGTCTTTGTTGAACTCTCTGGCTGAAGTGGTTCCCTAAGGGTTTTTTTACCATCTCCGTTCAACTGTTCAAAGTAATAAAATGTTAAAACTTACTGTTACCAAATTCTTCCCTACTAGAAAGCAGGGAAATTAAACCTACTAATGATCAACATAAGCCTGATCCAGTAAGAAACTATGTCTCATAGATAATGGATGCTCGTGTCTGTGTGAAAAGTCCATATATCTTCCAAACCAGACTACAATTGACAATGGGCTGATCGTGGTGACAGCAAGCAGGTAGATGTTTCAGAGTCTTCGCATTTATTTGCTGTGGTTTCATCACCCTGATAACACTCAGACCTCCTTTGTGGCCATTTCTATGATGTACTTCCTCCATTCATCAGCTCTGTTTCCTTGTTCTGGCTGCTTCAGGCATCAGGTTTGTTTTTGGTGGTTGTTTAAGCTGATGAAGCATATAACCTTGGATCAATAGAGTGTTTCAGATTGGTCTCTCAATATTGTCTGTTTTTCATGACTAGGAAAGCCTGGGATAAATACTGCACATACTAGTAGTGAAATGCAGTACAGATTGCCTCTTCAACAATTCAGTCTATTTTGTTATACAATAAAAAATAAATACATTGGGCAGACAACAAAATTGCTTACAGCAATGAGTGGGAGTTTACAAACTAACTAAAGAGCTTTGATTCCTGTGTCCTCTAGTTACACTAAATACCAAAAGATAATATCACAGCATAGCATAAATTAAAACACTGAAGGCAACTAATTTGTTTGTTTATAGCTGTTTTGTTTAAATTTACAGATACACATGTTCCACTCTGAATGCTTGTAGAGTTGCGTAAATATGGTTTTGCCTGGGTAGGTTTCTTTTTTATTTTTTTGGAGCCGCAGATTATAATGTTTATCATGATGATGAAGCAATGGTTGGTGGACAAATATGACATTAAAAATAGACTTGGATGTCCCAACCATCTGAAGTGCTGGCTTGCAAGTCCATGCAGCAATGTTGATTTGTGGGTAGTTAATTTTCTTGGCCATTGTTTTTCTACTGTGTGATGCTGTGAGGTTATTTCTAGGCAAAATTAAATATACAGTTATACATAGTAAGAGAATTGTATAGTAGAAAATGTTCTTGGCACACACACACTACTCAGAATGAGTACATAACATGCGCCTGAATGGGCTAGCTGTTTTTTGTTTGTTTTTCCATTGGCAAGCGAAGAAATAAAATGTAATCCATTTTGAACTTTTTTTTTTCTTTTCTTTTTTTTTTTTTGTTTTTTTTTTTTTAAAGATTAAGATACAAAATCTTATTTTCCTCTGGACCCATTTCCAAGACTCTGGACCAAAAGCTTACTTAAGTGATATTTCCATCACTCTACAGATGTTACTTATTCACTTTTCAACTCAGTTCAAAAAACTTAAAAGATCCAGAAATCCGAGGAAAAAACCACATTATTTCCTTACAGCAGTATTGAGTTCAGATTTTGATCCTGATATAAATATAGAGGTGAAATTCACCAGGGGACAAAGGCCAACAGAAAGCTGTACACAAGCACTATGTTTTGCAACGTTTGCATGGTGGAATAGCTCAGTACTTCCTTCATCACTTCAGGTTTGCATTACCTGGAGCGGAGACAGTGTGTGGGTATACAGAGCAGAGAGTATAAGCGGGGGTTGAACTTGGGTTGGATTCAGTGCCTGAGGGCTGGATTTCAGGCTAATTGAAATAGAAAAGAGGTTTTCCTTTTATTTCATTGGTCTTTGGACCAGCCTCAGATTATTTGGCCTGAACTCATTTGCTCAACAGAGACAGAGACTGTGGATGCTGTTCCAATACATGAACTGGAGCTGCTGATTCAGAAGAGCTACAACTTATTCCCAGGTTGTTTTTCCTCAGGAAATCGAATTATTTGAACTTTTAGAGGGTGAAACTAGTTTCATGTGCAGCAAATAAAAGCCAGTATTAAAGCATTCCCGGTACAACAAAACTTAATTTGCAGGGCTTGTTAAACATTCTTGAGCTAAAGAGAAATTGTGGCACAGCATCCTGCACTATGAGATCATTTCCCATCATTCTAGGAAAATATTCTCTTATTATTCTGCCTTGAAATGGAAATACTTGGAGATGGATACATGCAAGATTTGGTCTATGATTTCTAGGTACAAAAAAGTCACTTCTTGGAAGACGAAAAATAATTTTCTTTAATTAAAGGAGGGAATAGTTAATAAATTCAAGTGTCTTCAGCAATTTGCATGTTTTCTTCTTTTTTAATCCTCATTTACATATCTAATAGAATGACCATCCTCTTTTACCTTGGAATTCTGCATTGATTCTTCCATCTAGTTGTCTGGGGTTTTTTGTAATTCAGTTTGTGTAACAGTTTTCCTCTTTCTGTCAGGCACAAAGTGACTTCAGTACAGATGGGAATGGAGTCAGACTAGGATCAAAGCTCTCTATCTTTTGGATTCATGCCCTGGAGTGGAAAAATGGTTAATAAGTTGCAGAAAAGAAGGTTGGTTTTCCTCTTGTGACAAAACATTTAGGGATTTCTGTCCACCATTGCTGAGGCTGTTAAATGTTTCTAGAAACAGCAGTTTAAGCAAATTGGTAAAAAGGGGGGGGTAAAAGAAAAGAAGCAGAAAGCTGAACAAGGTCAACAATCCAGAGAGCACACCTAAAGTAAAAACATTACTGCATTCACATGTACTCTTTGTAAAAAGCAAGATGTGGTTTTCTAACCAGACTGTGCTACTAATTTTCTAATTCCAGGGTTCTTTTCCCCCTTCTTCCCATCTCCAACAGTGCTTCAAAATCAGCCCTAATTTTCATGGTTCACTTATTAGAGTATGAAATGCATAAGGTTTGGCAGGTAGCAACAATGAACCCTAAAATTAAGCATTCAGTACTGAAATGTCTACAGCATCCTGGATAAATATGCTGATATTTTTGTTGGATGGGTTCAAGAGAGCTCAACAGGCTGGAAAAACCTGAAGTCTCTTAAAACTAACTAGGTGAAGAGAATGGAAAGCAGTTATTTGACTCAAGTGGTGGTTGGGGAGTGGGGAGAGCAATAAGGGCAAAACTAACCAAGACACTTGAGAGATGCTGTAATAGACTTGGAATACAGGGTTAATATCAGAGGGTTAACAGACAGACTGCTTGTTCTCTCTTTCTTTATATTCTCTGTTCCTTACCTTTGTGCTGCATTACCTTGCATTCATATTTTCTGGACATGCTTAATTTTTTTTTTTTTTCTTTTTTCTTTTCTGACCCACTATCACATTGGGACCCACTGTATGCATTCTATTTCTATACATCTTACAGCAGCTTTTGGACCCAGATAAGACCTGGATATTGCTCTATACATGACAGCAGAGGACTTCAACTTGTGCTGGAATACATAACTATTCAGAGAAGCACATGTTTTAAATTTCAGGTGCACAGTTAGGTCCCACATGGAGCCCTGCTAGACAAGAATATGAATAAGGGTTTTGTGACTATAGGTGGAAAGGCGAGTGGCTGCCTACATAAATGCCTCCAGGAGTCCTCGTTCTGGAAACCATTCTAGGCTGAGCACTGGGCTGGTTGTTCTGTCTCTACAATTGTGGCATTCTGACCAAGAACAATTGTATGAGATAATGTCATATACAAGATATGCAGTAACTTGTATTTCTGTTTACCACAAATATTGTTTCCTAGTCTTTTTCTACTTCAAACTTGCAGTCTCCTTCCTGAGAAGTTCAGCTTCCCTCCAGAGTGCTCACAGATAATTCTGCTTGAAAGGGACTTTCCTTCATCCACACTTTGTTCTTCACCTGTATCTCTTTCCTTTTTTCTTTTGTCCTCTCCAGGGGACAGCCTGAAATAGAAAGAACTCGCTTTCTGTACTGTGCTTACCATTTTCCCTTCCATACTCATTACCTCTGACTTCTTATGGCTATATTTGCTTGTTCTGGCTATGGAGTGTTATTCTCTCCAGTGCACCCAATTTATGTCTCATTTCCCATACGTTCAGTGTCATCAGCTGTTATCATTCACTGGTGCTGTATCCTTTGTGAGTGTACTTAATTTTCCAGAATATTAGACACGGTCCTGTCTCCTTGCCTTTTACATAACCAAAAAAGACTGCATACTGTTGACCAAGGCAACTTCGTTACACGGAGGCTGCAACAGAAAAAGTTCCACATGCTAGTTACAATGACCCACCGAAGCTGGTGGGACTATGGAAAATCGTAGTAGAAATGTTAAAATTAGTATTGTAGGACAGCACATGTACAATTTCAGTTGCAGGAACACCAGAATGAGCACCAGAATGAGTAAATTGTTGGAGAAGGGTTATAGGAATGGCATGTGCTGGTGTCAGATGGATTAGCAGGTCATCAGGATCCTAGCACACACACATGTGTGCAGCTTTTCAAGTCACCCAGGTTGAAAGACAGAGTGAGTAAATCCTGATGACTCACTAAAGTGGAACAGGATGGAGACATTAATCACTATCATCCCCTGAAGGGTGCGATAAGTCACATCCAACACCCAGCACAGGGTCGCCAGCCGAGGAAGAAGAGGAGACATGAGGAGGAGTTGATAGTTGACAGGTCTTCTGTGTCACTGCAGAGAAGCTTGGGCAGGACACCTGGGCATGAGCATCTGGGTGCCCGCATGCTGAGCAGACCAGCCGTGTGCAACAAGCCTTAGTGCATATGAGCAAGAATGCGAGTATGAGGGTGTGACTGACGCCAGTTTTGTTTTAAAATAAAATTCCCCTTCTCCTACAAGTTCCTGTGTGGTTCGCTGCATTGTTGCTACAACACTGCACCACTATCTCCCGAAAGTGTGGCAACTTTGCAGTCTTGGGATGGCAGGGAGCTGAGCTTCCCCCGGGACATCTCTGACCTTAACCCACATCAGGTAGTCCTCTACCATGCAGAGATGGTGCCAGTCCCCATGTCACAGGCATGGGGTCCCAACACCTTATTCATCAGGCCACCTGCTTCACTTTTTACAATGCAACTGTGGCCTGAACTTCAACCCTGACATCCAGGACTGATGCCACCCTCTCTGTGCTGCCAGAGTGCTTTCCTGCTCTTGGAAGAAGTAGGAAAATGCTCTTTTCCAATTAATGCCACTGATTTCAGCTAGGGAACACCACCATGCTCTTATCATTTTCTGGATAAAGCTGAAAGAGACTAGTATTCTGTGTAAAAGAGAAGCATGCCTCTCCTTGACATATGTGTCCTTAATGCTGGAACATGCAGTACTTGCCACAAGTTTCACCCCATTTAGTGAGTCTGGGCTTCCTTAAGTGAGCTGATTTGCAAGGTATTACTTGGTGATCTGAAGTCTTAGTGAATTATGTTCCTTCATAAAGTCCTACAGCAAAATTGGAAATGCTTGAAATTCTGACTATCATGTCCTCCATTTGCACTTGAGGTAATGACCTTATAGTCTCCTCCTAAGTGTCAGATCCCAGATGATTTGCCATGTTTTCTAGCCAGACAAAACATTTGGTGATGTGTAAGATATTTAAAAGCAGAAGAGTGTTTGCAAACACAAAAACATGTTCTTGAGAGGATCTAAAGTAAAGATCTGAGGGTCTCCTACTTCTTAGATACCAGACACCAAGGTATCAAGGTTGCTTCTTTACGAAAGGAATGAAAGGCTGCAGATAGATACACGGATGCTTCCAAAACCTTCAGCATACTGAGCAAGAAACCCTTAGGAGGACCACAGCAGCTTATAGTCAGCCCACAAATAAACCTGGACTCTTTAATTTTAATTCAAGACTATAGAGAATTGTTTATGTCTGCACTGATACCACAGACTGGAGTCCTCTTTTGAGGAAGATGCTCTAACTTGGGAAGAGAGGCATTTTAGTTGGAGCTCCAATTCCAAAGTAGAGTATTAGTTTATCTGTAGGTTGTTTGTAGGAATAGTTGTATATTATGTCCAAGGCCCATGCAATCCTAAATTGCAATTTTTACTTCAAGAATATGTGTAATTGATGTTTCACAAATCTGTAAACTTACAGAAAATGGATCTCTTACAAAATCCTTGTTAAAAATTAACTCATTATCATGGCACCTTTAGGGGTTAGTTAAAGTTTAAGTACCATTAGGAGACATTAGAGTGAAACACAAATGTCATGACATGTCCAAGGCCACTTAGCTGTTGGAACCGAATAATTGGTAACAACAGGGAATGAGATGGTCTGGCTGTCTTCTGTATTCATCTCATGCTTCCTTCACTTCCACTGTCCCAAAGCACATTGTTCAAACCTGCAAACACTTTTACCCAATTAGCAGCCACTCAGTCAATGGTCTCATTCAGCTGTCTCAATGTTGGCTTTTACCAGGTCACTTTGCCATTTGGATTCAATAGAATATTTATGTGAGAGCCAGGGATGGGGGGCTAACAGGACTTGTGTGGGCTGATGTTCCATTTTATGTCTTTGTAATGGAATTTTTTAAGCATTTGCTTTTCAGAAATATTGTCTTTCACTTTTATTTTAAGCTGGAATTCTCAGTTAATAATTCTGCTTCATTTAAAGTTACTGCCAAATTTGTGCTATTTTATAGGGTGTTTGTAAATGGAGAGCTGGTAAATCAATGTGCTAATTTCTGTTGTCACTCTAGTGTTTCATTTTGGTTTTGTCAGATGATTATCTGTTACATACACAACAGTGCAGTTTCATTATTGTCATTTGTCTCTCTTGGTTACAAGATTTTGTTGCACTTCTGTCTCAAGGCTTCTTGCTTACAGATATCTGACTGCAGTAAGCTTACAATTATCATTTTATAAGCCTGAAAGATATGAAGTTGCAAAAGGGGAAGAACATTTTAAATATAACTGTGTATTAACTATGGTTACTGAGTCATTGTTTCGGTTTTATGCAGTACATATTTCTGGCTAGTGTAAAATGCACTAAGAACCAAATTTAAAAACCATCTGCACCTCCTGTTTCCGTCTAAGATGTTATTTATGTTTTTGGCTTTGTACCTTGAGCTAAATACAGAATGTGTAAAGACTGTTAATTAACCCTTTGAGACATGAGTTTCCCATCAATGCATGGAACAGGAACATGTTTTTAATTAGGTAGTAAAACTCCCAGGATTTATACTTGCTCAAAATTTGCTCCATAATGAAACCAAAGGGAGTACATGTTAAATGAATTAAAAGGAGGAGGAGGGGAAAAACAGTCTCTGTGTTTAGGTAAAGTTAAATTTGTGTCACAGTCCCACCAAAGCCAGGAAACTCAAATTTAAGGCCAGTGGTAAATTATTAATCCAATATATTTTAAAGAATATAAGCAGAGTTAGATACATTTTTTTTCTCACTTGAAGAGGCAGCCTCTTGGTCTTCATCTTCTCCCTAACATTTTTTGGTAAGTCTGGTTCCTGCCCTTAGGAATTGCCCAGGATGTCCAGTATTGTCCTCATATGGTGGATCAGATGGTCAGTTAAAGAAGGAGCTCTGCGTAAAGCTGAGCTCAACTCAAGTCCAGCAATATGTTTGAGTACTTGTCAAGCATGAAACAAGTGAATAGTCCTCTTGAAACCAATGGAATTAGCTGCATAATGGAAGTTTAGCCGCCTGCTTAAATATGTTAGTGAATTGTGGTGGGTCAAACAAGCACTCTGGCTGTTTAATGATAAAATGGGACATTGGTCTTGTGATGTGCCATAGCCTGCCATAACCCAAAACAAACAGCATACTTCAGTGGGGATGTAATCTTACCTGTAGTATTATTTCAATCCTTAGTTAAACTCTATAGAGAGATTTTAATATTGACACAGGTAATAAAACATGCTATAAATAAAAAGTTAACAAAGCACAGGGCTTATGTTTGTATTCTGCTGTATTTGCTACTCAGTTATTTCAATATTAAATCAGGAATTCCAGAAATGCCTAATTCAAGCAAAGATCTTAAGGGTCTGGAAAATATCATGTTTTAAATAAAAGCTTGTTTAAGTTACACAAGCACAAGGGAGAGAAAGCACTTCTAACTGGGAAGCCTGTTTGTTTTTCTTTGTGCATGTTTAACTTAAAATTAAACACAATATATTTCTCTTTTTCTTTCTTTCTTTTGTTATTTTAAAGGATTTTGACAAAGCTTTTCACACTCCTATATCATATCTTTGAGTGCCGGGTTTCCGTCTAAGTGAATTTTTGTGAACAAATGATAAAACACTAAAAATAGTAGTTGAAAGTAAAAGATCTTCATCTGTGTAACTGTTGGTCCAGAGAAGCTCCATGGGCTTTCTGTTTGGTACAATGCCATGAATAATTTTGACTCTTCCCTGGAGAAAACTTCCTCCCCCCTTCCCATATCCTTTGTAATAAACCTGGTCAGAAGCAGGGCCTGATCCTGCTGGCTCCATAGGAAAACAGCCACTGCTTACAGAGGGTTTGCAATCGGAGCCCATAAAAATTAAAAGAACAAAACCTGAAATTCATCTGATTGGTTTGACCATTACCTTGTTCCTAGTGCAGTTATTTGCACCTTATGCTAATTGGGTATATATTAACAACATTCATATTTTGTTTAACCTTGTATTTCATCCAAGAGCTGATGTAAACAAGCCCCCAAGTTGAAAAACAATGGAATAACTGGGTTCAGAGAGTTGGCAAGGAATATCTTTGGAGAATTGTCGCTCCATGGGATTTAAGGTAGAGTTTGACATAGGCTTATTTAAATGGACATGAGGTAGCATGGCTTTTGAAAGTAGCACCTCGTCCTCTGCCTTCTGCCACTGAATTTATCACTAAGCCACCCAAACAGCCACACTGACACAATAGAGGCAGTGGTGGGGACAAGGAGCTGGTGAGAAGGATGGGGCAGGCCGCAGTCACCACTCAGCTGAAGAGCTGGTGTAAAGTAACTGTTGGCAAAACACCAGCTTTAGAGGATAAAACTGCTATAGCACCAGTTGATCACCGAATTGCAACTTCGGATCAAAATCTTAAAACTTAACTTGAACAAATTGCAATTTAGACTTTATGTAGTAAGCACATTTTTAATGCTTTTGTATTAAAAAATACTATTGTTTATACTTTTATATTAAATAATATCACTACATGTTTGATGGCAAAGTGTACATATAGCTCATGCCCACTTGGGACCTTCAGATCCCTGAATATGTTGTTTTTCTCTGCATCACCTGAGATATTCAAGTGCACAGAACGGGCACTGCACTCTAGCACTGGAAGACCTGCAACTCTGCACTGGGGTTATGAATAAATAAATGTGCATGAGGTGGAAAATTGGGGTAATACCTCTGTTATATCAAGGTAATTGCCTGTTGTGGTAGCTTCATCACTTCAGTGCTTCCTGCTGCTCTACTTTCTGGTTCCCTGGCTTTTACTGTACTTCAGGGTGCTCTGGTGAGAGAACAGACCTGGTGACTCACCTCTGTTGTTTTCCCTTTTGGCTCCTATTTGGCTTGATGCTCAGGCTCATAGTCCCATTAGCCTCATCTGTTTTTTTCTCTGATTCCTTGACAAACTGATTTGGTTTGTTAGCACAGAAGGAAAGTCTTTGCAAGTTGTGGTGTGGATGATAAGGCAGCAGTGATGCTAAAGGTCAAGGAGGAAAATGGAGTGAAGGTAGGATGTATCCCGTAGGCCTGTATGCTGTTTGGTATTTATTTAAACTAACAAGATATTACTGACAAAGTTACAGTACAGTAAAGGATATCATAAATCAGGATCCTTCATGGTCTGTCTACCTGTTATGCTTGTTTATAAGTTAAATGTCTGAAGTCTCTTACTAGTTATTCTGGTACAAGGGAAAAAGCACAGTACAGCTATTTGCTAAAACGCACTGATTGTTCTCTCCTTCCATTGTTATCTCTGACACTGGAAAATCAAAGGTGTCTGCAGAACTGAAATCTGACTGTGGCTTTCAGATCTGATGCTTTTTTTTTGGTCTATTTATTTGCCTTTTGTTGAGAAAGCTGGTCTCAACCCACAAGTGCTTGAACCTACTTTTGCTGTGTCTTTTCAGGGCACAGCTGGGCCAAAACATTTTGCTTCAGTTTAGAGTGTAAGTGGAATATAATACTTTACTGCTATGGTTGGTTGGGCTCTGTGGGCAATATAGAGTCCTGACTTTATCCTTTGCTTCTCCTATCTTGCTGTATTACCTATGTTCTTACACATTTCGTGTGTATCATGTTCACAGACCTATACTACTAATGTAAGCTCTTTCCTGGAACTAATTATATCTTGCTTTCAATTTGATAGGATCAAAGCAATCTAAAATAATTCAAACATTATTTGTGGAAATACAAGGAGAGAGTAATTCTATATTCTATCTATCACAGTAAAAAATTGCCTCCAGAAGATATGTAGAAAAATCTTGTGTAAAAGGGTCATCTTTGAACATGGGTGGTTAATCAGAAGTTATTTAGCTTGGTAGAGAACAAGCATCTTGGATAATTGGAACTTAAGAGGATGGTTAAACACTGAAGCAGTTTCTCAGAAATGCTGCAAAATCTCCGTTCTTGAAGGCTGAATATTTGAAACTTCACTGGTACTAACCTGTCTGATCTAACTCTTAAGCTGGCTCTTCTTTGACTGAGGGCTTGAGGCAGGCAAACAGAAACTTATCCCAGTCTCTGTTACTTTGTGTTTCTGTGTTTTTTGATGCGATCTACCTCTGCAGCTTGTGCTCTTAAGTCCCAGCCTAATCTTTTGGCTCACAGGAGTACAGCTGATAAGCTTTGATACCCAGATAGTGATGATTTTTCAGCAACATGTTAAATGACTTCAGAGGTAAATGCGTACTAATGTTTCTGTGCTATAATATGTAGCTGGTATATTTTGGTGGTGCAGGCACATGAGAGGCCGAGAACTAAATGCAATAAACATGGAGACCTGTATGTAATTATGAAGTTATACTATTCCATGCATGTGAGCAGCTGACTGGTGGCTTCCCCTACCAGCCTAATTCTGTGAAAATCCTCACCCCACCTGCCATTCTTATTGCTCACTAGGTCTGCATCCAACTACAGAAGAGATCTTCTAGCTCTGAAAATTCTTTATCCAGTGTTATTTTGTGAAAGGTATGTAATTACATAGTATTTCATTAAATCCATGAAAGTAAAAAAAAAATCACTGGTACCAAATATGTTTGAATAATATTTCTTGTGGAGAAAGCAGAGCTGATATGTTGCATTCCTTGTAGCAACTGAATCAGTAGGCTGTTCGAAACATTATTTGCAAAGAAAATTAATTATTATAAAGATGTCTCAGATGACGTCATTCACTACTGTTTTCGTGTATTTTATCTCTGTGTCTGTACAGCAACTGAAAAATAACTCAAACCAGGTCACTCATCATGCGAAATTAGAATTCCAGTGCAGCGTTCTCAGGCATTTGAGCTACATGATATACAGAGGTATCTAAGAACCAAGTGTGGGCTACACTTCCTATAGATCTCCAATATAAACTATGTGCTGTGTCAAGTTTATTAATTTATTACAGTGGTGCATGGAAAGCCAAAGTCTATACCAGGAAACTCAATAGGTCCTGCGTGTAGCCTTGAGCACTCTTCTGCAGGTGCCCCATACTGTTTTAATTGTTAGCATGTTTTCTGGTGTGATTTTGATCTGTGCCAGCTGGCAGTCTCCTAGGAAGTCCTTGGGCAAGCTCCAAGGAACAGCACAGGCCAGGGGCAACACCCAGCAGACAATAAGACAGGGGGGCACAGGTTTAGTTATATTGTAGGTGAACTGTGTCCTGCCACTTGTCCCTAGGGCCTTTCAGTGCTCTTGAGTCTCTGTCAGTAGAACAGGCAAAAAACACTTCGGATTTTGCTCTGTAAAATTACTTTATACTTCAAAACTGTCCAGCATTAACTAAATTTTCCTTTCAGTCTTCTTCTCCTGCAAGGCCAGCTCTGTCCCAGCAGGGATGTCTGCCAGAATCCCTGTGTCAGTCTGCATACTGATAGGTCTCATTCCTGACCAGCACAGCAAGCCCAGCTGAACTGTCCCGTAGAGCCATGGCTGCCCTGTCAAATTATTCTTTAACACTATAGCTGGTTTAGTTTTATCAAAACAACAAACAGCTTTATAATCTTTGTCCATGCTATATTTGAGAATTCTGCATTCCTGTACTGGCAGTGCTGCAGCCCAGGACACAACCGTGGGCAGAGTGTGATTCAAAGATTAAAGCGATACAGCTGGCCTACAAGGTAGTTTGCAGGTGAGCAGATTCTACAAGCAAACACTCATCACCCCTGTAAGCTCTCCGTGTAGCTTTCTGCATGCTTATTTCTCCCACACAAGCAGGAGCATGTTGTATATTGACTCAGTTGCTGGAGTGAAACTCTGAACTTTTTTCCAATCCAAAAGTGAAAACACAACCAACTGAAAACACAGTTCTTGGTCTAGAAGAAAAGCAGCTGCAGTTGTGCTGCTTTTTTTTTTTCTTTCCAATGTCATGCCAAAAAGGTCTACAAAGACCTGTGTGGGAGAGGAACCATAAAGTTTCCTATTTAATCATTAATAGGAACTCATTTTGGTGGTCACTGGTACACTACTGAAAACTGGCAGAGCAAATTTTAATTTTTGCACTCCATGGACCTATCTCAACTCTGGAATAAGGAGACTGAAATTCCAGTGAAGATTGTGGGAATGGTGCCCACATGTAGAGTATTTTTACTCTAGCCATAGAAGAGAAATACTTGTGCCGCCCAAACTTTAGCACAAAGGCAGGGATATCTTAGTTAAGACTGGAAATCAGTGTCTGCTTTGAAAGTTGATTTATCAAATCACTCCTCTTTGCCAGAGAACTCATTGCCAGACCTCATTGCACATGACATAAAGGAGGAGAATTAGTGCTGATTTGGTTATTGTACCATCTGAGTCTGTGCATCTAGTCCACAGTGCCAGCCACTAGCCTGTTGATTTTCACTTATAAAAGTGGGTGCTCAGACTGGGACTTAGAGCTGAAAAATTAATAACCCTGCTGTAACAATGCCTAGGGGGGGTAGAATGCATGGAAATGTGCATGTGATTTGATGATAGAGTGGGTCAAAGATATATTGTTTGTAGAAACGTGAGTATGAGAGGAGGCTCTGATTCGTGGCAGTGATTCGTGGCTTATTTATTCTTTTCTGCTCCTGAAGTCTCATAATTGCTAATTATTATAGTCTTACACAACTTTTTTTTTTTTCTTTTCCTGAAACAACCTTCATAGACCGGATAGATGTATGAAACTTTAAGAAGGTTTTTGCATCCTCACATGAACTGCTTAGCTGCATCATACCTTACAGTAGGAATACTGCAATTGTAGTTTGTCAGCATTCAAAAGGAGGTTAGGGAAGAAACTTGGTCTCAGAGAAGAGAAGCTTCTACTGATTAGTCTTGAGCTGACAGCAAGACTGAAAATACTCCATTGTAAGTTAGTGCATGCTGTGTTTCAAGCAGCAGCCTTGTAGTGAAATAAAATATTTTAGCTCCCATGCTATTTCACCCTCGAGTAATGCCCTTTGTTCTCTAACCCCTATAAGAAAGAGGCTCAGTGAGGTGACACCAAAGTAGCCTTTTTTCTGCCCTTGTGGACAGTTTTTAGACACCATAATGCATCTAGAGCACTCTGTTGAAACTGCAAGGCAGTGTCAATCACAATGAGGATAGTGGGCTTTGCTTTCCTCACAGGTGCTTCTACTTGGACATGTGTTCCTTGTCTTCCTGCACGAGGCTGGATCCGAGGAGCTAGATTTAGGAGGGACTCCAAGAAGGGACCCACCTGGTCTGAGCCTGCATTGCCACCCCTCCCAGGTGCTCACAGGATGACTGGATCCATCGTAAACATTAATAGTCTTCTCTTGGAAGGAAGGGAGTGGGGCAGGTGATATGACATGTGGTGGGATGGAGTACATGGTAGTTTGGAGGTCCAGGGCTGGGACAGGATGTGACAACAGATGAGACTTAAACTAGTCGTTTTACTGCTAGCATGTAGTTGGAGGGGAGAAAAGGAGAAAAAAAAAAAAAGCTGGCATTGCTGCAAGTGCTCATCTTGGAACTTTTTGGCAGGAATAGAAGGAAGAACATTTATGAAAGCAAAGTATTTGGAGACAGGCAAGAAGAGTGCATTAGCCAATGTTGTGAACTACCCATCTCATATTTTTATTTCTCCAGGCTCTTGAGTATTCGGATCTAATTTTTCTGTTTTGCTAAGCTTTTGTCTTTAGTATTTTTGATTTGTGAAATGATGGCAGAGAGTGCCAGCTCTGAAAGAACAGTCTGACTAGACTGCTGAATGAAGGAGTGGCATATAATTTGGTGACAAAAACACAGTACTAGAGTTTCTTTAGAGTTTGTTTCAGAGGAAACATCATTGTGGACAAATATCTTGCAGGTGAGACTTCTCATGTTGTTAAGGCTATCTGCCCTTTACGTGTTTCTTCTCCTCTGGATGGCAGTACTATCGAGGTATCTTTGTCTAGGAGTAAGGGTGATGTAATAGATTAGAAAGTTATTTCTGCTTATTGTTGCAATTCCTTCTTAAGAAAGAAAAGTGAAAAACAACGGGTAATTTTCCTTTCACATAGATTTTTCATTAAGTTTTCTCTTTTGAGTATGGATGAAGAATAGTGCAAAAATAAAACATTAAGGTTTCCATATACTTTGCCCAAACTTGCTACTTTTGTAGTCTAAATCACTTATTAATATTTATGCAGACCATAGACCAAACTGCAGATCATTATAAGTACTATATGTATAAAATATATGTAGAATGCACACTCTTAAATGGATTCTTTACATCTGCAGTGTGATAAAGCAGAATAAATGTAAACATAAAGTATGCTTCTTGAGTCTATGCAAGTAAACAGAGCCTAGAGAGATCTCAAAAGACATGTACAGATGAAAATGCAAATGAACTTGGACATTACTGTTACACACTCTTTTATCACCCTGCTTTTCTCTGACATAAGCCAAAAATAACGTAATATTTTCCATAAGTCTGAGAGCAGAATTTTTTACTGGAGTTATGATTCATTTATAGCCATAATAAGATGACAGGAAAGGCTGTCTGTGAGCCACGTGCTAACTGAATTGGTTTTCTATACACACATACATATGCTCATACATTCCCTGTATAAAGGTGCATTTACAAAATGTGTGTGGAGAGTGTGTGCACATGCATGCACCCATAATAACTGATGTAATACTTGCTTTGGCAGTAGACAGAGACTGGATAATGGAATCATATTCTAGGCCTGCTTTTATTCCCAGTTTCTGTTTATTAACGTAGACCTAGTGCAATTTATCTACTGTATAAAAGCACAAGTATTGGGACCTGGAGCAACCAGTTGAATAGCTCCTTCATTCCTTTTGCTTCCCCCTTCAGTTAGTAGCCTTAACAGGAATCCAACTCACAAGGTCCTAAGGGACAAATGCTCTGCAGGATTGCTGTTAATAACAGCACTTGTATCGAGCCGATGAACATGAGATTATAAAGCTGGTGTAAGACAGAAATAATGACGTAAAGTGCAATTTTTGTTTCCCAAACCATGAACCTCAGCTATGTTCTGTTTGCACAGACCTCCTCAAAGTGTCCACTGGAGGAAGATATGGCCTGGGTTAGGAGAGTAGTCAATATGCACAGACTTATTTTTAGACCAGACAGATTATTTAATCTTTTTACTCATTGGTGAAAATTCCCTTCATTTAGTCGGGTGACAAATGGCTGAGATGCATGAGGCTTGAGAGAAGGGAAAACGAGCTTGAAGGCTGGAGAGTGTTAACTAGAAGTCACTTTTTGTGGCTCACTCTTCACAACTGGACCATATTTCCCATAATATACTATCTCTGTAGGATCTCCATTGTCCACTACTTATGATTTACCTATAAGGAAGACTGTGGAGGTGACTGGAGGTGAAATCTAGTATGGAGCCAGCCCATGGAGATGAACAGAAAGAGACATCCAATCTATACCTCTCCATGAATCATTGTGGCATCTCAGTCAGGGACAAATTATTGCTTAACTGACCCCAGATAAATTGTTGCTTCTTGACAGCTGAAAAATTCTTGACTTAGATTCACCTAAAACTACATATGTTGTTAAAATTTTCCTGGTGGTGGATAGTAAAAAAAAATATATTTCCTGTAAATAATAAGTGTGTAAATGGAAATTTGCCTGCCAGGTACTGTTGTTTTCCAGCTCTTCTATATAGTTCTTTCTGCATGGCGTACTTCAATTGCTGTATATTATTTTAACTAATAAAAAGGATGTGTAAATAATGCAAGTAAATGACCAAAAGAGGTTAAAGAGTTGTGGGGTTTTTTGTTTTGTGATTGATTTCTGTTTCTCTGGCATGTTTTTTTTTTGTTGTTGTAGTTTTTTGTTTTGTTTTGATTTGTTTTTTTTTTTTTTATTTGGCCATAGTATCCTAACCTTTTTCAAATATCTTCTGTTTTCCCCGCACGATACCAATGGTTTGCTTGGGAGTGGTTTTTGGGTGTGCTTTTACTTTTAACATGGTAGACATGCCAATAAAGAGATGAATACTAATATGTATGCTTTCAAGGTGTGGTGTTGTGGGTTTTTGTTTGTTTGTTTTTTTGTTTTGTTTTGTTTTGTTTTTGTTTGTTTGTTTGTTTTTGTGTGTGTTTTTGTTTTGGTTTTTTTTTTAGTTCTTTGTTTTGTTGTTTTTTTCTCCAGATGTCTTTGCTATGCTGTCTATAGTCCAAACTATTTATCAGTTATTTGCAACATTAAGCACTTACTAATAGAAATACTCAGATTTAGTGAGATTGTTCATGTGATTAACAGCCATAAAGAGAGCAAAAAATAATGCTTAGAACTACTCTTTCCTGTATGTGTTTGGATTTTGGTTTGGTTTTGTTTTCTTCTGTTAACTGAAATATAAATGCAAATTCTGAATGAGGCTGCTTGTTTTCAGCCTTGAATGGTGAGGCTGATTCCTTGAATCAAGGCATACTTTTTTAATTTTTGTTTTTTAAATGGCCTAAGTTGATTAAGCCTTTTGCCTCTCTGTTTTTAAGGATGTTGCAAAACAAGAGGTTTCTTGTAATTTTTTTATTTTTTATTTTTTTCTAAGACCACCTCTGGCATCAAATCACTGCTTTAAAAAAGTTCAGTTGTTATGGTCTGGCAAACCTCAAGCAGGTTTGGACAAAAATAGCTTTTCTTTAAATGAGGAAATGAGCTGAAGCAAGAGGAATATAAATAAGTTTGTATATAAAAATAGAGCTATTGTTGGTCTATGTCTGGATAGTACTCTCATTTGGGCATTTAATCTCTCTGGTCAGTTTTTGATGGCTCACATATTTGGACAACCTGGGGCTGAAAAAGACCTAGATCCCAGGTTCCCACTTCCCAGGGTAATGCTTCAACCACCAAGTAATTACATTAAACATGGCTTGTGGTACAAAATGTCATTTAAAAGAGTAACTTCTGCTTGAGTCTTTGAAAAACAAGTCAGTCTCTTTTGTGAAGAGATGTCACAGGCTGCTGATCTTAAAAGGGAAAGGTAAAACCTTGATGTAGCAAGGAATGAAGGGCAGAAACCCTGGAAGGGGTAAATATATGGGGCATTTTGGCATATTTGGCATTTTCTCTTGGGTGGTTTCAAGTAGCTGCATGCTAAGCAAACTTATGTCAATTGTGCCTCCTTGTTCAAAGGCTGCTTCAGCTTCTGTACTGAGGCTCTTAACTCTCATTAACGGTATAGAAATCTGAGACACCTCCAGCCTATGGATACCACAGGGAGGTAGGCAATATGCCATTTTATTTTAATTGCATCTGGCTATAAATGACTTTGAAATGTGCATTCAACTGATTTGTGCTTTTCACTTCCAAGAAATCCCAGCCATGATGAAGCATTTGCAGGGTCAGTCTCATAATTCGACTATGAAGATATTAAATGGAAACAATTTTAACTCGTGTCTTTAATTTTCTATCTTAAAACCATTTCCCTATACTCTCTTTGGAACCTGAAGGTTTCTTTACAAATGTGTCTTTCTATAGTGAACAACATTTTCACCCAGAAGGCAAGAGAGAGGAAAAGAGAAAGGTTGTCCTTTTTTAAACTTACCTGTCTTATTGCTAATAAGAAAATTGGGGGGCTGATATTAATTTCAGAACCTTCAAAAAAGGCTCAGTGGGTTGTATCCATTACTGTCCATGGCTCTGATTCAACTTTTATAGAAGTCAATAGGCGTCCTGGCCATTTCCTCCCATAGCTGCTTGGATCAGGTCCAAGGCAAACAAGAATAGCCATGGGGGGATGCTACAAACAGTAAAATTTAAAAGGAAAAAGTTCAGCAGTGTCTGGTGGGTGCTAGCGAGAATTCCCTATGTGGGTATAGCACGAACTTTAAACAGTGCTTTTTGTGCCTGCAATTGTTTTTGTGCTTTTTTTTTTGTGCTTTGGTCCCGCTGTCACCCCTTGTCCATGGGGCATCAGGCAAGATGCCCTCAGAAGTGGGGCAGGGAATGGGGGAAAATCAGCCGATTTCTTCAGGGGTGCTTTGTGTGAGGGCCCATCTTCCCTGTGCACAGGCTCGCACAAAAGGGCTCAGAAAGAAGGGTGACCTCCTGATCCTCAGCCATGGCCAAACAAATAAATGAGAACTAGCCCCGAGGCAGTCCCTCTGCGGGTGCGAAGCAAACCTCCCCCTGTCCTTGCTGTGGTTTATTTATAGATAGCCTTATTTGTTTGTATTGTCAAGAAGCAATAATTCCTAGATTATTTCTTAAGTGTCTAGAGAATTAAGATCAAATGCTGCCAAGTGTACACATGACAGATAAATGAGAGTATAACACCAGAATCCTCCTTTGTCATGGAAATTGTGTTGGTTTCCTGTTAAGAAAATGAAAAGCAGATGTTAAAAACCATAGCCGGTTGTGTGCATACTCATGCTGCATTGGGACAGCTTGGATTATAAAATGGTGAATACTCAGGGGAAGGAGACTGGTTTTAATTTTACCTTAAAAAAAAAAGTAAAAAAGAAATAAAGCTGCCATTCAGATGTTACTGATAAACTAGAATGTATCACCTTCAGCTGGTTGATGTGATAGGAAATACTGATGAGGATCTTTTCTAGATGAGAGTGCTCACAGCAATACCGCAAATGCTGGGCTTTTCTACCTATCTATATTTTACAGCAGATACTTTTTGCCATGAACAAGAAATTGGGTGGGTCACAGCTTTTTTTCTCCCCTTCCGCCTTGGATTCCCTCTCGCTGGCAGCTGATCTTGGATATCCCACATCAGCTTCTTGAATAACAAATATGCTGAGACTTTCCTTATAATGTCATTTCAAGGTGGAAGGCAGGCAGAGAGAAGGGAATAAAGCCTGCAAGGAGGGGAAGGCAGATTGCAGCTCTCAGAGTGCCTCTGCATATAAAGATTCCTACTGAAGGAGAGAAAAACGCCTTCTGAGCGTCTCTCCCCATTCTCTCTAGAAAATTTGTGTGTTGAGAAGAGAGCAAAAGAACAGAGGCAATTAAGTGATGGGGAGGGTATTTTGGGAAAAGGCAGCATGAAAATATGTGATTATTTACAACACCGTTGTCTCAGGTAGTTCCCTGATACACACATCTCTCTTCTGTGAGGGTATGAAACTATGCGAGAATTAGGATATGCCAGCTAGGGTGGAAAAGGCCTGATTCCCCCCTCCCCCCTCATTTTTCAGATCACTCTCCTAAAGCTTGGCTTATCCGCAGCCTTTTTAATGACCTGTTGCTGCAGTGCTGCTTCCTGTTTGTACAGCATGTTGACATACTGGAAGTTTGAAAGACTGCCCTGTCTTCCCTGTAGTTGATATTAAATATATACACATATTTTACACGTATATGTGTATGTATACAGGCTCTTAACAGGACATGGGCAGGGTAGTGGTGGGCCTGAGCAGCCCATTGCCATGGGAGCGATGCTGCAGAGATGGGGAGGGCGATTCAGGGTGAGAGGGAGCAACAGACAAGGATTCAAACTGGAACACAAGAGGTTCCACTTAAATTTGAGAAGAAGCTTCTTCTTAGTGAGGGTAACAGAGCACTGGAACAGGCTGCCCAGGGGGGTTGTGGAGTCTCCTTCTCTGGAGACATTCGAAACCCGCCTGGACGCCTTCCTGTGTAACCTTATCTGGGTGTTCCTGCTCCAACAGGGGTATTGGACTAGATGATCTTTCGAGGTCCCTTCCAATCCCTGACATTCTGTGATTCTGTGAACAGCAGGACTGGGAGAGAGCGGAAGGTCAGTGCCTTACTGCACTGCCCCACCAGTCATTTGGGAGCACCAGTGCTGCTCCGCTTTTGAAGTGAAACTGGGTCTAGCTGTGCTGATCCAGGTTGTGTGGTGAGAGTCTGCCTTGACCATCACATTGTGGCTATTCCTAGTCCATGCTGTGCGAGGGAAATGCGTATCACAGCCAGTTGCTGAGGAGTCCTAGGGAAGGCATCCTCGCTGGAGAATTTTAAATGATATTTCTTCTTAGGCAGTTACATGTATTAGACTGAATTTTCATGAGGTCAAGGTGGGGGATGTGACAGACAGTCATGTTTCACAACAATAATCAACATTTTCCAGAGTTTTCAAAAGCTGAAAATACTATTTTTTTTTTATTTGACACATTTTCAGCTATTGTTTTTGTGTTTCTTTGCCTTTTTGTTTTTTTCTATTTGTATTTCCCCCCCCCCCACCTGTAGTTAACAACTAGTTGCGGGGCTATGTGTATATATATGCAAGTTTTATGTATAGAAAAATCTAACATTGACAGTCTTGCTGTAGTCTCCATGGGTTCTAAGAACAGAAGGTAGACAGCAGCTTTGCTGAAGTTGCTTAAATTTATAGTAAGATCGTATGGGTTCAGTATATAGGTGAGAGACAGTTTTTAACACCACATGCAGCCAACTCTGCTATGAAGTACAGCGCAAACATCTTTTTGTACACTGGGAAATCTTTATTTTTTTCCCTGTGTACACATGGATGTGTAAACTCTGCATGTGCTTCCTTTTGATTCTGTTTCTTCTCTTCCTCACTTGTTGAATGTCTTCATGCAGTGAGGACAGGCAAGATACAGATTCCTGGATGTGATTAAAAGGCCCCATCCTCTTGCAGTTGTTGTTATTTCACTTTTCAGAATCACAGGGGAGAGCAAGTCTTAAAATGTTCAGAGCCTTTTCTTTTGTATAAGTATTCAGCAATATTTATCTGAATGATCTGATGCAAAAATGTATTGGAAAGGAAAATTTCTTTGGCATACGCTTCCTCATTAGAGTTACACTCAAAAGAGAAAAATTTTGTGTTTTACTTTGAGAGTTTGTTGTTTCTACATCCATCACAAGTGGAAATTGGAAAAAATATGTATGAAAATGTGTAGGCTATTACTTGTGCTGTCTAGTGACTGAACTGAAATAGTTTCAGTGGCATATGGACTAAAATGAACATAGCACCCAAAATGGTTCAGGGAATTAGAACTTTTTTTTTTTTTTCAGTTGCAGATGGCATGAGAAGAATCCCTTGGTAATAATTGCTTTGGAAAAGCCTAGGAGGTTCCACCTGAATATGAAGAGAAACTTCTTTCCTTTGAGGGTGACAGAGCACTGAAGAGGCTCTTTAGAAAGGTTGTGGAGTCTCCTTCTCTGGAGACATTCAAGACCCGCCTGGACACGTTCCTGTGCAATCTACTTTAGGTGAACCTGCTTCAGCAGGTGGGTTGGACTAGATGATCTCCAGAGGTCCCTTCCAACCCCAACCATTCTATGATTCTGCAAACTGGAGGGGCTCAGAACTGATTCCCACACCCCGAGGACTGTATGTCTTTTTACATCATATTTATTGTACTTTGAGACAACAAAACAGAATCTTCCCCTCTGCTGACACCAGCTCTGTGCTGTGTCTGTAGCTCACCAGAGTGCTGGAGCTCTGAGGACATCCATTTGGCACAATCCTTAACTCCAAAATTCCTCGAGAGATGTCATTTTTTTGTGTGTTGCCAGTTCATTTCACACAGACAATATCACCAACCACAGCCATGAGTCTTTTGACGCAAGATGGGTTTCCCAATGGGCTCTTGTCAGTGGTGTTCCTTGATGGGTCAAAGGGTTCATTAGCGAGGAGCCTAGCCTCTCTTCCAGGGAGCTGAGGGCCAGTTTAGTCTTCGCCTTGTTGATTTAACAGTGCATTGATTTGCTGGTCCTGAGTGGGGAAGATTATAAAACTTTATATCCACAAATATGACATTCTTTCAAACTTAAAATCTTTGTAACAGCCACTAACATATTGAGTTGTTTTAAAATCTTGCTGTAAGAGTGTTTATCTATGGAAAAATTGCTTGTGTGGGAGAAACATTTTGCTTTTTAACAGTGGCTGGGAAAATTTACTTATTTGCACCGAAGGAAATAACAGAAGAAAACTCCCATTATTTTTCCCATTAGAAAGACTGTCTTAGAGCATCAAGAAAAATAACACACTTTTTAGGAGGAGGCTGGCTTCAGCCTAATTTGAAATTATTTCCTGTGAGTTTTAAGCTGCGCTCTTTGTAAAAACGGGGTTTTTTTGCCTATCGCTGCTGAGGGAACCCAGACCCGGAGTGCGCTGAGGGTGCGGGGCTGGGATGCGAGACCCGTCGGCACCAGCTCGGTGATGCAAACCTGGTGTTTTCTGTGGTACCAGCCCCAAACCCCGGCGGGTTTTTCACACAGGCAAACGCGAGCAGTCGCAGGTGGCCGTGGTGAGAGCCTGCCACTAGATCCCTTGGCAAGAAGGTGGCGCTGGCACTCCGAGATTGGGAGTCCTTGCGGTGGGTGACTTCGCATCCACAGGGGTACCTTTCACACGACTTACACAGGCTGCATCAAGTGGAAAAACAACTTCCTTGCAGTGGTTTTAAGTTGTTGGGGTAGAGGTTTTAGAGGGTTTAGTTTGGTGGGGTTTTTTTTTGTTGTTTTGTTTTGTTTTTTTTTAATGTGTGTGGGCTTTTTGTGTGGTGTTTTTTGTTTGGGTGTTTGGGGATTTTTTTGTGTGTGTTTTTTTGTTGCGATGTGGGTTTTTTGTGGGTTTTGTTTGGTTTTTGGTTTTGGTTTTTTTTTTTTTTGATGTGGTTTTATTGGTGAGATTTGTTTGGGTTTTGTTTTTTTGAGGGTTTTTTGATTTTTTTTTTTTGGGGGGGTGGTTTTGGTTGTCTTTTTGTTTTTGTTTGTTTTTTAGTTTTGTGGGTTTTGTTTCTTTTGCTTGTTTTTTGTTTATTTGTTTTTGTGGGTTTTTTGTTTATTTTGGTGGGGTTTGGGTTTTTTGTATTTTCGGTTTCTTATGTGGTTTTTGGGGTTGTTTGTGTTTTTTGGTTTTTTTGTGTGTTTTGGGTTTTTTTTGTGGTTTTGTAGGGGTTTTTTGTGTCTTTTTTGTGTTTTCTTTGGTGTTTTTTGGTGGTTTTGTTTTGTTTTATTTTGTTTTGGTTTATTTATTTATTTATTTGTGGTTTTTTGTTTGGTTTTGTTTATTTTCTACTTTCTCCAGTGACTGGCACTTGGAAATCCTGCTCCCCTGCAAACAGGGTCCTCTCTTCTCCTGTGAAGCGCAGCCTCAGCTAGCACACATGTTGCACCACCTCCATTGTACCCCAGCACAAACCAGCTTTGGGAAGCATTAGGTTCTAATGGGCCTTTTTGTAAGGAGGGCTTGTGACTCTGGGAGTGACCTCTGCAGGCAGTGGTTCCTTTTGGTGAAGTGAAGGACGTGGTGCTGTGAGCCGGGACCCCTCTCCTGGTGTCCACACCAGGTTTGCCTAGTTTTGGTGACTTAAGTGCTCAGGATGTAACTTCAAACTCCACTCTGTTCCCAAAGTCTCTTTTTTTTTCCCACCACTTGTTTGTTTGTGTCTAAGTCCATGTGTTAGGTATGGCTTTATAAATGTGAGATCATACAATCATAGAATAGTTTGAGTTGGAAGGGACCTTCAAAGGTCATCTAGTCTAACACCCCTGATGTTCTCCAGGCTGCCTGTGAATGGGTCTTAGTGAGAGCGAATTGGATTCATTCGAACCTTGAACTTTAAGGCATTCTCTCCCAGCACCTTAATTTTGGTGTTTAACCAATCACTGTGGTGAGTACCGGCCATATACATTGCAGAACAAATGATTATTGTTATTTTCAGCATGCTATAGTTGTGTGTGCATGGTATATACATAAAATACAGGCTCCCACTCACAAGGCGCTCTAGGGCGCCAAGTATTTCTCCTTCTAAGACTGTGTGCTTCGCCATATACACTGACTACAGTTTTTATGCACCATAAAGTATAGGATAAGAAAGGGTTAAGTCTCTGTTGTTGCTGGCTGCGCAAATGACCTGTGTGTACATAGCTGTATTTTTTTTCTGGGCAGATCTTTTTTTTTTGTTAATATATAATAATTTAACTATGCTATGGCATTAAATATTCAAGTTCTTAAATCTTATGTCTATTTTTTTTTTTTAACAGAGAGAGTAATTTAATAATAAAGTACTATCCCAATGACAAATTTTTCTATATTAATTTATATGTTAAATCAGTGGGGGAGGGATGGGAGAGCTGTGGAATGGTGGCTGTGTATAAACTCGAGGCTGCATTTGGCAATTCAGCCGAGCACTTCCTGCCATCACAATGGTTACCCCAGCATGCAATTTGTGCAAAACGGGTAGATGATTTTCTTCATAAGCATTAAGTACAAAGGGTACTCCATGATGCCATCTAATTGCTTAATCCCCAAGTAGTTCTTTGGGCATTTATTAAACACTAATTGCATGTGTAAATGTTCCTAATTTACAGCGTGTGAAAGTTGCAATGAATGCACACAACAGGATGTCAAAGTGACATTTCATGGAAAGATGCAGTTAAGGCAGTGTTAAGTTACTTCTAAATAGGATTAATCATTTATTAAAGTTCAAAGCTCATCAGAGCACAAGAACAAGCATATGATTTGTTATTGTTCAAAAGTTACTTGTGGAGGGGAGTCATACCTCTAAAATTTCTATGATTTAATTTAGTACACTGCAGTAAATGATGAACTTAGACTTAAAAAAGCTAAGTGGGGTGAGCAATTCAGCATAAGGCAAAGAACTTGGCTTGGCAACCGTTGCACAAAGCCTGATTGGGCTGTTAATTAGTGCTTGCATTGTAATAGAGCCTGGAGTCCCAGGCACTGTACAGAGCTGTGGGGGTGGGGATTGTCCCTGCCCTAGAGCTCATGTTACTTCTGCCCATGAGATGTGGGAACATATCAGTCTTGCAGGGTGTAGAACATCCATAAAGGTGTCGGGACAGGTAACTAACTGGCAGTATTTGGAAAGGAACCTGCAGCCCTGTTGCTCAGTGCTCTGCCCAGTGCTCCCACCACTGGAGTCAAAGCTTTGATCCTCTTGGATCTTGAATATCACCATAGATATATGCACAGGAACACAAATAACAGTTGGCACCTGAGCTCTCAGGAAAAGCTCCCAAGTCCTAGGTGCTCTCTGTTTGTGCTGGATTTCACAGGGAAAAGTAGATCAGGAAATCATAGGATGTTAAAAAAAAAAAAAAAAAAGTACTTTTTGAGACATGATTATATGCTTTAAAATCATTATTGCCTGTGAACCCTACTTTGTGCTGCACACTGCTCAGACATACAGAAGTATGTTCAAAGAGGGAGAAAAAGACCTGGTGTTTTATAGTATCAACAGGACCAGAGTTCAGAATGGTGATGTTCAGTTAGCCTGCCCACCCAGCTCGAACACAGCCCTAAGTCACATACCTTTACCCTGTGTGAGATGTATCAGCTCTGGGACTTTTCTGGTTCTTTAGTGGATGCTGATGCACCTGCATCTTGGGACTTAAGGAGAGGCAATAATTCCTGTGGGTACTAGAGTGTGGTAACCCCAGGTTCCAGTATAAATTGGGGAATGATCCATTAGAGAACAGTGTAGGGGAGAGGGACCTGGGGGTCCTGGTGGACAGCAGGATGACCATGAGCCAGCATCCTGGGGTGTATTAGAAGGGGGGTGGTTAGTAGGTTGAGAGAGCTTCTCCTGCCCCTCTACTCTGCCCTGGTGAGACCACACCTGGAATACTGTATCCAGTTCTGGGCTCCTTAGTTCAAGGACAGGGAACTGCTGGAGAGAGTCCAGCATAGGGCAATGAAGATGATGGAGTGGAGCATTTCCCTTATGAGGAAAGGCTGACGGAGCTGGTTCTCTTTAGTTTGGAGGAGACTGAGGGGTGACCTTATTAATGTTTACAAATATACAAAGGGTGAGTGTCACGAGGATGGAGCCAGGCTCTTCTCAGTAACAAACAATGGTAGGACAAGGGGTAATGGGTTTAAGCTGGAACATAAGAGGTTCCACTTAAACTTGAGAAGAAACTTCTTCTCAGTGAGGGTAACAGAGCACTGGAACAGGCTGCCCAGGGGGGTTGTGCAGTCTTCTACTCCGGAGACATTCAAAACCCGCCTGGACACGTTACTGTGTAGCCTCATCTGGGTGTTCCTGCTCCAGCAGGGGTATTGGACTAGTTGATCTTTCGAGGTCCCTTCCAATCCCTAGCATTCTATGATTCTATGAATTCATATGGAACAGCAATCCAGCTAGAATTTTCCAAAATGAGTGGGAAAAATGAAGGCTTGCACATGAATATCCTTGTCCATCTGTGAGATGCCTTGAGCTCTTAATAGCTACAGGAATAATGCTTATTGAATACTACCTGTTTAGAGACTGTTCTTTCTTTTTATTTTGAAAATTAGATAAGTGTCTTCATGCATTTGCATGCACATTGTGAATGCATCTAAATCTCACATAGTTCTATACTTTCAAGTTCACTCTTGAAAATCCTTGGACCCGTGAGGAACAGAATGTAATTTTCTCTTGTCCAGCTGTGCAGGGCTGTCAAGGGTTTCCTTTCAGATATGGCAAAAAATGTGTCTGATTTGCCACAGGCTTCCATGGTAAAGACCAGAGCTGCAGAAAGGGCTAAGCATCTTGTCACATTGTGTCTAGGTGTTTCCTATATAGTAGATTCCTTAACATAAAATTCGGTGCCTTTAGCCCAGATAGAATTACGCGTGTCAGAATGGGATCTGACAATATTGAGGTATGGAGGAAAGTGTCATCTACAGTTCCTGACACTGAAGGGAGGCATGTGTTTCAAATTTAGCACCACGTCTGTACTTAGAACTGAGCATTAAAGGGTTGTGGGTTTTTTTTTCAGCCATCTTAAAGGAGGAGCATGTAAAAAGGGACAGACGAAGAGTTAACCATATCTGAATGCCAAAACCAGAAATTATCGTTTATGCGAATTCTGGTCCAGGATTCAAGCAAAGTCTTTTGTTAGGCTGAATGGCTTCATCATCTCCATGTGAAACTGCTGAAGAGAGCTGGAGAAAGTTTATGTATGCATGATGAGGAAAATCTAACTTTTCTTGCATCTGTCCTGGGCCCTTTGTGGTTAATAGAAAGAGTCTATTAATTCAAGCATATGCTTTTGGACTCTAGGGGAAAAAGCAGTTGTGATTAAAAGCCACCTTCTACTCATATAGTTTAATTTTCTCTGTTGTCCCCAGATGAGATGAAAAACTAGAAAGAGTATAGATGGCCCAAACAGTTTAGTTTAAAATAAAACAGAGCTACCACAAATCTCTGCCTTCCCTTCATGCTGAGCTATGCTGGGAAGCTTTGGCACTCTTTGAAGGCTTGGTTTGTCTCCTCGCTCAGTGCTTGCTTTTTGGCAGGAGCGACATGTGCTGACCTCCCAGGTCTGCACAGCTCCCAGAGTAAGGAAACCGCAGAGGGAGAAGCCCGCATCTTACACAGCATCCTCTGCATTCTGTTCTAAGGAGGCCCATAGGCATGGAATATCAGACAAGCCAGCACCTCCTGTGAAATAGACCTTCAAAGTGGAAGGAGGACGTGACAAATTGGTGGGGTGACTGCCCACAGGAGGACACAGGGGATCTCTGCAGGAGAAATCTGCTGTGGGAAGAAACTAAAAGGGCAGTACCCTGGGATGTCTTCCTGCTATGCCAGCTAAGGAGTAACAACTCTGCTGTCACCAGCAGGCAGAGTGGCACCAGCATACATTTAGGTCATGTCCATTTGGGTGTTGTGTTTATACTGATCAAATTGTACATGAACTCTAAAGGAGATCAAATTCTTATTGTAGTTCAAAAGTTCAGCCATTTGCACTGACACAGCTCGTACTGGGCTGTCTGTATCCCTACACAGCAGAGGTGCATGCAGGCAGCAGTTGTCCCTGCCTGCGGTCTGTGAAGGTTTGTGATCCAGGACTAAGAAGTGGGGAGGTACAGTGGTGTCCCTGGAGGAGCACACTGGTCTCAGGGTAGATGGGAGGACTCAGTGGGGACTGGGCACTGCTGCTACTCACAGCATAACTGGGCTCTGTCTAACCAAGGTCTGCCTAAGGTGCCACCTGCAGACAGAGCTGTCGAAGGAAGAGCCAGGTGTAAAAATCTTCTTCTGTCCTGTCTGATCTATTTATTTGGAAGAGGTTGTGCTTAAAGAGTTAACTTCCTAGATTTTAATTTTTTTTAGTTCATAAGCTTTTTGGTCTCTTTTGGTGAGCAACCTACAAGAGGAAGCCTAGACAGACCTAGCTCAAAACTGGCTGGGCCAGTGTCTCACCATAAAGTACTGTAAAAGCAAATCTGATATGCCTCTTTGTACCCCCCTTAAGAGCCCCCTCTGCTCCCAAGTGTGTGTTTGTGCAAAAGCAAGCCTTTTGAAACCAGAAACCTATAAAAATGAATCCTACAATTAAAATAAAAATTGTCAGTGTAAAAGTAAGGCACCTTCAGTAAGGACAAAACCATACCTCCTCTGGTGTGCTTATAACCTGAACATTATGGAGAACGGAAAAGAAAAGTGCCATTAGCAATATAAGCAAACTGTCTCTCATGTCATTTGAGTACCTTATTAAGGGCTATTCTTCTTGACTGGACTAGGATTATGAGTAAAGTAAAATATTATTCAAGATAAGAAGCAATATCCAAACTCATGCCATTAATGGTTTTTAAGATTTCATCATTACAGTGTCTATGCTTATAATTACCCCACTGACACCCTTTAAATGTCCCCAGTAAAATGTGATATATGCTTTTAAGGTTCCCTAATTGAATATCTAAATGGATCTATAGTATAAAACTTTAAAAACAGGGACTTTAAAAGAAGCCTTTGTTTAGCATTGATTTTACTGTTGGTGAACTGGATTCTGAAGTGGACTAGTTTTTATTGAGACAATGGCTGTGTATTTTCATGGAGTTTCGGTAAGCTAACATTTAAGTTATTGGTTCATTTAAAATACCTTGCTACCATACAGGTGTGTATGTTTAACCTGGAGGGATGAGGAACAAGAAGGACAATTACAGGATTTCTCTTCTGCCTTTCCTTCCCCCCTCCCTTGACACTCCTGCTTGCCCAAGAGGAAAAAGCATCACATTTCAGATCCTAGGAAGTCACACTTGCCCTGTTTGTTCTCTGATATAGGCCTATAAATGGAGACATTCAGTCTGTAAACAAGTCAAGCTTACAAAGTGACTGAAAGATAACAGTCCCCCATCTAACAGTGGGAGAGGAGAGATGGAGCAGGGGGAGGGATGACAGAGAGGCTGCAATAAAAACAGGAAGGTCTCTGTTGGTCCTCTTGAAGTTAGCAGTTAAAAACATCAAAGCCTGGTGTGTGTTTTTTTCAACCAGACTGCTGTGTCACTTTATAATTCTTCATAAAGCAACCATCCAGCCACTAACATACTGCAACTGTTAGTGTGAGCTGTGCTTTGATTTAGAGGAACTGTATCCAGCTCCAGGCATGTTAAGCTAAGGAGTCTCTTGTAGGTTTACTTTGCATGCTGCGTGCCATTGAAGAAACTATAACTTTTCAGAGCTGCTAATTGCAAGTTGTTCAGGATTTTTTCCTTTCATTAAAAAAACCCCTCACAAACAAATTGCACTACCCTTCTCTCCCGCTCCTGAAACCCAAATCATTTTGCCAGACTCTGAATTCTTCAGATTTTCCTACGTTGAAATTTTAAGTGGAAAACAAGATGGCAATGGAAAGGAAGGAAAAACAACTATATGGTATATATCAAAGCAAAAATGTACATATACTCAGCTCAGTTCTAAGAAATATAAATTATTCAACAGCTGCTTCAGCAGACAGATATTTTAAAAGTTTGAAGCCAGCAGAGTGCATCAGTTCTCTTAGATGGGGGAAGGTATTTTGTTCTCTGAAAATATGAGATTCAGAGAATTGTACGAAGTTTTTAACCCTCCTTGGAAAAGCAGCCAAATAAAGATAGGTGGGAAGAGAAGCAAAGAAGGGCAGGAGCCTTTAAAGTGGGAAGAGGAGCAACTTTCTTCTTGGCGGGGATGGGGGAATAGGGACCTTGCATATAAACAGTGTTAGAAGCTTCTCTCCAGTATGCTGCACAGGCAAACCACTCTGGTTTATTTTTGCTAAAAAAACTGACTTAAACTGAACTGCATTTGTTTTCAGCTTTAGCATAGAAAGAAAAGAGCAGTAACGATTCTGGAGAGAGCGAGCAGCCAGACCAGAGCCAGCCTTTGGCCTGGACCAGAGCAGTCTGGTTTGGGGTTGGAGGCAGGATTTTTGGCAGCTCTCCTCCAAGGGAATAGGTGCTGTAAGATTCCCAACTGCTGTAGGGAGCAGATGAACAGGAGGGGTTGCTGCAGTTGGGAGGAGGAGTGGAGGCAAATGTTCTAGATGGAACAGGTGGTTGGTGATGATGTCCTCTCTTACCAGATATGATCAGTAAAAACTCACATCTGGGTGATGAGATTTCCTCCAGCTGTGATTCAGGATTTTAGCCTCAATCCTTCACTACTGATCCCACTAGCAAGCATTCTCGGAAGAGGTGAAGGTGCAGCAGAAATTTTACATGGAGGTCAGCAGTGCAGAGCTCATTCAGGGGACGTATTTTCCATGAGCTTCCATGTACAGGCAGAATTCGAACAGGTCACCAATTGCATCCACAAATTGAAACACACCTGCATACTGCTTTCCTCTGGCATCTCTTAATGATAGGTGTAGTCAAGTACTTAGATGGATGACTAGCATGATTTCTGTAAGCCATTTATAAAGGGTCTCTTTTTTTTTTTAATCATGAGCACATCTTACTTCCACTGAAGGGAAAATCTGTTCCTTCTTGTAGTTTTTAATAACTGAAAAAAAAAATTAGAAGACAACTTAAACTTACAGATCGCTTCAAGTAAACACGTATTTCTATAAAGTGCAGATGCTTACTTCCAAAATGTATATTAATATTTTATTATCAGGTGTTCATGTATTACCAGCTGTTCTAAAAATGTCTGTTTTATCTAATATTACTCATAATAATTAGCTATAATAATATGAATGCGTGTTTGATCTTTAGCACAGAATAAATCAAAAGACCTGCAAAAATGTTAGATAAAAGCTACTTATAAGTTGCAATGTGCTAAAAGAAAGTGCCGCAATCATGCTGTGTCCAAACTTCTATTCATATCAGTTTAAATTGAGACTTTACTTTTAACTGACGGGATATGTGCCTAAAGCGTTACACGGGCACTTAAAGGTGAATGTGCACACACCCACCCAGATAAACATGTAAAAAAAGAAAATTAGGTAAATAAATGTAGGCTAGAGAGCATGCCTTTTTGAGAACTTCAAAGGCTTTAGTATTGGTTTCTTCTAAAAAAATGGTGTATGTAATGACTACCTCCTACAGACCATGAGTTGAATACAGTTCCTCCAAACATTCCTTTAGAGTCCCTTGCAAACTTTTGCAAAAATATCACAGTTTTGGTTACATCTCAATCAATGTAAAAGTTCACTAGTCGAAAAAAGAGAAGAACTTGTCATCATCGGCTAGTCTAGTGGCAGGAGCTTGTTGTGAGAGATCATGGAAACTTCTGGAGTACAAGCCTAATTTGTGGACATATACGTGCAGTTATGTTTTAGAAACATATTCAAGCCATATCATTGCCAAAAGGGGCTAGTGGAAAATGAGAGCTGAGGTTTCCTGGCAATTTAGAGGTTTTTTAATCCGTTGTAGAACTTTGCTGGCAGTGTGAAAAACTTGAGTGAATCATGAAACAAAGTATTTGCAAGCATCCATCAGATAAAAGCCACATTTACTTCAAAGGTATTAGTGCATCTTTTTATTTGCTTTTCATGCACATTCATATGTATGACGTTGTGTTTGGAAGACGGTCCATGACAGAGAAATTCCAGAAAGCTTGCATGAATAAATATGAGCAAATGTTCATTAGATGTTCATACCACAAGTGGCTTGCTCAGTTCCTCTTGCCTGCTTTTCAAAGCTTGTTGTCCATTCAGAGCAGACAAAATTCAAAATGAATTTGAGGATTTGATTTTTGTTAATTAATGCCTAAGCAAGGATATTTTTTGGACATACGCATTCTAAAAATATATTAATGGTATATAGTCATAGAAATATTATAAGTAAGAAACACATTGAATTTCATTGAAGGTCCTTCATGAATAAAAAAGTGCCTGTTTTCTACTGCTGATTCACACCTGTGTTGGACCACAAGTAGCTGTGAATATTTGAAGTTAATTTGATCCCTCAGAAATCTGCCATGTTTTAGGTAGCTGGGATCCAATTTTTTTTTCTATATGGCAGCTTGGGGTTTTTTTTAAATCTTTCAGAGGCAGATCAACAGACGTGAAAGTTGCCTTCAGAAAGAACTATTAATTCTAAGTTTAGGTGATGCTAAACATATAGATATTATGTAAGTTTTACCTGCTGCAGTTTCTGTAGAAGTATGGATGCCATCAAAACCATTTAAATTAACAGGGGCCCTTCTAGTGATTTAATCTATTTCAGTTTGGGCTGCACGTATCTTATTGACAGAACATTTAATTTTTCTCATTGTGTTGAATGCTTGTATCCTTGTGTCTCTTGCCATCTGAATGGATAAATTTCAGCACAGCTGACAAGCCTGCGGTGCCGTGAGCTAAGGCACACTTGCCACCAAGCTTGTGTGGAAATCCACCGCCTTCAACTAAGCCAAGGGGATGTCAGTACAAATATGCATGTATCCAACTAATCCAGAGTATTTGGAAAAGCTGTGGCACGAGTTGTTGGATAAAAGCAAGATCCCATGAGTGATTATTCAGGAAAAATATTGTGAAGGAACACAAGTTTTTGGTACTCCAATAAAACTTATTTAGAAATCTGTGTCAGTGAGCACCTTTTTCTCTTCTTCATTGCTGTCATATATTGAAGATAAATATGTATGATTTTTTCTGTTAATCTTTTTATGTGATGGAAATAATTACCATATGATAAATAATAACATTGAATAATAATAATAATAATAATAATAATCTCATGGGTTAGTGCATGCTTTTCTTGCTTGTGAGCCTAAAGTTTCTAAGATGGCATCATCTGTAAGAGAGAGCAAAATAATAACAGCAGTGTCACTTCAGAAAGGTGAGCTGGTTTCTCAGAGGGTGTAGAGGAGAACAGAGAGGGCTCTATGGTTTGATTTCAGCTCACTGAATGCCTGGGGATCTGTGGATTTTATATGGCCGGAGCTCAGCAGAACAGAGCTTTGTCTTGGTAACTCAAAATGACTAGATCATGCCTGGTAGCTGGTCCTGGAAACCTGACCCTTGTCACAGGCTGACTACATCAATTTGCAGTAGATTGATGATGTATAGACTGTGGGTGCCCCAGGGGAGGCCCAAGAAAGGCCTGAGAAACATTGTATTGTTAATCCATACCCCTCATTAGCTTCTGCTGTGCTGGATTTCAACTCCCTGGCAGGGCTGGGGGAGAATGTGGTGTTGTCTGGCATTGTTATTGTTGCCTTTTGAATGAAAAGATGTTTTAAGATACCTTTTCTCCAAAGTTTAGTACATCAAAACTGGCAGGATTCTTTATTTTCCTTTCTAGCCCTCTTGTCAAGTGCCTGGAATTCCTAGATTTTATTTGTATATTGATATAGTGCTCTCCACTCAACAGCCCGAGCTTTATCTCTTCCCGATAAGAGTCTCTCTCTATCCTTTCCCGAGTAGAGGTAGGTATATTATATACGCAGTAATCAATTTGCATTTTTCTCTACCATTCATCAGCTCTTGTGCTGTCAATGGAGGTTGTAGCCCTGCATTCGCTGTTTATGTTCTTCAAGATGTGTTGCTTAACCATTTCTTCTCAGTGCACTGCAAGGTTTTAATTTAAAGGAGGCTGTAGTTTTAAACGTGGCTTCAATCAAACAGTAACATCTTTGTCAAACTTCAACAGAATTAACCTTAACTGCCAAGGAAGTTTTGACTGCCATCATAAAAATGTTTGATTAGTGTTAATAATTTATTAAATTGGTTTGTCCTGACACTGCCAACATGTTGGAAAACTCTCAACCATTAAAACATTAACAGAGGCTGTAATACAATGCGCCTTCTGTTCCACGTTTTATTTCAAGACCGCATTCTTATGAGCCTGGTTCTGTGGTGTTCCAATATGCTCTCATTAGGACTGCATTAAAAGATGAAATATGACAAATATTAAAAAGCGTGGGAATGCGGAGTAGAGCATGGTGGGTGTCATTTTGTGGGTAACTCTGCTGTGATTAAATTTTTGCAAAGCAAACCTGGTTTTCTAATACAGGGAAATAAAATCACTAGGCAAGTATTTAACTGAAACAGGCCCAATGTGTTTGATAGCTTATGTATTTTAGGAGGCTAGATGAAGCACAGTTAGAATTTCTACTAAGAAGTGAAAGCTGATATTGGGCCTGCTTATGCTGAAGCATGCCATTCAATTACGTAAGAAACAAAGTCCTATTTGAGAAAAGCATTAACACCTTGAGAATAGATTGATCAAGTTTTCATTTGATCACTTACATCTGCATTTGAATTGCTGGTGGTAGGAGGTCTCACATGTTCTACCAGTAACACCTGTTTTAGCTCAGGCAGATTCAGGAACTACATGTAAAGTATTCAGTATAAGAGGCCATTTAAACAGTAACAAGATTTTAGTGTATTTCCCAACTGGATGAAAGACAGATGAAATGGAGGCTCAGTTTATCCTTTGCAAGTTGCTGTTAATATCAGTGAAATTAAGTAAACAATTACTTTTTATTTTTCTTCTCTATTTAGTACTCATATAGGAACTCCAACACTGTCTCAAATGTGTAGACTGAGGTTACAAGTTGTCCAAGGCTTTTTAACTTTGAGAGTGAACTATTCCATAATTATTCATAACAGCTGAATTGGTCTCCTCTTAAATCTTTTCTTTTTGGTACCCCCAAAAACATGATGGGTACATTAGTGAAAGTGATATTTTATTCATAAAAGGGAAGTTAACTAAGCTTTATTATGAAGCTTCAAATGTCTTTATTTTTATTTCCTCATGATTCAGGATCCTACACACTGTTATTAGAAATTTTAGCTACTTTATATCCTGAGATGTTTACCTCCATTCTCGGCTGGAGAGGGATAAACTAAGACAAGCACTCTTACTAAATGCCAAGAAATTTCCATCTTAAGAGCATCCTCAGCTCCTCCTCACAGTATGCTATGTGTAAATGATCTAAGAGTCTTTCCAAATTGTAAACCAAAGGTTGTATAGGTGAGCAGTCTCATATTCATGGGTAATGCATTCCCATACAATTTTCTTCCACTGTAAAGAGAGTTGGAAAAAATTGAATTAAGTCTATCAACTGATTATTTTCAGTTCCAATATTGTTTCTTTTATAACAAAACTCCTGACTCAATAATTTTTTAAGTGGCCTGCACTAACATACCCCTGAGTATGGCATAATGAGGGTCAGAGTGTGCCTCTTGGATCATGTTGGAATATTAAAGGGACTATTTTTCCTCTAGCTTTTCAAACTAAATATTCTTTTTTTTTTTTCATATGAGAACAATCCTTATATATACACATTGAAATCCTCTTCAATGGCACCATTTTCCTGTCTGCAGCTTTGATGTACTGCAAATACTTATAAAAAGGCTATGTTTTGGGAACAGCAGTGAATAGACCTCATCATGGCCCTAGCTGTTTAGCAGTGCATTCAAATACAGTTGTATGAGTGAACTGAAATCCATCAGAGGAGGAAAATCTCTGTTCTGTTCAAAACAAAGCCATGCTTTTCATTTACCGTTATTTCTACCCATCTTTCCAGCACTTAGGGACAGTAAAGTAAATTAATAAATAGAGCACAAATACCTCTGGCCCATATCTCTGCTTATGTGCTCTGTCTTGATGCTTGAATTGATATTGTCTGTTACCTGCATCTCTGGTCTTAATTTGTATGCATTTGGTGACTTCGTTTACTCTTCTGTTGTACTGGCTAATTCCATTGAAGCTGTCTAAAATAAGGTATAAGCAAGGTTGCATAGTTTGCTCTTGTCATTACATTCCACTAATGGCTGCAAAATCATGTTCCTTTAACACTTCTGACTAGCCACAATACCAACAAGTGGGACTATTGCCCAAGTGTCTTATAATACTACTTCCTTATACTTAACTTTGCCCGGCATTGACCTGGAAAATTATAGAGGCTAGCATTCATGTTCTGTGACTAAGTAATGTTATCTCCAAATCTCTGCAACAGAATAAATCCTGACTGTTATCCTGTATGTAGCTCTGACATGGTTTCCACTAGAGGAGGGTTTCTTCAGTTATTAAATTAATAACTGTGTGTTGTACAGTTATGTAAATGATTTGTGTGACACTGGAATCCGAGAGTATGTTGAAGGGAGGAAAAACAAAACAAAGCAAAACAAAAACAAACAAAAAACCCCCAAACAAACAACAACAAGAAACACCAAAAAACCCACCACCAAACACAAAGACCCCCACAACACCACCAACCAACTCACAAACCTAGAAATGCAAATAGAAGATGAAATTTGACAGTAACTCAAACTAGCTACATTTTTGACTGTCAGATTGCATCATTGTGAAAAATAACACAAGGCAGAATGATTCTATATGGATACTGTGATCCTACACAAGGCAAAATAAGATGACATAAAGGACAGGACAGCTCAAGACTCTCAGGGGGTGATAAACAATAAGTGTAAATGAAAAAAAAATCAGCAGAAATAACCTATATTTAAATAATAAATTAGTAATGAAACTTGGTGTTAGGCAAGCACTAAATTCAAAGATAGTTTTGAAAACCAGAACAGCAGACAACATTTGAAAATAAGATAGCCAGGCTGGAGAATTAAGATATAGGAATGAGACAACACCAAATATAGATCTTGTTGTTTGTGACTAGGAACTCAAAGAGACATTCTTAGTGTGCTGAGCTTCTTGTATCCTAGTTCAATGAAGTTACATATTTCAACAGATTGTAAGTCTAGATTCATACCCCTTCTTATCTCTCTACGTTCAGGTCTATCTAGATGTGGATTTTACTGCATGATCAGTAGTAAGTCATCAGATGAGGAGGTGCAAATTATAATGGTTTCTGCATAACTCATGATTCCCTAGCCACTCAGGAGTTTAACATTTCTAAAAGCAATATTTGGATATTTTACTACTTACAAAGCCTATGGGTTGTTTGGGTCAGTCTTTCATGTTGTCTTTCATTTTTACCTGCCCTGCCTCATTAGTTAATAAGTTTTATGTCAAGAGCGAGACAGAAAAAATACTGCTGAGTATTTTCTTACCCATAGCCGAGCAAATTATCTACAGAGTAGTGTCTTTCTCTTAAACTGCAATTCAACTTCTCAATGTAAATGGAGGCAGAAAAAGCCAAGGCAGGCAAGAACTCATAATTTTATACTGCTTCTGCACAAATACTTATGTCTGAGAGCTGGTGCAGTGTGGTCTCATGTTACATGAGTACATCATGTGCAGAGCTCAGGCATGAAAGCTGTTCCACAAATAGTCAATGTTTAGCTATGATTATTTAAGTTGCACTGGTATTGCATGAGCATTTTTAACAGGAAATGCTGAACTTTGTCCCTTTCTAGTAAAGATGTTATCTTTTGTAAAAGATCCCTCAGAGCTGCAGTGCACCTGTCCTTTTACATGTAGCTGCATTTGACCTGGTAGAAATCTTTGTAGCATCAACAAACAAGGTTGTTACCTTTTTTTTTTAAAAAAAAACCAACAACCAACCAAACAAACAAAAAAAAAACCCAAAAAACAAACAAAAAAACCCCAACACACTATATTTTACCACCTTCCCTTCCTCCCCTTTACTCCAGCTCTCAAACTGAAAATCATTTCCCGGTGCCCCAGTTAGAGGAAATTTCTTCAGAGATATATCAGGTGACTTATGCATTTTTGTCTGGTATAATAAAGATAGGGGAGCTTTTCAGTGTAATTGCTTAACTAGACAAATGTTTACTTTAGATATATTGTAGGTTGTATTGCTCTAAAACGCATTAGACAAAGTCTATATTGTGAGAGTGGGTGGAACCTGGTGGCTACTTTCATTCATCCCAAACCCAGTCAGACTTTTATCAAAAACCACTCCAGGGAGGCCTGACTTATCACTCTCATGGGAAACTGCATAAAACTTACTATTGCTCTGGCAAGAGTCTAATGGAGGGTAGATTTTCAGTGGTGCAGGTGTTGACAGTACTGCATCCTTTCTGGAGCAGCTGATTGCAGTAGAAATCACTTTTTCTGGGGTTAAGTCTGTTTCATGTGCTGAGGGGGGCTGATTTGCCTCACGTTTGTATTGCAGCATGGTGAAAATGGTGGTCAACAAGCAGTGTGATTGCAGACGCATCCTCTGTCTTGGTGGAGAGCTAGTCCAAGGACAGGAGTGGTTCCAAGTACTGGGCAGAGCAGCCCACGGAGGAAGATCTTGCAGCTTCCTCTGGCGTGTCTGTTTGCAGGGTTCTGCTGGGTGCCAACAAATTGTAAAAGGACTCTTCCATGACGGAAATTTGAAAGCAATGTTGTTCTCCCATAGAGAGGTTCTGGGAAGGCCAGCACGCTGCAAACTTAATCTGTCCTTCTGTTGCAGAGCACTTTGGAAAAAATACCACACGGTATTTTCTGTCTCAAGTTGGAAGGCATGAAGTAGGAAAAGAGACAAGCTGCAGAATTATAGGGCAACTGGGGGAAACCGGGATAAAAGCTAAGTCTCCTGATGTTTATGGTGCTTTCAGTAGCATCCCAGCCCAACAAAAAGTATACAGCTGTTTAACTTGCTTGAAGTTAAGCAAGTACTTAAATACATTTTTGTATTTAGATTTTGTCACTGAAGGCATGCCATTATAACCCAATTATTAATACTTCTAAAAAAGAAACACGATATTATTTTACGTATGTGCAAGAGAATTTTCCTCTTCTTGCTGCATGTTGAGAAATGAGTGCATGGTGGGAAAAGGATTATTAATAGGGTGAGGGTGGAAAAATGTATTTTAACAGAAGAAAGAGCATGCACAGTTATAGTCTCACAGCAAGAAATAAACATTGTAATCATAAACAAATGTAACCTTGAGTACAGAAGACAGGGATTTTATTGTATTGACATATGGCACTTGGGCAACAATGGAGGATTTGTTCTCTTACATTAGTCAGGACACATTGGCAGGCAGGCCCTTTCTGTGGCCATGGCTTCCAGATAGCACGTGTCAGAGCCTGGGTTGTAAAACGTCTAGGCATGTACAAACAAAAGCAACAAGAAGACTTGCTTTGAGAGCGGATGGAGGAATCTCTTCACCTGAAGGCCTTAGTGTGAATGTTCTCAAGAACAATACTGGAAACCAAACCAGCATCAATAAAACATCCCTTCCATTTTGAGCCTGCTCTACCTTTCACATTTAAGTGCTTAGATTTACACCCTGCAAAGTGTTATCTGTGTGTGGTATCTTGAAGTGTAATAATCCAAAACTAGCCCTGGAGATCTATGCAAACTGTGATGAGACAAACTGATGATGTGGTTCCACATGAGATCGTGGCCTGTCCTCGTGTGTCAGGTTTCTGCTTTCAGTGCCACCAGCTTAGATTCTATCAGGTTCCTCACACAGATCCTATGGGGTCATGTTTCTAAATCTGTATCTCAGAGAGAGGTGGGAATTGTTTCTTGTAAAATAAGCTACCCTGGAAGAAAGGGACCTCTATTGTGTGCTTGTGGACACAATCTGGATGGCACAACTACTGACAGATAATGCTGCATGAATACGTGAATAAAGCCTTGGCCATTCAAGAGTCCACTGGCTTTTCAATTAAGCAAAATCATGAATATATTTGCAAAGGACTACTTGTTCTTTTTTTTTTTTTTTTTTTCCCCATGTTTGTCATACGTTAGTGATACTTTCAAGTTTTTGATAACTTGACTGTATCGTAGTTCATGCTATAATAAGACAGAGCTCCTTTCCTGGAGGATTTTTAGTCCTGTGTATTTAGAAAGGCAAAAAGGTGTTATCAGTTTCCTTTTTTATGCAGAAGTAAGGCAGAGAAAAACAAAATGCCTTGACCAAGGTCCTTTAGGATATTCATGCAAAACTGGATACTAAAGCAAGATCTCCAGTTCCAGTGCAGTGACTTGTAATGTGGTGTTTGCATATGCTTAGTGTCTTCCAACTCTTCACTTGTTTGTTTAGAATCCAAACTAATTATAAACAAAGCCCCTGTTTTTCAAGATCAGATTGCAGATGCTGGATGCAAATGTAACATGAAGCTTAGATCCTGTTTGGGTTTTCTGTTTGTTTGCTTGTTTTTAGTTCTAACCCTAGGAAGCTTTTAGGGATGTTAAAAACAAATGCAAACAAAAGAAAAAACCCACCCAACTCAGAGTTATTCTATTCCAGTGCAAGAATAAAGAGAAGGTCACTGTTGTATTAGTACAGGGGAAAAAAACAAGACCCGCATGTTCCTTTTCCTGTAAAGTGTTTCCTCCTTTGAAGTAGCATCTCACAGAAGAACAACTCCCATTTGAGACAGTAAAACTAAAGAATGTTTTTGTACATTGACAGCATGCACAACAAATTTTGGGACAAATCTTCAACCAAATATTATTTCTTAATACCCCGTTGCGGCATGTGGAGCCCAGAGAGAAACAACTAAAGGGTGACCCTTTATTTGCTGTTGCTGCTGTTGAAATCAGACCATGTTTCTTGTGAGAGGTTTTTCTAAGATAGCATCCTCACAGCAGCTCTTTGAAAGACATGGAATAACTCAGCCTGGAAGGGGCTTCTGGAGGTTGCCTGGTCCAACAGCCATGCTGAGAGCAGGTCCAACTTTGAGGCTAGATCCAGCTTCAAAGACAGCTTGGGTTGCTCAGGTCTACATCCAGTTGGGTTTTGAACATGTCCAAGGATGGAGACTCCACAACCTCCCTGAGAAACTGTTTCAGTTTGTGACTACTCTCATGGTGAAAAAAATTTTCCTAGCATCTACTTGTTATTTCTTGGGCTGCAGCCTGTGCCTATTGTTTCTTTCCTTTCACTCTGCACCTCCAGGAGTTTGGCTCTGTCTTCTTTAAAAACACCCATTATATAGACGAAAAAAAACCATAAGATCTCCCTTCAACTTCTCAAGACTGAACAAACCAGTTCTTTTGGCCTCTCCTCTTATGTTATGTGCTCCAAAATCCCACCAAGTTACCAGACTGGTCCCATCATCCAAAGCAAAATCTCAAATTAATTTGCAACAGATATGTCTCGGCTTTCAAGGCTTCAGTGAAGGCCAGACACGTGGGGTAAGTTATTTCCATGTTTGAAGGGAAATGTGTTGGCACAGACACAAGATACCTTGTTGCTAATGTAATTTTTGGCAGGTATATTCACTCAGACAAGTTTGTCAGATGCCAAAAGCAAGTGTAGTGTAACTTACATTTTTCACATGTGGCCTCACAAGCAGTCTTGTGTTCAAACCTCCAGTTGGCCTGTGTTGCCTTGGCTCTTCTCCTGCCACATGGCAATGCATATCTGAGAAGAAAATTCAGTAAATTGGGTAAATAGCAAAAAAAAATATTTGAGTACTCCCATAACTCTCCCATAACTTGTGATGATAATTTCAGTTTTGTTGTATGAATGCTATGTTATTGCTGTTATTCCAAAACATTCAAAAATATTTGAAAAAAATATTAATATGATTTGAATTATTTTGAAGAGTGATTCTTCACTGATTTCCTAAATAAAATTGATTCTATCTTATAAAAATCCCTTCTGGACTTGGTCTGTCACCAGTTTTTATCTCACTTGCTCCATTGTAACCTATCTTCATTATAAGCAAGGTTTCAAAGATGATGTGAGGACAGATTGAATGTCCAAACAGAGAAAACAAAGCCTAATTGTGTAGAAAGTTTACTTTGTTGGTTTTTTTTAGTGTTGGAATGGGGGGTTGTTGTTGTTGTTGTGTGGCTGGTTTTGTGTATGTGTTTCGTTTGCTGTTGTTGGTTTTTTCCCCTCACAGAGTCAAATGGGTCTTTACTTGAATGAATTTAATTGCTGTAGAAAACTTTTCTTTCTAATATGCCCTCCTGGGTACCTTGATTATCTTTCTTGTATATACTTTTGTGCCTAGTGGGGATGAGGAAGTGCTGGAGGTATTTTGTATTCTATGTATACAGCCCTGAATCTAAGGGTGACCAACAGATAGTCAATGTTATATATATATTTTTTAATATATTTTTATATATATTTATTTTTATACACACATATATATATATACACATATATATGTAGTATCTCCAAACTCCCTTACCCATCTATTTGCAATTGCCATTAACACGGTTGCTTAAATTTGCCATTAAGGAAAAGGATGCTGTTGTTTTTCTCTTACTGTTTATCTCGCGGTTAAAAAGCTGCTTGCCTACAGTTAATGATACCATAAAATAAGAGCAATCTCTGAGAAGGGGAAATGAGAAAGGAATTAATGTGAGGAGGGAAGCATGCAGCATTTAGTGCTCTGCCAGCTCTCATAGTGGCTGCCTCATGATGAAAACCAGTGGAGTGTAATTCTGATGGCTCAGCTTAGCAGCAGGAGCAACAGCTGTGCTTGGCACAGCACTTGGCCGTCATGTCATGATGTTACTAGCCCAACTGGTATTGGTTTAGAAACTTCTGAGTCCCAGATTCCTCCTTGCTAAAACTACTGAAGCAGTATTTGTGAGAAGTTTCTACTGTCCATGTTCTAAAAAGGCAGCCAGTTGCAACTTCTTAAAATCTGCTTGACCAACTATAAATCATGATGTGATACTGATCATGCAGTTGTGCTGTGAACAGTCAACTTTAGTAACTTTACCAGAGGACGCTTTTTCTTTGCCATTAGCGGGGAGATTGAAGATTACCATAGCCAAGATTTGGAAATGAGGAGTCCCTCTGTTCAGGTTTGTTTTGGCACCAGAATTTAGTTTTATTCTATGTTTAACTATGTAATTTAGATTCTTCCACTTCCCAGTTCTTAAATCAGTGATAAATATTTTGGCCCTTTTCCTCACTGGGACCAGAGTGGCCACTGCTGATGTTGTTGCTGCGCAAGCACCTGGAACCCAGCAAGGCTGGTTCCAGTCTGGTTCTCAAGCACACACAAGTGAACCACTTATTTAAAGGGACGCTCTGGACATGAATATATGTCAAGTAATCTGAGGTGTCTTTAATGATATGATACATGAGTTGAGGTCTCACCTGCAATGTCTTGTCCTACAGCACTCGTTTCTGGACTTGAAAAAGATGTTTTGATTTCAAACTATCACACTGCCTGTTCCCATTTAGTCTGTGATGCTTTTCTACTGTATTACAGACTTGCTAGCTGTTCTTCTGTGGGTACCTATGATTTCTTTCCTTCCTAAGTTTAATACTTCAAAGTCAGTTTTACTGAAGTTCTTCCTCTGGTTTTGGACATACTGATTGCTCTAGCTTGTCCTATCACATTATTATATTCCACTATTTCCATACCAGTCAAGAGCCCTGAAGGACAGGATTAGATTCTGAATATATACTCGCAGTATCTCCTTCTTCGATTGTTATCTGCACACTTTTTGCATGTCCTACTCTATTGTTCAAATTGTTCATTAAATAACAATTATTTCCAGGATGGATATTTCAAGGTTACATCAGATAGCTCTTCCTTTGTAGGATCTGTTATGACAGTGAATCATCAATAGATGTTCTTCTATGGTGTTTACAGCTGTGAAGATTCTCTGTGGTCTTTACATTTAAACTTTCTTTCATCAACTTTGATAAAGCTGTGTCAAAAATCTTGTTCAAGCTGAAACATATCCATCTCTCTCCTGTTATTTACTAAACCTATTAATCCTTCAAAGAAGGAAATTGGACTGACTTGCCACGTTTTTTTTCTAGCTCTTTTTATCACTGTTACATTCCCGTAGTTGAAAATTTTTTGCTTAATCATTTACCCCAGAACCTTTCCAGGACTTAAGTGGTTTGCAATTTCATCAACTGTTCTACTTCCTAAAGTAGGCACACAAACAGATTTAATGAAGCCTTAGTTATTTGGAGATACCTGTCTTGTCTAAATGATGTGTCATTCTTCTGCCCTCTGGTCAGTATTTATTTTCTTTGACATCCAGAGAAAAAGAAAAGTCTTCTTTTTAATAATAATTGATTTTTTCCAGCTGCTTGACAGGTCTAAAATGTGGAGGATCAAATAAGTAATTGTCATTACTCTAATAATGGTGGTATTTACCCTGTTTTTATAACAACTGTTGAAGTGATTTGCCTGCTCTTTCACAGTCAGGTGATGGTAAAGGAAGAGCACCAAAAGTTTTTGCCTCTTTCTTTAAATATTCAGCACTCAGACCCCCCATCATGAGTCAGGACTCAATGTGCTAAGCTCTGTGCAAGCAGAATGATCCCGTCCCAGAGCACATCACAGTGAAAACTGAGGACAGCAGGCAGGCAATACAGACAGATGGACAGAACCACTACAGGAAAACCCAGAAGTCAACAGAACTTGGGCTTAACCTCTCCTGTCTGCAGTAACTAGAAGAACACTCTGTGTATGTGCAAAATCAATGTTTCTTTGGTATTGCTGACTCCTCTTGAGATGAAGCAGCCTGAGCAAATTCATGCCATGGAAAATGTAGTTACTGAATCTGACCAATTGTGATTTCCCTTCAAGCACCCAAGTGAGCAAAATGACCATCTCAGGTTGTCCTTGGCCTGATTGCGCACGATTTACAATCTTGTTATCCCATCAGCCTTTCAAAGAGAACTAGAAATACAGTGTTCCGTCTCACATATTGCAAATGGATTCACACGGAAATGTAATATTAATAAAGCATCTTTAGTATTTTATATAATTTATTATTCAAAGTCACAAATAGACCTGGAAGCAAGATCAGATGGCTTTCTAATGCCCACTGTGCATTTCTGTGGGCTATTGTGTTAGCTTTGTGCATTCTTGTATTTTCATCATGCATATTTTTATTCTCAGTCAGGATTCACCCCTCTGAGAGGAATATATTGAGCTCATACATGCACAGTGACTACACAGTCTTGCTGTTCAGCCTTTATTTTGTGTCAAGTGTATTTAAAGCATTCTGATCTGTTTTGTCATTGTGCAGCATGATCTACAACATAGATGAATCCAGGGTAAATAAAACCCCAAATATTTTATCATTATTTTGACAGAGTAACTACAAAAATTTCTCTTCCTTGTACTGTCACTTTAAACTGGCAATTAAAAAAAGCTTTACAGGGATTTTTTTTTTGTCCCTTTGTGGTATACGGAAATAAATCTAGGGATACGTGAGCTGGACTTAAGGAGCCATCTTACCTTTCATTATTTTGTAGTCATTGTGGGGACATATGATATAGCTGTGTCCAAATTGATAATGAAGAACTGAGAAGGTGACGACTGCTAACGAAAAGACTGTTTCACTTATTGCTAGGCAGGCAGATTAAGATATCTTAACACACAATTACTCTTTATTTTAAGGGGCTATGTTTGTATATAGGCTAGCAATGTCTAGGTAACATGGATGTAGGAGAGTCTGAAACTCTCCTATATAACACACTACATTGTGATATGATCTTTCTGACATCTGCAAATCTGGACGGGAGCTTGCAGAGAAGTTAAGGATGTAACTGGCTACATGCTGATTGGTTTCCAAACTGAAATGTTAGATTATATGATTCAAAACAATGTTAGTATTTTAAAGAAAGTCTCCATGACCTGAATATGTGGCAAAATGGACAATTACTAGACCTCAAAGTAAGACACCTTGTACATGCATTTTAGTGGATATTTTGATGTTGTGAGTGCTATATGCATGGTTTATGTTGTACACATCTACCTTATAGTTTTGTGAAACTTCTACATTATCTGTGGATCAGCTGAATTTGTAAACTGACCATAACTTTTTCAGCCCCTGAAAGCAGGCAAAAGATTTTGCATAAAGGCTTCTGTAGCTTGTGCACCTCCTTTTAGATAGAAACTCCACTGATTTGCCGACATCAGGTGGTTTTCACAGTGGTACCCAAGCCTGCAAATAAAATGTGTAGCATATCTACATGTACGTTAGAAGCACAATTTTGCAAACGTGTGTTATCCAGCATTTGGCAACATCATGTCTGCTTGATTGACAGATTATTTGATTTGTAACCATTCCCAGCCTGGGAGTCTCTCTCTTTAGCCAAATGTGGAACACTTATGCTTTTAGTCCTAAAGTTTCTTGCTGTGTTTGAGAAGGCTGTGACCACCACACATAACATGCACATGACTGACCTTATGTGAGACGTCCCATTTCGATATGTGCATGCAAGGCTGTGATGTCATATCCGAAAAGATCAAAGAAGTAATCCAAATCCCAAATCCTTTCATTCAAGCACATGCATAATCCTTAACATCCCAAGTAGTATTTTAATTAGCTATTGAAAGCAATAAGTGCTAGGCTCTGAAACTGATTATACATCTAAAAATCACTTGGATTAATTAAATAATTTAGCTTCTATTCATGTTCCACTGGCTCTTTCTCTCCTTTCATTAATTTTAACCCACAAAAAACCTCACTAAAATCACCCTTAGAGTAAGTGCAAGCCCACAGACTTCGCTCTAATCCCCATAGTGTGTTGGATATTACTTTCAATTCAGATCTAATTAATAGTGTATGTTCTTTATTGGAATCAGAGTATTTCTGTATATTACATGTCAAAACAGATATTTGTTGTGTGTGCTGTCATTTTCAGAATATTGTTCTTGTCCATGTCTGGTGCAATCCTTTATTTTAGGAGATGTCATGTTAAACTGACAATATTCCTCTGACAGAATGCAAATCTGAATTTTCTCCTTTTTTCTTTCTGGCATATTTGTACTGGTTTTAAAACTGATTTTAAAATCTGATTGAAAACCATGCTTCAAATTCATAAAATTGTATTTTTCAAAACTACTAGCGATGCTTTTAGCAGGAGGCACTGGAGTTGAATGGGTGTTGAGATTAAAGGACTTTCCCAGATCAGGTGTGAGTCCTGGTGATACAGCAGTATTGGGAGGGTGACTTCTACCAACAACTCTGCTTCTGTCACTAGCGCAAGGTTTTCAGGGCAGCACAAGGCATAAGCACATGTTTAAATGCTCTTTGCATTTAAAGTGGAAAAAGACTGTGCTTTGCAGAAGCTCTGCTTTGTAGAAGATGGCTCAGTTATTTACAAGATGAAAATTAAACATTTCCTAAAGTATTTCACTGAAGCAGTGCCCAAAACTACAATGGAAAAAAAAAAAGAAAAAAGGCAAACTAAAGCATCCAGGGAGAAGTAGATAAGTGTATAAGCCTAAAAGATACTTGGAATAACTGTGATGCAGCATTGCATTTGTAGTCAGGATGCTGCTTGGAAATCTAGGCTGCCAATCACAGGAATTAATGCCTGACTCAAAGAGAATGGCCCTCTGCTTCAATGGGGCTCAGAGGAAGGATCCTAATGTTGGTATTTTTATACCTGGGTTGTGGAAGGCACAGGCGTGTCAAGATTTTGGTATGGCTAGAATTAAGTATTTGTGACCAGTTTTAAAACTAAAGTACCACTTACTATTCTCAACTCCCCTGGATGGTTGTCTGCTACCATTTTAAGGTTCTTCATATCTGCATTTTTGAAGTGAAGACATGAGAAGGACCACTTGTGATGGTGAGGGACTCTGTTGAATAATTTTAAATGCACTCGTGTAGTAAGAGCTAGATTTTTTCCTTCCTGATATCCTAAAGGCATCATTAAGACTCAGTACTTTTGGCACCTCATTTATTTAGTTATTGGGATAGAATTGCAGTTGGAGGTCTTACTTCAAATGAATCATTCTTTGTTGCTAATATTTAGCAGAGGGAACACTGTTTTGTGGTTTTATCCTCAGTCATTGACACTGAATGGATTTTTCTGGAATAATAAAACAGGTTCTCATAAAATGAGCATGGATCATCCATGAAATTTGATTTTCAGTATGAGAATCTTTCAGATAGGTTGATTTTTTAAAACTGCTAGTGGATAGTCATTGATTAAGGAACAGAGTATAGCTGAATGCAAGTTAAGGCTACATAATCTACATAATTTAAAGGCAAGCAAATCATATGCTGAGAACCTGAATGTACAGAGGTTACACCATTTTTAAGTGGGAGCAAATGGTACTTCTCTGGACAACTGTTGTAAACCCAACCCAGAATTCAGCAAGAGTTTCTGTCTTTACACTGCATGAAAACTGCTGTAGCTGGAACTGATTCTTGAATTCCATTTGTTAACTCAAAGACACAGATAACTCGATTTTCAAAAGCAACCAACTTATGTGATGGAATGCCTCAATATTTGGATGCTCATGTGAACACACCTTTAAAAATCTAAGACTATGCTACTTTCTGCAAAAACAGGCACTTTTCTGTTAGTTTATGTTGGTCAGATAAAAATAAAAGTAGATTAGATCACTACTGCAAGTGAGTGACAAGCCTATCGTGGAAAAAATAGAAGTTACCCTACTATATTTGAGGTGTGCCTGAAGTGGCATGGACAACTGCTTGAGGGACACCTGGGTTCACCATTGATCTATTGACCTCAGGCAAGGTGCTTCCCCTCTCTGTTCTTCAAATTCATTAAACAAAGATAACGCTCAAGGCCTTCTTTGTCACATGCTTTCAGATCTTCTGATGAAAGGAGCTTCACAGAAACAAATAACCCCATTCAATGAGAATTTCGTATCATGGCAAACTTATTTTCCAGGTTAGTGCAAAGGGATCCAGGAGTTCTTGAATGAGGAAGCCCAATACATGCACTAGGCTAATACATGCATCCAGCTCTAAGAGGGAACAAACTTCAGCTGAAACTCGTTGGGCAAAACATTTTGTAAGCCTCTGTCCTAGAAGAATTCTGAATGTCTGATATGTTATCAGTTTATTCTCTGCTCTTGGTTGCCTTTTTTTTTTTCTTTTCCCAAAACTTGCAGAAACTTAACATTTGAACTCTTTGTCCCTGTCAAATCTGGCTGACCTTGACCTACAGGATCAGAAGTTGCTATGGCAGTGGGATGGGTGTACAGAAAGTCTTGTGTAGCATGATTATGTACGTCTCATATCTTTAGGAAACCAGGGCAAAAGCCATGCCTGCCTTCATTCCATTCGCTTTGAAAAACAGAGAATAGACTCCAAAATCAAAGCTATCTTTATCCTTAGCAAATGGGATGGGATGGTAGCCAAAAAGTGAAAGAATAAAATCTACAACAGGAATGGGACTTCATTGTGCATTAATATAGCAGATGAAATACCAGTTTGAATCTTCAGCACTGCATAGTCTGATTCAGTAAAACTGCTTGCTACAGAGGAAACAAGTGAAAGTTGTATGTAAGAATCCTGGGTCCATGAGGTGTCGAGCTACCCAGGGCGGATGAAAAAAAAAAAGTATATAACAGGCCACAGAAAGGAGGCAAATAGTCTGTTTTCCATGTTCATGGTGATTAAGTCAAATCTTTGCACTCAGAAAAAGGTAAGGTAGATATTTTATGAGAGAGAGGGAACCTTTCTAATGCAAAGTTTGAATGGATTGTGCAGTGAATAGGCAGTACCTCTGTCACTACCTGGTTGTTAAAACAGGATCGTGCCTGTTCTTATGCCACTACCTGTCAGTAGTGGCACTACCTGTCAGTAGTGGCATAAGAACACCTGATGACTACACTGACTCCTGAGCTCCATTTGAAGCACTTTTTCTATGAGTCTTCACAAGTCCTTCACAACCTTCACAAGTCCAGGTTGCCTTGTGAAACACTGATATTCAATGATGTAGGAAAGACCTTTGTGCAAGAAACTGTTAAGGTTTGTCTAGCTAGAGCTGAAAGTTTGGTTTGTGTAAAACAAACAAGCTCATAGAAATAAACTGTCCCAAAGGAGTCATTCAGTCCTCAGAGGAGGGACAACTGAAGCCTTTGAAAATAGTCGCAATTTGCCAACAGTAGCTACACTCAGAAAGACTTTCAGCAACAATACAAGCACAACTCGTACATACTAACATAGTAAACACCACATAACACTACTGACTTGCTAAAGTTACAGACTTTTACCTCACTAGGAAAACTCCCAAGCAGAAAGAAGTTTCCTGCCCTTGGCTTTGGTCATGAATCCTGGAAGCCGATGCCATGTGGATGAAATACCATCGATACCCTATCCACAGTTCAAGAAAGATTATTATCCAGCAGGGAAATGAGCTGTTGTTTGTTATGGACTTGGATGACAGAATTTGACAAGTGCTGTTACATCTTGTTGTGGTTTAGGCCCAGCTTGAAACTAGGACCACAGGGCTGCTCACTCAGCCCTCTCTGGTGGGATAGTGAGGAGGACTGGGAAACAAAAGATAAAACTCATAGGTTAGTATAAAAACAGTTTAAACAGGTAAGGAAGAGGTAAACAACAACAGTAATAACAAAACAAGACTATACACAATGTAATCACTCACTAACCTGGAAAACCGATGTTCAGCCCACACCTGAGCAGTGATTATGAACATCAGTCCTTCCCATCCTGGAAGAGCAGAGGCCCAGACAGCAACTCGCACTCAAACACAGTTGTGCCAAACAGCTGGTCCAAGAAAAAATAACGCCCTGGTCTCGAATAGTGAATTTCCCAAGCAGTGATTTTTGTCCCTTGCCAGCCCCCCCACCCCGCCCAGATATATATGCTGAGCATGACATCCTATTGTATCAAGTATCCTTTTGGCTAGTTTGGGTCAGGCGTCCCGGCTGTGTCCCCTTTCATCTTCCTCTGAAAATTAACTCAAAATCCCAGCCGAACCATCATACATCTTAGGTCCAGATCCTAGAGCCTTACTCATATGTCCAGTCCTTATTTAATCTGTCCTGGAGCCAAGTGTTTGTTCAGCCACAAGAAAATTTCCAGCCACAAGAAAATTTCCAGCCACAGAAAACTACCAGCTCAGAAGCCAGTTGTAGTATCTCTCTCAGCACTGCCCGGTGGCACTGGATCTAGCAGCAGAATTTGTGCTGAACTTAAGCTGTATAACATTGCACTGCTGCTATTTCTTTGTCTCCCTGTTGATGTTGCTGTATACTTTTCCACTTATTTTAATGGACAGTTATGGATAAATACCCAAACTGAAAGTTTTGCACAAAAATTTTGCTTGAGAAGAAAGCCTTTAACTGAACAATATTGCATTTTCAACAGAAGAGAACATCTGTCAAAAAGTTTTTATCAGAAAGCTGAAAAACAACAACAAAAAAAGATTAATGGTCTTCTATTCCATTTTGTTTTGCTTTCTAGTTAAATAAATAAAATTTACTGAGAAAAGCCTTTAGTTTTCTAGTCAGCACAAGCACCAGGCTTACAAAAACATTTTTACTCTGTAGAAAAACCAGCGTAAAGAGGTGCTCTATGGTAAAATACTAACTTCTCACATTAAACTTACTGTAGTAGGAGGGAAAAGAAACCCAAGCAAATCTGCAAATGGTGATGCTTGCAGTCTGCCTTGAACTCGCCAAGTATGAGGAACAGTGACAGTGCTGTCTTAATGTATTGCTGACAGAGCTGCTGTACTCATTAACCTTTGATGAAACAAGATGTCACTTTGTTCACATCAAATGCTCCTTGATGCCAGTGCTCAGACTGTTTTAGTTGCTATTGTTGAAAACATTCTTTCTCCCTTCCAGCATTTCACTGCCCATGAGGATTTCTAGGTGCTGATCATTATCAATCTGCAAATAGAGTCTAAAGCCAAGAGAGCATGTTTAAATTCTGCAGCTTTTAGTTTTTTTACTTCATTAAATATATTTATTTTAAAATGTAATTTAGGTATATTTAAGCACCCGAAAATGATAAATTCTTGTTGTGCCACAGGGTACTGCTATGAACTCAAGGATACACTTGAGTGATCCCATCATCTTTTTTGAGTCTACTGGAACTATTAAAGCAATATCTACAGCATTTAAAATGCTACATAGTAGAAGCACACTGTAGTGGGAAGAGTGGCATTGAGTTGTGAAGTATTCTGGTTAACATCATGACTAAGCAGCGGTGTGGCCTGGATTAGAACTGAGATCTCCTAATTCCCGATATATTCTCTAGCTCTTTAACAGCATTGCCTTCTATTATCAACATTAGGGGCTGATCTTACTGTTCTATGTACAGTAAATATCATGTCACCTAGCAAGGAAGTCCTGACTGACTGTCTCTAATGTGGCAATAATTTATGCCAAAAAATATTATTTTTGTTTAGTCATTAATTTGCATGATAATTACATTCATTTTGTTATGAGATAAATTAAGGGGGCGTAAGAAGGAAAAGGAAGAATTTTGATTTTCTAACCAAATATCTATATTTTCAGTACTGAAACACTGTGAGATCAGAAATGCATGTTCTCACAGTTGCTTTTGTGTTTGTTATTTTAGTCGAATATGACAATATTTACAGATGACCTCTAATGACATTCTTTTGACTTTATACTCCTCAGTAGTTTTTTCCTTGCATTAGGGCACTTTGCAGGTTTTGCATTTGATTTGTTGAATTTCCCTCCCGTTACAATCATAACATCTTGGGAAGCAAGATAAGAGTGAGGATTCTTCTACTTTGCAGTTGTGCAGAGGAGGAGTGTCTGATCAGAGATTGGTGCTAGAATTCTAGCTAAAGGCCACGTCGTGACTCAAGGGGTGCTGAGGTTTCAAAGCTTTGTGGAATAAAATAGCCCTAGAAGTAGTGATCTTTAAGAAAAGGATTTGAAAGAAGGAAAGTAAAATCACCTTGGAAACAGCAAGTTATTTAAGACATAGAAGCTATTTCCAACTCTTGAAGTGAGAGGTGAGGTGAATATTCAAGCAAGAAAGTGTAACTAGATGAGACACAGCCAGAAGTATTTTTGTGGCAAATGTAGGAAATAGTATTAGTTTGCTTAACACTGAAGTGCATTTGTCCCTTATTGAGTGATGAAAGCCTGGGAGATTGACCATCCACGCTAGACCAGCTTTACAAGACCAGCATGTGAAATTCACAGAATAGCAAACTTACATGAAATATGACCGTGCCTCTAAACAGCAACACAGTGGAAAGTGCATGTGAGAAAACTCAAGGCATATGATCAAGCATAGCCGATACAGAGTCCTTGAAAGGTGGTAGTAAATACATTCATTTAAAGACTTTCACCTGTTGCTCTAAATCATTCATACCCTGTGGCGTGTCTGCCGGCACTGTGACCTCTGGCTCAGAGTGAGGAACATCAAAGAGAGAAGTGAGCAGATCAAGTCTCAGGTAGGCGTTCCACCCTCATTATGGATAAAAGAAGTGTCAGCAAATTATAAAACAGGTGGAATCGGGATACTGTAAGCTTGACACAAGTGAACCAACAAATAACAGCAGGGCAGTACTATCCATTTGTATAGCATCATATAGAAGGCATTTTAAAAGATCATTTGGAATTATTTTTGTTGTTATCTTGAAGGCTTGAAAATATGTGGGCTATCTATTACTAGCTTAGTAAAAGCTCCTCTTGACTTTTTTTTTTTTTAAGATGTTTCAATTCAAGAAGGATTTACAGTCTCTGACACTATCTGTAATCACAAATGAAAATAAGATTCTTAGTTCAGTTTTTATCAATCAGGTTAATTTTTTTAAGATGCACAACCCACCTTGTCATGTAACATCTCTGCTCTCTGTTCTCTCTTCTACCAGGCTGCTTACAGTTAAGTTTTTACTGTCAGGCACTGTTTTCTGCTGAAATGACTGTTTTCTCTGGAAATATACACATGCTGCTTCCCTTTTCTAAATGTTCTTAATTTGATTTTAGGTACAGCATGTACAGACTGGTTTTAAAACAGTAGAAATTGCTCCCTGGAAATGAACTGTAGTTAAAATGGAAAACAAGCCTATTTACAATCAGAGCCAACAAGTCTGCAAACATATACCCTGGGTATCTAAAATCAGGCAGTTTCAATAATGTTCATTTGACTATGTACTGTATAATCTGTTGTTATTGAACCAGAAAAAGTCTGCTATGAAAGTTTATCACTTCTAATCACTGAATCCTAACATCAAAATACTTTTTGAACAAGAATAAAAGCACTTGCACAAATCCTCTTTGGAGAAAACAGTTTGTAGGGTATTTTTTCTGAACTAAGGGAAACTTTAATGAGAGTTGAACAGGTTTGTGATAATGCTGATTACACGAGTCTGACTCAGGTCTTTCAATATAGTCTTGGACATTACTGACTTTAGAGAACATTCTATGTCATTCCTATAAAGGGCCCAAAGAAATCTGTTTTCACAACAGTTGCAAAACGAGAACCATATCCAAGCCCCCATTATAACAGCTATCTGCCCTCTATGCTTATACATATTTATATCCTGTCTGTCTTACTAATACTGACAAAATGTTTGCTGCAGTCCTTTCAGCTTTTCATACATGAGTGTCTCAGGGTTAAAACACTGTTGAGCAAGGAGATTTTGGTGTTTGAGGTGGATTTTTAGTAAATCAGTTGTGATTTTTTTTTTTTTAGGTTAACTTTGGTTGATTAGTGCTTACTTTTCTGGTGGTAAAGCATTTAAAAGAGTGGGAAAGAAATAAAAAGAAAAAAAAAAAAAAAGAAAGAAAAAACTTTTTAGTCTTCTCTGAGTAGCCAGAACCTGACTTTGTCTTAATTCTTTTGAAAAGTGATTTCAGTGAGTCAGAAATTAAATGCTTTCTTTAGCACTCCTATGTACTTTCTCCCAGGTTTTGCAATCCAGCGTGTATCACAGGAGCTCAGATTTCATAGTGCCCTTGAGCAAAGTGGGTTTCTAAGACAAACAGCAGCCTGATGGTTGTGCTGAAATACAACCCTGCAGAGTTGCAGTGACATGAGGAAGCTGGATAAATGCCAGTGGCACGTGGGCCTGATGGAGATGTGGTAGCCTCCCCTGGGGAAGGAGAAAGGGCATTTTCTGGCAGCTGGAAGTGCATGGTGTTCCCATTCAGCTCCAGAGTCAGTTATGGTAATCAATGTTTATTTGGGTCACTGCAGCCAGATGTTCATCTAACAGCAAGTGACAATGTTTTCTGCAAAGTTAGAAGTAAAAACCCATCACCCGTCTTTTCAAAATACCATTGCTACCCAGCCATCTAAATAAAGGCTTCATACCACTCCTTTGGAAGATGTCATTCAGTGGCAGAAGAGAGAACATCATGTTTCATGCTTGAGAATATTTACCACTTTCAATCAGCATGATTTTGGTCTTTCCCAGGCAAATATGAGTCAAGGCCTCTTCCTCCCTGAATGAATTTCCTTACCCATCTTAGTTATTCTTGCCTAGCTCAATATAAGGAAGTCTTTGCAGTGAGTAATGATGCACAGGAGTGTCCAGTGATGTCTTTGTTGGTAGATACTGTGGGTGCAGTTCCAGCAGACCTTTGGTTTATGTGTATGAAGGTTGAAAGTTTACTCTGCTGTCCTAACAAAGAGAAACACGATCTTGAAGTAAACACAATGTTCAATATGATAAGCTAGCTTTTACTGTTTGCTCCACCAGCTAAGGGTAAGGTGTAATTTGTCATTGCTCCTTTCTCCTACTTCGGCCACTACTGCCATAGCTGTCAAAGAGGTGGGGAGTTAGGTAAGCACATAGATGTAAGGGGCAGGGGAGAAATTGCATGCCTAAAATATGAGCAGCTCTAAAGTAAATGTTTCCCTGAAGTCATACCAGTTTAGACTCTACCTAAAACTTACAGAGTGTCTGGGTATAGGCAGTAGTCACTTTAAATGACTCAGCTGTGACACTGCCACACAAGTTTCAAGCCCATGCTCAGATCTGAGGGTGCTGAGTTGGGCTGCTTTCCATAGTGTAGACAGAGCTGTTGGACGCTGCCAGGAAGCTGGGAATTTTGCCTACTGCCAAAGCTATGTTTGAAATTCCATCTTGTAACTTTTCACCATCTCTTTTCATATCGCTGCCGATTATCATTGATACTGGTTTGGAAAAGGAAACACTCTGCTATACAATCATGCAAACACCATGGTGTTCAAACATCACCAGGGAAACCTTTCTTCCTGCCATGCTCTGCACATTTTTGCAACGGCTGCTCTTGTAGCGTAGGCGAGTTTTCATGGCTTAATGGGTTGGTGCCCGCAGATCCAAACTCTTGGCAGGAACAGTGAGGTTTATTACTTTCTATTAAGGTGAAGTCCTGGCTCGCAGAGACTTTTGCTGGTGACTTCAACATGGCTTGGATTTCACCCTTCGAAAACCAGCGATTCTGTGCAACAAAAGAGTGTGTCCTGCCAGTTTGTGAACCTCTGATTTCAGTTGCTGTTGTCCTACTTAGCACTGTACGCTAGCTTAATGGTGTCTGGCTGCAGTGTGCTTACTCAACCCACCTCTTGGGCTTGGCTTCACCCATCCTGTAACTAATAAACAATGTATGATTTTATTTACTGACTACTTTAATCTCTGACTATACTGCACTACTGGACGCTTTTGTCTGTTGTAGGAACTTCATATTTTATTTTGGAAACTTGGCTAGTGGCAATCTAACCACAAGTGCTAGGAATAGGAATAACACACATGTGCACTGTAGAGAATGGTTTGATGAAATTGCAGCTAATCACAGAAAATCTGTGTGTCTCATGTATGCAAGGAAGTTTTAGTTTTTAAATGTCATTGGTCCTGTGTATCTCAAGAATACCATGACAGCTATTTTAAGTAGCTGGCACATAGCCAGTTACAGTTCCTTTATTTGTTTTGGGGATGGAGGAGAATTTGGTTTGTTTGGTTTGGTTTTTTTTAGAATTTTTAATTGTCTTTGAAGGTTTCTGAATAATATTTTCTCTCTTTGATGAATAGTCAAAGATGCTTGACCTAATGGTCAAAAACTTTCTTCAAGGTTACAAAGAAAATCTGAGACAATTCAAGTAAATAGTTTCATTGACTTTAAGGAGGTTGATCACTAACAGTAATGTGCAGAAGAGTTTTCAGCACTGGCTCTCAGTTAAACTTAAAATTCAGCAAAAGGATCCACTGAAGTCAACTAGAAAGTTTTCCAGAGTACGGAGGGAATATAGAACTGAATGCAATCTCAAGGAGCAGGCCCATGTTAAATAGCTCTACTCACAGAATACAAACAGCTGAAGGTTTCTGGATAAGCCAACACAAATACCTTTCTACTGATATTTTTTCTTTGCTGGTGATATCTAAGTTTTAGCAATTCATATGATAAATGCCACTAAGGCAGCATGGAAGTGGAATGTATCTGAAAATGACATGCCACTTCAGACTCTAGTTGGTACAATTTGGGGTTTTTTTGTAACATGTATTTGCTTCATATCTAGTCCCAAGTGCTGCTCAGCTTGTTCCATTTTTTTTTTTTTTTTTTAATTTGTATTTATTGGGATGATTAAGGCACTATGCTCTTTCTGTAAAGTTTTTCCTTTCATAGCACAAATTTGGAATGCAACTAATATGAGAGGGAAAGTGTGCGTCAGCAATGCCAGAAAAGGAAAATTATACAAAGTTAAAAATCACAAAGTTTGAAGTTGAAAAATAAAATAATTTTTTCTGGGTTTAGATACCCAGGACTGATATTCAAACTCAGATTTTTCCTTTAAAAAAAAAAGAAAATAAAATACAACCAACAGTAGAGGAAGCATGGTTTCCACAGTTGTCCTTTTAATGCCCCCTTTTATTACCTTACTATGATGGACCTCTTCTTCCTTGGTCCTTTTACTGCTATTGACAAGTAATCCTAGCCTGCTAATCCTGACCCTTAAACTCTGCTACATTATAATTAACTTTCAGTGTCTCATGACTCTGATTTTTATGTATTAAATGCATGCCTTGTTATCCACTCAGTATGGCATAAGACACCAGTTTGACAAAGAATGAAATCCAGTGCTTGGGAGAGAGCTTTATTCATCCATAAGACAAATAAACCCTATTTCCAGGACTTAAGCGACATGAAAGGTTTGTTGATATTGAGAAATTTAATCTGTCAAATGCTTAAAAAAATACTTTCCAACTAGATTCACAGACTTGCACTAAATCTCCACTGATGTTCATTGTAAGGGTTTTCCTCTAACTTAATGGATTAAAAAAAAAAAATCACCTAAACTATTTTAATTTTTATCTTGGGATATGAGTCAGCTGGCAGGTAGTCCTTGCATGATCCATTTATAAGATGATGATTTTCAACAGATGAGCCTGTTTATGAAACAGAAATATTTGAAATCAGTAAAGCTCCTTTCAAAAGAGAAGTTGAGTGATTCACAGGATAAAAGAACTTTCTTAAACTTGGAATCAAATGCATCAAGTTTAACACTGGAATTACCTAAAGATTCAAAATCAAAACTTTAAGAAGTAGAGCAGAGAGGGCAGGTTCTTACATTACTTAAAGCTTGCTCTTCAAAAACAAACTTTTTTTCCAAATAAGTCAGCTCATTGTTATTTTTCCAGGTTTTCATGACAAGAAGCAAGATTTGGATATGTAATATCTTGTTTCCATGAGAAATAACCAGTTATCTTTAGAACAGCAGATGCCATTTCTTCAGATGAGAAAGGTGCATTTTAATTCACTTCTGCTAAACAGACTTTTGGCTTTATTGGTAGGTTGTCAGGAAAATTAAGTGAAAATGACAATGTGTTGCCGTAGTGCAAAAGACTCGGATCTAAAAACATCTCCACCAGAAATCTGTATTTCAAGCCATCAGTCTGGAAGTTTTTCCATGGCTTTTGTTAAAGTGAAAAGGAGAGAACTGGGCCTAAAATTCAGAAGAGCTCAGCTCGTTCACTGGTCAAGTTGTAGGAATATATGACTGTATCCATTTATTGCAAAATATTGAAGTATGTTTTCAAATGCAGCCCTTCTAAGAATTTGAAAAGAAAGAGGAGCCTCTTGGAAAGCCTTGATCCAGCTGTGGATGCTGAAAATGGTGGCTTTCTGAGCTAGCGTGAATGAGAATCCTGAGGGTTGACTGGGAAGAAGGGCAATTAAGTTTATCACTTAATTTCAGGAAGGTCCAAAGACAGACAGGCAGTGAGGGGATGGTCCTATGGGCCTGCAGGAAGACCTGTCAACCACTAGGAGGACAGCAGAGCCTGTTGCGATCGGTGTGGTCTAAGCCTATGCCTCTTCAAAGTAGAGTTGTTGCTTTTTTGTTAAGAGCAAGAACAACTCTGGTTGTTTGCTGCAGGCATAGAAGAAGTAAAGAAATAATGTGATGCCTGAGACAGTGAGAGGTGGTGAAAGGCCATCTAGGTCTGGGCATGCAGGAGAGTTAAAGGCACTGAATTCTGGGGGATGCAGTGGGGAGCTAGACAAAGCCACCAGAGCAAGGAAGGAGCTGCTGGGATGCTCTGTCAGCAGGGTGGTTAACTTGTGGATTAACTGCTTAGGCAAACCCAGTGCTTGAACTGAAGGAAAATTGCACCCTTACTAGTCTTAAAACAAAGGAAGGGGTTTAATGGTTCTAAGCTCTCCTTTCTCTTCTCCGCCAGTGGCCAGTCTCAGTGTCCTGTTTCACTCTTCTCCTTCAGAGTCCTCGCTATGGCCACTTGCCCTTGCTGAAAAAGGCACAGTGGAAGGCAGAGAGTTGCACAGGGCCCAAAAATATTGGATATTTGAGGGGATCTCTCTGTATCAAGGCAATAAACTCTCCTGAGAAAGGAAAATGAAGTTGATCTCCTGCTTGTCTATATCTCTGTGGCTGAAATCCGTTACAATAAATGCTTCAGACAGTTATTTCTCTTCAAAAGGAAGGTGAACACCCATGAGCTAGCTTCTTCAATTTAAATTGAGCTTGGTCTAAAAGAGCTGTGGCACTTGTAAACATGATTAGTACTTAAATCTGCTGTCATTTAACCAGGAAACAATGCACATAGTAACCACTGAAGTCTTGGTAAAACCAAAATTCTGTGTTATTGATTTGTTTGGGTTTTCTTTTTCACTGTAAACTTATTTAAAATAAGAATAGTATGTATGGTAGTGGTGTACAAGAGTTGTCTTGGTAATTTTGAGAGTAAACACCAGCTCTGCTAAATTCTCCATATTAGGAGTGACATGAGCAAAGGAGAATGCAGAAGAAAAAAATTGTGTGACATAAAACCTGTATGTCTGAATCTAAAAAAGAAAAGAAAAAAAAAAAAAAGGAACCACTAAACGGTGAATGTGCTTTAGTGAATGAGCCTCTTTTTTTTTTTCCTGATGTATGAAATCATAAGAAGACTGGTATTACTTTTTATCTTTTGCCTTTTCAAGCTTTTGCCAAAATGCTGGAGGTGTAACATAATCCCCCATAATTACATGTTTTGAGATAGAGCATTCCTTGGCTGTTTATATGGATTAAAACTGACTTAGAATGCTAGAAGGCATTCCAGCCATAATGGTAAACTAATTAGCAATTAATACTGTGCTATGGTTTACGAGTAATTTTTCTGTTATGCTTTGCCATTAAAATACAAATATTCAAGTAAGCTTTGAGTGAGTTAATGGAGTTTTATCTCATTAATATGATAAAGTCTTTGTTTCTTTACAAACAGATGAAAAGTGTCTTGGAATAGCAATTAAAGAAAAAATAGTGTTGAGAGCAGCACTGTGTGTAACCTCGCTAGTTTCACAAAAGTGGTTATATATTTGCAGACTTGCATTTATCTGTGGCGATAACTGAAAAATAGAGTAGGATCAGATCTCTATTCAGATTTTGCTACTGTAAAAGCTCTGCATGAATAAATTGAGCAAAAGTTTATTTGACCTCTCTGTTAAGGTGTTGGAGTCCTGGAATGGCTAGACAGACCATGAAACAATACTTCACAGATTTATCCTTATATAGATCTATTCTGGCACCTTTTTTTTCTAATGACAGGTTAATGTGTTTAGTTTAGATCAGCTGCCAAGTACGAAGTACTTCTCTGAACTATATCCAAACTGAATAGGTCTAAATTAAGATTATAAGACTACTATTTTTTTCCATTGACTTCAATAGGCTTCGGATCAGATCCCTATTGAATCTTCAAAGTTGAATTTGAAATTTTGTGTAATCATACCTTCTTGTATCCCTGGAGCTGATTCCAGTCCTAGAGTTGGTCTATGCAGGGATTTCTGATAATGTTAAACACAAAGTGAACCTGGCTTGATTCTTTGACTTTGTTAATGAATCCAAGTAAGCTGTTGATTTCTAAAGCTGTGTTTTCAAGGCATGTCTGGTTTTTTTTAGAGTCTCATTCCTTTTATTTAACAGAGTTACCATTCTTTGCCATTACACTAAAATAACAGAAAAAATCAGGTTTATGAGCATATATGGTAGCTGACTGACTCTCAGTACTGATAGTCATTGTGCATCCAATCTGTTCTATTAGTCAAGGTGATCCAACAGGCAGCAGGATGGCAAAATCTTTGACATAAAACCTTTAGAAATAAATGTTTTCCCCTGCTCTCTTTGCAGATATAACTTGAAAGACTGGCAGAAACAGATGAAAGGGGAATTTCTTTCCAAACACTGACTGTCAGCTTAAGTCACAAATGCCTGTTTGTAAAATATTGTTGATTAAAAGACCTTAACTATTAAAATAGAAAACTTTCATAGAAAGTATCTTTTTCATAAGTGCCCTTCTGCGTAACAGAACGAGCTCTTACCAGAGAACAATTCTGTCCTTGCAACATTGGCTTGATGGGGTTTTTTTATCACCTGGACTGGAGTCCCTGCATGCCAGCCAACCTTCCATAGATCCTCAAAAGATTTCCTCACAAGGGGAGTCCCTCTTTAAGCAGGTCCCAGAAACCCTGCTGAAAACCTCCAACGTAAGGATTTGGGGTCTGGAGGCTTCTGGAGGAAGCCAAAGGAAAGGAGTGAGGTGGGAGGGCATATTGGGAGGGCAGGTGTTGTTTTCAGAATTTCGTAGTAAATGAACTCTGGCTTTCCAAGGCCTGTGTAATTCCCAGCTACTGTCATGGAAGACATTCCTAACAAAAGGCAAAACTGCTCACATTTAAATCTTTTCCACATTTCATTATAAGTTTGAAAATGGTACAAACTTTATGAGGAAAGAGGAGAACTACTATTGATGTACATAAATTTTTCAGTTGGAAATTTGCCAGTTTGGGGGGTCCGTTCATAAACATGAAAAATGCACCTCTGAAGTAAAAGTAGTTTTTCTCCCCCCCCCCGCCCCATCCCCACTTAACAGAAAGGAAAACATGGAGAACATGAAACCACATCACCGAACAGCAAAGGATTAGCTCATAAACCTGTAATGTTCCCACTGTACGGCATTCAGCCCCTGAGAACTGTGTAGCAAGCTGCGTTTTGCAAGAGGCTTCTGTGGGGTTTGCACAAACCACAGAATCACAGAATGTCAGGGATTGGAAGGGACCTTGAAAGATCATCTAGTCCAATCCTCCTATCAGAGCAGGAACACCTAGAAGAGGTTACACAGGAATGTGTCCAGGCGGATTTGAATGTCTCCAGAGAAGGAGACTCCACAATTCCCCTGGGCAGCCTGTTCCAGTGCTCTGGCACCCTCACTGTGAAGAAGTTTCTTCTCAAATTTAAGTGGAACCTCCTGTGTTCCAGTTTGAACCTATTATCCCTTGTGTTATCATTGATTGCCACTGAGAAGAGCCTGGCTTCATCCTTGTGACACTCACCCTTTACATATTTATAAACATTAATGAGGTCACCCCTCAGTCTCCTCTTCTACAAGCTAAAGAGCCCCAGCTCCCTCAGCCTTTCCTCATAAGGGAGATGCTCCACTCCCTTCATAATTTTTATTGCCCTGCACTGGACTCTCTCCAGAAGTTCCCTGTGCTTCTTGAACTGAGGGGCCCAGAACTGGACACAATATTCCAGGTGTGGTCTCACCAGGGCAGAGTAGAGGGGGAGGAGAACCTGTCTCGACCTACTAACCACCCCCCTTCTAATACACCCAGGATGCCATTGGCCTTCCTGGCCACAAGGGCACAGTGCTCGCTCATGATCATCCTGCTGTCCACCAGGACGCCCATGTCCCTTTCCCCTACACTGCTCTCTAATAGTTCATTCACAGTGCACATAGCACAATCCACAGTATTGTGCTTCAGTCTGCCCCTTTCTCCTCCCTTGCGGAGGATCTGGCATCAGCAGTGTCTCTGCAGGGCTTGAGCTGCCTTCATGTTTGTCCCTGCCACGCTACAAAGCCCAGGGTGGTGGGTACTGCAGGACCACTCATTGCTTATGGGAACAAGCTGCTGCGGGAACAAGTGGTCTAATTGCTGTGTTAATTCATTGTTGGCTGTGGAGTCATTGCTGCAGTTTGAGAAGAGCTGTGAGCAGCTGCAGAGGAGCCCCAGTGTTGCTCCACAAGCTAAGGAGGTTCCTGCATACAAACTTTTTCTCTGCCTCCATCCTAGTGACCAGCTCTTGGGACAGGGGCTGGATATAATTCAGAGGAAATAACAACAGAGCTTGATCGCTCTGGTGGGCCATGTACTGGCTCGGAGTCGGGAAGCGTGGCTTCTTCACTCTTTAGTTTCTTTGTGCCTGTGTGCACTTGAATTAATTTTCCTCACAGACATTATCTGTCTTATTTGCTCACATTTTTAAAGCTCAGAACTCAGGGGTATTTTTGGCATTGTTAGGCAATCGTGCATGTTTAAGGATGCTGGTGTTCCCTGAGGCAAGGATCTACCTGCATCCTACTGAAGGCTGCCTATGTGGCACAATGCAGGGATGCGTATACAAACCAAGCTTGTTTGGCGGGAACCCACTTGCAGGCCAGAAGTTCTTGTCTGTTAGTGAGTCGAGTTAGTGTGTATTTCTTGGCATGGCCTCTCCAAGTCTGCTTGGGTGTCTTTTGCAGCACTACACTGTGCCACACAGACCTTCAAGTAGGAGACTGTATCCAGTAAATCTCTAGTCAAAGGAGTGGTTCAGTTATTACAAGTAATAAAAACATCTCGGTATGGTACACTTGAGATGCTAGAAATTCTGCCATGGGACTGTAACAGGTAATAGCATATTTTCCATTCATGTTCTTAAACTTAATTAAGAACCATCAAAAATTAAATTGAATTAAACATGCATTTACCCTGCTTGTCAGTCTGAGGCAGTGTAACATGGCTCTGATTTCTAACCTGGACTTAAACTTTAGTCCTCAATTAGGTTATTTAATTTCCTTCATTTAAACACTACATGAAAATGAAAAGCAGGTGTTTCTATTGTTATGCTTTCCTTTCTATTTTAAGTTATATTTGCAGCATTCTAAATAATGAACTGAGACATCCTCTTTGCTGAAAAGTTGAATGTATACTAAAGAACTGGAATTAAGCTGATTCTCTTAGTGGTTACTGTCATAAAGGTCTTCCATAAAGGGAGGAGAGAAAGGAAAGGCAGCTCCAAACCTTTATTTATCATCAGCATGTCTTAGGGGTACTTGTAATTTCCTGTCGCTACTGTGACTAATAAAAATAGTTTCCAGAATAAAGGAGCAGAAGCAGAGCTCTGGCCCTGGAGTATGGCAATGGTATCCCAGATAAATATGGACTCCTTTCTTAAACGTATGGATCTCTCCTAATAAACAGCACAGAACTGTGTAAAATGTAAGAAAAGCTGTTGCATCACCTGGCTGAATAGTGATTAGTTTCCCAGTCCAGCCAGGATGGCAGAAATCTCTTTGCACTATACTTAAATTCTGCGTTAGTCTTTTATAAAGGTCAGTGGTTAATCACAGGCTGCAAAAACAAAAGCTTATGAATTTGAGACAACTTAAAAAAACAGAAAATGTCGATTGTTTTGAAATCAGAGTTTGAAATTACCATGTTTGTATAACAATATAGTCATCATAATCAAAACTGTAGGTACCTTGTGACTAAAGAAAAAAGTGGATCAAATCTGTGCATGCATTTGAAACACTGGAGCTCAAGGCTTGTCTTGGAGAACCTTGAAAAAGCACTAAAGAGCCCCAATACTGGAATCAGCATGGAGCGTCTTGTTACCAACTGAGAAAAGAGTTTCTGGAATAACCTTTCTTGATTGTTCCAGTAGAAGAGTGAGCACTCACGCTTCAGGAAGTGTTTTCTGAGAATTCCTGCAGTCTGAGGAGTCATGCCAAATATTTGTTTAATGATGACTTTTTAGGTTGATTTTCCACTAGCAATGGGTATATTTAATAGAGGTCAGTGGTTTCATTCATTTTACTGAAGGATGTTTATCAAAACCTGAACCAAAATTCTGTGAGATAGAAATCTTTTGAGATTAGGTACTTGGAAAATTGTTGCTTAAGCTGCAGGAAATTGGGTGTGATCATTTCATTACGGACCAATGTGATTACTGGCTATCTCTTTGTTATTCCAGCAAAAACTTGCCAGAAAATTTACCAAATGCTGCACTAGATGTTGATCTCAGTTCCACGATGTAATTCAGTCCACTGATTTCAACTGAAGCTTGGCAAAACGGGGACCATCACTTCTTTCTGAGAAGACTTACTCGGTTGTACAACTAACACTGTTTTGGAGGTCTTAAGGGACAGGGAGTAGCACTTGTAACTGAAGAAATTATACTTGCCTTGCTAACACCACAGTCCTGCTATTAAAATGGTGGTTTTCTCAGCCTGCTGTGGTTTGAAACACTAGCTTTAGTTTCACAGCAGTTGACCTTGATCATGCAAGACAATAAGCAGGGGCACTGTGGAAAAGTCCAAGAATACAATTCTCTTTAAAAGAAGCAAAACAAAATCTGATCCACTGGTAATCTTAGAAAGTATTTAATCTAGCAGGAGAGATGACTGCTTCAATACCAATGTTTAAAAACTTCTACCCCTATGCCAGTCCTAATGATTTCCAAGTACAAACAAGAACTCAAAACATTGAATTCCCAAATATCTTTTCCCCTCTTCATCAACTGCCTTTTAAGAAATGAGCTTCACCTGTAGATAAATACTGAATATGGCTGGGCTATGAAGCTCCTATTCTTCCAGACTAGATTCATATATCCATGCATTTTTAGCACAGCACACATATGAATAAGCACCAGTCAGGCTTTGCAAATACTACATTTCTATTCCACTCCTTCTTAAAGCACATTCCATGATTGTGAAAGCTGCTGGGCTGGCAAGCAAGACAGGCAATACAGTTCTGTGGCCTTATATTCTGCTTTATAACAGCAGTTCAAACATTTTCTCCCTGCCTTGTCTCAAGAATGTGTGTGAATGAAAAAGGGAAGTCTTCTACAGCTGTTAGTCTCATTCTTATGCCTGTGCCATCATTAGCACACAGTGCCAGCATGTGGGTAATATTATATTTGGAGGACAGGGAAATGGACTCACTTGCTTTTTCCCTCCATTTGTGTGTTCACAATCAACTGACAATCCGGTGCACTGAGTCTCTTAGTTAGGAAAGCTTCCTAAGTGTGTGCTCCAGCCTGCCCATGCTGGTGGGGCTGTTAAGAACGTGCTTAACTGCAATCAGATGTTCAAATTCAAAAGGATTTAAACATCTGCTTCTCATTAAGAGCATGCTTAAGAGCTTTGCTGAATCAGGGCCTTAGCCATTAGGAAATAAACAGAGACCACCAACTTATTTTACATATACTCTTGAAGAGTGTTCGGGCAGATAGTAATGACTTTCAGTCAGTACTGACCAAAGTCGGCTTTGAACTGCTGACCTAGAGGTGAAAGGCTTGTATCCTATTACCAATCCCTGGGGCAAACCAGTCTTACTTGTTTTCAAATATTAATGAATTAAGTCAAGTCAAAATGTAGCCCCATTGGTTGCCTTTTTCCCTGTACTTTTCCTGTGTCAGCATCAGTGACTGATGCTGCTGTAGAAAATCTTTGAGAATCACTGCTGCCCACATTTCTCTGGTTTAAATCACTTGCATTGTAAGCAGAGTCTTAATAATTGAAACAGTTGGTTAGTTTCTAAAAATATTTAGAAATGGACCTTTCCATGAATGTTGACAGTAACTGTTCATCAAGGAAAGCACACTTATGTAGGTTCTAATGAATTATTTAAGTATCTATTCTCCTTGCAATATGCAGACATAACTCTCACTGACACTAATAGGAGATTCATATGCATGCTTGGAGCAGGGAAAATCCTTGTAGAGTATTTAGACAATATTCCCTGAGGGACTGGAAGAGGCAGAGGAGTGGGGGAGGAAAATCATCGATGCAAACATTCGTCATTTTTCCACAGAGGATATGTGCATTTTTATTTTAAAAAGACAGTGGGGACCATTAACTAACAAATATTTAAAACTCTGCTTGCATCTCTAAAGGCAGAGCTTAGAAAAAGGCCACACACAGATCTCCAGTTGAAAGTGGAGGCACACTAGTATGAAGCAAAGCAAATGCTCCTAGAAAGTGTTCTCTTGAAAACTGGGGGTTTAAATCTTGGGTATTTGACTTTTGGGAATCTTTATTTTCTATTGAAGGAGACTTATTGAACCACAAGTATTACCAAAAATCTGGGGGTGTTTCTTTATCATTGGATATAGGATGTACGTTTGATCCAGTGATTCAGGCGATGAGTGGCTCTGGTCAGATATTGCAAAGGCTCGTTTCTAGCAGGATTTGCTCAGTTGCTGAGCGATATATGCACAGTGGTGTCCTATGAACTTAGGACCTATGTGACCTGGAACAGGTCAATACACCAGAGGCATCTGGAGCCTAGGCTGTGGCATGACTGCAAATGCAGATTTGCAAATGCAAAAAAGACTAAGGTGTTGTGGCAAGAGATGCAGATAATTTAATTTTTGTTTCATTCTTTTTAAGCAATCCCGGCATCTCAGAAAGCCTTTCTTCTAGTAGTGCTGTATCAGAGGAAAGTCAGTCCAATTGGGTAGAAGTGGCTGTCAAAAATTGCGGTAGTGTCAAACGACGTACTCTATTCCCTGCCTCTGCTGCTTATCTTTGCTGGAGCTCTCCTGCTCCATACAGCTTAGCCAAAGGGTCCTCCAGCTGTATCAGATGTAGGTTCCAAAACCCACAAACTTAGCTTCATCACTGTGCTCTGTTCCTAAAACTGGTTTTGGGACAGCAGGGAAGAGCAGCTCTCTAAATAAGGCTTCATACGGCTTTTGTTTGCTTGTTTTCACTTGGTTTTCCCCGAGGGTGTGTTCTGCCATGGGCTGTGCAGGGACTGAGGTGGGAGCAATGCAAGGCGTTGTTTTAGCTGAGGCTTTTGGGGTCCTTGTTGTATCTTCTGCATTTCGTAACTGCAGTCCTCTGCTGTGTGTTTCTGGTGCTTGATACATGCGAACCTTTCTTGTAAGTTGTGTTGCAGGCAGGTTAATTCAGTTTACAGGAGGAACTGTGATGCCATCAGTAAATGCTTTTGGCAAGCGGCAGCAAGTAATCTGTAACCCTGAGAAAGTTATTGCCCTTTTTGCCCGCTGTACACCTGGCAGGAGGGCAACGGGCCGAGAATCATCACCCTGAGCTTCTCCTGTGTTTCCTGGCTCTGCAAGGAGCCTGGCCCTTGCTCACCTTAGGGCTTGTGTGTAACATGAGGAGGCACGCAACTTGCAGACAGAAATAAACAACTTCAAGTGGGTAGTATTTCTTCACTGTAAACACTTCCATCAGTTCTGGAAAATCACAAAATAATGATAACGCAAAGTTACTGGAAAGCAAAACTCGTTGGAAATTGTGTCCTGATACAAGAAAGAATTCACAGCAAACCAATGGCACTTCTTAGGACAAACAAAATATAAAAAGGGCAAGCTAATTTCCAGTAAAATATAAATCAGATTATTAAACCATTTTAATTAAATGTTGAACCAGCAATTCACAAAAAAGCTATCCTGAAAATTTATTATCTTATCTTGACAGCATGTCATTTGCTGTGGGGAAAATTACCAAAGTCAGAGCAGAGGATAAGGACTCACGTATAGGCATGCAAATATTTCTAGGAATTCAGGTTTTTTAGCCTGTAGTGACTGCAGTTTACTTTAGCCTAACTCATTTTCCAAAAACATTTTAAAAGTTCATAAATTCCTCTACCAGGTACTTTATCATATTTTATATACTGCTGAAGATTTAAGACATGTACCTCTTTTTCCACTGTTAGATTTTTCAGGCTGACATAAAAGAACATGAAAGAAATGTCATCATTTTAAAAATGGTCTTTTTAATAAAGAATGAATGACCTTTTTATGAGATGTTAGTTTGGTTGTGCTGGATCACTAGATTCAGTTTTGGGTTGTGACATATTTACTTTAACTGACAAGTCTTTTCACTATAGTTCAGAGAAAAATAAGCAAGCCCATGTGAAGGGAAAAAAAATCACAAATCAAGGAGAGTAAAACTGGTTTTGTATCTTCTTATGGAAAACAAACATTTCTATGAGTAAGCTGATATTTTTGTTGAAATATTTTAGTTTTTAGTTTAAATAACAAAAACGAAGTCTCTCTTCTCCACTCCCCCCAATCTGATTTGTTTTTGTTTTCTGGCAACCAGAGAAAACACTTCTCTTTTCCAGAGCTAAACAGAAGTTTACATGATCCTTTGTATAATCAGGTGTTCATCCACATGCATATTCTGCTGCCTGTTTCAGTCTTGATGGCTCTTTGCTCTACAAAAAAAATGAAATGTTGCAGAGTAACAAAATTAGAGACTCAAAACATTTCAGCTTGCTCTGTAGTTAAACCATGCTTTTCCCTGGGAGTGATGGCTCCAAAACAGAGGCAAATACGGAAGAAGAAAATCCTGACATTTCTGAGGAAGCATTTTGACTGGACTAGACTATTTGGTGTCTCTAAAACTCCTTCTTCAGGCAGAGATGCAACGGTGCCAGGTAGGTCATTAGCCCAGTTGTTTTCGCTTTGTGAATAGAAGACATATATTTAGCTGTCAGTGAAGGTAACAGGGGTCATTTGTAACCAAAATGGGTTGGTTTTGCAGGGCTTAGGGTCAACATCAACCTAGGGGCAGCACCTACTTGCATGCACAAATGTTGATGCCTTTTAACGAAGTGAAAAAACATCATATTACAACAAAATAGGGAAGAGTTTATTTCTTTGCAGAAAGAATCTGAGTGTGCATCACTGAATTCAGTCTGAGAGAGCTTTTTCAGGGTGAGGGATTTACTCAAGCCTGCTTTCTAGCTGGGGTTTTCAATAGTTGGGTCTGTGTTTCCTTAACAAAGATATATGCTGGGATTAAAGGATCTTGAGTTAACCTCCTCGGCTTATTTAAAATGCACTCTTTGTAAAATACACATCAAAAGTGTCATGAACTCTCTTTCACTCTGGGTGGTATAGAAGGTGGAGAAACGTTATAAACAAAGTAATACAGGGTAAATTGTAATCTAAGAGGCAACCTTTTTCCTATAGAAGGCAGCTGAACCAAAAATGCACTCCCTGGCTGCAGAACTCTGCTGACGAGGATAATGCCTTCTTATTATCATCACTTTATTGTTGTGCTTCTTCAAATCAGTATTTTTGTACTCTTCTGGGAAAACAGGTTGGACATAAATATACTTTATATGCAGCTGAGGTTTGCTGAGTGCTGCTGTTTGCTTCAGCGAGAGGAAGCTGCAGGTGGCTCGCAGGTTGGCAAGTATGCTGGATTTAACACTGCGTGGCTTCTGTAGCTTGGCCTTTGGGGCTCAGGATTCACTAACATCTATTTACCTTATGGCAGTTCCCAAGACACTCCCTTAAATACCAGCCACTGTTTGTGCTTTCCTACACTTGTCAAATAACAGATTTGGAACAAATTGTGTAGAATTACAAGTGGCACAAATGCAATGCATAATTATCTACCTAGCTACCAGAAGACAATGATAATTATGTTTTCATTTAAAATGATACAGTGGAGATGGCTACATTTCTTATAGTTGTAGTCTTGCTACGACCATAATAACACTTTAGGCTTCTAGTTCAGAAATGTGGTTTAACGTCTTTTGGGGTTTTTTTGGTGTTTGTTTGTTTGTTCCCCCCCAAAAAAAAAAATAATATGTACATATACAGTTTAAGTAACAGAAGGCAAGTAAACACCTTACTTTACATATTGGCTCTTGCAGTACAGTAGGACGTCAAGCAACACTTGCACATTCTGGACAATATATTTGCATAGTTGAATAAAAATTTAAGCAAGATAGAGGAATTAGTCCCATAACAATATCAGAATTTGTGTTTAAATACCCTACATAGTCAATGAACTAAAAAACACTTTTTGCCATGATTTCAAATGGCAGCGTTTGCATATTGAATACTCAGCAGAATTTTAGGGAAAGAATGGGTACAATATGGTAACTGCAGCTGTGAGAGGGAGGAAGATGAGCTGTCAGTCGGCCCAGCTAGACCTTATGGCAAAGATGTCAAACTCTGCTGCCTCTCGCCCTTTACACATGTCACTCGACCTACTGTTGCTGTTTATTTGTTGCAGTTTTGGTCAGAGCTTTGGGACCTTCATCGCACCTGCTCCTTTTCTCAGTGCATCAGATGTGCTGTTTCATCTGTGGCCATGTAATTTGTTCCTGTCTGTTAAGTGCCGCTCTCCAGTCGTGGGCACAGCTTACTGGCCAAGAACTCACCGGTGAGAGCAGAAGCCATATGGAATCCAACTCCTGTTTTTACCTCCTTCATAATAATGTTTAGCTGAAACACTTTCTGCAGCCTGATGTTAACATGGCCCTGGGGCTGGTACATGCTGGGATGGCTGCAAGGGTGGAATTGTCAGAATATAAAATATTTTCATTCCCCACCAACCAGCTGACAAATTCATTCCAACTGCAGAGAAAGAAATGAAATGAGGAATGGAAAAGACCTTCCATTTGAAAGGCTGAAAAGGAAAGATCATGTGGGTAGGGGGAACCCCAACTCAAATTATTGTACATGCGCCTCACACACACACATCACACACAATGTGCTCAGAGGTTAATGTTGAGCAATGAAGAGTGTAAGATACTGCTAATAAAGATGCTGTTTCAGGACCTCAACCGCAAACTTGCACGTGGGATTATCAAGACTTTATCTTCTTCCGTAACATCATCACTGCCATTGTGAAACGATGTTTTGAATTGAGGCTGATGACTTCCTGCACCTTCCTGGGTGACCATGTTGTCACTCTGAGCTGCGTGATCTTTTATAATTTTTCCATCCATCTCACCTGTTTGAGGCCTGAATCTTCCCTCCATGGTAGAAATAGGTTTTCTGTTTACTCTATAACTCCATTTTGACCAGGATGCTACACAGCCCCATGTTACTCTTTGTAATTCTACAAGGTCACATTTTAATGAGTAAATGCACTCATTCCTTTGCCATCTGTGGGTGATGAACACCTGCATTAGGAGAGCACCAAATTCTTTCAAGATATACTTGAATAGACTTGTGAATAGCAGTATCTCCTGCATCTTAAGACATGCAAAAACAATAGTCCCATAGAGTCTGAGGCACTGTATTATGAAATTTAAACGTGTTTTGCTTACATGGGTCTTAGCATAAATCCTTTCTTTCTTTCAATTGTGAAATCCCTCTTTCAATTCTTCAAATAACCCATCTGAAAGAAATCATTCCAGCAGAGCCATTACAATTAATTCTATTATGTAAACCTGTAGTTTCAGATTTTCATTACACTGACAAATGATTCCTCACAGTAATTTTCTAAATTACAAAACACATCTTTGCTGGTTTAAAAGGCCTATTATCACACACTATCCTGTAACATAGGACTGTATTAGTGGGTTGAAATTCAGTCCTCAGCCAGGATTTTTAAGGAGCTTTGAAAATACTAGTGTTTGGAACAAAGCAGTTGCAGCACAGGTTGCTAGGTAATGTTAATGATATTAGAAAATGGGTTTTGTGCTAGTCATTTCTGGCAATCCTAGGTACATCTTCCTCCTCCAGTGAAGCTTCTGATTTGCCTGGGCCAGTGCTAAGATAAATTTGGCACCATGGGTCTTAGTGGAACTCCCTAGAAGCAGCAGAGATGCTGTTGTAGGGGCAAGCATGGGAATTTAGCTCAATGGTCTCCTAAAGAAATCAATAATCAGATCATTTCAAAAGAACCATTCAGCAAAACCTTGGATAAAATGACAGATTACTTACAACATTGGTTTAAAGCATTGATGCTGATAATTAAGAATAACAGACAAAGAATATTAAGTAAAGGAGAGCAAACATCTAGGCAGTCATTAAAAGAATGGAATTTTTCTAATCCTCTTACAAAGATGCTGGTTTGGGTCAAAGTCCCTTTCTGCATAAAGCAGCCACACCACATTTTTTAAGTGAATGAAGAGCTGAGAGCTGTAGCCCAGACCCTCAAAACTACTTTAAACAGGCAACTCCTACTGAGAGACAAGCATTTAAATTAATCTGGGGACTTGGGCCTATGAGATGAATAAAGAGAGTTTAGTTCACACTGTATTGCATAGTAAATAATTATGTAGCCAAACTAATTTGATATAAAGAAATTTACTAATGCTTTCTTGGCTGGAAGTTTCCATATTCTGTATCACACATGTTCCATCTCAGGGTTAAGAAGGATTTTATTTCATACACAGCCACATTTATGAACAACATCTGGTCTTTACATTTACTCTTTTTTTTTTTCACTGATGATTTTTTGTTCCTGGGAAAGAGGGTATGTGATTGTTTTTATCTGCCTTATAAGCGACTTTGAATGTGCAAAACAAAGTAAAATTTATGTTTTTATGTCTTAAGTACCTGTGAATCCCTCTCAAGCCTCATGGTCTGCTGGTGCTATTCTGATTATTAGTAAGTATTCTTAATTGCAATTGTCTTCCTTTGAGTCCTTTTGACCCCTGGTAGGATCTGTCAGGCAGTAAGGTCCAGTAGAAGATCCTTCAATACTAATCTCAAATCTCATTCAATTAGGGCTCCTTGGAAGACACTGTTTAATGAGTTGGAAGGATGTCAAATTCTACTTCTAGCTGATCAAACCCAATAACAACTCCCTAAGCTTCATAATTAACCTGCCCCTTGGCAACTTCTTCCAAACTTGCCTTCATGTCACCTTGTTTGAAGTCTCTGTCTGAAATGTCTTTATCACCCTGTTTATTGCTCAAGTCTAAAGGGAGAAGTCTTTTCTTCTATGAGGCCTACAAACCTGACTGCATTAGTTAGTATAGCGAAGTAACTGAGTAGATGGCACTCTACCTCTTTTCTCAATATCTCCTTTCTGTTGCGAATGTAGCATGTATGAATGCATTCTGTGGTCTGGAAGCTGAGTACAACACACATGAGGAGGTGGTGGTATGGCCTGCTGTTCTGAGAAATGCTCCTGGTGAGGCTCATAAGCTGTTTAAGAGTACAGCAGCCAGTAGTGCTTTTTGTTCTTGTGCACAGGCAATTAAGCAAACTTATTCTCATTTTCAGAGAAGGGGATCGAAAGTCTGTAGAAGACAAGACTAATGGTTTCAAAACTCCTGTCTTGGTTTTCATTCAGCCTTAGCTCTTTGTATTCAGAGGTGAAGTGGATTGATTGAAATAATCTATGCTACAAGAACAATTCAAGTGTTCTCAACCAAATAAACAGACATGGGCTGTATATAAGAAAGTCATATTTAGGTCATATGGGATTCTGCTCTTCAGCAACATATAGTGCAAATATACGAACTGACGGTGGACCTTGCTGGATCCGTATCAAGGGAAATGGAATTGAGCAAGTCCACAGAAACTGAAGCTGAGGCTTAATTTACTGCAGTTAGTACAATTAGAATTGTAAAAACACCCCCAGCCTCTCATTTCATTCAACATTTTTGTGGTAAAAAGCTGAGAAGTTGTTTTTTTTCTCAATTCTTTTTTTTTTCCTCCCTAAAATTTATACCCTATGGTGAATTAAAGCATAAACAAAGAGGCTGACCCTTTCACTGTGAGGAATAGGAGAGAAAAGAGTGAGTTGATTCTTTCTGATTTTACACACCACAATTACTTAGCACTCTTGTCAGATGAATCCTGTCGTATAGCATATTACATCTCCACAAAAAGAGAAGGGAAAATAAGTTTTTGATCTAAATAACGGTAGCTTGTGCTGCAAAATCAGCACTGTAGAGGGCTACAGGTTTAAATACTAAACTGTTTATATCTAAACTTATATCCTACATGTACATAATTTTTCTTTGTAACTGGCTGCCTTTTGACCCTGAGTTCAGCACAGTAATGTATTAATGCCCCTACACCCTTGGCTTATTTCTTGAATTAGCATTTGTATTAAAATAGGAGCTATTCCTAGTTGTGTGGTTTTTTTACCTTCTCCTTTGCTTTATTCAGATATTAGTGAATGTAATAATGATTCAGGTGATAATTTAGGACTAGGTTAGTGATGCTAAGTTTCCCACCCTACCTCTGTCTCTAGCCTCTGTAGACCAAAGTACAATACACCATCAAGTGCACAACATAGCAGGATAGCAGATTTCGGGCTGTGATTAATAATATGATTCAATGTGACTTGAATGCTCTGTGATTATTTCTATTAACAGATGACCTGGTGCTTAATTAGCAAGTTGTTTGGAATCAGCACACACAGTAAGTTACATTTCATATAAGATACTCTTCTGAGAGTCCATTAGAAAGATATTTTACTTCCTTTTGAAAAAAAAAAAAAAATCCATGGCCATATTCAATCAGGTATTGACTGGCACTTAGCTCTAAGGAGGCTGTAGAGGTAATCCTAGTGCATAAAATGCCATAGTCTGTGAAAAAAAAAACAAAACCAACAAAACCAAACAAAGTGTATTTTCTCATGAAGTGATAACTTTGATGTCATAATTATGATCATCAAACCAGCCACAGCCAGCAGGGAGAAGCCAGCCTCCAGCTGTGCTTGTAAACTGGTGCTAATACGTACCTACCAGCTGCACAGGAAAAAAGTTTTACAAACAATTTCTGTCACTGTTGCACAGACTGTGCTCCAAGGTCCTTAGATTCCTCAGTGACATGGCTCTAGCCACTGTTCAAAAAGCAGGCAAGAATTGACAAAGTGAATGACCAAACTAACTGCCTGGAGTCCTCAAATATGTTGCTGAATCCAGCAGTGTTTAGCAAATGCTCAGCATCCTCAAGCATCTTCATTTTCGTGTCTCATGAGTTTAGCTCTCAGAGGTATGAAGTTCAGTTTTAATTTATTCTCCTTTGAGATGCTAATGAATTATAGGGCATTACTTCAGAGTGATTTATCTCAAAATGTCTGTAATTCCCACATTAAAATGTTCTATTCAGGGTGGGAAAAAAAATCCACTCTCTGAACTGCCTATACTGAGCCCCACAGCACTTGGTGATTCTCCGGTAATGCCGCTCTGCGAAAGTGTCTGGAGTCTCCAGGGATTACTGGAGTGGTTTGAGACTCATCAGAAATGTCTCCCTTGCTCAAGTAGAGTTTATGCTTCACTAGCCTTTAAACGTGATGCTGTCTAGTTACACAGACAGCTGGGTGTTCTGGAAACCCCAGAACAGACCTGCTCCTATCACCTGGCCCTGGCAGGCAGTGGGGAAAAGTCTTCACTTCGGTGATTTAGACCTCTGAACTCAGCCAGCAATTAGAAAATGAAATTTTGCTAAATACTGGAATTAAAATTACAAAGTGATAGAAAACAAGTTTCTATAAAATAAGTAGAACTGCCAGAAAGATATGACTTGGAAAACTAGACTTCAAGCACATGCTGTTCTTTGTTTCTGCTTTGGGGTTTTTGTTGTTTCTTTTTCCAGTGCAAACAATGCAGATTGTTTATAATACATGTTAACTTTATAGGTTTGCGTATAAAAAGTTAGTGTGGTATTGTGGGAATGTTTTTGAGTAGTTTTCACTATTGCCAGTATACATCAAAAAATCCATTTCTTTTAATTTTGTAGTAATAAGTCCAATGTGTATATGACATACTGGTCCTCCATCTAAACTCAGCATATGTGTTTGGTTGCCATGTGTTAGATATGCTGCTTTGTGACTAGAGCTGCATGTAGGGCAACATCTTAAGTCTCTGAGAAGACTACACAGCACAATTTAGCAAGTCTCCACTAGTTTATTCAAGTTAGAACTGCAAAAACATTTTGATTCGCTCCTGATGCTTTTGCAAATCAGTAGATATGATGTAAATTTAGAAAAGGCTCAAGGAATGTTACCTGTTTTGTGAGTTTATATATTGTGTCTTGGTTTGGTCCCTGATTTCAGACAGAAGTTTCTAAGCGAGTACTCAGAGTATTAATATGGTTCAAGTGGCCGAGGGTATGGTTTTAGATCTTGAAGATCTGATTAAATATCCTAAAGAATAACTTAACTGAACATCCTATGATCCCAAGGTCGGCAACTTCATTCCTGAATGTACGTGTACTTGTAGCTGGCAAGAAAATTGAGAATTTTTTTCTGATTCAGAATACCTTTGTACTCAGGTGCAAAAGACAATTGAAAGAAAAGAGAACTATGTCTGTGCAAACTCCTCTTCCCACAAAACTCCACACACACATCATATAGTGAGTGTCAAGTGGGTCTCTGCTCCAGTGCCAGGACTTTGCTCACCTGTTGGTAGTTTGTCCCATTTTTCAGTACGTTTCACTTAATATTGTTACTTGCCGAGAAGCCACCATTATACTCCTAAGCTGAATACTGGAGTTATGAAGAAGAAAAAGTCACTGTGATGGAGAATAGATAGTGACAAAGACTTCATTCTCCTGTCCACACTGTCAGCTGAGAGGGACCTGCTATCAGCAGTAACTGAGCCTTGAATCGCACGTTTTCAATGCTGCAGGCGGGAGGTGGTCTTGAGTTACAAAGCTGAGTCTCACATCAATTAAAGTCTGTGTGCACAGCAGCTGCATTCAGAAAGGTGGAAGAGATTTAATCTTCACCTTTCACCTTGGGTCAAAATACAAGGTTACCAAGACAGGGTCTTATTAAAAATGCATTTTTTCTGGCAACTTAATGTTAAAAGTTTGCAGTTATTATGAAAGTACTTTATTACTTGCTCCCTTTGTTAAAGAAATTTGCTGTTAAATAACAAGGAAGTAATAAAACAGTTGAAAGGAACAAATAAATATTTATGCCAGACTTTCAAATTCTGCAGAGGTTTTAGTCTTTCTTCTTGATAAAAATTAGAGAATTATTCTCTACTGCATCTTATCAGGGAGTAGGTGAATTATTCTAATTGAGTATAAAGAGGCTCCCAGGACAGAACACTGAATGTATACTTAGCTTGAACGGATGTACAGCAGGAGCAAGATTTTATTTTAGTATGAAGAATCATTTAAGAAACAAACCCTATATGAAGCACTTATTTCTTAGTTACATCTCAGAAATCATATATTCAAATTCAGCTCACCACTGAAGTCTGTGGGCATCTTCTGTTGTTTTTCAGTGGAAGCTGAGTAAAATCCAAAGGGGAACATGTTGCTGATCTGTGTTCCCAGAATGCACTAAACAAGGTGTGATTGATCACATGGGTGTCTCACTGCCTTTTAGATGTTGTCTGAGGTTTAAATTTGAGGCCAAACATCTTCCTATTCAAATAAGCAAATTCCTATAGTCTTTGTGTCTTTTTGTGTGTCTAAATGAAGAAACTGCTCGAGATAGATAAATACGGTTATTTTTCTTTGGTTTTATACAGGCCTATTTTCCAAAGTTTTGTGGAGAAATATTTAACTACAAGAATATATATGCATTCTAAAGATGGGCTCAAAACCTATGTTTCATTTAGGTAAAGGTCTGTCATTGTTTATGTCAATGTAATTTTTGTCATTGACTTGGAAGGGTATGAATGAACTGCCCATGAACACGGGAAAGTCTTACTGTCATTAATTTACAGAACTTTTGTCATTCCAGTTTTACGCCATTAACCTCAGGTAGAGTAAAGCTGTCAGAACAGAACAGAAGAGAAAAAGCAAGCTGTGCTGGTAGTAGCTTTCACTCTTTAATGATAATGTTTGGAATGACAACTCAGACAAGAAAGTTGAACTTAGGGAAGGAATTTTCATCTAGCATAGGAGTCAAACATACAGTTTGGTGTGTCTGTGCTGGGTTCAGTGGCACTCACACTGCGATTGTGTCCTTTTGAAAAAAATTATTCTGAATACGCATTAGTCCTCTACAAAGGGTGTGTATTTCATGACATGTGTGTGTTGAGTTATAACTGAATATGACTTTTTAATATATTCCAGATATGTTAAGCAACAACTGAAGAAGTATGTGGAGCATGTTCTAGCTTTTGTTCTAAAACACATGTATTTTATTTACAATGTGGAAACTGTACGGTCATCACAATAGTTACACTCTGACATTTAACTTTTTTATTAAAAAACAATACCTTTATTAAAATTACAGCAGTACTTTTAATTCATTTTCTATTTAAACAACTATCTTAGTCTACTTGCACTTTGAATGACAGAGTGACACTGATCATCACTTGCACATTAAAAAAGGTTTCCCTCAGTGGTTCCAGATCTGGGTTAGATCCCATGTTCCTATGCTGACTTTCATTCAGAAAAGATAGAAATCTTCTTGCGTATATGGTGTCTAAATGGAGGTTATAAAAATGAACTGAATGTAAAACGCCTAATGTATAAAAAAATCTTAAAGGTTTTAAAGCCCTAAATACATCTTTTGCTAATAAAAGTCACCACGTAGTCTTTGTGGCTGATGACAGCTCTCACTATAAAGCAGGTGGAACAAGATTTCCCAATCCACTGTTGACACAAAGAGGGGGAAATTGTATGTGTAGTTACTGTGTAGTTACTGTCTCTCTTCAGTTCAGTTGTATGCAAGGAACAGCTTTGAAAATGTACTGCAGAGAAGAAAAAAGAAAGGGAAAAAGGGAAGACAACAAAAAAAATAAAAAAAAGTGGGGGGGGGGGAAGAAGGAAAGGGAATGGGAGAAGGGAAAGGTGAGATTTCCTTGTGGGTTATAAACACCACAAAAAAACAGTCACAACTTTTCCAGAACTCCACTTTCTGCCTATGCAGTGCTGTTGCATTCAGCTTGCAAAGCAGAAGGGAAACCCCATCTTGAAGGCACAGCAGTCTCAATTTTGCCATGACCTCCACTCAGAAGCCGCCCTGACCCACCGGGTTTGGCACAGCTCTGCCATACACATCTCTCCATATGCTTCCTCTTGATGTCACACAGGTACCAGGACCACTTGCATGCAACTTTCTTCAGGGCTGTTTCCCAGGTCACCTGAAATAATATTGGCAGTGCAGAACATAAACACATTGCTGTGTCCCACCTTATTAAACACAGATGTGGCTCTTGTGAGGGCCTTCTTATCTAGAGGTGCCTCACCTTCATTTGCTTGGGTTGCCAGTATCCTACAAAAAGGTCTCTGTTGTACTGCATCAATGCAGTGGTGGCAAAAACAGCTGTAGCCTCAAGGATTTGCTGCAGGGATAGAGTGCAGAGTTGTTCCTGCAGTCCTGACCTCCTCAGGAGTTAAGGTCAGAAGGCCAGTTGTTTTTTGCTTGCTTGTTTGTTTGTTTGTGTACAAGGTATGCTCAGTGCCAGACATCAGAAGTCCTTAGCTAAGCTTGTAACACTTTGAAAAATTCACCACCAAAATCTGAAAATATTTATAAATCACACTTGAAAACATAACTATTGCTACCTGTTAATTTATTAATCTGAGAAGCCAAGGGTATTGCATACCAGAATGAGAGAACTAGTGGCGAAAATGCATGTAGCTGATGCTTTTCTGGGTTTGAGTGCTATTCCCGTGGTGTTACTTTAAGTGTCTCATCATCTCATATTGATGGTTGTTTTACTTCTGGTGAGGGGCTTGATAAAACTGGACTAGGCTGATTTGAATTTTTCCTTCATTATGATTTTTATACATATTTGCTGATTTTGATTAGACTGCTACCAGGACTTTTCTGCTCCAGGACAGAATTTCTGCCAAAAATAGAGAGGCTGACAGAGATTTCAGTAGTCCTTTGTTCAACAATGTGCCCTGGGATGAGGGAAATTTAGTCACAAGTCCTTAGACCAAATCAGACACATGAGAGCTCTGACCACCAGGATTTTAACTGGGACTGCATGGGTTTGTGGGTTTTTTTGGTGGTTGTATTGTGTTTTGTTTTGTTCATAAACCCTCAAAAGACCTTGTTTTTCATCCCAACAGGGAACAGGAAAAGATTTTGCTTGAAATCTGAAAAAGGTTCATTGTACAGAAACACTATTTCATATCTAAATGTAATCCAGAATTGAGTTTGTCAGTGCAGTCTGAATTTTGTCTTTGATCTCTAAAAGAGAAAGGCAGCCCATGAAAATACTGCTGAACTAAAAGAACATAAACAGGCTTAAAATACCACATTCTGATAGAGGGTAAAATGATATTCTGATAGAGTGTATCCCACCAAATCCAGGGCCCACTGAATTCAGCAGGCAGGCTTATAGTGCAGTAAAGCTCTGAAATTTGATTTCACTTTTTTACCTAACCCCTATGTGAATTTCTTTGCTGGATTTTTAGTCTTATCATCTGATATTTGGCATTTTCTTTTCCCAGAAGTATGGTAGAACATATAATTTACAGTAGATTTCTCTGGAGACATCTTTTAATTTGATGAACATTTCAAATGTATCTTAGTTGATTCTTGCTTAGTAAGAGTTCAGCAGAAGGACAAATAACATGCTGCCCCTCCCCATGTCCTGGAGAAGCGCGTCCCAACCACATTCCTTGCTGGACCTGCAAAGCAGCTTTGAGGGCTCCCATGTTTTATAAAATCAATGAGAGCTCAATTGCCTGGCTGCACTGGGCATGCAGGGCCCTGGAGTGGAATATTACTGTACCACTGTAAAAGCTGGTATACTTGGGGCATTTTCAGCACATATTGACCAATTCTGATAAACTCAAATACCTCCCTTTGTCTTAATGAACCCTATAGGAAGGGTTGTACCAGTATGGAAAATAAGTTCTATGAATCCAAGCATGGATCCATGGATTCCATGCCACTGGAATATAAGAAAAGTATGGCATAATTATAAAAAAAGCCAAAAGAGCATACACTGAATGTCATTTTGGCTCAGCAAGGCGCAATGGGTCTCGAAGTGACCTGAGATGGCTTAGTTATTATCTGCCTTTTCTCTGATTTTATTCATGGAAAACTTGTTTTCCTCTTTGTACACTACAAATAACCAGTCACCTAAAACATTAAATAATGAAATTCAAATGTACTGAGTTAATCACTGGAAAAGTGCTTCATCTGAGAACTCCACAGGGGATCACGTTTCAGAACACAAGTGTCCTTGTACAGTGTGTGTTTCCTCTGGTTCACAGGTTTGCTCATGCAGAGATTTAGAGTAATATCAAATTACTGCCTGAAGCCATGCCTGATTATCTTTTTCATTAATTACCTTCCATGGCTTTGGGACAGATTAACTGATAAATATATGAATCCCTAGTGTAGTAACCTTTACTGTGTACTTAGAATAACTGGTAGGCATGTAATCTCAGAATCTGAAAAAAACTTTTTTCTTTCTTATAGATTTTCTTTTCTTTCTTATAGATTACTGCTGTGCTCTTGCTGTCAGAGTTGTCTGCCAATGCTGTATTGTGTTTGCTGAAAGATGCTGCTAAACCAACAACTAAGACCTCTACAACAGACTTCTATGACAGTCCAAAAGAAAGATTGGTATGGTTTTTCAGAAAATAAATTTGTTTGGGTTTTTTTTGGATATGTTAGCATGAAAGATGGGTGAAACTACATAATCCCTTGTGTTATCTTTCCTGGGTAACAGATGCTTCAGAGTAGTCTAAGAAATGCAAATTAAGCAATAATTTTTCTGAGTCTGTTTGTTTGTTTGTTTGTTGTTTTTGTTTTGTTTTCTTTAGCAAAATGTCTAAGAAACTGGTTGTTCCGGAAGGGTAATCGCACTGTCTTAAAAGCCTAGTTTCTACTGAAGCTGGGTATTATGTTTCCCTAACCTGCCCTTCAGCAAACTGTTGCAATCTATTTGACTAGTGTACCTCCTCCTCCTCTATGCAAAGATTACTCAGATTTTTAAAACTTTTAAATCAAGTGAGAAGTATTTCAAATACTCATTTTGTTTATGGAGACCTGTTGTCCTTTTTGCCTTAATTGTTTCTTGTGAGTATTCTTACTCTATAATCTAGCTAGTGATCTAGTTAGACAATATTACTGAACAGCAACCTTGCTGGGGTTGCTTGAAACTTCCCACATGTAATCCCAAAAACTTTGCTTTGGGTCATCATTCCATGTCAAAACAATCACTTGACCACAGATGGAAGAAATAAAATAAAGCCAGATACCAGTGTTATAAAACATAACCGAACTGAACTAATGTGCTTGCATATTTGTTTCTAAGGCCTTTGCATTGATATATGTAATAAATTATCAGTAATATGTGATAAGACCGTCTGTTTACAAGGAAATTATCTCAGGTGACTGAATCTTTTTACTGATGCCATTATAGCAGGTGAGTTTATATCTATTTCCATTCACTGAATTTGATCTGAATTGGTTTTCTAACCCTTTACCTGTTCCTCTGATTAACATTCATTTCTATAGGCAGAACATCTCTACCGTAGAGCTGCTCTCACATGTACAACACCTTTTTTACAATTACTGTTGAAATGCATAATCAAAAGGATGGTTTGGAAGAGCAAGAAAGAATATGAAAGGCAGTTCAGGTGATGACGCTACTGGAGGAAGAGGGAGTTGCAGAACATTTTATTCCTCCGATAAAGCAATGCTTGAATGAGTCACAGTATTGCATATAAATAGGTAATTATGCGAATACAGACATGGAACAGAAGATTCCAGGGCAAGATTCATGGATGGGACTAAAATAAGTTGGGTTTCAAGGATGGGATTTTTTAATACATTTGCTGCTGATCAATTACAAGTTGGTTTTGAGCACCCAGCCATCCCAGATAAGATCTAAACCTCAGGTTTGCCTTAATATTTCTCCTCTTTTCACACATGGTCATATTGTCTCTTTCGTTACTCCTGTAGATTTTAAATAAAGTTTTTATAAGCTTGCCTGAAAAAGGAGGACACTACTAAGTTAAAAACATTAAATATTCAGTCTTAATTAATGAATCTGTGGATGGAAAAGTATACTGCAAGAACAGGGAAACCAAATTACACTTTCAAAACTTTAAATGTGAAAGAAAACTACAGGGAAGGTAGACCAATCAGAGCCTTTTTGATTTTTTAATCTTCTTTGACACTGATACATAATTTCCTTCAGCAGAAGATATTTAGAAAATTACCAACAAGCCTATGTATGCCCCAAAACTGTGGGAGTAGCATCGCTGGTCTGTAGTTCCATAGGGTGAAGAGAGCCTCTGCTTGCATGCCCAAGCACGCAAGTCACTTTTACAGCAACCTCTGCTCCTGAGCCTGAGCACTCCTATTGCTAAGCATCCATATAATTTATGCCTATAGGACTGCAACTCCTCAGAGTAATTTTTCTTCCATCTGTACAGCTTAAATGAAGAACATTTGTTAAATGGTGTTTGGAGGGATGTTGGCAGTAAAATGCATGCCCACCCTGATGTTAGGTTAGTTAACTGGGCTTTCCAGGCACAAAGCTGACATTGTTATTAATAGATGGCACAAAGCTTGAACAAGTACAAATATGAGAGAGCACATTTTCTCCTTTTCTTATAAACTTGGGTATTCTTTCCCATTGTTCTTCTAAAAAGAACTAAGATAACCAACTAAATACCCACTTAGAATAATTAGAAGTAGTTGAAGTCCACCTGTCAATTGTATAAAGTTAGATTAAGTCCAGTCTTTGCAGTCTGATACTTTTTCAGATTCAACAAGCCAGAGCCATGTAAACATTGAAAGTAATTATGTCTCCTTCTTCTCCTTTTCTTCCCTTTTTCTCCCCTTTTCTTTCTAATGTTATTTGTTACAGAAAAGAGTCAACTTGAGTTTCAGAGAGTCTGCCAAAAAGCCTCTGGCATTCCCTGGGGGATTGAATTTTACATTGTTCAGCAAACAATGTCTGTCTCCAGAAATGCAAGAGGAAAACACTATTTTTCTTTTTAATCTAATATCAGTGTCTAAGCCTAACAGAGCTCTGATATTTTTATTTTCAAGTTTGAGGAACATCTTGTGTTGATGTTAGTATGTGCCTTTTTAAGCTTCATTTGTTATCTTTAAGCAGCTGCTAAAGTGTAAACAAGTTCTTATTCTTTTCTGTGTTAAAAAAAGGCTCTTAACTTATCCAAAAGCTCCACTGCTATTGTGCTTATTGGGCTATGCTAACAGCAGTGAAAAAGCATTATTAAACACAGCAAATGTTTGGTTTATTTCAAAGCCTTTCTAAACGATAAATCATCTACACTTCTTTTCAGCCTTCTCTTTTTCCTTGCTAGTAGATAATTAAATGAAATCAGCCAGGAGATAGTAACATAGGAAGTTATCTGTGATTTTTTTTTCAAGTACAATAAAGAAGACATTTCATATTTCTGACAGTGACTTTACATTTGAAACTCATGTATGGTCTAGAATTTGGAAAGTGATGTTGGGTGAGCATTTTAGAGGAGGTCTGTTTTCTCAGAAAGCAGGAAGTACAAAACATTGTTCCTTTCAAGATAAATCAAGCTGAAATCTGACATTTTTGAATTATTTACATACAGGGCATATACACATTTCCCTCTCTCTATATTACTCCAGTTTTACATTTCCCTGCCAGACCACAAAGACTTCTGAAAGATTAAAAAGGTGGAGAAAATAATAATTTAAAACATTTTGCATACAGACAGGAGCAGTAATTTGTGTTTAGAGAAGGAGTACAACAGGTGACTTTCAGAACTGAAATTGTTTGCCATCTCCATTGATGTATACCTCATCTCCAGCAAAATCCCTGCCACCAGATATTATCAGATTGCTAAGGCCACTCCTTCAAGTTTACAGGGTATATAAATCTTGTAATCCTCTTCAGACTTTCATAGGAAAGCTTCACAAATAAGAAAACAATCAGGTTGCTAAATTGTTCCTTACAGCTTTTAAGATTTTTTAAAATTTACTTTGTTTCCTTTTACTTTTTTACTTGAGTTCTGCTCGATATACAATTAAAAAGTAACAATATTTGCTTAAATACCCCTGACACACACCCAAGAAAATGCACAAAACTCTATTTTAGGACCGAACCACAATTTATGCATCTCCTTTAGTTAGCAGCATGTGAAGTGTGGCTCAGAAGTCTTCTGGCAACGTAAGGCCAACAAGTGGCTTGCTCAGCCTGGCATTATTTAAAACCACCAAAGGACTGCACAGAGCTATGGGCAAGCAATTTGTGCCCCATCTGGTCAGCAGAGGCTTTTGGAATACAGGGTGCTTCTGGGTGTCTCTTTTCTTCCACAAGATTTATTCAGAAAATTATTATGTTTTGCTCTGTACAGGTTTTTATTTCACACTCTACATTGTCTTGTCTGAATATTTTCTGTAGGACATTAAGCACTGGTGTTCTCTACCACAGCTTTGTCCTGCCTGTGCATGTGTGTGTCTCTGTTCTGTAATGAATCGATGTTTAAGTACTTGCTTTATATTTATGTTGGAGAATAAAAGGGTTAAAGAAACATGCCTTGTGTTGGAGCTAAAGGCAGCTTGCTTATGAAGCAAACTCCCTGAAGAAGCTTGGTTTCCTGCAGGTTGCTTGAAGGTGGCAGGGAAAAACACATTACACCAGCTGCATCTCTTGAGGCAGAATGTGTACATGTATGTGTTTGAGGGTAAGGGAGGTATAAAACCTCTGGGCAGGGTTTACTGCAGGAGTGAGAGGAAAGAAACCACTGTAGGGCTCAAATGAGTTTCCTGAATGGTGGTGTGATTTGTCACAGGGTCTGCCCTTTGCTATTGAACTTTTCTTTCTCATGGTCATCTGAGATCTTTCCTGTGCTTCCTTCCTGGGCTCCTTCATGTACTCTGCTGGAAACCCTCTGAGTTTAACTTACTACATTTTTACTCAGTAGAATGTATTTAGTATGCACTAGGAGAGCAAAATAACGTGCAGTACTAGCTATTTTAAATATCACATATATAAGTGGACTTCTATAATTTTAGCATTAATCTGTTGCAGCATCAGGGACGAATTGTGCTGGGTGGGGATTTTCTCGTTGTTGTTGTTTATTTTTTTTTCCTTCCCTAAAGTGATGTTTGATTTTTTCACATAGTAATATCCAGCCAACTGGGGATTACTTGCCGCTTAAAGGTGTAACGAATCATACACTTCTGCAATTTTGCCTGTGTTGCAAACTGTTATTGAAATGGATCATAATATCTAAATATTGAGATGGATCACACTAAAGAGAAAAACTACTAGAACTGTAGATATTTAAAAGGCACTTAATCACTACATTTTGTTCTACTCATCCGATTTGCTGTTTTGGAAATAGTTATGGGGAGCAGGCTTAGCAGTTGCCAAGCTATTCTGCACACAGCTGAGGACTCCAGCTTGGTCCTGCGTGCCCAGGCTGAACTTTTACCACCTGCGCTCAGTTCTCCTCAGATTTTGTAACCTCAGGACAGTGCTGCAGAAATCAAGCTGGCCAAGTCATTTTATACATAATTTTATCCCCTCTGAATCTCTGTGGATTTCAATTCACAGTAGAGGGCACTGTGCAGTTGGGAGTTCATCCTCTCAAGAAACTGTATACTTCTGGTTTCTTGTAGGCATAGAGATTCCAGGGCACTCTTCAAACTTACAATTTTAGCTCCACTCCATGCTCATGCCTAATTAAGGTAGTTATATTTTACTTCAGCTCTTGCTTTGGTTTCTAATGGATTTTTTCTGCTCTTTGTCTTTGCCACTGCCATACATTGTTAAATAGCTGTGCTGTTCCATCCCAGATATGGCTATATTTTAGTGGTCAGCCAGTAGATTACCATACCAAGTATTTAGTTAAATGCTTTGTGGATCTTTCTGTATAAAAAGAGCTCCATTGAGACTAAGAGGATATTATTATTCATAAAGTGGTGACTAGTTTCACACATGGCTGAAGCAAAATAAATCATCACTGTTTTTAACAAAACAGTGAGTAGACCTCTTGTTGACCACAGCATATTTGTGGTCAGCAAAGAAAGAGTCTTTTATAGCTATTAATATGCTGCCAAGGTGCTTTAGCTGAGATTTTTGCCCTAAGGGAGGTGGGCTTCTGCTACCACATATTCGTGTTTCTCTGCTTAAGCCCCTTTCCAGAGCCCTACCCGTACAGAGTGATTTGATACAAAAATCCAGTCCTGAAAAGAGAAGCTGGTTACTGAAAGGACTGATACAGATGAATATTGCCCAAATGCTGAATATGATAAGAAAATGAACAATGCTCTTGATTGTTCAAGTAGTAATCTTTATTTCTGAGCAGTCATACACAAAACAGCTGATATGTCAGCATGTCTGTTAAACACACCAGAATAAAGCCTGGAGGTTTGAAGAAGGATTGAGTGACACCGAGCATGTCATTGATCCCCAGTTGTTTACACTTCCAGTTCTGTGTAGTTAAACTGGAGTTCAAACATTGTTTTGTAATCAGTCTGTTTATTACACAGTCAAGGGAATGGCGTTGTTTTGGCATGTTGTCATCTTCTGATTTAGCATCCATATAATTGTATCTGACTTCCCTGAAACAACTTGGGGCAAAGCATAATAATTTCTTATGCTGAGAGTCCTGCTGAACAGATACTGAATGGAGCCAGTGCTGGTTCTTCAGTGCTTCCTCCCATCACTTTACAGAAGTTAATATGAACTGTTCAACCTAGATGCAGCCATCTGCCAAACTCTAAGTCCCACCAGAAATCCTGAATGCTTTTACAGTCAAAAAGTAGGAAGTTTGAACACATTTAAGGAGCGCAAAAGAAATGTAGTTTATACGGTAAGAAGAAAAGATCAAAAGTAATACAGAAAGAGTCATGGGTGCTATGAGAAGAAGGGAAGGAATCTAAGATAGGAAAGCTATTCTCCATAGCATATCATTATGTAAACCAAAAGCAGAACCCTTACTTTACAGGCTTACATTTTACTTAAACATGTTTCTTGACATACCATTTACAAGAGGCCTTATTCTGATCTCAACCCACTGTAAAAAGGAACAGCTCCACTAAACTGAGTGAAAGCTGGGTGAATTTATGCGAGGGAAACTGACGTGAAATGAGAAGCAAGGTCATCCTTACAAACTTATCTAAACCTTCTTATAGCTTTCTAGGTGAACTTCTAGAGTTGCATATCTGCAAGCATGAAAAATGTAAATAGTTTATTGAAGATGTTTCTCAGCTTCTGATGTATTCATAAATAAACTTAGCTCACATTTGTAAGGCATAAAAAAGTGCACTCTGTGTTTACTTTGCTATCCAGTTCTATGTTTTCATGTGAAACAAATGGTTTCTGCCATCTCTAAACTGCTTTAAAAGCATCCATCGTCTGATGTTTTTCAATATATTAAATTCTTCATGGCTGTGTGTCTGAAGTATTCTATATTTTGCCTAAGCTCTGATACAATCCAATTCAGAAATAATGTGACTGAACCATCACCACCACAAAGATGTATCCAGATTAGCGTACACGATCTCTTTTTGGGACAGTTGTAGCTTAGAGAAAGTATTTGAAGAGAAAATGTTGACAAAATGCACATGTAGAAATGCATTAGGTCCTTTAAAAAACTTCATGCTGCATCTGTGTCCTCTGCAAGCAAGTATGTCCCCGGTACCCAGCAGTGATATGTGAGGTGGTTATTGGTTCTGACAATTCTCCGGAGGAATAGAAACAGGGATTATCAGTTTAAAAAAAATTAAATTCAGTTGAAGGAATCAGTTAACAACAAACTGTAAAGCAAAGCCTAGCCTAGAAATTATTTTCCTAAAGTTTCCTGGGATTCTGTCTGTGCCTGTATCTATTGTAATGCCTGCAGTTGTGTTATTATCTTAGGGCTTTTTCTTTTCAACATTGGTGATACATGCAGAGTGTTAAAATGGTCTTGATTTGGTAATGGTTAATAACACAGTTTCTACTAAAGCGATTCTGTTGGTTGCTATGGATCAGAAATTATAAATTATAACAACAGGAGAGCAGATAATATTTGATAATATTTTACCATGGGAAAAAAAATCACCTTTTTTTACTGTTTCAATACCAGCTTCATGTAAATGTAATTCGCTCTGTAATAAAAAAAAAAATGAGAAATATTAATGGGTTATAGTTTTTGTGTGTAATTGGACCTAAATACCAGTTTGTGATCTTATCTATCACATTGCTTACTCCTTGTTTCTATATGAATATGGAAATTTTCTGAGCTTTTATAGGAGCTGCCACATTTTTTCTCTGGACAAGAAGGATGCTGTCTCAGGCAGAGCCCTGAAGTTGTCTCTGGGGACTCGGATGCTTTTTCTGCTGCAGAATCTCCCTGCTGTAGGACAAGAATTTCAGGCAGGGCTGTTCCTGGGTCACTGCCTGTGAGATGGAGGTATTGCATTTCAGTTTCGTGAAAGTTCTCTGGTAATGGCTGAGGGTTAAGGTTCTGTAGCGGCCCGACGAATATTTAGTAGGATTTATTTCTTCTCATCTGCTTCTCTATCTTAACATCTTAGAAATATCATCTTAGTTCTTTCAGGGGAAAAATAGTACTGAGGTCTCCGAGTTCTTATGACAGTTATGAAACTTGCTCACAATAACTGAAAGTGCCTTATGAGGGCCATTTAGCTGAGCTGGGAAACTTTTGAAGTTTGCAAAACTCGTTCCTGCATGCGACAGTTCAGCTCTTCCTCAGAGAGCGTGGCTTTTAGCGGCATGATGCTGAACATCACCTTCCTCCTCCTCGCCTGCAGAGGCCATGTTGCCAGTGCCTTCTACTTTAAGATGTGAACAGCAATGTTGGCCACCAAGGCAATCTCATTTTATCAATAAAAGCAGGGTGAGAGGCCATGTTAGGGTATAACAAACCTGACCTCGCTGTTCATAGGTACCAGGCTGCTCAAGCTAGCCACTGATATTTTAGCTGGTATTTTTGTCTAGGCCAAGCTGTTCTTGAGAAGTAAAGCTTGTTTATGAAACCCCCACTAAAAGCAGGTGTTGCAGACATCCCATTAGTAACCTTTGACTTACCTTCCCCTTTGAAACTTTTCATCCGAAAGGACTGACATTTCAAAGCCCCCTTTTTTTTGTGCGTGTCCCTCCAAGTTTGCATATTGTAAACATTTTTCTTCTCTGCTCTGATGGAACAGAGCCAAAAATCTGCACAATAGGGGAACTAGATGTTAATGAGCAGAGATTGTGGGAAAATGTGTACCAGGCTGCCCTGCCTGACCTGCATGATAATGCTACATTTAGCACATTCTTTTCCATTGGTGTAGCAGGCCTTGAAATGGTAGCAAACACCACATATTGTAAAGGTTTGCTTTAAAGAAAACTGCTTTCCTAGGAGAGTGGAAATATAGAAAATATTTATTGTGTACAGTTGGCAGATGGACAGCTGACCCTGGAATATTTATGCACAAACAGTGGTGTGAATTTACATATTCTTAATGATTTCAGTGAAATTGCTTTACATGGAGTTTTAAATTATGTAAAACACAAATACTACATACAGACTCCTACTGAATTAAGGACATTTACAATTGCTCTATGGCATTTAGGGACTGATGAGGAAAAAAAAGTGGCTATTGGGTCTCTTAGGACAAAAAAAATTCTATAACTTTGGCATCTTCTAAATAGATTTTTTTTACCCTGACTGTGCTTACAACCCCTTTTTAATGTGTTTATGTCTGTGGAGTTTTGTTTGTACAAAATGCTCCTGAAAAATTAATTTTGGCTCCTCTGAGCCAAGTTTCATTTAATCATAAAACAAAATTTACGTCTCGACCATATGAAAATCATTAGGGGCAAAAGGATTCTGAGAATATAAACAATGCCATGTGACTTAGACACCCAATTGCACAGCTTGAACCTATCAAGTGGTGAACATATTAAAATACTAAAGAGAACACTTGCAGTCAGCATTTGGTGTGCAATGAGTAGGGAGAAATCTGTTTGCACAAATCTTCTGACTAACAAAGAGGAGCACCGAAGGAATTCATAACAAAAGACTGACTGTAGATAACTTCTGAGCAGACAATGGGATTAAATCTATTAAACAAGCTATTTCTTGCAAACCTTTTACCCAGTCATTTCTTAGTTATAGTTTTATATGTCCAACTTTGCTCTTGCAGTTAAGGAAAGAGTAATTCATGTCATAAAAATTGCATAGAAATGTGAACTGTTTACAAATGACATTCCAAATCCACATCAGGAAATGCTTATTTCTTCACAGTCAAAGGTTCCTAAAGAGCTTTTCTGTGGGGAAAGAAACTTCCACTCATTACCTTAAAAACAACACTCTTATCTCCACCGTGGAGTGGATATAGGCTCTGAGCCATATTTTGCAAAGGACAAAGCAAATTCTTTAGCAGAACATCTGCTAGATAAGAGCAGCATTCCTTAGAATAGGTTTTCTGATGAAAGAGATGCTAAAGCCTTGATTCCAAAAGTACTCATATGCTAAAACAACTACTGTCTGTGCTAGTTCTGTTACATGCTTTCAGGAACAATTTCAAATCCCAGCTAGCACCTAAAAAAAAGGAGGTGGTTAATAATACACTTGGGGGTTAATCAAATCAACTTACACTTCGTGTAGCAAAAGAATGCAGGAATATCAATCTAATTTTCAGGAATGCCTATGTGACCAGCTGATAGGTGGTCTCTGTGCCAATTGTCCAACGGGTTTCTGCAGTCTGTGACTCCAGCTGTTCTGCATGTCCCAAAGTCTGTGCAGTGAGGGAGACGTTTATGTACGTTTGCTCACGCTGCCATACTACCAGGAAGGCCTTGCAGCAATGCACTGTTATTGCGTCATGTAAAAGCAGAATGTGACATTGAGAAAGGAAACATGGCAAAGGGGGCTGGGTGCAAATCTGGCATGTGTTCACAAAAGCCCCTTCCTAACACCAGGGCAGCCTCTGTTGAAGGGACCTTCCAGGACTGGAAGGCTCCGGCTATGGTTGAACCCTGGATTCAGTGAAATACTTGGAGGGTCTTGCTGTTTATTCTAGGGAAATCTTAATGATCCAGGTAGGTATCTGTTACTGGATGCTTTCAGTTCCCATTTTTCACGCTCTGTCTTCCACGTCTGTTGCTACAGTTCCAGGTTTCTGATGTCCCTTACTGCTCAGTACAGTGACACCAGAACACCTCTGCATTGTCAAATATTTCTGCATAATGCTTTGAACCAAACTTTGACATGTTTATGGCAAGCACCAACTCAGTGACCTTATCTAGGAAAACACCGTGCTCTTTCTTGGTTAAGCTTTGGCTCATCTGCCTATCTCATGGAGCTGTACCTTTGTCACGTGCCTTCTGTTTGATCATCTTTCTCTTCATTGCACTTGAAGGACATTGCGGTCTGTGTTTTGGGAACTGCCCCAGGTGAAAGAGTCAGGGAGTTGCACTGCAGCTGGAAACAGGAAAGTGGGAACACAGGGTCTGTAGTGAAAGAAGAGGCATTGGGAAAGTTGCTTTTTCTTTTCATCTTCATTCAGTTCCTGTTGGGTGCTGACTACTATGTGGTTTTGATTTTAGTTTCTCAGCTGAAATTCTACAATTTGTAGACCATTGCATCTCATCACAGCCTTATATATGATGATTATGCCCCCACAACTGAGAAGTTCACCCAGCCCACCTCCTTGCTGCACCTGGATTTACATACTTGCAGTCTTCTCCAGCTTTGCTTTCAAAGCCATGCAGAAAGTATATTTATCTTTGTTCTCTTTTCATAAATTGGTTCCTTTGACTTCACACTCTGAAATTCCTATATTCTGTATGTGAATGCCGTAAGAGATTGCCTCCAGCTCGGCCAAGGCACATTAGGTTCGGCTTCTTCCAGTCAGTGCTAACTTGCTCTTGAGTAATTGCCATCGTTCAGACTCAATGTTGTAGGAGGATCAGGTCAGATCACATTGCAGATCTAGGTCTTTCCTGGACTGATTTTTTTGGACAATAGCACATATTCATACCATTCTGTTTTCCCAGAAGTGCCTGAGTACTCACAATATTAAAACCCGGAAGAGTTGAGTTACAAAGTGATTGAATAACTTTCTCACTCTCACAAAAGAAAAATTTGGTTTATGGAGTCCAGTTGTCCTTACATTCCTCATCACAAGCTTTTCTGGAAAATTGAGGAGATAATTTCTTTTGAGACAGTGATGTTTCACAGAGTGAGTGCAGCTCTGCTCTCATGTTAAGAAATTTAAGCTTTTGAAAACCCACTCACTGCCAAAAGACTCTTTTTGTTCATGACTTTTAGCTATTGGTGACTCTCTGTTTAAAGTCTTGTCCAGCTGTGCTTTATAAATATCTTTAACTGATAAATGAATTATTTCCTTCAGTTAAGCTCTCCATATTGCTATTCCGAGTTAGCAAATGCACAGTTTCGCAGTAGACGTTTTAGTTTGCCAAATCAGTTGTCTTGTGTTTTTATATTTGGTATTTGGACCCTGCATATTTTTAACTTTCTGGCATGATTTTAACCCAATTTGGTGAAGTGTTGTAAATCATTGTTACAAGATATAGGCAACAATACTAGAAAATAAGATCTTGTCATTTTTAATCAAACAAAACAGCTCTGTTCCTGGTCTTGTCTGGCTGTCTAACAGATGGGCTAGTGTCCCATGAGAAGACAGCCACTTCCTTGCATAATAAACAAAGAAGGAGAAGTTGTCTGCAAACCATTAGTGTATTGTAAAGTTAGATGCAATGTCTTGATATTGTCAGAATGGGTTCCTCAAACACATTTCTTTAACATTCTGTCATAAGTCAGATACAAGACACTATTAAATAAAAATTAAAACTTTAAAAGGCTGCCAACTGTTTAACTGTCTCCAACAAAAAAAACACCAGTAAAAATATCCTCAATTTTCTAAATATTGATAACCAACTAATAGACAATAAAGTATTGAGTAGGTTATTTGGTGGAGACAAGATCATTCAGCCCACGTGCCACGTTCCCAGCACATGGTGCAGATTCCCTTCTTCTTTTTCCCTTTTACAAACAAGGGTGTTAGATCTAACACTGTTCCTGCCTGAAGTACAGGCTGGCTATTGTGTAGTGGCAGCTTCTGAAAATTCTGGCAGATCATTACATTAGAATTCGTTGGGATTTTTTGTGTTTGGTTGGTTTGGGTTTTTATGTGACACCTCAGGAAAATTATAAGACCCACAGAAATCAATGTGTTTTTCTTAAGAAGGGTATGTTTTGCCTTTAGTTCAAAAGACAGCACATTATATGTACATGCAAGTTTATGGCTGGTCGCTTTTCACAAGAAATGCCACTGAAATAGAAATGAGTGAGAAGTGTTGTCATTTGCAGAGGAAAGAACTTTTGGTGATGAAACAGATTTTCTACCTTTTAAAAATGGCATTAAATGTGGTGTCCCAATAGTAAACTAGAAATTATTCTTTCTTCAGGTTCTGCCAGTAAAAAAAAAAAAATGTACATCTCTCAAACTTTTTCAACCAATTACTTCTGGCAGTTTTGGCACCCCCCAAAAAAAAAAAGAGAGATAGTAAAATTCCAGATGTATAATGCTGTTTAAGCCTGTAGGACATAGAACTGTTGAGCAATATAGTACTTACTTAGTTGCCCTGACAAGCCTTAAGACCTTCCCACTAAAATTCCATTTTTAAGTTAGAGGCATAAATATATCCAGTGATCTGAGAAAAAAAAACACCCAATCTGGATAGACTGAGGTGACAATCTCTTTTTTAATCTATCTTAAAACTAACAAAGGTTTAAAGCTAGAAACAAAGCCTTTCATGTGTGCATTGCTAAAGACTTTTAAGGAACAATTGTAACCTGAAGGACTGACAAAATTAAAAAAAAATAAATAACACTGCAGGCAGTTTTTGTTTGACTTCTGTCATAGTCTTACAATTTCTGTTTCTAGAAACATTATAAATAGAGAAAACTTCAGGAGAAGATATACTGAAATTAGTGTGAGCCCCATGCCACAGATTCTTGCTTTCTCTGCTTTAGAGTGACTGAAAAAGGTCTAATTTGTCAAAAATATGCAGAAAATAAGAAAGGATTTTTTTCAGAAAGATCAGTCATTTCCTAGCTTTTATTTTCAGAATATGTGAATGAATGTGCACTAGGTCACATATCTCCTGAAGTATTTTGACTTTTTGGATTGGTAAATGTGTGTATATAGTACTTTTTCCATCTGGTTTCCTCTTCATAGTTCACTGGAAAAATGTAGAATTTTCTTAATTGGTTAGACAGTAGAAAATTCTACACATTGTAAGCAGCAAGATATTAGATCATCATAAGCCAGATAGCGTTTATGATATTTATGTTAATTGGTGAATTCAAATGACCCAAATGTGCTATAGGAAACTCAATTTAACCTGGGGTCTTATAATAATTATCAAGAAAGCTTATTGTAAAATATCCTCTAAATAATCTCCCATTTCTGCTGATTTCTCTCTGTCTTTACTTTTCATTCTTAGGAAACGAAATAAAATCTACTTCTCTCAAAAGCTATGTAAATTGTAAAAGTAATAACACAATACTTATGAATAGCAAGCAATATCACTGGGAACAAGTGTCTTATTTCATTGCTCTTTCTTTATCATACAAAAATATAAGTATTTACAAAGGACCTTAGGATAGTTCTGTGGGATATAGAACAGAGCAGGGGGCTTGAGGCAGGGTTTTGATGCTTTGAAGCAGCTTTCCAGTGTATTTTAAACAGTACAAAGAATAGTAACTTTTTCTTAATCCTCTCTTTGAATGAAACAGTGACATTTCAAAGGCTGCAACAGTTTTGAAAACATAATTAAGCTAAGCCCCTTTAACTTTGCATCATACTAATTCTGTGGGATCGTACATAATCAATGGTTAAAGCGAATAACTGGATCAAGATTTGTGCCTCTAGTTTAGCAGGACCTCTGGTTCATACTTTGAATCAAACAAACCCTGAACATTCTTTTCCCTCATTCATTCCTGCTAGGAAGTTTTATGAAAAGCTCAGGCAGCACAATGCACAAGCTCCTTTCAGTAGGGCTTTTTGGGTCCTGGAAAAAGTAGAAGAGAACAAAATTATTCAGGCTGCTCTGTTTGTAATGAAGGTCATGGCACTGCATTTTGTATCTGTTATTTTCCTCAGTAAGTTTGTATGCCTGCTAGGGTAGACTGGGGAAAATAGAGCTAGAATTCATAGATTTGTTCCAATTAGGTCATGAAATAACAGTTTAGTAAGATGAATACCTTTAAAATAATATAATCACAACATTTGTCACATATCAATATGAAGAATAATTCCTTGTATGAGAACATCTTGCAATGCACCCCTTTGCAATGCTCAACAATGTGGTTTGAGTCAGTCTAAAGAGCTGATAAATTATACTGCTTAAATGTTTGTTCTGCCTATTGATTTCAATACTAAATTTTCTCCTTTTGTCATTTATTATTTCTAATCTCTTCTGTCAGAGAAAAGTGATGAGCTCCATCATGAAATCAAAAGAGAAACTGGCATTACTGATAATTTGATTAAAATGTGGAATTAAAAGATCTGACTAAAATGATGGAGGAGAAAAGCAAAGAAGGGAAGATAAATCCAAATCAATGAAGGAAACAGCTTTGCAGAAATCTTTACAGTGCAGCCAAAGTCCATGAGAATGATGTATATTCAATATATATTGACAAATACAGTTGGGGGCCTGACATGTACAGTGTTCACCAGAGATCTGCTCCACTCCTCAACTTCTGTTGCATCTGTCCTGGCACATTGGGTTGCTCTGCTGACACTCAGTGCCGTAGCTGCTGGTCGCAGACTGCAGCCCTGTGTGCGGTTTGAGAATCTGGTTATCAGAAAGCTCTAACAGAAGCAAGAGTTTGGGCTCACTGACTCAATCCCTTGCTGTTTGTAAGGTCTTCATCTACAACCAGGCAGCTGCTTGCCATTGCGGCCCTACTATTATAGAGTTATACCAGAAGCACACTGCTATGATAGTTTCAACTTTTCTTCTAGTTTTCAGTCACACTGATGGCTGTGCCAGCCTCTTTGCTGTCAATGCTACCTGGCACAAATAAAATAATTGAGGCTCACATTTTACTAAGTTAATAAGCCAAGTTCCCTTGATTTTTTTTTTTTTTCTCATAAGAGAGCCTACCCATTCCTCTTATCATCTGAATAGTCCTTTGTACATTTTCCAGTCTTTTACCTTCCTTGAATGTCAGTGATGAGAATTTATATGCACAGCCTCAGGTGAATTAGTACTAGGGCATGGTGCAATAGTTTCAGTAATTCCCTTTTCTACTTTGCCTGAAGCCTTATGAGGTTGTATTTGCCTTTTTGAGTGCTGTGATCAAATAAAATACTATGCTCATGTTCCTCCTTTGTTGCGTAAATCATGGACTCTGAGCTTGTAAGAGAAATTCTATTTTTCCCTTGCCAATATAGCATTGCAGTCTACACAGCTGAATTCTGTTAAGATCATTCCTATGCCATACTCTTGTCTTCCTCAGCATGGGCAGGGCTCCTCCACTAACTTTAATTAGAACACTTCTACTGATTGTTACCAAAGTCATTGATGAAAGTGTTAATACATCCTGCGGCAGACTAATGTTTGGTAGGGTTTTTTTAGGTGCCCGTCTAACAACCTTCCAGTCCTTCAGTTGTCATTTGGTTTGTTGTTTGTATTAAAATGATGGTACTTACATTGGCCTTTTGCATATTAAACTAAGTTCTTTCTTTAGAAATATAACCAATGATTTTCTGATCACCAGATAAATTCCTTCTTCTTGTAGCATCTATTATGTATCATAACTTTGGTACAGCTCAGGTGTGTTTTATTCTGTTTTCCTTTTATATTGAATGGTCTTTATTCTAACCTTACTACTTCTTCCTAAGTTCTTGTATGTTATTGAGTAACAGCCCAGGATGAGACCTGCAATTCCTCAGATCACTCTTTTCCCATTCTGAAATACAGGGACTATTTTTGTTATTCTCTAGTCATGTTGTACCGATGCAGTGGTATGAGATGTTCAGCGTTTTTGTATGGACATTTCTTGTGTTTCTTGAGTACATTTAACTTTGAACTTTTCTTTCATTCCTGTACTAGCATTCATACTAATTACCTTTTTGTGTGCTATTGTTCTATGTCACTATAAAATGAGCTGCTCTCAACAGCAAAAACAAGATCTTTGTAAGTAATTTCCCAAATACCATAATTCAAATCTGTGTTTCATTCGGTTTTCAAGGGCTTTGTTAAATATAGACAAAGGGGAAATTTTCATAGTCACAGATAGTATTTAGACATCAACTCTCTCTCTTTCCTCTGCCTTTTGCCTTTAGAAAGTCCTCCCATGGAAGTGTATATGATTTCTGAACTATTGTTTCTCAGGAGGCAGTGAGTAATATAAGGAGCAGATACCTCTGACTTTTTTTTTTTTTTTAACACCTGCCAGCTCGGTAGCACCTCTGGCCTTTTTCTTCAGGGCTTCAATAATTAGAGCTGTGTGAAGTTTCACACGTAGAATGGAGTTGGATGATTCTAGCATCTAATGAGGTCAAAGGCTAAATTCCTCTGGTGTGCAACATGTTACCCCAGGCTGAATTACAGCCCTGTAAACCGGAATGGTTAGATCCTCAACTTCAGAATATTAACTTGTTAATTTAATTTTTTTGCAATGGGTAGAAAATCACCACACCACACAACTGTCAATTTTGTATCACTGCTGACATCTTTTTCCCACACCTTGCAACCTGTATTGCAGGATGCGATTCTGTGCTGTGTTGCAATACCTCTTTGCCTTTCTAATTGCAGGAGGACATGTGGATGATACAAAGCATCACACAGCCTTGACCCGACAGGCTGATCCACTGCTGACATAAAGCAGTGTAGCTGACTGATTGTGTGTTCTGTGGCTCTGGCCCCAAAAGTGGCAATCACTGCAAGTCGTAACCACTAGTCTATACTAGGATATGTAAGCTGGAATGCTTGATATAAGCGTTATAAACTGGTTATGGCATTGCCTCTGCCATGAGACTTACAAGCTCTGGTCATGCAAACCAGGTTTCTTAGAAGGAAAAGAATGGAAGATAGCTTTGCAGATAAGTAAGCACATGGGTACAAGTTTTAAACAACCTCTGTGTAAAAGTTCACTTTGAGTCAAGTGCCTGAAGAGCTAGATGCCAGTTTGTTGCATGCTAACCAAAGCTGGGCTGCTGATTCTATTTTGTTTGTGATGTATTTAAAGGACTGAAACCTTTTCTTAAGATTTATGTGTCCTTCCAAAAGGCACCCAGTGAACAGGCTAAATGTTTGGCATACTTTCATCCTGGCCTCACAATCTAGCACAGGCTGTGGATAACTGGGTCCGCAGTTGAAAATGTAGCTCTCCTGCTTTAGTTTGGCAGTCGATCACTTCTATCAAGGTACAGTTGCCTTTGGCCAAGCCCCTGGGATCTCTGCAAAGCTTTTCTCAGCCACAAATCATTCCTTCATTCAGCATGTCACTTGACATCTTTGGTATTATAAATTAGTTCAAGAGCGTGGACATCTATTTCACCTCCTCACCAAGGGCCCAGTTCTCACGTTTTCTGAAGTTATTTATTTTTGCTTTAGGGGACAATGCAGTTTTACTCTCCTACTGCGCTATCAAGAGAACAAGTCCCTTTGAGCCAAACACCTGCTTTCTTTTAGAAAGAATGATGGGGAAATGCCTTTTTTAAAGCCTCTGTTTATCTACTTTCTTAATTTACAAAAAGTCCCTGATTACTCAGATCCCCAGAGATTTCCTATAAGAAAGTATAGCAGACCAACATCAAAAAAAAAAAAAAAAGGAAAAATAAAGTATTGACTTTCTCTTGCCACGACAGAGACAAAACAATGGCAATGTGCCCTCAAGGTTACCAGACTCTTGTTCTCTCCTGGAGTGAAAATCCAGAAGTGAGTGATCTCCACTAAGAAAACAATAGGTCAGTTGGTCTCTGTGAGCTCCAGCCTTGGCACTCTTTGCTGGCCAATGCCTGCAAGTTGGAAGCCAGCTGAGACACATTGGGAGCCAGCTGAGACACTTCACCTTACCCCAAGGCTGATGTGGTCCTCAGTGAATATGAGTTTGATGCCATTGCCTTACAGGCTCCAGTCTCCTTATCCAGTACTTTTCTCTCAAGTTGCACACAGAGGTGGCTGTGTTAGGAAGTACTCAGTGAGTACATTGGCCTGCCCTGATTTAATGCTGCTTTATCATCTTGTATTCTCTGACAAATCTAGAGAAAGGTGTCACAAAGCTTTATACTTAGCTATAACTTTTGCAAGGGCTTAAGAACCTTAAGCATCTAATTCTCTTATTATTTTTGAGAATCACATCCTCAGTCCTTCTTTTTCCACAGGTTTTTAAGGTGACAAGTTTTAAACATAACATGACCATGCTGCGTAATGTTGCCACAATTTCTGGCTACACCAGATCCTTCTGTTCCTCTAGCATAAGCAGTGTTTTGCAATGGCACAGGGAAGAGCCAGTATTGACAGTACATCTGAGTCCTTACACAGCACCAGCAATTTTAAATAACAGATCATTTTCTGTGGGCTAGCAGGTAAGGAGCATGAACACTCCAAACATAGAAGTAACAGACTTGACTGCAATTAAATTTGTTGTGACCTTCAATTACTCTTTTATTGTATCAGTGCCTTAAGAGCTCAGTCACAGACTACAGCTGTATTGTACTCTACGAACACATTGATGAAAAAAATTGGTCTTGCTACCAAATGCTTTAGCCTTGGGTCATCTCATTTATAGCTTATGATTGTGATCTAAAACATGCAAAATGCTGTAGTCTAATTGTATCTAGTCCGACTGTCTAAGGCAAGCATAGGATGGAGACATGACTGTACCAGTGACTCCTATGCCTACAGCTGATCCTGAGCACTTCAAGTACAAGTTTGCGCCTGCTCCATTTTGGCCTTGACAGGTGGCCTGTGGCCCATGAGCCACAGCACAGTCCTCCATTGCTGCCCTCATACAGCTTTCAGCACCTTCCTAAAACAGGTCCTCTCTGAGGTCAGAGGTCAGGTTATTTCATCTCTTTCTGCTTTTCCCTCTGGGCTGCTGTGTATCCAGCTATCGGCTGAAATAAGGAAGGCAGCATCGCGTTTGGATCAAATCTTTTCCCTCCAACTCAGTCCAGAATTGGGAAAATATCCAGGAGTTACAGGAAGAATAAAATGTATTAATAAATTACCTTAACTAAAAGTGGTTTTGTCTTGTGTGTTGTTTTTTGTTTCCTCATTTTGTTTTTCTCCTCATGGTAACGTATAGATTCGACTCAGAAATACCTGGTCCCAGTATATGCAAGATTCAGATACAGGTCTCAGGTCAGGGTAATTCAGCGTAAGGACTGAGGCTTGATTCTTCCTGTCATAGTTAAATATCCTAATCTGGAGACTACTGATGGTAGCATTATTCTGTGTTGAAGGTGCTATACTTTGTAAAAGAATAACTACTTATTGCATGAGCAAAAGAGGCAGATTGACTCCATAGAGCTGGTTTGGAGTTTAGTGGTGAGAAAAGAATTTTCAAAAGGCTGGGTTCAGATCACCCTCTTTCAAGAGAGGCAGGGACCTCTGCCTTTCGATGCCCTGAGCACTAAGCTTCCTCACTTCCAGCAGTCAGGTGGGGGCAGAGAATGAAATTAAAAAATCAAAATATTTTAATCTGGAATACTTTACAGATACAGTGAAGAGACAGAAAGTACATTACAAATAATAATGTACTGGCATTTGAATGAAAAAGTTGTGGAAAGGACAAAAATTCATTACTTACTCGTAAATTTTCTAGCTGAGCAGAAATGTGTTTTCAACTTGGTCTCCAATATCACATTATAGTATAGAGTATGTATACAGTAAATTTCATATGTGGTGTATAGTGTGTCTCATTACTATGTGCTTAGACACTATTTCATGGGTAGTAAAGCATACTTAGAAATATTTTCCATAATGGTAACTTTGACATTTTATGTGACTGAAAATATGAAATAGTTCAAGACACAATTGCACACCTAAATGGAAAAGCAACTGCATAAGCAGAATATAATATTAATTATAAAATGTATGCAGTTTTACAGGCACAAAGTTTTTTTTACATTTCTAGTAACCAAACATATTTTCTCCCATTTGCACTCCCATTATTCTACTGGGACAGTATCTTGTAGTTTGCGCATCTCCCCTTCATGCAAACAAAACAACTAGGCTTTACAGAGAATTTCAAAATCAGTTGTGTCTGCTGAGGTGAAACTAAATTAAGTGAGGAAACTGTACATAAAAGAACAAGAGCCAGATGCCTTTTATTTGGAAGAAAAACTTACTTGACAAGTAACACTATGTATTGGAGAGTGACTGCTAGTGCTAAGAAATCTGAAAGTCTGGTGAAATGTGAAAAAAGCTATATACTTTTCATTTTCCTCTTTATCTCCTTGAAAATGTTAATTGAAGCTTAACTAAATGTTTCTAGTGAGTATGTGAGGGTAGTCCGGAGGCCAGATCTCAGAAATATTAGGGAAATCCTTTGTCTGTGCTTCTGTTGGCACAGGTAAGCCAGTGCACTAGAGAGGATTCTTGAGTTTTGAATCCATTTTTGTTCAGGTAACATTTTAATTTGCTCTCCTCTCACTGGATTTGGTAAGGACTTGCCTCAGAATGGCCCAGTACAGATTTATTTTCAAAAATTACTACATTAAGAAAAACAGTAATTCTCAAAGGCAAACACATAATCTCATACACAAAACACACCTTGGGTTTTATTCATTTCTCGCTGACACAAGTTGTAATTTAGTTGTCTAAAATGGAGTCATTCATGATTTACGTCAGAAACAGGCCCACAAAGGCTATTTTTGACACACACACATACAACTAAATGACATTTATTTTTTTCACATTCACTCCCCAGTGTTGTTGTATACATCCTCGGTGGCATTACTAAGTGGAGCTTTTCAAACAGATGAAGTATGTTACTTGCTGTGGCTAAATTGTAATGAAAGAAGAGATGGCTGTTTGCCAATGAATGGTGTGTAGCTTGTAGAAGCATGTAATTACATAAATCACAAACATATGCAGAAGATGTTTTCTCTTTACATTTAACTGGTGTTGCCTGGAGCTATAGCTGCTTGCAGCTCTATTTAATTACCATAATTATTTTAAATGTGTATATCTGGGCAATCTTTGAGCTTTATGAGAATGTTATTCATACCTTATCAGTAAAAATCTAAAGGGTCCCATTCTTTCCCCAAAGGGGCTGCAGTAACCAGGTTTCTCCAGTTTTCAGGCATAGGGTGACTGTGATGTTTATATTTTTATTTGGAATTACAGGTTTTTCAAAAACCCAAGCCTCTGAAACTAATCAGATCTTGAAATCTCAGTAGACACTATAATTTCCTGGTAGGAAATTAAGCATTGTACATTGTGGAAAGAAAGTACCTGGAGAGGTCCTGATTAGCTTCTTTTACGTCTTAATTTGCTGACTGTGTAAATGTTGTTTGGCCAAACAGATTGACAAGTGTCTAGGAAAGGTATTGACTGTGTTAAAATGGATACTTCCTATGGGAAATGTCAAAAAAAAAACCCCAAAAACCAACAAACAAAACCACCTGACAGACTAGCTGGGATTTTCTAGTTAATTTTTTCAAGCAGTCAAATGTGTTACAATGGGGCATTTTTTTTTTAGTTCTCTTGTGCACTAGTGTAAACCTGTTTCAGATAACAAATGCTAATGGAGTTGCCCCAGAAACACCACAGGATAACACAGGCTCTTAGTTCTTCTCTCATTTATGTCAGTTTTATGTTGACTTCATGCCATTGATATTGGTCAAGTTACTTGTGGCTCAGACCAGTACAAATGAGAAAGGACATGAGTCCTGATATATAGGGTGACTGGCCAATGTAGACATGCCTCAGTTTTCCCCAACTAATGTAAATTGGTGAGTATAGAATTCCTCCACTTGAATACATTGGAGCTGGTAAGACCTTGGGGAATAAGAAATCTGATAGCTAAATAACCTCAAAAGACCAAGCAGTAGGAACCATAAGCAACTGTCACACATAACTGATGAAGAATACTTACGAATACAGATACAGAATCCTTATGCACTGAAAGACCAAGAAAAGCAGGTTTTGTGGGAAAAGGTTAGTATGCTTTTTTAGTTTAACTCTGCATTTATGAAAACAGGTTTTTGGACAAATGAGCCCTTCCTATGTTACAAAAAGCCAGCTGGTCAAACACCTGAATGCAAAGATAGTGAAGTCGCAAAAGTTTCATCTTTCAGTAAAATAAAAAATAGTAATTATTAGAAATGTTAGAAGTCCAGTTCTAGAAATGAGTTAAATATAATTAAATACCCAATGGAGATCAGATTGAGCAAACAGTACTTTCACATTACTCAGTGTCTGGGAAACAGGATGATAGTTTGCACCTTGTCTTCTTTGTCAACCACTATAGTTAACCTTGCAAGTGATGCCTCCTCAAAATTGCTTTGGTAAGTCACGAGATAATTTTTTTCAGCTATAATGTGACATGCCAGCTGTAGATCATATGTGCAGTTTTGTGACACAGCTTAGTCTTTTCTTCCACCACCCAAGAGAAAGCATATACAAAGCATTACTGTCAGAGATCAGTTACTACAATCCCTTGTGGAAAAAAAAAAAAAATATGCAAGCCTCCAGAGTGCCAGGGAACAATGTACTTTCCACATCAAAGACCGTTTTGTTTAATAACCACAAATTATTTCAGGTAATTTGGCACCAATTTAATTGTGCCCACAAGAATGTCCTCAACAATAACAATAAAAAGAAGTAACAAAAGAACCATCCCTACTACCAAACCTGTCAGGATGAGCTGAAGGCAGAGTTTCCATTCATTAAATTATGATTAGCCTTGCTAATACCTTGTTTATCAAATCCCTGTACTGTGCTGCAGACACACCACAGGGAAACCTGTATGTGATGTTTTGAAAAGGAAGCTGATGGAAAGTGATACTTTTCCCACACATTGGAACGACAATAAAATCCTTCAGATGAAGGTGCACACTAAAGAAGTCATTAAAAATGCAGATTATGAACAGCTGAGATTAAAATCCAGCCAAGACACTGTCAGTTAATGTATTTCATTAAAACAAAGATCATGAGGACAAACACAATATTCACTAACACTGAGGAGCATTTAATCTGGATTTGTAGTTAGATTTTGTTTTTTGTTTTTTTCATTTCATATATTTCCAAATCACTGTGTGATTGAAAGGCTATGATGGTTACATTAACCTACCATCTCTGTAGTATTGACATATATACAGAGGCTGATATATGCCCTGTCAATAGATTACAAAGCTCTATGCTGAATAGCAGAAGAATGTGGGAAGGGGAAATCCCCCTAGTTTTGCCTCTGGGAAGAATATATCTTGGTAATTTCAAATAGTGAAACTGAACACAGATGTTTGGAAGATTCATTTTAAAAGCTGATACTGGAGAGCTGATGTGAAATTCTATTAAGTTCAAATGTTTTGTGCTTTCTCCAGCATGATGGAGAAACTTCCTTCTGACCTTCTTGAAATGCATTTACCTGCAGCTGACCAAAGGTAGTGCCATAGAAAGAACAGAGTCCTTCATAGAAAAGATTTCACATTTCTCCTTATGAAAGCCACGTTTACTATGGCTTTTTTTCACAGTGAGATTTTCCCTTTTCGTGGACCAGAGAAGAGACTACAGGCCAAATTTTAACAGAAAGTCCCTGACTGAATACAAGAAAAAAAATATGAAACAAATTGAGTCAGGATGATTTTTCCTTGAAATCTGGACATAATGTTTTTGTACCTGACCAAGGATTCCTTAAGATAAAATTAAAATATTCAGTTCCAAGTCAGAAGGACTCCGTGGTCTGTGTAATAGGTTCATTGTTCTCAGACAACTTACTGTCTGTGTTCCCAGCTTTCTTTTGCACGGCTGTACTTTGGCTCTGACTGTTACATGCTCCAAAAAGTATATCTCAGTTTGCATTTCCTTAATCTTTGAGTCTAATGCAGACAATTTGATGTGATTTTTTTTTTTTTTTAAATCCTATTCTTTATCATTGTATCTTTTTAGTCAGGCCTGTCATTGACTAACTACATAAATCCTGCTACAGTTAGATAGAAATTATCACATCTCCTAGTGGTAAGAATTTTGTACTATGGACCACTGTTTCAGCCTGAATTTCATTTGTTTTTCAAAGGATTTCCTTGTATGGTGACTGAAACTGTTGCATGACTGGTGGGAGAGAGAGGGGAGAAAAAATAGGTTCTGCATGTTAATAATAATTAGATGACATCTGTGAGATGAAATGTTACAACATGAATTACCTAACTTCATTCTACTTTGAAGTACACCAGATTGTTATAAAGTTTGCAAAACGTTTCATCATCTGTTAGGAATATATGGTAAATTCCCCATCTCAAAGTTATAGCCATACAATGAAGGGCTGTAGTACTTGAAACTTGAAGTGAAAGGAGCTGGATGTGATTATGAATTGAACTGTAATGTAATCTGGGTTTTCCAGTCAAGTTTTCCAGTGAAAGCTGAGGTTAGCTAACGATTTCTTTCCTATGCACTGCCCTAAGGATCTGTTCTGTTTTTCCAGGGGACCCTGGCAAGAGACTTGCAGATATTTAAAACCTCTAATTAATGCCAGGTATTTCACTTTGTTTTTATTTTTAAAGCATGAAAAAAATAATTACTAAGCCAAAGAAAAAACAAATATTTTCCATTTGCCATTCATTACAGATGTCAGACAGCCATAAATATAGAAATGGTCAGCTGCAGGTGTACCCTTGTTCTGTTGTGTAATGCACACTGTTCCTATAACATTACTAAAAATGGTCTGTCTGGCTAATAAATAGCACTACCATTACATAGTAAAAGGTGAAAATTAATATGAATGCTGCTGGTGAGTTAGCTGTATTAACAAGCCAATCATGTAGTATTAGCAGTTATAATGGGAAACAACATAAACTTTTAAGAGCTTCTGCAAAAGCTTTCAGTCCTTTCAATGTTGGGAATTTAAAACCAGTGCTGTCCTGTAAGTCATTTCCATTTCTCTAAATTTAAGAGGAAAAACATGTAGGAATTTTTTAAACGAAGTCACTGACATCTGCATCTCAAAAAAGAATTGTCTCCAACTTGCATATATCAGCTATCTCTGATGCTCTGCTGGTAAAGCTCTGTTGCGACCATCAAAGGTTCTGGCCCATGAATGATAACTTTTGATAGCTAACTGATAGCTAACTGATAACCCCTTACTGATAGCAAAACCTCTCCCACACTCAGAGTAAGAAGAGAGTGCAATCTAAAATGGCAATGAGGAAAAGGGAGACAATAAACAAACAAAAGACTAATTAATGTCTTCTGCCTAGACACAGGCTGTCTGATCGACAGCCCATCTTGCCCTGTGTCCTCTTGCTGATGTTGCATTGTACTTTGGGAAAAAATTAAGACCAGACCATATAACCTATGTTTCATTCCTGGAGTTTCCATCCAGATTGTGTTAGCAGCTGAGGGAGTTTCTGAAATAGTTTTGTCTTGACAATTGTAGGTAACAACCAGTAATGAATCTATTGTCGACAAATTATACAATCCTTCTCTGAACCCACTTTGGTCTCTACAGCATCCAGTGTCAGTGAATACCACAATTTAACCATGTGCTGTGCAAAATGCAGAATGCTGAGCATCACAGCCTTTGCCAGGATGATTTTTAGCTCCTGTTTGTATGTCCTTAAAGAATTACCATTGTGTGTAGTCCTACAACAGCTTCCTCTCTATCCTGCACATCTGGGGAGGAACGACATGCAGTCTGGCCCAAGATGATAAGTAGGATGATGGGATTCTGCCTGATTAGTAATATCTTTTATGGATTGTATATGTTTGAGTCAAATGTACTAATTCCTCCTCTCCGTCTTCTTCCCATTCTTTTAATTTTATTCTTGGCTGCAGAAAAATCGCTAAAGAAAAATGTACCTTGAAAGACTGTTATGCTTGGCAATGCTTTATTATGTTGCTGTGCATCAACGGCTTATTTGATCTGAATTTATTTCTAGGAGATAAGTAGATTAAAAGAAAATTAATTGGAAATATTTCTGTTTCAGGTATCAGTTGGTAACACACATCAGAGGGTAAAAATTAAAACACAAATGTCTATCAATTAGAAAAGCAAGTCTGCTCTCAAACCTTGTGCTATGAGTTCATGTGGAAAACTTCACAAGGATATGACATTCCTAACCTGCCTAAACAAGAACACATGGAAGAACTGATAATTTTATTCTGTCCTACACATCAGAAATTATATTAGTGAAAATTTTCTATTTCCCAAAGTCAAGTGCCTATGCATTTATGCCTATAACTGCATTTTTAATTGCCATCTATCAAGTACTGCAATTAGATGCATGTTGTAGTGATGAAGGGAAGCAGCAAGGAACTGAATTATTTCATATTTGTAAACTAATGTTAAATTCTGATCTCAGTCAAGTTAGTGTCAAAGCTGGGAGTTCTCGACTGTTTCCAAGCCAGAAGACATGGATGCAGGTCTGGAACCGGGACCCAGCAGGTTAGTCCATCTTCTTCCCCTGTGCACATATTCATGTGGGGTTTGGTTTTTATGGGCTTTAAACAAGTTGAGGAGAAGGTCCCAAGTGCAGGCAGCACAGCACCCACCAAGGAAAGCAATGTAATGCACAGCAGAATTTGCTGTCTGTGGCTTGGGAAATGGCTGTGATTTTACAAGCCAGATCTAATAAACCACACAAAATTGCCCTTGGTGAGCCCTGCTTTGAGTAGCATTTTAAAAGTATTGAATTTCCATGGTTTCATGGTCCCTCAGTGAAACCCAGATTAAATGCTGCAAAGAGGCATCACCCTAGAAGAAAAGGAGACAGGTCTGGAAATGCCCAGAGGGGCAAGATCCTGTAGCAACTACAGCTTGCATTATCTTCTCCAATGCCTTGAGGTGAACTTGAAATCTTTCGAGAAAGTAGATTGTAGGGCAATTGCTAGTCACTTTTGCAGTGCTAATGCTACCCTAAGTTAAAACATTGGACCATTACCCATCCTTGCTCAAAATGCAAGGATTTGCGAAACGTTATTGAAGAGAATGACATGGAGCCAAAATGGCTTGGTATTGCAAAAGAGTGAGATAGAAAGCATAGCAAAGATGTGTTCGTGGTTCTATCCCTGCTGTCATGTTCTAGAGTTCATAGCAGTTACAGAAACAGTTTAATGTTTTATTTAGGAAAGAAAATAGCTATAAATCATAGATATGTTAGTTCATAATTTCTACAAAGTGTACCTGTTATCACTGTCCTAAACAAACTTCCACTCTTGATAATCGTATTCCACAAATGGTGCTTCCAGATTCAATCTTCATTTATTACTGAAATGGCAGGAAGCACCCCAGAGAAAACACCTTTGTTATAGCTGTATGAATTATAAAGTGTTTTTAGGATCCTTTAAGAAATAGCTGATGAATGGCTCAAAAAAAGAAAGAAAAATACCCACAAGAGTTATTGTTGTGTCAGACAGATGGTTTTTGCAAAAACATATATTAGACAATATCTACGTGAATAGTGAGGTGACCTAATATTTTTCATTGATATGTCATCACATCTTAATCTTTCCACTAAGTTTTTACTAGATTTTTTAATTTTTTTTTTTCCTCTTTTTTTTTTTTTTTCTCAGAAAAAGAGCAGGAGTTCAACATAATCTGCCACAGAAAACAGGGAAGCAGTTGAGAGTGAAATACTATTTTCTAAAATAAATTAGTGGAAACAGAAAGGAAAAAAATTGAAAGTGAGAAAGAGATACAAACACTTAAAAAATCAGAGTGGAAAGAAAAAAGGGTAAGAGAAGGGGAAAATGAGAGACCATGGTGAAAGAGCTGATGATAAGCAAGTAAGATGAAGTATCAATAAAGAGAAGATTATGAAGAAGGGTTAAAAGTAGTAAAAAAGAGAAAGAGATAGAAAAATAATCATAGACAGAAGTGAAAGAGAAAATAAAAGGATACAAAACCAAATAAAAAATGAGATGGAAGGAGATCTAAAGACAGGAAACAGGAAAATGTGGGAACGAAACAAGAGATAGTGGTATTTAGTTAACACATATTGCTGCCTTATATCAGAGGGATGTAAACATGGAGCAGTCATACTAGTTAGGGCTACGGGATGGAAACAAAGGGGCAATGTCTTCTTTTTATTTATTTTTTTCCACTTTTTTAAACATTGTTTAAGGCTTTTTAGCCAAGGATTAACATAGTGAGGGCCAAGAAAAAATGTTTAAAACACGTAACCTGTGTCTAAAGCTAAATGTGAATACTAGTGGCAGCCCCTAGTGCGGAGGTGCCCATCAAGCTCAGCAGGCACACTATGGGCACTGGCATCCCAAAATCTTTCTGCAACTCTTACCTTCGCTTCCAGCACTTGTAGCGTTGACTTTTATTATGGTATGTTTTGCAGAACAAATGGCCAGCTGGGGTAGTCAGGCCTTATGCTGCTTTATATGGCTGCAGAGGGTTATGAACAGTCCTAACACTTCATACTCTGGCTTCGTGAAGGAGACCCATGGCAACAGTGACAAGGTGAGTCAGTCTGAACAAGACAGCAAGCTATCAGATGCAGGCACCTACTCTAAAACACTCTCTTTTCCCTCTATTTTTAATCTCATATTTTCATGTAAGAAGTCTACCATTGATGCGGTCACCGTCTCAAGTATTTTCTGTTGGCAGCTTTAATGAGTAACATTTTAAAACGCAAATTGCAAGCTCTTCAGTAAATATGAGCTGGTGAGCAAATTTCATGCTGAAGGGAAATGTGTTACAATTAGACACTTGCCCAGGACTGACGAGGAGAAATGGTGGGGTCCACTGGTGTCGGGTTTTCCTCGCTTAGGTGGAACAGAGAATTCTTCACAGAGCCACAGGAGTCACACCTGCAGCCTAATGAAGGGCCAAATCACGGACCCATTTTGTCGAGGGTTAGTTACCTGTGACTTTCAAGTGGCAGTGACCAGGGGAAGGGTAGTTTTTATAGGTCTAAATTGAAAGATCAGCTTTTATCATCCATCAAGTTTGAAAGCCTTTACCAATTCTTTTTTGTTGTTTTTATTCTTCAGGAGGGCTCAGAAGACCTGGGCTCATGGGTCGCTGGTTCCAGGCTATGGCAGCCAGGGGAAGCATCAACAGCAGCACCACAAAGCTCAGTCCTTGTAATGGTAGGTGAAGTTTCCCAATCTGTAGAGGGGAAATCCATACAAGACTGAAACCTTTTCTTTCTTGGGCCAAGAGGAAGTCTCCATCCACAGGAATGGAATATTTCTAATGTGTAACCCAAACATAATACAGGTGTGAAGGCTAAACACGGGAAACACCTACCACAGCCCCAATAGCCAAAGCAAACACAAGAGAGCTCAGTAGTTATGGCTTCAAATAGCTTGTTCCTCAGTTCTTTTCATATTTCACTGACATTCTCACAGACACTGGCCCATGTACATAGCAAACCTCAAATGGGTTTTAAAACTAACCTAAAAAAGAAAAACAAAATTCTTATGGATCAGAGGTAGTTAACTAGCCCTGGATTCTGCACTACCTTAACATGTTTTTTCTTTCCTTGTTCGCTTTTTTGTTTGTTTGTTTTGGTTTATTTGTGTTTGTTTTGTTTCATTTTTTCTTGTTTGTTAGGTTGTTTGAGTTTTTTTCTGTGTTTGTTTGATTTAGGAAGTGGACCTGGTTTTTTTTCCACCCTTTCCTACTCTTTTGTCTAAGTTTTTCAAACTACCAAACAAAAAGTCAGATCATCAGTTTTGTTTTACTCGATTTTATAAACCACTGAGAAAACCTATTAATTTTTGTTTGTCTTCTCATTTTAATGGTAAAACTGAAAACAACCAGAATAAATGTGGGCAATGATGTGATTTTTCCAGCAACATCATAATCATCAGGGAGAGTACTAGACTGCTGCTTGATTAAATATGTCAAATTTGCTGTGATCCATTATTTTCTGAGAAAATCTTGACAACAAATGGATTCTATCTTTACTATTCTCTCAACAGTTCTATCAACATCCTCTTTACTACATTTATATCTACAAAAAAAGAAGTTGAAGTTAGGGTTACTACATTAATCTAGAACAGTAAAAAGATAATGCTTGTGGATCTGTCTATGCACTTGAATAAGAAATTGAAGTGAGATTGACTTGGCAGCCATGTATAAACCATGTAAAATCTATCCATGTGCTGTCACCAATAACTGAATGCATTCAGAAGAAAAATAGTAGTTTCTCACAGAAAAGCTGACAGTGCAGCATCAAACCACTATCTTCTGTCCCTACCTGTTCATATCTGCAGACACTCGCATGGATATAGCTTGTTGCTCACACGTATTATTAGAGCCCCTGGCTACATTGCATCCAGTTTGCCTAAAAATTATTTCTCAAATATAATTCAGGTACTGGGTACCTTATTTTTTGCATTCCCCATTTAACTCCAAGTTGCAATATCACTGAGCACACAAGCCTCTCAAAAGAAGTCATCATGTTTACCTCATTAAATTTATTTCACTAATGAAAATGACACCCATATTGCACTTGGGTGCATGTTTGGAAGTAGGAAGTTTTCTTCAACTTTATTTTACTTGGCTGAACTAAAAGTAACCATGCAGGTTCCTCTAACTTCGAAGTCTGTATGGAGCTGTAAAAATCATGGTTTGCTTTAAAAGATCCTTGCTCTCAACCACAAACTTTGCTTTGCTGAGTACTGGCATCTCAAACCAGCAAGGACTGAGCTCTACGGGGCTGATCCAGAAAAGCATTCATGTAAATGTTTGATTACAGGTCCTGTTGAAAGCCAGTGCCTGAAAATATACAGCTGATCACACATTCAACTGCTTTATTGGATCAAGACCAGGGCACGAGGTCTTGGAGATGGACATGTCCATGCTGTGCTGACAAACATCTGCACCTGGCAATGAGGCCAACTTTTCTTACAGGCTCCATGCTCTGCTTGGCTATTTTAGGACAGGTTAGGGACCAGTACTTGGAGGGGGACTGTTATTATGTGGATAAAGGTCAGAAGTTCGCCTGCTTGCTTAAACTGGCAAAATCTGGTTTTAATCCATGAAAACACACCAAAACACTCTTCTTGGAGAGAAAGGTATGTTGTATTTTTCCTGACCGCTGCTTTCCCCAGTGGCAAGTTTCTCATTTAAAATTATATCCACAGCTTTGTTTATGAGACTTTGCAGAAGGATTTGCATGGGTTAGCGAAGGGAGAGAAATACTCCCATACACAGAAACACAGAACCCATTAAAGCATACGCAGCTCTAGTGGTTCCCCTCCCCAGCTGCTACTAAGTTTATTTGCAGACTGCAGCCTGGAAAAGGGGCTGCAGCCCATCTGCACCCCGCATGTGGGAACTCATTTCCAACATAGCTGCAGGAGTGTGGGTCCAGTAGACCCTCCCCTAACGGACTCCCAGATCCCCCTCCACGCTGACCTAATTGGAGCCAGAGCAGAGGCCACCAAGTGCTGCAGTTTCATGGTGTGGGGGGGGCGGGGGCTCAGCTACGCTGCTGATTCTTTGAGGTCCCCCACCGTTCCCCTCTTCCCTGGCATAACTGTGGGGTTAAACAGCGTAGCAAACCTTGTGTGGGGCCCTCTGCATGGGGTGAGCTTCACCCCTAGAGCAGACCCAGCCTCACGCTGCACGGGGCAGGAGCAGGAGATCAAAGAGGCAATGCTGTGCCGCTGCACCACATCTTCTGGGTCTGAGATTCTTCCCTCTCGAGCTGCAAAGCTGACACTGGCTGTGTGATGGCGTGGGCATTGGGGGGACGTTGTGAGCAAGCATCTGGGGAGGAAAAATCAAAGGGCAATACAGAAACTGACGCAGGGAAAGGAGATGGTGTTGCTTAAATTATGTCTCACTATATTGTGTTTTGCACAGGAGGAAAAAGTTTCTTTTTATATTTTGGGCCTGTCTGGAAGATGTTAGGAAGGGTTGTCTGAAGTGTTGTCTTAGAGTGGTGAGGGAAAAGGCATCTTGTGTTTTAAGCCTTTGTTAAAGGGAAAGGGACAAGCACTGAGGGTAGGAAAAAGGAGAGAGGAACATTAGCAAACAACTGCATTCAAGAGCATTTGCAAAGGGGTTTGCTCTGAGTGCAAAGCTTTAGAGGCTTTCTTAGAAAGATAGGAGAATAACCATTTTAAGAGGCAGTAATTCTGTGGCATAAGTGAATAATTAAACTAACGAAGGAAAACACTTTGCAGGGCAAATGTCAGCAGGCAACCTTCAAAAGGTTTTAGACATTTTAGCAGTTTTATAAGTATCCGCTTTCACGTGTATCTATCTGTGTTTCAGCTGAGTATCTGGCTCCCAAGGCCAGCTCTGCCCAAAAGGCAAAGTCACGTTTAAAGTAAGCAGTGACCTCTTGATCAAAAATCATGAAGTCACATGCTCAAGAAAAAGAGAGAGTGGTGATCACACTTTATGGCTTTAAGCTTCAGGCTTGTTTTAACACCAACTTCCTTAAGGTCTCTTTCTCTTTTTTTTTTTTTTTAATCAGATTTTTTTTGTTCTTTTTTAATATATTTTAATTTTTGTCTTAAGTTCGTTTTTGTCCAATAATTTGTTTTGGTAAAATTGATAGTATGTAAAGCCATGTTAACTGTCGCAAAAGTGTTTTGATTTCCTTAACTAAACACAGAGGTACTGAGGTCCAGTTCATGGCTGTGGGAACTGCTGCCATGGCCCCGCGTTCCACATTTTGCCCACAGCATTTTCCCTCTCCCACTGCTGTCTCAGCATTTCCGCATTCTGAAGAGAGCTCATTTTTAAACTCCCAGATCTTAACGTGTGGATGTGGTAACGGCTGGGGTTGTTGGCCACTGTTTCAGGCCACCACAGAAAGGCTGGTGGCCATGCAGAGGATTGTGGCTTTCGGAGGTGCCAGTGGTGCTGGGAACGCACCTCACTCCTCCTGTCCTACCTGACAGCCTCATGATCCTCCATCCTGCCTTGCCAGTCTTCCTCACCACCTTAAAGGAGAAACTCTGAGTATTTATTGAGGACTTGTATTTCTCAAGAATAAACGAAAAGGGAATGGTTTACCTCAGAGTCCAGGAGTTTTGCCTGTAAATAACCATACCTGTCCCCTTTGCTGTAATAAACCCAGGTCTTCTACTCCTCTAATCTTCAGAGGGAAAGCCCTTATTAGCTCTGGTATTAGCCACCACCTTATTTATTTCTTTTCCGTGGCTATTAGTATTGAATCAGACTTTGTTGCTGAGGTTGAGAGGAAAGATGGTTTTAGTATTGGCTCTAATTATGTATTTTGCCTCAAGCCACTGACACAAACATTTATTTGCTCAAGAGTCACCAGAGAAGTGGTTGAAAAGCACCTAAAGATTTGAATTGGATTCATATTCATGTTCAAGAATTCAGATGAGCCTTTTATCAAAACAAGCAAAGCCTTTACATCTTGAATTGAAAATATTGTAGGAAAAAGCTTCCTTGTGGTATTTACAAAAACCTTTGGTCAAGGTGAAAATTCCAGGGAAGATGACTTCCTCTTTTAATTTTACCACTTCTATGTTAAATTTAGGAACTAAAAGCAAAAGAAACAACTTTAACCTCTTGGCTTTTAATTCAAAATGGTCCAAAATGAAGTGATATGGCTTTCTGTTCATTATAGAAAAAGTGTTACCAAGGTCTAGCATTAACCCCAACCACCTAACTTGTGTGACAGGTACAAATTTGTGTTTCTAGGATCCCACATCAAGTAAATACTTGTTAAACACACGCATTTTCTGTAGCGATGGTGGAGTCAAAATGACTGCTTTGCTTCTGCAGTATGTATCTTGGAGCTGGGTTTTTCCATGAAGTCTGTGGAAGCTTGTTACCAGGTTAAATGCCCAGCTTTCATTAGATGCACATCTGAAGCGTAAGTAAATGAATCCTGAACTTCACATTTGGAGGTATATGTGCTTTTCATGGATGTATGCCAACTAGATTGTAGATTTAAAGAGACGTTGTGATAACCTTAACCACACTGTGGCTAGACTAAACCTCAAAGATCTTGTTCCTAGGGGCACTGCTCTTTGAAGTGGCACCACTGACAGCTTTAGCTACTGCAGGTATTTATGAGGTAACAAATGATAAAGAAAAAAGGCACAAAATGTGATTTTAACAGCATGTAAGCATCACCAAACTGGATTATATTATTGCGTTCCATACCTTTGTTTGCTCAATTTGAGTTTTGTTTTCTTTTAGCTCTTTTATGCCTTTCCTTTTTCTCTTTCTCTATGAACCTGCCCTGAAGAAACACAGAAGTACTGTTTGCCAACTACAATAGAAAATCTCTGACAGCTCAGATGTATATATTTACTATGAACTGAACTTGCAGCTCTTAACTAATACTGTGTATTTAGCCTGTTTACTCACCAAAGCAACTGAAGGAATATTTGTGCATTTTCCACATTGTTTCCAGTGTGCTGCTTTGTTCGTTGGTGTTTTATTAATGATACTTGTGATTTATTACTGTCACTTTATTAGATTATGTGCAAATCAGTGACAAAGCACTATGTGGATCGTGCCTTGTTAGTCATAAAAGCATTCAAGAAGCCATGAAAATCAGTTAAGCTTGAACCTATTGAATGAAAGAACATAGTGCTGTCTATTGATCAGTAGCCTTTAGATATATAATGAATAGTAGCACTTTGGACACTGTCAGATAGTGTTTTCCATTGGATCTGATAAATTACATCCTTTTGTATTAGTGGTTCGAGATTTGACATAAAACGCTCTTGTACCGATATTTCTTCCAGCTCTAGTACTGTAGTGAACTTAGATGGTCAAGGCATACAAATGTTGTAAGAAAAGCTGATATTTATCTTCCAAAACAGTTTTAGCCATTGAATTAACGTTAATCTAACTTGCATATATGGCAGAAGATTGAGGGCTGGCCTGCAAATAGTTTGCAGAATGTATTTATAGCCTATGTGCATGATATGCACAATGTCCTTATCATATATGAATAACATATAGATTTGGACTGTAGCTATGTAATTTCTTTATTAATAAATATTATATTCTGAATTTCTTATTGAACAGGCAAACAATATGTAAGATTAAGGCCTTGTCTTTTGTTGATATGAAGGCCACTTTGTTTCTATGCACAATATCATGACAATATCAGGACAGCCATTTACACAAAACCAGAGCTGGGTTGTAGGTAAAATGTTACTCTTTTAATTGGGTAAAGTTGAAGGCAGAGCCTGTGGTGCAGCAGACCCCAAGTCTTATATATGTTTCATTCACTAAATGATATCCCCATGAATACCAAAAGTCAAATGATTTGGAGGAATATATGTTCGCTAGGATGTTCCTCTAGGTCTGAGAGTCACTTTCTCCTTCCCTCTGCTCCTCTCCCTTGTAAGAAAAATGAGCCCAGTAGCCTATTTTATTAACAGGACTAGGGACAATAAACTTCCAGCAGCTTCTTTTTTCCGGGTGTTTTCTAATGCTCCCTTCAGTGTTTGCTCAGGTTATCTATATTTGAATTAGTGCCTCTCAAATGAGCCTGATTTAGACAATAGTAGCCATAACCTCTGGGGACTACTTGGCAGTACAGAAGAACAGTAGTACTAGTTTGAACATCAGCAGTGCCCTGGCACGTCAAAAAAGTAAAAGGTTCTGTTTAACTCAAGTTTAAGATTTTTTTGGCTGTATTTGCATTAACAGGCAAAATCCAGTCACACATCTAATGCTGAGAGCAGGAGCAGTGTTTGGTAAAATCTTTGACCCCGTGTTTTCTGCCTTTCAAGCATAGAAAAGTGCTTTTCAAGTATTTAGTCCCCTACTTTTCCTAAGGATAACACTATTATGAAGGCTGAAAGCTGAACTAAAAAAATATGAATATAAGTAGATATGTCATAGTAAGCAGACAGTTTTCTCAGAGCCATAGTAAGCAGACAGTTTTCTCAGACTGGAAAGGCCTGGGGACAAGGGAAGTGAAGCATTTATGAGCCTTTACTTGAAGCTATTTTTCAGGCTCTCTGGAACATCTGTTTTGCAACTGAGACCCCAGTTGGTTCTTTTCTTCCAGCAAAAAATCTCAGTGCATTAACGAGTAGTGACAATTTCAGAGCAGAAATGAAAACTGTTTGCTAAGGTGGATGAACTGTGCCTTGTCTGTTGGTTTAGCTACTGATTTCAGGACAGAAAGCCTGCAATTAAAATTTTGACCCCTTCAATCATTTTAGTTACTTCTGTATGAATTAACGTAATTAATTATCATCTTAAGCTGATTCAAAAGCTCTCTTGGCAACACTGTAACACAGTGACCGCCTAAATAGTAAATGAAAACATATCTAAAGAGAGTCAAAGCTTAGTAACATCTGCAGCACATTAAGAAAGGTTTTGGAGCTCTAACACATGACCGAAGTGCCCAGCCTCCTTGCAGAGTGTCTTTTACTGCAGCCTGGTTTTGCTCTGGTCTTTCTCAGAGCAGGCTTAAAGGGCAAGTAGTCTCCAACAACCACATTAATTGACCCAACAGAATGGCTATAGGAGGGAGAAGTGATTAGCATCTCAAATCACTATTTTCTATGTCAGTTTTTACATAAAATGAGTCTAGGCCAATGTCTAACTCATTTAATAAATGTTTCTTATTTTGTGAAGGCAGCTATAATTAAGCTATAGAATTACAGAAGTCTGGCTGAAAAGAAAATTTCTATATCTACAAAATATTTTGAGGTTAAAGCAAATAATTTCTTGTGACTGTGTAGCCATCCTGATAAAAAAGCTTTTTTCTGCCTGTTGTAATTACCAAAAAGCAAGCCAAATCAGAGTCTCTGCACTTTCAATTTCCTTCCATCATTTGAATCTAGAAAATTTTATTTTTTGGTGGACAATACCCAAATGAGTCAAATAATGACACCCCTCTCATAATGTTTTGATGAAACATTAGAGATTTATAGTATAACTTGCCATAGAAACCGGATAAACTGGGCTGAAAAGACATTTTAATCAGAAAAGTGTTTCATTAGTTTGCTTGCAGTCTTCAAGGTCCTGCCCAATTTTCCTTCTGCCTATGTGTGTAATAATAGATCCTACCTACCCGGAAGAATCTCATTGCAGTGGCCATTTCAGAGAAACGATGTGTATGCAGTCCCTCTCATTTATATGTGGCATATTGTTCTATCTATTCACATCCCATTTAAAGACTCAGTTCATCCGTGCTGCCCAGAGACAGTGAGGGGTAATAACAAGGGGTGGATATTATTCTGTCCCTATTGAGGAAAATCCTACTCTGTGGCCTGTCCTGCAGGAAATAATACCCACAGAAACCAAAAGAAAAAAAAAAAAAAAAAAAAAAAAAGAAACAAAGGGTTTCCCGTCTCTTTTTTCCCCATTAAATTGTGTCTTTTCATATCCTCACTTGGCTTCCACACCCCAGGTTTAAAAGTATTTAGCTAGTGGTGTGTCTCTCATTACCTGCTCTGTGTGACTTAGGAGTTTTAATAAAATTGAAGCTCAAAAAGCTTCATGAATATGGGACAGGGCTACTACTGTTAGCAGTATTCCAAGACCTGGCATATTGCTGGTACTTGGCTAATAATAAATAATAGCAATAATGATGAGAGAGATGACTGATTTGAACACAGCTCTATGCCCTCTGTAGCATCGACAGTAAAAACTTCTAATGTAGCAGTTTGTGTAGTTGTTAGGACATCAGTAGCAGACCAGTAAATTTACTGTTTCAGTGAAAAATGATACATATAGACACATAGCTTAAAAGGATTTGTTAGTCAGCATAACCTGATGTGACACAAAAGTGGTATTTTCTATTAATACACTAAATTATAGATATAGCAAACAAGTATGTTTAGTGTGTACTGAATGATTATTACAGTAAAATGCAACAGGAATCATAATAATACTTCCTGAGAACCAGAAAGATGCACTTCATATTTTGTAGTACATATCTTTTCTTAGTTCTTGATTTGGAGATTTATTAAAACGTGGTCATTAACACCTGACAGTCCCACCCTGGGCTTAGCCAAAGCAAGACTTGCCTAAACTGCTCCGTCCTCCTGTCCCTCTTACTCCTTGTGCTTCATGAACACTGGTTTTGATTCAGGAGTCTTTCTTGGAGACCAGCCATGGAGAAGGTGTGAAGATAGCTTCTGGAAAAGATTTTGGTAGCCCATCAGTGTATGAGCATATATCTAAATAATAATGTCTTTGTTATTAATGTTTGATTGCAATAGTATTGCAAAGTGAAAGTACAGTCTTGATCCTAACCTCCACCTCCCCAGAACTAGACTAAAGAGAAGACTTTTACCATTGTCATAGTGAAAATCTCTCAGCATCAACTCAATTTGGTTAAGAAAAGAGGGTAGGAGCATGAATAGAGTTGATTTCCTTAAGCAGTTTAGCACACTGCTGATCACAGAACTTTGAAAAAAAAAAAAACCAACCAATATTCAAGTAGGTAACAAACCTGCCTTTGTGGAATGGGATTTTCTTTGTATAGTGCTGAGAAATAATTCAATCCATAAAACATTCACAAGAGATATGAGACTGTAAAGGATCTCCTGAATCTTTTAATCCAGACCTTGCTATTATGTCACTACATGAGTAAAAAAAGTATATTAGTAATGTAATCTGCATATATTCAGCATGAAGTCATGAAGTTTTGTATTAAAATTGGCATTACTCTTCTTGTTCTCTGTTCCAGGATCCTCCTTTACTGAAGGTTAGATAGAATCATATCATTAAATGTTTGTCACACTGAACATTTAAAAAAGTGTCTTTATATGTTTTTGAACACAGAAAAAAATCCAAACGCAAATGTAACCATGACACAAAGTAATTATTGTGTTCATTAGAAAAGACATTTGTAGTGTTGACATTAGAAAGGACAGCACAACCTTCAGTATTGCAGTATGGCAGTATTCAGTATGGCAGTATTTTGGGTAAAAACATTTTTATTGAAAAGAAAAACTAGGATTTGAGTTTTGTTTGGTGGGGTTTTTGTGTGGGTTTTGGGTTTTTTTTGTTTTTTGTTTTTTGTTTTTTTTTTTCCAAGTAGAACGTTCCAAAAAGCAGTACAAATGAGTGCTATAAATTACTTTATAAGATGACTGTAGATTGTATAATACAAACCAACTAAACAAAACTAACCAGAAAGCCCTGGAAATAAGCAGATGAAAAGCCCATTCCAGATGGAAAAGAGCTCAAGAGTCAGAGCTGCCCTGAGTCCAGAGTGCTCTGTCAAAATTAGGTTATATTAGTGTAGTCTTGAAAAGGAGATTTGGAAAAGAGGCAGAGTTAAGACAGCAGTTAAACTGTGTTTGACAGACTAAATGGAATACATTTTCTAGCTCCAAATGGCTGCACAGTGCTCCTGTAATGGGTGTTTTACTCAAAGCATAATGAGGAGAGGGAAAATTATTTCATTTGTCCAGACTATAATCAATCACTTCCAGGAAAATAAGTCTTTCATGATTTTCCAGCAGCAATAGGAGTTGTTAAATATATCATTTAGCTGCACACATTGCCTTATGAAAGAAAAAATGAAAAGTTATTAGAGAAACAAATAAGTTGCACAAAATCTGTAAATGTATAACTATTCTTAGTTATCCTTAGTCACTGTGCTGTCTTTGTGCCTCAACACAAGCCTTTTTTCTTTTTTGTCTCTAAATTGCCAATAGCTGTAAAAGCATGAAAGCAATAGAAAGGATGGAGGAGTCTCAAAAGAAAAGGGATTTTTCATCTGGCAATGTGTCCGGCCCAAAAGCCATAAAGGCCTTTCCTGAAACTTTAGGATTGCAAAAGCTTACTGAGTTTTGCCAGATTACTTGCTTCTGATGGAAATTCCCTAATGGTACTGATGGTTTCTGGACAGCAATACAAGCGATTACACAAGGTGATGGTAGGCAAATGATTAAAAAGTACTCTGCACAGCTATAATAGCCAAAAATGTCTGAGTGTCTAAATCTGTATTATCTTATCTAGTCAAGAGAGTACTATCACTCCCAAATTTAAACAGCAGGAAAGCTGATTCACAGTATTTCTACCTTTTCTAGACTCCCCAGGGGCTTGGAGAGAGGGGAAAAAACACCCCCCCCAAAAAAAAAAACCCAAAACAGAATATGATGAGCCCAAACTAATCTCCCAAATAAATAAATAAATAAATAATGGTTCATTGAACCAAACAAATGGAGGAATTTAGAGAGTGCTCTAATTATTAGCTTCCAGGAGTCATTTGACTCATTTGACACCCATGAATTTCCTACAAGCAATATTGTATCTAAATGCAAAATTAAGATATTTTGCAAAGACTCTGTGGAAGGCCTCCTGCACAGATTAATATCAGGTAAATTTGTTCCTCAAGCAGCAGTGAATGGATGAAGTCTCATCCATGGTCCTGAGCATCCCTACACAGTGCTCTCCTGCTTTGCAGACCAAAGTTGTCTCCTGTCATATCATTTTCCTTTCAATGCTACCCGAATTAGTCTGTTATCTTGGAAAAGACCAGGTTCATTAAAATAATAAGTTCAGAAGCAGATAGCTCTAATGTGTAGGTTTAGGCATTATGCGACTGCATATCAATTTTATGGACATAATCCTTCAGTTTTAACTGGGCTTTTTAATTTCACCTAAAAAGAAGCTCACTGTATTGTTCTAACCCCATTTAATTCTCATCTCTGTGTGCAGCTTCACTTTATGTTTCTTATAACAAAAAGGCTTTTAAAGTTGATAAATGGCTGCAAAGATTTTGCTTTTACTTTGTTGCTTTTCTGTTTATTTAACCAAGAGCAGTTCTTTTAGTTCTGACCTCAGCCTTGCCAAATAGACTGTGTTTGTCAAACTGCTTATGCTCCCATTAACTCCTAGCTGTTTCAATTGTCACATTTGATGAATGGCTCAAATACTGCTAGCATCATTAAAAGCAGGGATACTGAGGGAAGTATTATGTTATACTGAGTCCAAATACACACCATAAATAGGCAAATTCCAAGCAAAGAAAATCTTTTATTGCATAAAGGAAATTGCAAGTGGTTTAAAACTAATCTCTTTTAATGCCATCTTTCATATGTGCAGGAGACAAGAAAAAGCCCTTCAGGTTTCGTAGTTGGTATTATCTCTTTATGGCTAAAGAACATTAGTCGCTTTATAACCTTATTTATACAGAGTTCATATGAGTGTTTGGGTCTGCTTGGGGGAACGTTCCTGCCTAGTGTGAATCAAAGCAACAGAACCATTCTACCGCTCAGTAGTTCCAAAGGGTCTGTCCCTTCCCAAAACAGATCCTGCTGTTTCTGTAAGTCAGGGCTTCCTCTAAATGAAGCCAGGCATCACAATTATTCCCCGTTATTATCTCCCCTCTCCCAGACTGACGGAGATACAGAGCTCTGGGGCAGACGATGCTGAGCCTTCTCTAGTGATTCACTCATAAAATCTACACCGGTTCAGCCTTGCCAGGCTCTGGCAAAACTTGCTTCTCCAGTTACACTCAAACTTAGCATTTCAGTTTATATTGTCTGCTGCTCTCGTCTGCCCTTTGTCGTACTTACAGCACAGGGCTAGTGAGAAGCAGAGTTCAGGATTAGTGCTGAGAAGTTGGGTAATGGCTTCAGCAGAAAGAATAAATGTTTTTGTTATTGTTGGTGTTGTGCCGTTGTTTTGGATTCTGGACTTTTTTTTTTCTAACAGTTGAAGTCTATCTGAAGTCCAAAGAACTTCTGTTCAGATAGTTTTTTTCTATTTTTGAGGTAGATAAAATTATCCATATTAATATTTATACAGATACATTTAAATATGCAAAGTTATACACTTCCAGATTAGTGGCATTGCTATGCTTCTTAGGTTTAAGACAGAGTTACTGGGGTTTTTTTTATTATTTTGTTTAAAAAAAAAGTGATTCTAACTACATATGCACATACATATAGGCTAGTTCTAATACTCCTGACTGTTACTCATATGGAATTTTCATAATGAATAAGTATACTGCTGCAGTATATTTTTCCTGGATGGTGATTAAAATGAGGACAGCAGACAAACCATTAAATCAGTTCTGAAATGGCATCAGAAATAGGCCCTCAAAGTTTATCTTTTCCCAAGCTACAGCAGCGCATCATGGCTTTTTCCTTACTAGAAGCCAGAATTTATTGATCTCAGTCTTTTATAAAATACAGAGAAACCAAATAAACTTCCAGTCATGCCAGATACTATATCAAGCAGAATTTGCCTTCAGCGAGTGCAACTCTGCCTGGTTGCTTGAGTGCAAGCAATGGCAGAAATTGTCTCTGTGCTGTCACAGTGAACTCAAACTTCAGTATTTGGGATGATCTTTCTGAAACTTTTGTTTTAGAAAGATGATGCAGAATTTCAGTTACTGAACTTGAGGCATCATTACCCTAAATTAATGGTTTACATCACAGCTGAAGCATAGCTGTAGAGATGTAGTGAGAAGCATCAATAGTTACTGGATTCACTTAAGTCCTTTTTCCCTTTCTCAGATGCCACAAGCAGCAGAGCAGAGGCTCCAGGCATCCAGCAAGTCCCCACTGCCACTGGCTGAGTGACTGCGTTTGTTATTTCCTCCCAGGTGGAAATCTTCTCTTTGTTTGGACTGGATTACCCAGGTTTGTATGTATATAGATTGCAGTTACCTGCACATCAACAGTACAAACTTAATTAACACTTTTCACACAGACAAACAGTGGAATGATTTTACTGTATATAATCATGAATGTGTTTCTGTCCTGGGGTGCACCAGGTAACTGATATTTATTGCCTAGGGCCCTAAATATATATTTGCTTCCCTCAATAGTTGTGGAGTTTCTTTAAATCAATGGATTTCACAGTTCTTTTGTTATTCACTGTGTGATAATACTGTTAGTGAGTGAAATACTTTCATTAGAACAAATGCTTTTTTCAGCCTCAACTATGTTCTTGTTTCTGTCTGTACCAGAATTAAATATTAATCAAAACAAAGCAGGAAAGCTGCAATTGTTTCCCCATGAGCCTTCTTGCATTTTTAATCATGATTAGTTGGTGTTACTGGATTTCTGTTACCCTCAAGGGTACTGAAACCTACGGAACAGGAATTCATTTGATTGACCACATTCGAACAGAGTCCTTAGGAACAGGCCTTGTACTTAATATTGCTTTCTATGGGACAGAATTACAACCATCAGGGTAGCTGCATCTCAGAATTAAATATAAGTGTGTACTACACACAGGTAGGTACCAAGCCCCCAACCCACACATGCTTTTCCACTAAAATCCATGAGACCAGTGTTTATAAGAAAACAGACTCAGAGCTCTGCAGGTTCAGTGGTCTCTAAGGAAATGTGCTCTTGATCTGGAAAAGTAGGATTGGGGATGTCAGTGTCTACACACTTGTTAAATCAGTGGCAAGAAGAACTTGGCTCATAATTCACTGAAAAGGCATCAGTAAGGTTAAAGCAAAACATAAGAAAAACCATGTTTGCTGTGCCCCCTCATTCAGCAAAATAATGACACTGTCACAAGTTTTGAAGTGAGCAGTGCAGTCTTTTCCTGGAAAGCATCATTGGCAGAAAAATAATTTTCAGCAGAACTCAGGAACTGAGGGGAAAAAAGTGGTATAAGTCAGTTGACAAGTTGACCCACCGGCAGCCAAACTAAAGAGGCCTCATTTCCTATGGATTTCTCTCTTCAGCCTCATTGTCTGTTTTCCAGGTTTCCACCACCACCAGCTCTTTGTGCTTCCAGCACCTGGCAGGAATGACCGTACACATGGCCAGGGCAGAGCTGCTGCATCCACCATCCTGGGCTGTCCCCATTTTGTACAGGACTTGACACTCGTTGAGACCTCTGCCCTTCTGTAAAATGGAATTAAAACTGGGGGGAAAGAGCAAACAGATGACAGGCAAAAGTTCATACAACACAGTTATGTTGTAACCTCATTTCCCTAAGGAGCTTTTTGAGAAGTTGGTATTTTTAGAAATTGGATATTTTACTTATTTTTAAAAGCAAGTAAAAAGATGCCTAGAAACAATCACAGAGAGGTGGCACCATGCTTTCTCTGAGTAAATAACGCAAGGCCGTTTCAGATCGCCATGTTTCATAGCAGACATAGCCTAACCCAGCTGCTTGTATCCCTCGGATTAGGGTGCACCCCAGACATGGAGGACTCAAAGCCCTATAGCAAACAAGTATTTCTGAGCTGGGGGGTTCTCTTTAATAGTATACATCAGATTTTCTCTATAATGACCAGTTAAATTCTAGGACTAACTCAATGCAGCCTATGAAATCCTCAGTATCCTGCAACATAGCTGGCAGAACCTGGACGCACTTTTCACTTTCTTTACTTTATTTTTCTTGCTTGCTTGTCACTTCAGTTTGTCCACAACTGTGTGTCTTCTGCCATTTCCACCCAGAAAGAATGCTAGGCCTGGGTGGTAAATAAGGGACAAAGATAGTATCAACATAGATAACAATGAGGTTTTGTGTGTGTGGCTTTTTGAAGAAATTTTGTGTCATTTGAAATTTTCTAGCTTTTATTAAATGAAATTTATGTGTTTGCATTTTTATTCAAAACAATTAAACTAGAAGCAGGGTTTTTTTTTTCTGTTTTGAAATTCATAAAGGTATGACTGAAAAGAATGATTTTCTCTGGCATTAAAATATTAAATCATCATCAGAAACTTAGGGTTTAAGTTCATAGGCAATAATGTGTGTACCCCTTGATCTCTATTTTACTATTGTCTCACATGTGTAACATAAGACCCCTACTTTTTTCAAAGAACGTGCGTCTCTAGTACTCTGCTGTTTGGACAAATTTAGCTTAAAAATTACATGTGCAACTAGTCCTTGCTGGTTAGGCAGTTCTTGGTATTTCTCCTTTCATTTTTCTCTTTCCAACATATACATCCTACAAAGCTTGAAAGCTTTGGAAAGGACTAGAAGTAACTCAATCGCTTATTAATAATTTAGGAATATTAATTTGGGCCAAAATTTTGTTCTTCTCTTTCTCTTTGTCATTTCTAGACTAAGAAAAGTATTTTTAGCAGTGATAAGAATATTGGCATTATCCCACAATGCTGAGAAACCATAGGAAAGCGTAGCCAGTGGAAATGTTAAATTTTTAGTTATGTTGTGTGAACTCCGACTCTCACCAAAGTGAGTGAGGCTGGAATTCCTTCATGTTATATTTATATGATGTTGTCTAATTGCTACGAAGTTCTAATTATATTATTTAACACTACTTTTTGTCCCTCTAGTTATGAATTTTCAGCCCACTCAGCTTGACTGAGCATTTCTGTCTGGAAGCATATTAGGAGCAGCTTTTCTCTGAGAAACATGGTAGTTGCTTCTTTTGCTTGAGTACTCTGGAAATTCAGGGGACTTCTTGACTTGAAAAGTAGGAGAGCAACTGCACTGAGACTGTAGTTTTGGAGATGAATAATCAGATGCTTACACAAGAACATTTCAGTTGGCTTCCCTGCAATTCTGTGTTGCTGTTGTGTTTTTTTACTCTTTCTAAATACTCTGTTATAGATCAGCTCCTACAAACTACTTAGAAGAGTCCTGTAGACTAGACCTTTGTCCAGCCTTAAAGATAGTTTTCTTGGGTTTCCTTAGGTCATCACATCAGTGCTTATTGTGAGTCTAGGTCACTGAGACTTAAATGATGCAGAGAACTCAGCTAGCTCACAAAAACTAAGGGTATCCAAGTTGTTACGGTCTGGTCCATAACTGTCCTAAGAAGGAGTTAAATGTTACAAACTGCTGGGAATTCCCGTGTCTGAGTTCTGCACCAAAGGCGTTACATTCCAAATCGTCACAAATGCATGTTTCTCCCAGAACACAAACACCCTTCTGACCTCTCTAATGTTCTGATATAAACTAAGAATCTTTTCATGATATTCAGAGTGAAGTATCAGTTCCAGAAAGCCATCACTATGCATTATAGGCACTTATGCACATTAGAAAACAAAACAAGCAATCTACCACTTTCCAGGATTAATGCTATGAAACATTTTATGGGTGGTCCATAAGTGGACAGAATGTTGCACTAATGTGTGACTGCATGGCAATTAAGCTTAATTAGGGAAGGTTTTGAAAAAGACAGATGAAAGTAAATTATGGGAGTGAAAGCAACTGTGCTTTTGGGGACCACACTCTGGTATACTAGTTCAGTGAAATGTTGCTAAAAATGTTCCCTGTTTGTCACATTCTGATGCACATCCACCAGATCGTCAAACCAAGCATTTTCCTCTAGAAGGAGGAATCTCTTGGGAGCACATTCTTTATTTGGTCTCTGCTGAACTCACTGGTTTCTTCAGGAGACAGCTGTGCTTCCATCGTCAGAGCAGGAGATGACCCTTAATACGCTGCCATCTGTTTTAGTTTAGCATTGCTTCTTTTCTACATGGAGTAGCAAAGGTAATGATGAATGTGGGTTTTCATTTTCATGTGTGCACTGGGGGAAATTTTTTTCACAATGTCATATTTTTTAATGCTTTCTCAGATTGAAAACTGAGCATCCCATATGGAACATCTAATTCTGTTTCCAGTGACTTTCCCTGGTGAGAAGACCCTGGTAAGCAGACCTGGAGCAGCTCCCAGGCTTCCAGACTTGCATGGTTTGAGGTTATCCCATCAAACAGGCTATTTCAGAGCAGAGGACTTTGGGGTTTCTGTGCTTGGAGGCAGAGCTAGGTGCCTATTCTCTCTCCAGGAGAACTTCAAAGGAAAGAAAATTTAACATGCTGAAGTCCTCAGTGAAACAGAATTGCTTTTTTCTCCTCTGGACAAGATGGTTGTTGCTGCGGGCACAAGTATACTATGCTATGTTATATTGAATTTTATTAAATTATGGAAACTAATTAATTAGAAAAGCAGGGAAAAAAGGCTATGCAGTCAGCAGGCAGATCTTTGTTTAGCTTGGATAGTGTCTGGTATTGCTTTCCACCAGGACACTGGGATGCTTTTTTTTCTCCTAATGAACTTTTTATGTCCAAGATGAAATGCAGATTCTGTGGACAATTTATTAAGAAAAACACCAGTTTCATGTGAGCAGTTTTCAGACCAACAGGGAATTTATACGTGGAAATCATATATGGGTATAAGGAAACACCTAATAAAAAGAATGACTACATGGTCAGCAGCTGTAATTTATATGCATTTTTTTTTAATAAAAAAATGTGTGTTCAGACCAATTTTTTCTTTTTTTTATTGCAGCTCAGCAAGGTACCTCAAGTGCAGTTGTTTAATCTTCTGACTTTTGTGTGGGCTTTTTGTTGTTGTTTTTAAAAAATCTAAACCCAGCACTTTGTGTTTTCAGTTGCAAAGCTTATTTGTATGTGAAAGGTGCAGTAAGGGCACCTTTCTCCACTGAAGGAAGCTGAAGTAAGTGTTGATAAAAGTATCAAATATAAAAAAGCGTGTTAAAAATGAAAACAGGGAGACAAGAGGATGGTAAATATAAAAAAAAAGAAGCTAATTCTGGTATTTGATGGCTAAGCATGAATAGCTGTACAGAGATAATCCTGATACACTTCCTTATGCCTAAACTCTGCATGTTAGATATATGTTTACCTACACATACAGAGATGCAAAATTTGAAAATGGTGTGTGTATTCATAAATGACAATTTCCTACAGGTCAAACTTTGTGGAAATTAATTGAATTAAAAATTATAATCCTAGAGAGTGTTCTGTAAACAAATCCTCTGGATGGGATCTGACCTCATATTTAGCACAAAGTGCCATTTCTGAAGAGAGATCCCCTCAGCCAGGGAACTGTGCTCAGGTCCCCTACTTGCCTGCACATCTGTAAATGGAAAGCAAAGGCTTAGCCGAAGAGTTGCTGGAACGTGAGGTCATGAGAAACTCCAGGATACGCCTGGATCTGTGGTAACATAACACTTGCGAGAGGAGCTGGCACGGTCTCCTTGGCAGAGCTGTTACAAGCCCTCCATAGGCTCATTCTTTCATGGAGATGATTACACGTTGATGGGAGCCTGATGCAGTTATGCAGCAGTCGGTGAACAAGCCATTTCCTCACTAAAAGCCTAAACCCAGTGTTTATTACTTCCTGTTAGGTCACACAAACATCACTCATCTGTCATTTTGACGATAGCCGTGCTCTTTTAATCTTTGTCCTCCTGAAACACTTTGCCCTGCACCTCTTTTTAGACATGCTGTAAACGCTCCCCTCCAGCAGGTTTCCCAAGATCTGCAGGATTGCTGCTGACTCCGGGAGTCCTGGGACTGACTCTGAAGGGAATTCTCCAAGCTGAATAAATCAGTCAGAGCAAAGGCTGGCATTTAGCTTTTGTTCAGTTAATGCCAGGGAGAATTCACCTGGGTTGGTACTGGTTACTTAACTGCAACCTACAGGGCATTGGGATTTCTCCTTCTACAATTCGTATATTTTCTAAATTACATTTTATGCCAGAATGCTGCAATGTTATATGTCAGAAGAGCCAGGGAAAAGCAAATTTTTACATCTCAGCGATACCTGCGACAGCAGCGGGAGCTATTCTCTCCACTCTCTGTCCACACTGTAAGCCTTCACAAGGCTTTAAAGCCAGAGAAATCCAGGCATATGAAAGGGACCTGCCCAAAAAATGCACCAATCGAGAAAACAAGTCCACTATTCTTAGTTTGCTAGAACACGTATTTTGATCTGTATGTGCTATATTTCTGCAAGAGAAGTCTAATATTTACAGATGAAGGAACTCAGGCTTGCTGGTTTTCTTAGGTTCATTTCTAACCTGCCCTCATTTCTTTTTTCCCCCACCTCCTTCTCCGTTGTGTGGCTTTCCAGCCTAAGTGCCCATGGCAACCCCCTGTTTGGGATCCAGGATTAATCCTTCACCGCAGGAATAAGGCAAATCTCGGCGACAGCCGCCGAAACGCCTTGATCACACGTTCCCAGCACCCTGCCCTGCCAACAGTGGGAGGAAACTCCAGTTTATGTTAATAAGATGTGGAGAGTGGCCAAACTATTTTGTGAGTTTTCCGGCTTGAAAGGGTAATGAAGCTACCTCTGTCTCAGTACGCTGGCACAGGAGCAAGCTAAACAACCGGGAAATGTGTTTCAAAGGAGAAATACAGAGCACAAACTTCCTGGGTTTCACACTTCCACTGGGGGCTGAGCTTTGCCTCTTTCCACCTTCTTTCCAGGCTGGCTGCTCCCTTTCGCACAGAAAGAGGGGTGGGTGAGGGAGGGCGAGCAGGCTGCTTCGCAGATTAGCTTCAGGCAGCTCTCACCAGACTTAAAGTTACACTGGAAAACATTTCTTAGTTTATACCAAAATAATGAATTGTTTAATATGTAAATTCAGAAAGTTATTCCCATAAATTTGGTTTAAAATTCACCTATTTATTAGCTCTGAGCAAAAGAAACCTCCACACTGCTGGGAGCACTGTCAGATTCTTTGGGCTTGCTTCAAAAAGCTCACTCTTTTTGTCATTCCTCTCTGACCTCCTCCCTGCTAGTCCCGGGATGAAAAGCAAGCCAAAGATCTGCTGAGAAATGGGCCGAGCCACTGCTGACCTTTGCAAATCCAATTTCTTCAAAGCGAGAGCTAATCGACGTGTTCCCACGCTGTGTATTGCTGAAATGTACGCTGCAGTTCAAGGAATGAATTCACCATGGTGCAATCTCATTTTGAATCCAGTTTTCTTGCTATGTGTCAGAGGGTGAAGGAGGCAGAGTGTGGTACAAGTTTTAAAGAGCAGTCACACACAAGTTTCAGAAACCAAGTCTGTCTCAGAAAGATTTTGTACTTTAAAGGGGTTCTTTCCCTTAAAATTTAAAATGTATGAGCCTCCCTGCCCCCTTTCTACCTTTTTCCCACTCAAAAGCAGAGAGACATTTTGTAGTGATTTAAAAGAAAAATAAGCCAATGAAAGTTTGTACTGAATATAATCTACAAACAAAAAAAATGCTCTCTGTGAGTATTATCTGACATGTAACAAAGGTGCCTGTCTGGGGAGATTTGCATGCATGGAAGCTATAGGTGAATTGCATGGTGATACAGGGGGAGCTTAAAAAATCATATTTAAAATTCAGATTCTCTCTCTCACTTTGTATGTCAGATTTGGTATGAGCACTGTTCCTATTGTCCAGCAGTGACAGCGGTCTGCTCTGCGTGAAGTTTTGTAACTGTAACCTCTGCCAGGTACCACAGATGCACCTGCAGGATCCACGCAGTAGAAGTGTATCAGTGTTCCTAACCTAAATCTTATAATCTTGTTTCAACAGGTGTGTGGGACCTGGTGCCCTCCCTGTGTTTTCCAGGAGTAGCTGATGTTTGAGGTCCCTTCCAATCCCCAACATCCTGCGATTCTGTGCATTCCCCATGCTGCCGGCCAAGCCCTGCCTGACCGCTGACAGACCCAAGGTGAGCAAGCAGCGATGCACCGCAGCCTCCTCACGTGCCCCGAGCGATGCCTTTTTGGGTCATCCTGCCAATTTTTGTCTGGGGCAAAAGTGGTGGAAGAGGACTCTGGTTCCTCATTTAACTACTGTAGGGCCTATGTCACGGGTAGCACATCTCAAGACATTTTGTCAGCCCGGGGAGTGATGTCCTGCCTGGCATGGGGTTGGTTTTCATGTGCCTCTGGTGGGAGGCCACCTCTCCAGGTGGGAAGCTGGGGCATGGCAAAGGTATCTGTACATTTGATGCCTCACCGAAGACCTCCCAGCGTACAGTCTATCTGTCCAGTTTGGTCACAGAATCACAGAATGTTCAGGATTGGAAGTTACCTCAAAAGATCATGTAGTCCAATCCCCCTGCCAGAGCAGAAACACTTAGATGAGGCTACACAGGAATGTGTCCAGGTGGGTTTGAATGTCTCCAGAGAAGGAGACTCCACAACCTCTCTGGACAGCCTGTTCCAGTGTTCTGTCACCCTCACTGAGAAGAAGTTTCCAGTTTGAACCCATTACTCCTTGTCTTACCATTGGTTGTCACCAAGAACAGCCTGGCTCCATCCTCCTGACACTCACCCTTTACATATTTATAAACATGAATGAGGTCACCCCTCAGTCTCCTCTTCTCCAAACTAAAGAGATCCATAGAACTAGAGATATTGTGACCTATTTATTTATTTCATTATCATCTTCATTGCACAAGTGTAATTCCATTAGAGCTGATGTAATGAAGAATCAGGCCCTTGGACTAATGGTCTAAACTATGCCCTGGCTGTGTAAGCTGAAGACTTTCAGCCAAAGCATCAATGCTCTCATTTTCTAGTTGTCCTTAGCAAAGCAAATGAAAATATATCATTGTTCTCAAGATTGCTGAATGAAGCAAGTCCGTTTATTTCTGTAACCATGAATAGTAAATTTCATCCATTCATGACTGGTTTTTAGAAGAGTTTGCTAACTAACCAGGTCTGGAGATCTTTCTTCCTCAGCAAGTATTGCAATAAGAGAATTGTTTGTGTTTTCATTACTCTCTCAATATTTTTGTTATTCTCTTTCCCAAGACACGATTAGATTTTCCAGTCTTCTGGACATCAAAGATTTTGGAGAAGAGGTTGTATAAACTGGAGAGGTAACAGCTGTTACCAGACAGATTTACTGGTGGAAAGGGGAGAGGGCTAATTTGTTTTATGTGCTTCCTCCCACTGCTGGCACCTTTCACTGTGGCACACTGTTCCTGTCCTGTGACAGGGAATACCTTTGCACAGAGGGAGCCCTTGTACACAGGATTACACCTACCTTTGTGGTTTGCTGTTGTTTGTAAGTAACTTTTCCAAATGCCTTCATCATAGCTCTTTTACCTGGTGTATCAGCACATTATTAGAGAAAAAAAAAGAAAAGAATGGGAGAGCAGCTCTGACTTTGTCAGTTAATAGCAGTGACTGACAGATTTTCATTTCTGACCTTTTCAACTCAGAAGTTTTGTTTTTGTTTGCTCCACCTCTGGGTATCTCAGGACACATTGCATTGGGTTTATTTCTGTAAAATAAAAAATTGTACAGTGAATTCCACAAGAAAGGTCAAACAGGACTGAAGCAGTTTCAGCTTGAATAAACTACAGTATCTCTGCTGCACCCTTCCATTTAATGTGGGAATGAACATTTTCCTGAATATTCTTTAATTCCTCATCTGGTGTAAAATTCCTTGTGCTCCTCTTTTAGATTACTCACTGTTTAGGAAAATCTTGGAAGGGAAATGGTGTTTTGTAGTATTGCAAAGTAGTAGGTGGTAAAACAGATTGTGTGCATGTATAATAACATGATTTTTGCATATTACTATGCCAACAACATCTGATCCCATTCAGATAACAGTAAAGCGACCTACAGCTTTGACCAGATTCAAAGAAAGTTGCACTGCGTCTTCTCTTTACTGTTTTAGATTTGATCTACTTGCTTTCACATTTGTGTGTTGTGTTTTTAAGTACCTACCCTCATGTTCTTCAAGCTTCAGCAAAGGACAGCACTTTCAATATATATTATCTGCAGAAAATGTCTTATGAATATTCTAAGACATCCAATCTGATATAAAAATGTAAGACAGATTGACATCTTCTCAATGTAGTCTGCTTCTTGCTGAGGTAGCATAGATTAATACTTATGATCCTTCCCTGCTCTGAGTGATATTAAAACCCAGTGCCCTTGCAGGAGAGGAGACTGGCTTCACCCAGTTTGTGAGGACCCTCAGACCTTTGCAGGTCTAATGTGATTTTTTTCTTTATTATTATGCTCTAGGCCTTAATTAATTTCAAACTTTTTTCTTTCATCTACTTATTTTGCCCCCTGACTACTGCTCCATATATTTAAAGCAAATGACCCTGAAAAGAGAGGAAGTCCTTTAAAAGGAGCTACTGAGCTTTTCTGTGAAGTTCAGAATTTTTTTTTTACTGTACAAGTGGAGAAATAAGAACAGCTCTGCCAGTTTCAAGATGAGATTCTACACCTTTATCGAGCATTGAGATTGCAATAAAGATCAAACTACAAAGGAGAAACTACAGAGGAGGCTCACGGGCTGGGTGGGCAGTTTGCTGCAGGAGCAGGGGAATAAACCTTGTCTGTTGCTCCTCTCTTAGTGGGCATTTGCCATTCAGCTGGCACTGTAAACACAGCAAAGAGGTTTTAACACAAAGAAACAGTCTGAGAGGTTGTCAGTTTGCAAAATTGAAAGAACTGTCAGGATTTAAATTCCTGAAACAAAACTGCTACGATAGTTGTTTTCACTTTTGTTCATTTTGTCTGATTATAGTCCAGAGCCAAAAATATTTCAGTAGTTTGCAAAGTTGGAAGCTAACCAGACTATCAAAATGGACTTCATCTCACTGAGGGATGGAAAGAAATATGCTTTTCTTCCTTAGGATGTTGTTAATAGTTTTGTATTGCTTGCCAGTTTATTAAAACTTTCAGTTTGAGAGGAGGTGGTTAATTGAGGAAGATCCTTGGTTTTTCTTTGAAGAAAATAACTTTATTTTGTACAATTCACACAAATAGAAGAGAAAGAGATGTCTGACTAATAGTGAAAGCGATGGTGAAATCTAGATTGCAGCCCCTGTTTTACATACAGCCTGTTCCATATGCAAAGTTAGGACCCGTGCAGGTGAATGTCACCTTACCAGCCTACTCACACTGAAAAATTAGCCCTGTTATCTCGGGTTCTCCAGGTCCTGTACTAACACACACAGAATTATGCACATTTAGCACTTGTATGTTGGCAAAGATTGATGTAAATCGCAGCAGTGAAACGTTAAGCATGACAGAGTCTTGCTTCCACAAGAGGAGATCTTGTTGGTAAGCCTAAGAATCAGCCGGAGCTTGTGCAAGTGGTTGTACCAAATGGTTGCCAGACTATGAAAGTAATAGGTAATTCAGTTGCAATATCTCACAAACTGCTATAGTTTTGAAGTGAGTTTTGTGATCTTGTGCTCAGGCTTGTACAGATATCAAGTTAAAGCTCTGTGAAGTATTTTTTTTTTGCTTCACACCACAAGCTGTTTGCATAGGAGTTACAGGTATAAGTTATCAGCGTGCCGCTGATAGATATTGCAATAATAATTTTTAATACTTTCTTATCATGTATTTGAAGCTCTGAAGCAACAGTATCAATAATTAAAAAAAAAACCAACCCTCAACTAAGTATTTGCCACAAAGGAATGCCTATCCCTTGTGACTTTAAAATGTCATAGCAATGCTCTGAAGTGGTACAGAAATTCTGGTTTTATGTATGTAGCCAACAGAGCATTAAAGGTCTGTGGCTCTTGAACTTCACTATGAATACAATATATTTCTTCTAACACAGTTGCAACTTCATAAAATCTGTTAAACTGCAGCTTGCAGAGGAAGTATAAAGTACAGGGCAAATTAAAGTACAGTAACCCTGAAAGCACAAATTGATTTAAACAGAGCTGTATTACTTACAGGAAAAATAATTGAAATTACTGATGGCTCACTGCACAGAAACAGCACTTACTATGATGGAAAAGTGTATCCCATGGATTAACTCTGTCAGTTTTGCACTGGCCTGTTTCTCATTTTACACGGCCAACACTTTGATCCATGTTAGAATGTAGGTACTTACAATCCTGGGAAACTTGCTGCCTCAATCTAAAGATGAAATAATTTAATCATAGGTACTTGGACAGGCATTTTTCAAACCAATTTAATTATGTTTTATTGTCTACAGCCTGTGTATTTCTGTGAGTATTACATCTAAAGATAATTTAAGAGCACAATGTGCTTGTGGGCTTAGGTGTGTGGGACATTTGAAAGAAAATGGAAAATTTTTAGTTGTTACAGGTTATAACTCCAAAGCATTCAAGCTTGAATATCTTTGTCTTTTTCTGTTAAGGAATTTCTGTCTCTGATTTTGCCATTCCTATGCCTGTAAATGTATATGCTCTCATGCAGTTTAGGAAGGGACAATAGCATTGCAGTGATTGGGACAGATTTTGAGCTCCTATAACATCTCAGAAATTCCAGGGGCCTCAGAAGGGTTGTTCCAGATTTACAGTTGTACAAGATGAGCAGAATTTTATCCCTTTACATTTGCATTCAGAGCTAATACCTTAGTCATCCAGCTCCCTAAACTGGTTATCCAGTCCAGTTCTTCAGTGCTGTTTTAACTGTTGCTCTCACAACTTTTATGAATTTAACATAACTTTAGATGATGGCAAATAGGTTTAAAGATAAACTGGGCTTTTAAAGATGGAAACTGCTGATATTTTTTACTAATTTCCAGATCTATTATGTCACTCTTGGGAAAGTTCTGATTTGCAAAATATCATCTCATGGTGTGTTTTATCTTATTGGCTTCTTGCCATAGTGCCAGAATGCAGTGTATTCAGACAGAGGCAACCAAAATGCATGCTTCAGCAGCCTATGCATGCAGAGAATGAGTGCAAAACTGGTTTTTATTTTCTATAACAGGAACAGATCCTAGTTACAGTATATCTGCAACTGAGTGGCTTTTTATCATTGGTTTTGTGGGTTTGATTGGGTTCTTTGGTTTTATGTTGTTGAGGCATGTGTGTTACATGCTCCCAGGAAAAACCAAGTTTCAGGAATTTTCTTAGAGTGAATTTAATGTTTTTGAAAGCTTTCCTGGAAACCAGCATTATCTTCCTACTCACAGGATCTACAAATCTTTCTGCACAATTCAGGAAACATTCCTTTCAAAAAACTACATATTTTTCTACTCTTGCTGAGAAGGTATTACTCTAGAAAAGATAAGACAGCCTGTTTGGTCCTATGCTGAGTTTCTAAAACTACTGAAAACATTCTGTTGAAGAAAGGTCAACTTAAGAAGAAGATATTAACTTAAGAAATAATATCTTCTCACTAACCTTGATTAAGACCTTCTGGTTTTCAAACATCTATGTTGTTCAGCTGAACTGTCAATTCCCCTGCTCTTAGTAATTTAAACCCACTATTTCATATAGAACTATTCAGCGATGTGTTAAATGTTATTAGCAGAAGGAAAAAAAAAAAAGTTATTCTGATCAGCACTTAGAACTGTCTCAGTAAAAGCCTGGCTTAAATATACACTGAGTGGGGGTTAAGTTGCCAGCTTCATTTGCAGGCAGTTCATGTGAAATCATTTACAATTTGTGTCTCCAGGAAAAGCTGTGAAGCCATTCTGCAGTGTGTGTTCTTGAGTACTAATATATTTTTCTCATTGCTATCTTTTAATCCTTTTAAATATAGCTATATCTATGAAATTATAGATCAGTGATAGATACAGATACAATAATTACTCGTTTGTTTGTTTTGTGGTCCCTTTTACTTTATATTTTTGTTTTCTTTCCCTCCCTTGGCTCTATTTGATTTGTATTTTACCTCTGTTGAAGGAATGCAAATACCTTTATACTAATTCCACATAAGATTTTTTGAACCAACAATATTTGAATGGCTAGGAAAAAAAAATAAATAAAATAATTTTTTAAAAAAATAACAACAACAACAACAAACCACAAACTAAAAAAGAAATATAATTGTTGTGAACTCTTCTTGTTTATCGCATTTAGGCATTTGTAAGATATGAGCTAGGATTTTCATTTCCAAGAACTAAACAAATTTGTGAAATTGGAGGTGGAATACTCAGTATGACTTCTCAGATGATAAAATAGCACTTGGTGAGATAGCAAGGAGCATCTCACAGCTTTGCAGAAAGGATTGTTTTTTTCTGAGAGCATTCAACCCAGACAGAACCAGGAAGTTTGGAAATTCTGTGGGAAGTCGTGCCCTCCCGAGACCTGGTCACTGTCTAGGTCAAGAGTTAGACATGGTTAGGGAAGGTTCACATCCTGATGCTTTGTCATCCATAGATGAAGAAGCTCATACAAATCTGAGCATCTGATATGCAGCTGGTACACAGTTCACTTGGGCTTAACCTTCTTAAGTACTGCTTTTTTTAAAAATTATCTTTTTCAGCCTGTATGGTACTGCTCTAGCAACGCTTTTTATGAGGCTTTAGATACGTGCCCACCAACTAGTTTTTTTGCTGTCTTGTAGCAAATTCTGCCAAGATATTGACGTATGTGGAGATTTGTGCCTTTATTGAACTCTAGGATTATTTAAGTTTTGTAGACTTTAGTCCATAATCAATTGCCTAACTAAAGTATGAGAAGTGATATGCACTGGCAGAAGCACGGTATTTTACAAGTGCACCTGACGCTGAAAAGATGGTACACAGAAATACTATACTCTTGGGAAGTTTAATAATGTCAATTTTGGAATTCCTTCACGTGCTTTCATAGGAAATGGATTAAAGTTATGAAAGAGGTTCAATTCTCAGTCTTGCCCAGGTAATTCCAGAATGATTCTCCTGAGCATAGCTGACTCCACAATCTGCCTCTCTGCTAATTTGACTACAGCGATGGAGTTATTATACATACTAGACTGGGCCTTTCGTTGCAATCGGACCATACCAGCAAAGTGGTATTTGGATTTATACAAAACTTAGCAGAAAGAGACTGAATTTGGTAACTTAGATTGTGTCCATTTCTCTCACTTTCATTTAGAAAACCATTTGAGAAAAGCATACGATGTCCATTCCTGTTCAGTTTTGATAGTGATGGTTAACCTCCTTGTCACGGAAGCACGCCGAGGTTAGTTTAAGGGACAACAGAGTCCAAAACAACTTTTATTAAACCAGTGAGAAACAGGGTTTTAGCACTCCAAAAGTGACTTAAATACAGGTTCGGATATCAGTTGAGGAAAATTATTAAGGGGCAGCAACTAATACAACAGATGGTCCACAGAGTGCATGCACGTGGCTTCACCCAAAACAATGCTGGAGCTGTCCCTGAGTCCTGGAGAAGTACACACTCGCCTAAACACGGTGTGGGATTATTTTTAAAGAGATACACGTACTCGTAGTGAGTATGGAATGTGTACACTCGCAATTCTGCGAGGGTAAATTTATAATACACTCACAATCCTGTGAGGGTTAATTTACTTACACGTGCAAATGTGTTTTATATTGGCTGAACAGATCTGACTGTAGGCATTCCAGAAGCTTCTCTACACCCCCACACTGGCTGTGGGTGCCCCTGAAACCTCCAAACATCCCACACACTGGCCGCAGGTGCCCAGTGGCTCAGTGGCGCCTCGGCACTCCCTTCTCCTAATGGCCCTGGCCAGGGTGCTCTGGGGCCAAACGAAAGAAGCTGTTAGCCTCAAGTAGTAGAGAGAGAGGGAGATGTGCCTACTCCTTCCATACTGAAGGAGGGAGGGGGAAAGAGGGGGGTTTGCATTCTGCCACACTCCTAAACAGTTTTCCTTTATTGATAATTTCTCAGTTAGAATGCAATTCATGTTTAGTACTTAGGACTAATGTGCATTTCATGAACTGCCTTCCTTACTGAGGAAACTTCTGTTATTTTTTTCTTTCAGAATACATATATATCCTTACCTCTCCAGCTGGACAAAGCCAGTGATGAATAATCATTCTTATAATCTTTTTGAAATGTCAAAGTTGTCTCCTTTCATGGCAGAAAATACCAAACCATCCAACGAGAAAGGAGGCCGTGTGAATAGTCTCGCTGAATCCCTAATTGTTTGCTCTGGCAGTTCCTAGTGAAGCAGCTGGTTGTCTTTGGAAAGCTATGCATGTTGTTTTGGGTTTGAACATCATGTGTCTTTAATTTTCAGCACTAGCCACAGGGATAAGTATCACAAATATCTGCTTGAAGGCCTTTTGCCCCTGGGAACCCAATATATACTTGGCAGCCTCTCTGACAGTGGGACTGAGGGGAGAATCAAAGTTGACTCATTGCCTTATATCCCCTCAGGGAGAAGAAAGAATAAAAAGGGCAATTGCTGCTTCCCTTAGTTGCCTGAAGCAAGTTTTTAAGGTTTTGTAGAGAATAAGCTAATGCCATTTTTTAAAACAGTCTGCTCTCTGTACGAACAAAATATCCCATCCAGTATCATACATCTAATTCTGGGGCTTGACTTCCTCGCATCCCAGTGTGGTCCTGGGTGGAGTTCAGAAATCCATAACCCCATGCATTATCAGAAATAGACATTCACATCTTCCATTCAGTGGTCACCTCTGACAGAAGCTACTGTCTTATTCTTCAGCTTAATGCACAGTAAACTACCTGAAAGGAACGTGTAGAATGCTGTGTATACTCTCAGGTGCACATCTGTGTGGAGTGGGCTTTATTTATTGTGCCCAAGCCATTAACATATTCTGATCTCCTATTGCACAATGAGGATCAACATAAATAGCCTCACTAAAAGTCAAATGGGTGATGCTCATGTTCATTACCTTGCCTGTGAGTATACTTTCCCAAGTATACTCCACCTTATATGCCACACTAAAGTGAAACAGTCATTAGTGTGCTAGTAACATCATAATACATAGGGGAAGCCTGAGCCACAATGTATATGTTAGCTAACGATTAAGCAGGATGCCAGATAAGCTTTGATTCATTTTAGAAATGTTGCTAGGCTGGGCTCCAAGCTCACACTGAGTGATGCCAAGATATTTGCTCATGTCTCCATCACCCCTTATCTCAAGTGGTACAACTGCCGGAAATAATTTTCCTTAATAGTAAAACTTCACGCATTTTGCACATTGCTCTTTCCTACGTAAAGCTCATTAGTTTATTATTTCTGTTTGAAAATAGAATTCAACTTTTGTATTTTAGATCTGAAAAGCATCTTTCTTTAAGACAGCATCTCCATTTCTCTAGGAAACCTATTCCTCTTATAATCAGCTTGAGTCAGGACAAGAGTCTTATAGAAGAAGGTGGTAATTATCAACTGCGAAAGTCCATCATTTTCTTTTTTGTTCTAAGACTCTGAGTTTTGCTGTTAGTCCTGAAATTCAGTGCTTTGCTGGGGAGTATGGTTTAGAGTTGAGGAGGGACTTGTTACACAACTCAAATACAAAACAGAATTCTAGTTGGGGAAGAAGCTCTCAAAGATGAATGAATGTATTAATTTAGCACGAATCTGAACTTTGTCTTGCAAAACACTGCACAGGATTTCAGTAATATAGAGCCCATTAGAATCAGCTGTTGTCTCGCAATAGTAGGGCTCAAAATGGTTCTAATTATTCTAGATTTGAAAGGTAAGTTGGTATGACTTTTTACATGCTTCATTTACATATACTTGTACATAATTATCTTAATATATGTATTTAATCATTCTGTTCAACACAAAGAATATGGCCTTAATCCATAAGCAAGATCCCTTCTTCATAGTCGCAGGAGTGTATGCCTTGACCTAATTGTGTAATTAGCACTTTGTGACAGTTTTGGCTTTGTGACAGGTTACAGAAGTTATAAGTGTTTTAGGTTTTATTAGCGTATGATTCCATTAGTGTCTTTTATATCTACTTCCAGTAGTTTATTTGCATGCAAGGACCAAAGCTTCTAATCAGTGTTTTGTATTTTAGACGAAAGGGTCAGCCAGTCAGGTGGCACATTTGTTTCTCCTTCCTTACTTCTTCTTTTACCTCTGCTTCCCACTGACATACGGAATCTCTCTTACACAGTGTTACACAGGCGTAGGAAGGCACTCTGTACTTGAACAAGAGTTGAAGCAAGAAAAACAAAACAAGTGTGATGCTAAGAGCAAAGTACAGCAGAAAAGACATTAGGAGGATCTATAAAAAGTTTAAATTGGGAAAACATGTATGTGGGTGGGTTAGAAAGAGAAGAAAGCGTAATTGAGTTACTGAAGCCTCAGCAGGACTCTGAACATTGTTCAGTGTGCACTGCAGTTTGCTTTAAAGAAATGTCAAGAATACCCACATCCTTAGCAAGGGGACTTTTTTTGTAGCTTAGCATTAATTTTAACAAATACATGAAGGCTTCCCTTCATTGCACTTTGCGTCATTCTGCTGCAGGGTACCAAGTGTATTACAGGAATGCACAAAGGCAAAAATCCCACCTTCAAATTAGTTGCAGAATTGGGCCGTGTGTGTTAGGCACATCTGAAAGATGGGGGAGCTCTGCCATCCTGCACTAAAAAGGGCACAGGAGCACATTGTGCTCTCCAAAATGGGCTGCAGGCCAGCTCCCTGCCCCTCTGTTTGGTGTGGATAGCCCCTGTGGGGGTCCCTGCCCTTGCACTGATACCAAGAGAAGGGTGGATGGATGAGAGGGGATAGCTTTGCCCCGTCTCCCTTTGAAGAAGCAGGGAGCAGAGAATAGAGTGCCAACCACAGAAAGGCATCCTTGCAGCTACTGAAACAGCATTTCTAATTGCCCTATAATGTGGACAGTTCAGGTCCGATGCCCCCGTGTTGTGAGTGACCCAGACACTGCCCTCTTGTCCCCCCTACCATCCCCTGCTTGCCCTTCAATTTCCCTGGAGCTTCCTGTGGCCAATCCTGGGTGCCCACTATGGTGACCGACCTGGGCTGTTCCTTTACAAAAGCCTGTGTTGTGCCCGAGGGCCCACAGAAGAAAAACAGGACTGTGAGCTTCATAAAGCTCTGCAAAGTAACACATTTTGTTGATTGATGCCACTTCTGCAGTCATGGCAGCAGACCACGTCTCCTGAGCCTGACCACCCGAGTGCCGTGGTGTACATGGTCCCATACAGGTAAGTTGCAAACCTGGAGCAGGACTGGGCTTTTGGTCCCAGCTTAAACAGGCAGTTTTTCGATTATCTCTCCTTCTTACAGTCCCCAAAGCCCAAGGCTGCCGGGAATCATTCCTGCCCCTCACCCAGGCCTGTCTCCTCCCCAAAACATCCTTACATGAACACTCAGCAGGCTTCATCATAATAGAGGACTCCTGCACTGGCAGATTAGTGTAATGTTGTGGCTGGGAGAGTCATGTAAGGCAGTTTATAATGGTGAAATTATAAAGAGTAATGAGGATTTGAGGTGTTATCTGTCTCATAAATATACATTCTAACATGCAGAAAAACCACAGTGTTGACTGAAAACGTTGTGATCTTCAGGGGAAAAAAAAAAAAAAAAGATGTTAGCTAGAAGTGTCATGTTATTACATATGGTTCACCTAAGAAAAAAAAATCTGACCTTTTTTGAGATGGCTGCGAGCCAACATTTCAGCAATATTTCCTTTGCGTTTGTACTCACACAAAGTGATTGATGTCCAAGTACTCTGTAGCTGGTTCTCAAATTGCAATAATGATTTTAATTGTTTGCTTATAGTTTTATCTGAACATTTCTGCCCACCATGTCATACATCCTGAACCAGTATAAGTGTCATCTATAGGCAACTACTGTGCTCATGTAGAGTCAGTGGTGAAGAAGGGAAGAAAGAGGACCATATCCTTACATTGCTGACCAAGAAAATAATAGTTATCAAGGAAATTATTCTGACAGATGTGTAGGAAAGTCAAAATTGGGTCAGGACACTTGAACCAAGTGGCCGTTTTTTCCATGGGAATGTTAACATGCTTTCCCGTGAAGGAGTTGAGGCCAGAGCTGCATGCCATCAGCCCAGAACATGTGAGGCAACCAGACTGCAAGGGAAGCGTGGCTGGGCCCAGCTGTGGTGAACAAGGTCATCTGCACAGGACACTGCACGAGGAACGTGCTCCAGGTCTTCAGGATTTGCCTGTGCAGTGTCACAGAGGAGATATAGTTCAGACATTTGAAATGAAAATCTGTCTATATACCAGACAGCTTGTTTTGCACAATCGAAACCCACATGCATGTTAATGGCTTGAATGTCCTTTAGGTGACTTGGCATGGACAGCAGAGGAAAGGGAAAACAGAATTTTAAGAAACAGTGGAATAAAAAGGATTAGACAATAAAAAGCAACAGTATATTTGCCCTGGAATCAAAATTCAAGAACGTAATTCTGTTTATATCTATACATATATGAATATCAGTATGACAAACTAAGCTGTCTATTTCAGTGAAAGAACATTGTTTTCTGTTTAAACAGTAAGTTCCAACAAATACTTCAATATTTTGAGAGAAGCTGAAAATGTCCACCATCATTAGGGTAAAACAAAATAACGATGTATGTGAATTGTCTGTTGCTTTGCTTTACACCTTGTGGAAACAAGACACAAAACAGTTAGAGAGAAAAGAGAAGAAACTTTATTGTGCAAAGAAAAAACCCACAGTATGCAAAGTGGTTTTTTTTCTGCAGAAAGCACCTTTTCTTATAGTGTAGAGTTTTTGTGGGGTTTTTTTGTGTTGTTTTTTTTTTTTTTTCAAAAGATACAAGAGAAATTAGAACTAAAGAAGATCTTATTCTCTTATTTAGTTGAGACTCCTACAGGTTCACAGACATCAAGGCTGACTGTCTGTTGTGATTTATTATATGAGGATCTCATTTGACTCATATAAATCAGCTTGTACAGTTTCACTCAGTAATTCCTTTACCAAGTTTATAACAACATACTGCTAATCAAAAGGTTGCGATCTTACAGTGTTTTCACTTTACAGAATCACAGAATGTCAGGGATTGGAAGTGATCTCAAAAGATCATCTAGACCAATCCCCACACCGAAGTAGGAACACCTAGATAAGGTTACACAGGAATGTATCCAGGCAGGTTTTAAATGTCTCCAGAGAAGGGGACTCCACAACCTCCCTGAGCAGCCTGTTCCAGTGTCTGTCACCCTGACTGAGAAGAAGTTTCTTCTCAAATTTTAGTGGAACCTCTTGTGTTCCAGTTTGAACCCATTACTCCTTGTCTTACCATTGGTTGTCACAGAGAAGAGCCTGGTGCCACTTACGCTAAGAGCCTCGATGACTTTAAAAGAACTAATTACACCCACATTAGTGATGAAAAATACCACATGAATCTTACAGTGTATTGATAGGAAAAGCATGGTCAACCTACTGCTGTCACACATTCAGGGTAAGGAATCTGCAAGACGGACCCTGGCAACCACCAAGCACAGACCTTCATTCACCCACTCATGCAGTGAGAACAGACTTCAACTGGTGCTTAGCTAGCAGGACCAGAAGCACCACCAGGCACAACGCTTGCCTTGAAATGCCCCACCTGTGCTGTGCAGAAGACAAAAACACCCCACACAGGCCCTCAGTCTGCCTTATAGACAGCCCTCAGAGGATCCTCACTGGGTGTTGCACAGAATGGTGCAACATAGAGCACGTGGCTTGAGCCACAGGTGTCATGACAACAGTGTCGCTCTGTCCCTTGAGCCTACACAGAGAATTCACAGACCCCTATGGTATAACAGTAGCATCCATCACAAATGCTTGTACATAGAGACAGTGAATCTGAATCTTGTTTTGCAAGAACCTTATATCGGTCAATCCTGGGTCTTCTTTAAAAAAGATATGGAGTCCATGCTTCTCTGTGCTTCACACTGTGGGATTGTTTCTGGAAATAAATGGACATCCGTGCAGTGAGCAAGACTGCATCGAGCTGATCTAGGCCACAAGTGAAGGGTCATTGAAATGTCCTTGACCACACAGAATGGGAAAGAAAGTTGAGGAAGCAAGAGGAGAACGGGAAATTAAAGTGGTTTGTGCTGAGACATGGGAGGTGATGGGTGTCTGAGATAGAAACCAATAATGTATTAGAGGAATGTGGGCAGCACGTAGACTATTGTAATTATCCAATCCGAATCATGTAAGTGCATAATCATCAGTTTTTGGGCTATATAACCTGATCAATTTTTGCATTAAACGGCTTCCATTTATAACTCTCATAGAGTTGTTGGAGTCCATTCTTCTCCCGCATCACACCGTATTTCATATTTTAGAGTTGCAGACTAGGTGCACATACAGGCTTGCCAGCAGTGGCCGTGATTGCACAAACATACAACAAGGCATGTTAAGGACATCCTTTGCTATAGAAAGTCAGTTACAGTCCTGAGAGGACAGCATGGTAGCTACTGAGTTCTCTGACTGATGGTAGCTCAGTGAAACTTCATTTGGCACTCCCAAAAATTTGACGGGAAGAATAAGTGATTCCCAAAGGATTCCTCAAGAACAGCCCAAAGCTACAGGCCAGATTATTTCAGAAGACTGTTGACTAAGCCCATCTATTGTTGAGTCTGCTGCAGCTTTTGTTCTACTCTCATCAACTTAGCATCCTCAGTTTTCTTGTAAATAGTTTACTACACACTGGAGACTTACCATTCACAAAACTGCTCCATATGAAAAAAATAGTACTGAAGGCAGGTAAGCTAACTGGTAAAGTAAGTCCCCCAAAGAGGCAGAGGTCTAGTCCAATTTGTTTCACAAAGAGCTAAGGAACTAGCAGGATCAAGGAGTGATCAAGGATCAGCTAGCAGTGGTCAAATACTGTATCCCATATACTAGCATTAATTCTCATAACACAGTCTGTGAACTTTTTAGAAGGCATGGAGAATACTAGGAGGAGAAAGAACACAATTTTTTGATGGAGGGAAATAGCGTTCACATTTTGAGAAGCTCCAAAAATCCCTTTTCCAAACAGAGGTGCTTTGTATTATACCATTCCTGTTGGCTATTTGGGGTTTTTTTCATTAGATATATGAACTTCTTGCTATAGCAATAAAGGTCAGGCACTATTGTGCCTCTTTTATGATACTGACTAGCACAAGTCGTATACACAAACCCAGGAAGTATTTATTTATGTGGAATACATTCTTAAATAGTGGACTACAAATCATTTAAAGATGCCTGTGATATGAATCATACCACAATTTCACAGATAAGTGGAAACATTATGCAACTTACTGGGTTTTTAAAGCACTAACGAATGTGAAATATATAGCAGACTTGAGCTGGACCTTTTCACCCCTTCTAATATATGCTGCGGCTATTTAATATTCCTCACTAGGGAGTAATGCTGGCATACAAGCCAGCAATATATTAGGCACTGGAGCCATGAACCTAGGGAGAACATAAACTAAACTGATTTTCAATTTTGGTACATTACAAAAAGGACTATTATTGTGAGGTTAGAGATGTCAAAGTTGGTGACCTGGTATAATGAAGTATTCCCTGCCACATAGTCAAGCATGAAAAGTAATTGAAGGGGTATAAACTTTTAGAGGCTTAGGGGTTTTCCCTCTCAAATTAAATATTCTTTTGCACACACTTTTTTTTTTTTTAAATTAAAATAGTAATTTTTTTGTGAAGCATGATAAAAGCAGAAATGATGATCGTGTAAAGTTTACAGTTGATGGAGAAACATGCTTGTTTAGAAATGAGGTCACATCTTAACGCTTGGGTTACTTACATAAGGCACTGATGAAAAGCAAGTTGCTACCTGCCAGCAAGGAATGACATTAAAATATTATGGCAGCATGTGACCAGCTTTAGAGCTTAAAATCTTGAAAGGACACAGACAATGTCCCCTTTGAAGAACATTCCTGAAGATCACTTTACAGTTTCTGGTAAGTTTTAAAACATGGAGTAAAATGCCCCGTGTCTAAACAGCAACTATATAAGTTGTTACTTCTCAGCTGCAACATTTACATCTGAAAAAAAAAACAAAACCCAAACACCACTAAAGTTTGCCCAGGTCTTTCAGCTTGTCCATCAGACAAAAGGGGTTGGCATTTAGTCTAGGAAATGGTGTATTAGTACTGTGAATCCCGTACTCCAGGTGTCCATTATGGTCCCACATCCTGACTTACTGCGCTGGCTTTAACCAAATTATTTTTTATTTCCTCTGGCACATTATCGCGTGAGCTGGCACAGCATCATTCTCCAGGAACTAGACTGCAGAGGGCACTCCTATATAAGAAGGAATTGCAGTCTCCAGGCTCATTTACTTTTAGCCTCTATGATTCATTGCTATTTTTTCTTCTTTAATAATTAATGACACTATTATTACACTAAAAGGAAAATCTTATTATTCTTGACAATTTGTTTTGTTATGATTATATAATTCTCCTCTTTCCCCCCCAAGTTTATACAATTACAATGTCTGTCAGTGCTTATATCGTGTTCGGGTCATCAGCCTCAGAAATTAAACATACACAGAAGGGAGACCTATTATACCATCCCTAGGCATAACTAGAGTGAAGCAGCACAGGGAATGCATAGGCGAGGAGAGACAGCTTTTGCTGTGTGCCTGGGAAGTCAGAGAGATTCTGCCTGAGGCAGGCCATCTACAGAGCAATATGAAAACCACCTTCCCCTTCCTCTCATCCCATTTCTGGAAAGTTTTGTTAGAAGCATTATTTTGGTCTGGATTTCAGCTGTGACAGTGAGTAAAGATGCAGCCTTTCAAACAACAAGTCCTGAGCCTCATGGGGTGGATTTCTGCTCCTTGCCCTTTGGGAGATGGGGCTAAATGAACTGGCTTCAGCTGAACATGGACAGAGATCTGCAGTTTGCTGGCACAGCAGTGGTAGAGGCAGTCTGATAGACTGGGGACTTTCTGAATAGTGGACAGCTGGGTTAAGGCTGCCATAATGCAAATTACTCTCTGGAGTTGTTATATTAGGCCATTAAAGCCCTGAGATGCCTGAAGATTAGGAAGAAGCAAGTGTAGTTTATGGCTACTTTAGCCTTCCCCCCCGTTTCCCTTTTTAATGTATTAGAAGTAAAGCCTATAATGGCATCATCCAGTGCCTCAGACTTAAGTTTGAATAGCTTAAAGCTAACAGAACTAATTCTGAGAGTTTAGCTGGAGTCTATGCAGCTCCTTCACTGCAATTTAAATGTGCTTCCAATATTTATCTTTGTTTAATGAGGACAAGTCCATACTAGCTTTGGCATCTGCATAAGATACAGATCCTGTATCATCTGACTGACAAAAGAAGGGTCATTTCGTTTCCTGTGGGTAGTGGTAAGTGATCTGCCTTTTCACGCTTACTTCTGGAAACTTGTTACAGGGAAAATGTAAGATCAGGCTAATGCTGTGCAAAAGAGCTGACTGAGCAAGGGCAGCGGGACCTGGCTGTCGGAGTAGCAAATACAGTTCTGTAGCTGAGCCCTGAATCATGTTTATTTTCAAACCGAAGATCTCACATTTCAAGTGAGAGATTTGCTCAGTAAAATGCATGTATTTCATATTTCATTACCGCATGCCGTATATCTCATGGAGTGGTTAAGAAATGAAGGAGTGTGGAAAGGACAGTTATGTGGGGGAGCTGTAACCATAAAGATTTCACTGAATAGGATTTTCTCTTCTTCCAAACTGTTATCTCACTAGATAAAAATATTGTGCTTTATGATTAAGCTAATTGTGTTGGACAAGCCAGTCTGCAAACCTAGAAGCCTGGATTTTCAAATGTGCTGAGCACTGGTAGCTGCAACTAAAGTCAGTGGGGGCAATTATAGCACAATTAAATGTGACGTTTTCTAAAAATTCAGGCCAGAGACTGTCTGTAAAGTGGGAGTAGAGATACTACCTTGCCTCAGACGGATGCTGTGAACATTTGCGGCACAGCTACTTACAGTAGTGAGAAGTTACACTGAAAACTCTCTGGAAAAAAATAAATTAGTTTTTTTCAGACCAGAGTTTGGCTATAAATATTAAAATAAGGCCTTGAGCCTCAGATTGAAGAGGGAAGAGGAAACAAACATGTATAGTCTGCCTGTTTGTAGACTGAATGGATGATGGATCATGTCCCCTCCCTCCCCAAATAGGTTAAAAATCATAATGGGTATACCACATGGAGTAAATTAATGTTGTGGAACCATATCCAACTCCAGCATTCCCCTTAAAGGGGGATGTAGTATTTTTTAAAATGTATGTAATAAATATGCATAAGCAATGTGTATTTCAGTAAGAAATTGTATTGATAGTCCAGCGAAGGGAGGCAAAGGTGACTAGGGGGCTGGCATATCTGACATGCGAGGAGAGGCTGAAAGAGGTGAGACTGTTGACCCTGGAGAACAGAAGAGAAGGCTTGGGGTGGGAATCTCATCAATGTGTACAAATACCAAAAGGAAGGGTGTAAAGAAGGCAGAGCCAGTGATATTCATTGAAAGGACAGGAGGCAATGGGCACAAAATGAAACAGGAGATTCCATTAAGAAAAAATATAAGAAGGAACATTTTTTCTATGAAGTTCATCGAGCACTGGAACAAGTTGCCTGGTGAGACTGTGGAGTCTATTCCTGGAGATACTCAAAACTCAACTAGACAAGATCCTGATCAATCTGCTCTCATTGACTCCGGTATAGCAGGAGGTTGGACTAGATGATCTCCAGAGATGCCTTCCAAACTCAACCATTTTGTGATAAGGGAGGCAATGTTTTTCTGTTGTCTCCATTATTCTCTTTCTGTGCAGTATTGGCAGAACAGATAAGTTTGTATCCTGTTCTTGTTCGGTGCTTCTGCCTTTTTTATCCTTTATCAAATCTATCTTTTTCTTTTATGAATGCTGCCCTCTAATTTTAAAGATTATTGTAGTGTTCTGTTAGGTCTTCCAAAGTTAAAACCAGTTTCTTCTTTTGAGAGTGAAGCTTCAGAACAACATCACAGTGTGTCCCACTGAGAAATAAAAATTAAACAAAATATAGCATAGAATGTAATGGAAACTGAAATTATTCTCCCTAATGTTACTACAGTAGAAAATTAATCTATCCCAGCGTAGTTTCAACTGAAAAGGGAAAACACTTGTAATAAGTGAGGTCTGATTTGCCTGTAGCAGCCTATAAACTGAAGAAGTGACCAAGAATCAGAGATGACATCCTAATAATAGCGGTAAGGTGAAATTATTTCATAAGAACATAAATTTGTAATTTAAATCATTTGGGGGAGTGGTTCTAAGGAAATAAAAATACCAAAGTTGAATACTCATAATAACAATAATTAGAATTAGCAAAAATATTGCCCTGCAGCCTGCTGTTACAGCTGGGACAGTTTAGTAATGTTTTAGGTGCTATGACACAGTGATTTATGTACTTCTCTTCCTAAATGTTAGAGAAAAAGCAATATTCTGTTGCCTTAACACATTTCCTGCCTTTCCATGACTGGCTGTGACTGGCCTACTCACTTTACAGTCTTCTTTGGATAGGTTTTCAAATTAGTATTTAGCCATATAGTGACTGACATGATGTAAACTCAGCAGTGTACCTTGTTAGGATGATGGGAACATTTTTAAATACTGCTGCATAAAACATGGAAATATAGCAAGCCATTTAAATGATTAACACAGTTACTGTTAGCAGGCTAGAAGAGAATTACAGAATGATTCACAACACTTTGTTATTGTAATAGCTACTCATATTTGGATTGCGGTAAATTAAAAAATTGCTCAGCACATCTGCACAAAACCTATCAAAGACTATAAATCCTTCACAGGCAAGCAGAAACACCACTGTGTCACATTGGAGATGCTAATTATGGATGATCCTCAAACCAGATATCTTTTTTTAGTGCTTTCTGCTTTTTTCCTCTTTGAAATTAGTTTTTTAACTAATTGTTCCAATTTGTCATCATTGATATTTCTTGCTTTTTTTTTTGTAGGATTCTGGAAAAGACAACTGACTGGTATATTTATATCATGTGAGTATGTAGTGACTGCTATTAGATAATCTTTTTGCTCATTCAAAATTCTAAATAGAATGGCTCTTCTGTACTTTATCTGCCCTGTTTCAGCCATGCCTCAAGCACTGAATTTTTTAATAGTGATATTAAGGCTGAATTTCTGACTTATTTTTTCACATATTTTGGTTTTCTCCTGAAGATACTGATGGAGGGGATGCAAAATACTTCATTTCTTCTAAAATCAAACCTCAGTATCTGTACTTGGCTTCATTCTGCCTCCAGGCCTGGATATTTTTTTGTTCAGGAAGAGAGAAGTGAGGTTCAGCAAATGTGGCTATGATATTGTAACATCTTTAAGAGTGTTGGGTTATTTTGTGTTTACTGGAATTTACTCCACCCCTGCAAGATGAACAACTTTGCTTAGCAATAATAAAAGTCTGATAATGAATCTAGTTATTGAAGTGCTTCATGACATTATTATGGCACTTCTTATGGCTGTTGACCCGATCAGTATCTATTGAATGAGATGAGAAGGTATAAGTGCAAGGGTTTTCCTAAGTGTCTTGGAGGTGGGACACAAAAGGGACACTGGCAGTAGAAAGGCGAAGAGATCCCTTACACCTCAGTGAAAAGACTGAGAAGCCTGAACTAGTATTTCCTTCCTTTGAAGAAATCTACTAACGACAGGTCTTCAAGATCGCACTTTTCCTAATATCCTAAGCCATGTTGGTTTTGGTTAATGGCTGTTTCACAAATGAACACTTGTAGGAATATCTGAGGTGCTTTGCCAACTCCTTTCTGTGCCACACGTGACAACTGAAAATAGGACCAAGATAGACAACTCAGAAACAGCAGCTGAAGGACCTAAAAGACTGTTTCTATCAAATATAAGTGACTTTTATGCTCAGTTGGGGGTGTTTGAGCTATTTATGAAATCCAGATAGAGAAATTAACATTTTCGAGTAATCCTAGAACAAATGATGAGGAGTGGGATCATGCTGGTTTGTATAACATTTTCTTCTATAAAAATATTTTCCATTATATTCTGTGGGATATTTATAACCCAAAGGATTTATGCAAAAATCCAGAGCATTACTGTAACAATATAGAGGGAAATAACACATAGCAGAAAGATAATTTGTTACCATGAAGTATGGATTAAAATGTAGTCAATGCCTTTGTTTTCTTCTAACTTTTGAATGAAGACATGGCAATGCCGCAGGGTTCATATAGTGTAGGGAAAATTGCACGAAACATTTCTGTCTCTTCTAGTAGTGCTTTTTAAATTCAGATAAGTTACATTCAGAATATTAGCACAAAGAGAAAGCACATGAAGAATATACCTCTATAAAAAATTTTTATCCATCTAGGTGACATCAGGCGACACACAGAGAAAAATATTTTCATCAACATCAATGTGAAGTTCAGATGAAGGCTGAGTCTTGTCTTATTTTATCTAAATGAGTTCATCTGTCTCATATCACAGCTTTACTTTGTTATGCATTTTAGCCTTCTGGTCTTTTTCATGCGAGGTAGTAAATACTGGCTCTTTGCAACAGCTGAAATGTCAGGACATGATCATTTTGAATGTGCAAGGTGAAATCTGTTAAATGCTGCATTTCTTTTTCAATGGTCTCTGGAATGAAATCACAAGTTCACAGGGCTGGAGGACTGGAAGTGATGTCTCGGGTCACCGAGTCCAGTGCAGTGAGTTCAGCCGAGTGCTCAGGCACTGCATCTTTTAATCTTTCAGATTGTTGGAGTAGTTTGGTTTTTTATGTTATTGTTGTTTGTTTTGGTTTGATTTTTTTTTTTGTTTGATTTGGTGTTTTGGGTTTTTTTGCAAAATTTGAACACTTCACTGCAAACACACAGTAGATTAGGAAACAAGATTTTGCTCTTTGGTGGAGGCTAAAGCTGGAAAATTGTTTGAAGGATCAGTCATATTTTATGACGGTGACCTGGGGTAGGGGTATTGTTAATGGATTCTGTCTTGCACATCAGTGGGTGTGATGAGACCCTGACTCCACCACTATCTCCTGTCTCAGGGATGCTGCCCACCTTAGCTGTCTGCATCTCAGTATCCCCATCTGTCCCTAGGAACAGCAAAGGTAAATTGACTTCAAATCTGGTGCTGAACAGCTTTGCATAAGAGCTGCATAGAGTCTGAGGAAAGACAGAGCAATCTAGGCAGCTCCAGCTTCTGTTATTTGTGAGCATTTTACCCTAAGTTAAAAATAATCTGGATCCTGTCTGTTTTACGATCAAGAGTTTTAAGTTGAAAAGGTCACTCCTTTCTCTGGTAGCTCAATTTCTGTGTTTTTAAATAGTTTCAGGGTATATCATGTCATAGGACAAGAGCCTTTGCACTTTTCAAATCATTGTTTCTATCTATAAGAAAGTAAAATTTTGTTAGAAACTCATTCAGGTTTGTTTTCATTTCAAAAAAATGAGGCCTTTATTTTACAAAACATTTATTCATCCAGAGCTTATTGACATCCACCAGATCAAGTTTTAAAGAAACAGGGGATTTCTAATAGGGTTTTATCACTCATTAAATCTGATCTACAGATTCTCTTTTTTTGTTAGAACTAAGAAATATTTTTCAACATCAGGGCTTTTTTGAAGACATTCAGGCTTTTTTGAACATAATGGAATAATGACATGACTTTAATTATAATACCTCAAATGCTACAATATAATACATTTGCTTAAGTCTGGGAGAAGGAAACCAAACCAATTTATTATAGCCTGTTGATTCACACTCACATGCTGTGCAGTTCGTGTGAAGGTCCCATTTACTTTTTCACATGAACTGCCACAGCATGGTTTAAATAGAGATTTCTCTAGCAGTAGTGTTAAGGTTCCTCATTAACATCATTTCTGGAGTCACTGGGCCAAGTATATCCCTAGTGCAACTCCACTGATCTCAGTGGGGTTATCCTTGAGATATATTTGGTCCATTGTTTCTACAGAATCTCTTTGTTCTTTTTTGATCTCCTTAAGAATTTTGTTACTTTGAACATTTCTCACACAGCAAGTCATCATGCTGAAAAGTTTGCAACATTTTAAAGTAATTTCTCAGGTATTTCTACCTATTTGTACACAAAATAAAACATTATATTCAATAAAATGTTGCTATTTATTATTTTTATTTTATAATCGACACATGTATCCTATTCTCCAGAAAAATCTATAAACACACTATAAATTTATCTTATTTTTTTCTAAATTCCAACTACCAGTTTTCTAAATTGCAACTGCCAAAAATAATCTGAGACAGACTGCAAGTGCTTTTTGACATTATTTTCTGCCCAGTTCTTATAGCTTGCAAGTTTTGGAAACAAATAATAATCAAGTAGTGCTACTCCCATGCAAATATATTTTCACATTGAAAACTCTGAGCTTGCCTGATGTTCTATATCAATGCTGAATATTTATCTTTATTGGTTGTTTTTGTTTGGTTTGGTTTCATTGGTTGGTGTTTTGTTTTATTTTGTTTGTTGTTGTTGTTATAAGGAAAAATGTAAGCGACATTGGAAAAAAAATAAAATCATCCGCTACACAAAATGTTGCACAAGTTATTTGCAGTTAATGATCATTCTGTACATTATGCATATACATGTAATTTACATGACTTAGATTTTCATTCAGGAAAATGAAAGGTCTGGTTAGGGAAGACAGCATAGCAAAATGAAATCATTCCTGTGATAAGAGGTTGGGTAAATGGAAAACACATCCTCAAAACACCATCTCATTCCTTTCTGTATATTACTGCAGTTTTGCATAGACGTTTGGTGGTCTTATTAATTTATATTAATTTTCCCAGCAAACTATGAACTCAGTGCATGAACCTCTTTATTTGCCTTTGCATTCAAAGACTCTATCAGATAAATAATACAGATAATATATATAAACTAAATCTGGTTTTCACCACATCCTTTATCAGCAGAGGAAAGCGACTTAGACTGGGACCTCTGGTTCACTGAGCTCATAATTATCTTGCTGTCAAGATCTTTTTGTTCTCCAAACTCTTAAAATAATTAAGTCCTAATGTGAGATTGCATTCTGCAGGGAACAGGCTCCAGAGGAATTAAACCACTGCTTGTTAACTGCTGCTCGCTGAAGTAACATTTGGGTCTGATGATAACAAATGGGGATGGAAATGTTCATATGGAAAGCTCTGCTGCCAGCACAGACTTTGCTTTACACACAGACACACATACGCAGGAAAATGTTGCAAGAAAATTGCACCTGTGAATTGCATTACTTATTCAGATACACACTGTGATTTTTTGCAAAACTTTCAGTCCCTTTGCATGTGTTATTAACATTGAAGGCAGAAATGATACCACATCTAAATAGGGATGTGAAAAACTCTCATTTAAAAGTACTCAGAAGCAAAGTTTGTGTTCAAACTGCACACACAGGATTGGTTTATGTTTATAGAGATTTATAAGTGAGACAGAATGGCAAAATGTAATTTAGTTTTATTTAGCATCTCAAAATCCTAAAGACTGCTTTCAGATGAATTAGGTGCTAGTAAGTACAGTGACTGTGTAGGCAAACATTAACAGCCAAGCTTCAGTCAGTAACGGCCCTGCATGTTATATTATGTGTTAAAGTGAATGTTAGCTAGAAACCTGGGGTTGTCCCTGTGCTCTTTGCAGAAGTGCAGCATGATCATTTATCTACAAAACACTAGAGCTCAGATGAAGAGCTGAAGGTCTCGTCTGAAAGCCAGTGCCTTCAGGCAACACCTGGTACATCACTGAAGTGTTTGTATTATTATACAGCTCCAATCTCAGTGTGTTATTCATGTCTTCCTGGTTCGCAGATCACTGAGGCCAAATTGCAACCTGTTGAACCATATTTTAACTGTGATGTTTGCACGCAGAATGGTCCATGAACAGAAAAAAAATCAGAAAAGGAGGCAATAACCTGTAATCTCCATTTCTTCATCAGCTCCTTGAATTTCCTTGTATCAGCATCAGTTAATTTCACAGAGAGTATGTGAAGTAAAGGTTTTGTGTCACATTTGTGTCACCTAACAGCTGGTCTTGTGCAACACAGCAAGAACACAAGGAACAGGACACATGGTGTGTTGCTCTGCAGATAGAAACGCTCTGCTGAGTGTACTGTCCTCAGGATGCACATCCTGCAAAACACAGCGGAGACCCAGAGATTCAGGATGCCATTTTTACACACTCAGAGTGCTCTGGGGATGGCTGACAACACCTCTTCTCAAGGACACCACATATTGATTGGAAATTAAGAGCACATGGAACCTTTCACCAATAAAATCTTGCACGCATGTCCTGAAGAGGGGCATTTTGACCTGGCAGCCATCCTTGGCAGCATTATGGTTAGGTATATATTGTGCTCCTAAACCATTCTGAAGGGCCTTTATCCTATGAGTGGTGCAGCTGGGAGCTCTTCATCCACTGCAGGTCTTCTGAGAGCTCCTGAGCACCACGGGTCCTTCATGTCCTCACCATCCTTTGGCACAAGTGGGGAAGAGTACCCTGAAAGGCTCTTCACAATCCAGGGTACTGATTTTTCTTGGTGCCTAAGATCTCCATTGCAAGGATTTAGGGTGTCCAAATGCATAAATCCAGACTGTGTTGTAACAAACCCATTCAGGGCACAGGTAGATTATGCTTTCCAGCTAGGCAAAATAAAATGAAATGCAAAACACCTCACCAGCTTTTGTGTTTAATTTAATTTAAAAAACAAAACAAAACAAAAAAAACTCTCTGCAGAATCATGCATGGCTGTTTTAATAACGCTGGACGCGCTGTTAGTTGAAGGACATAGTTTCCTGGATGAAGTACTGGAAATTATTTTAGTATTTCAGTAAGAATAACTAACAGTGATGAGTAACTTCCTGGACAATAAGTGCATTGGGCAATGCACATTGTTCCTCAACCTGATAAACTTTTAGCAGGGAACTTCCCTTCTCTGGGCTTGCTGCTCTGTCCGGGGTTTTCACCTCTTCAGAACAGGCAGATCTAGAGAGTTAAATGTTGAGCAAGCAGTACCACCAGGGCAGTGTTTTTAATGTGAAAAGCAGTTAAATAAATGGAATGTCATTAAGACATATGACTGTTTTGGAGATGATGCCAGCAGTATAACAGAACGTTACTTTAAAATATTACTTGCTATACATTTATTTTTAATGCATATGAAATTATGGAAACAAACCACTTTAACTAGCTGAAGACATGGAGTCTCTTTGCACACGCTATTTCAAATCCCAGTAGTATTTCAGCCTCTTGGAGCTGTCTCTTGAACTGTCAAAGGGGGATCTGGACAATATCTCAGTGTCTCTGACAGTTAAATCCTTAAGTGACATGTATATATGCTTAAGGAATAGGTCAGCTTGCAGACAGCTACGTCCTGATCTTCATAAACGAAAAAAAGGTGAAACAGATTGGTGATTAGAATACTGCTGCGAAACCCTTTAACCTCAGTTGACTGGGTTTGTTCCAAGATTCAGTGTTCACTTAAACATTCTACGAAAAACAGTGATGTGGCCAAATATTCCTGTCATATTCTTCAGCAATTTTTTTTTATAATGCTTTGTTCTGTGACTGTTTAGTTCAATGCATTCAGTTCCAAAACTGCTGTACCATTTCTGCTGCAGCAGACAGAAATCCAAAGACACTTTAACTTAATAAAAGGCCTTGTTTTTCTTGGTTTGTGTCTATAGAGAACTTTTCAAATTCAGAAAGGATAATTTTTTAATGCAATTGGACATATGTTAAGGCATAGTTGGCTTTCACTTGATAGTAACTACACAAATAGTAGGCCTCTTCTGGATCTTGTGCCCATCCTCCTCACCTACCACCTCTTTATTATTTGTTCTGAATGTTCCATATAATTAGTGGCTCATGTCAGAGTCACAATGTTATTAATGAACCAGACAAATTTTATTTATTTTTCTTTTTTTTTTTTTGATTCTAGCTGTTACTGCATTCTTCTCCAAGTGAAAAGAAGATCATCCCTTTCTCTGGAAATCGTCACCCTTTAACTGCTAGCAAAGCACAGGTCTAAGACCAAATATCTGCAAAGTATTGATTAACCAGTACGGGACAGCGGGAGCTGGAAGAATCACTGAAGAAATCGTAAAGAAAAAAAGGAGGGTTTGAATATTAGAGTCCTTAGACCTGCTTCTTTGGGTTGATATGTCTCTGTTCTGAAGAGGGAAAGTCATTGGGCTGCTTGGTTTTCACAGTATGAGTACCATTCAACCGTGACTTTTTTTGCTTTCTTAGCAAATTTTGAAAAATGGTTTGTAAACAGGGTAATACAGACAATGGGGCAGAATCTGTTGCAAATCATCACTTTCATTCTCAGTCAAAGTTCTTTATTTCTCAATTTTGCGGTATCCTAGATGTATCCCCATGGAGATTACAATGATGAGATAATTATTTCTGTTTTCACCCAAGAAATTTAGTGTCTTTCTTTGAGGGGGAACTGAAACGCTTGGTAAGCACAAACTTCCCAGATATCCAAGGACAAGAGTCAAATTGCTCAAGCTGTTTGCTTTTACACAGCTGCAAGGAAGACCAGTTTCACAGAAGGACAATTAAAATTATTGTATGACAGGTAATTTATTATTGCATTGTAATTAAATGCAACGTCATAACCTGGAAACAACACTATAAACTAGATAGTACTGGATGGAAGAGCGGGGATTCTTATTTCTGGCCTAGACAACTAATGTTCCCCAGGTATCAGATTCCTATGAGATGCCAAATGAAGTAACATGTTAATTCATAATCATCTGTTCTCTGTTTTTCCAGGAAGTTCAAAATAGCTGCACAGGGATATTTGAGAGTCAGGTGGGTACAACTTCAACATTTTACAAACACCTAAGGTTGTTTTGCCTTGTCTATAATAACAGTTGTTAAAGGAATAGAATTGTTCCACACTACCATCTTCTGCAAGAATCTTTCTAGAGGCAATTTCAGCAATCAGGGAAACCTCAGGAAAGAATGTACAAGTAATGTTGATGCATTTTTTCACTCACTGAATTCGAATCACCTCAAACAATGTGACTGACATGCATACATACATACATACATATAGTTAAGCTTCAAGTTTTCCTATGTTTTGACCAAATGAGGTCCTGTAGAAGGTATCTCACAGCTTGCAATCCATATACATAATTTGTTACAGCAAAATGCTTTCTGTGTTCTGCTACAATTGGTAGAGAAATTTATTTTGAGTAGGAATTTAATGAAGAATAACAATTAACTAGAGGTGAAATCCACAGAAGGAACTTAATAATACTTTGATCCACCAGACTCCAGTTAGGTACCAAGGCTGTGTGAGGAGAGTTGGGCACATAAGTATATGCTTTGCAAAGTCTGATGTAGTGCCTGGAAAGGCACTGAAGCCAGGCAGCTGGAAACACTGAGCATAAAATTCCAGATTTCTCTAGAGTTATATTGTATTCATACCCCTCACCTAGGTTGGGGTGGGACATAAAAGAGAAAACCAAGCAAAGAAATGTGTGAATGTGACTGTAAAGCAAGTCTTACTTGGAAGGAGGATGCTAGAGGTCTCCTCCCTGCTTGGTTTATCATAAAATAGTGAGCTATTAATCAGAGCAGTCCAAAATATTAATCTGTCCCTTTTCAGGCAAGTTCCCTAACCTCAGGGCCAACAGCTTAACAAGTATTTAACTATTTCATTCAAAATGGAATCATTTCCACAGAAGTATTGTGACATGTGTCTCATCCCAGATTTCCCCAAGGCACTCTCCGGAAATTTCTGGAGACAAATTTTAAACCAGAATTCTCAGAGCAATGATCTAACTGCTGAGGTGCTGGGCAAAAGCATGAAAGCAAGAACACAAGCCAGTGTCCTAAGAACAGTCAAAACCTCCATGAATCTTCAGGTCTAGAATTTTCATGAAACACATGGCTGACTGAAATATGGGGACCACAGTCCCAAAGACTCCACTGAGACTTGTTGTGGAACAGAATTTTGAATAGAGATTGTTTTAGCTCTACTTCCTTTCTGGGGGGTTGGTGGGTTTTGTTGGTTGGTTGTTACTCTTAAACCATTTTTGGTTTTAGCTATTGTTAAACTAGCTCTCAGCCATCATTTTGTTTTCTTCTCAGAACTGTGTTATTGCAGATGATTAGTATCAGATTCATGAGTGAGGTCATAATTTCCAGAATTTTTCACCTCCTGTAATTATGTTGTTTAGTTTTTGACTTGTTATCTACAAAATGCTCCTGGTTTTGCAAACATTCTGCAAAATTTGAAAAATAGTAAAGTAATTGAGGATGAGATTTCTGAGGGACTTCTTCCAGTCATCTTACAGAAAAAGACAGAAGTCTTCCTTTGGAAACCACTAGTGGAATTGTTTTTATCCAGGACATTCCCAGCAAGTATTTGTCTATGTTGTGTTTTAATAACTCCTCCTGAAAGAAACTCCACAACCTGCCCAGGATCTTGCCAGAGTGACAGAGAGACTGGAAAATATGAACTCTTAGAAGAGTCTGATTTCCAGAAGATACATGCTCAGGCTTCTATAAAAATCACAGGCTTCTTTTTTTTTTTAGGTTCCCCCTCAGCTAGCCAGTGGTGTCACAGAATCATTGGTTTCCAAAATCACATCTGTAAAAGAAGTCCATGCAACAACAAATTTGCTATTGAGTTAGACTGCATAGGCTACAGATGGAAAAAAACCTCATATGAGCAACAAGTCACAAGCAGGTGAACTGAGGGTTTGTAGTTAGCAATCAGTTTGTTAATTCCTCTGATTTCTCTCTGCAGCTTCTGGCTTTTGTTGAGGCCTGAGGGCAAGGGTGGAACAAGCTCTCTCTTTCTGGCCCTTCTCAACCATTCTTTTGTGGTTTTATGGAAGTACAAAAGTATATTTTGAGAAAGAGACCAAAGAAAAATTCACAGCAAAATGAGAACAGATGAAAATATTGAGACCTGAGTGGCAGTAGGACATGGGGCATTTCTTTTTATTATTATTGGGCACTGAAGAAGCATAATGAAGACAAGAAACCTTAACTTTAATTTCCATATGGCATCTAACATCATAGTAATTGTGTCGCCATTGCTAACCACTGTTTAACCTTACTACCAGCTACTCGTTGGCAGTAGAGCAGGCACTCAATGCACTAGCAGAGGAGGTGGTTAGAAGAAGTACAGAGAAGTACAGAGAGTTCCAAGCCTCACCACCCTGGCCAGAGAGGAAAGGGAACTACTCCAAGAACTAGTGCCCTGCTGGTTTCACATGGAAAAAAAAAAAAAGAGATATTTTCTGGGAGTAGGACATTCTCCTGGGACTGGAAAGCAGCAGCAGCTCCGGGTTTACAAAGCAATAAAAAGGACTGAGAATTGTCTGCTTTCTAAATGTAAACAATATAAAATAAGTAACTTACACAAAGTAAGTAACTGGCCCCAAAGGAAGCATGTGAAGAGACAGAAAGGGACTAGGAGTTCTGAAAAAATTGGAAAAAAAAAAAAGTACTGTAGGCTTCAGTGTGTTGTACCAGGCTTTATATAAAATAAAAGACTTGCATCTAACACAGAAGTCAAAAAGATGAATAGAAAGGGATTTCTAGAGTGCCTGATTTGAATAATGAGAAAGATAAAGATTACCTGGTATCATTTTAGGTGGTGCCCCTGTTGTTACAGCAAAGATGCTGTTGTGTGAAAACATGTAAGTCCAGTATTTTTGCATGAACCATTATCATCCTGGCTAATTTCCTTTTCAGATCTCAAAAATATCAGTGGAGTTACCTCATGTATTCTTGTTTCTCTCCATAGACCACTATAGCCAAAAAACCAAACTACTCTAAGTTATGAGTACCAAGCCAAAGTTTCAGTAGCTGCCTTTTTTTTCTTTAACATTTTTATATGGCATCTTCTGGTATATGTAAGGTGCTGCAGACTGTTGTCTAGCTGGAAATTTGCTCTTCTCAGCCAAAATAGAAAAGCTAAGTTACTTTGTGGTAGCAGGAATGAGTGTCTGTGAATTTCATGGGCTGGTGACTGGGGCATCTTGCCAGGCACAAGCAGCTTGGGAGGGAAGGACATTATCTGTAGGAAGCATAACATAAATTACTTTATTGTTGCTTAAGGCCTCATTTTTTTGAGGACAAAAGTTGTTAATGTTGAATTTCGTTACTGCTCTTGCAGTTCAGTGCAGCACCTATTGTCTCCTTCATGGTATTGGAAGACACGTAGGGTAAATTAAATGTAAGGCTTTTGTGTAATGTTTCTTTCAATGACAGATGCTGAAGTTGGAGAAGATGAGTCAAATGGAGTTTATGTGTAATAGTGCAAAAGTTTGCTTTCTTAAGGTCTGAACTACCTGAAAAAGATCCAAGAAGTTTCAATTATTAACACTATTAAATAGCATCAAGTTCCTAATATTCAAAATGAGAGTTTCCAGATAAAAAGGAATGTCGAACAAAGGAAAACAACAAATTTCCCTGCTACTCTGTAAAATTGAAGCAGAAAAGCCATTTTGGGTTGCCTAAACAATTGTAGGAACCAAATAGTCTGGAAAATTTCATTTCATGTCTGACAAAGTTAGACAAAAAGTTCCTGTGATCCAAAGTGCTAAATCTTCAAGTACTGCTTTTTTTTATATGCCAGAATTACAAATGAAGAAGATTTCTGAGTGAAAAATTGTTTCCTCTACACACATACCACTCCTGCACAACCCCCGCCCCCACTAAAAAAAAATAATAAAAAGACAAAGCATTTTTATCTGGTTAATATTAATATTTGGGTTTTGTATTAACAGCAAGGTAAAACAGAAATGAACTCATGAAATGTTTCAGTTCACCAGGCTTTACATTTAGTCTCAGAATAAAAAAACAAACACATCAGCTAAAAATATTTTTCTGGGTCTACTGAAGAATACAGCCTGTCAGATCCAGCAGATCACTTGATCATATAGGTAATTTGAAACCTGCTGATTTCATTAGGCTTTACAATTAATCAGAGTGATTCTTAAAGCTACCACTTCATACAAAACTAAACTTTCCTAGTGAATACACATTTCAGACACATTAATTCCTTTTTTCCTCTATTAAAAAAAATATCTAACTTCCTTGCTACACTTGCAAGGAATTCTTTTCTACAGAAAATAAAACTGTGATTTTAAAGTTAAACCTTGTTTCAAAAATGGGGGGGGAGGGTGGAAAGAAATGCTTTTGCTTAAGAAATATCTCAAATGTTTAATTCAAGAATCTGGCATTGTAAATAATTTTGAAGTATTTTTTCTTGGGTGATTTCAAATGAGTGATTCCCAGTGGGTTCTCTGAGAATGAATTGTCTTATTTCAAGTCTTTTTAATTTTAGAATTTATTATGCATAGTAAACTGTGTAAATTATTTTCTTGAAAGGTGTTTTTCAAAATAGTACAGTTAAATAAAGACCAGCAAGTTCCCTTCTCAATCCTTCACATCTTTCCTGCTAGCTGCAAGCAGTAGTTTCTTGGGTGTACAAAACATAAAGTCTGTTGCAGTCTTCCTTGAGCAACATAAGCCTTACTTAAACAGGCACTGAATATATTGACAGCACTAAAACTAAAAAAAAAAATAAACCAATCATTCAGCAGTAGCTTAAATCTTAATACAGCTGCCCAGAGGGTACAAAAAGAATTGTTTTTAGAGTAAAATTAGTAACTTCAAATATTTTATGCCTCAAAAAGGAACAAGAAATATATGTATAAAGGCACCCTCTTTTGTCATTGTTTAGCTTCATCTGCTTCTGACCCCCATGGCATAATATTATATTCCAGGAAAATGGCTGTTTTCACTCTTTCCACTTGCTCCAGTATTCCCATACTTCTGATATTTTGTTTCCACTGATGCAAGAAAGACAGTAAAAAAAATAAATAAATAAAATAAAAGAGGAAAAAACTATTACTCACATCCAAAATTATACAGGCGGCAAGGAGTTAACAATTAAACAAGAAATGCACAGTCCCAGCTGTCCAGCATCAAACTCTTACCTCCAGGCTACAGGGCCATTTGTAAGAGGGAAAAAGAAAGTCTCCTGCACCCCTCTTGGATTGCCAAGAGGAAAATAGTTGTTTTGACACATGTGCTGCAAATTCCTCCTATCCACAGAACACTACATAGACTGTCAGTCAGGCTGTGTCTCCTCTTTGGGTCTCACCCCAGGCTTTTCTTTAGGACTGCCATGAGCACTACAAGGAAGAAGTCCCTTTGGATATTTCTTTGGTTCAGAGAGATCATGGCACACTGATCTTAACTTGCTTTTGGGAAGGAGTTGGTAGCTGCTGCTGTTTGGAGACTAGTTGCTCTTTATTTCAGAATGAAATCAGCATAATGCTGTTTTCACTTATAGTCGAAAAGCTATCAAAAGCTCACTATCAGCCTCAAAAAACAAAAAATAGGTAAGTAAAACTGTGAGTTGATTCCTGTGCCTCCACCTTCTCTACAGAAAAACAAAAAAAAAAAACAACAATACTAAAGAAAGAATCAGGCTATGAAAAACATAAGAAAATGAAACACAGAGAGAAGGAAAGTATTTTCTTTGACTTCTGGATTCTGCAGATTAGAGGAGCATTCCACATTTTAAAAAATTTCCCTGCAATCACAGAAGGTAGAGATTTGCTTTGCCATTTTAAGGAGAACTGAGATCTTGACCATTATCTCCCAAAAACACCATCATGAGACTCAGGTGAAATAGAGCCAGTCACATGCTTGGTAAATAACCCTTCCTCAGACAAATGGAAACTCCCAACATCCCCATTGAGGAGAGACACAGAAGTCTGTGTGAGCTGTGGTCTGACTGGGGAATTTAGACACAAGTAGTGTGTCCTGTACTTACATACGGGTTAATCAGAAGCCTGTTTGGGAATTTTTAGTTTAAAAAAACCTAATTCATATAACATTCAACTTAACAGAGATGAAAGAAGATGAGAAAGCGAAAGCTACACGTCTGCTGTCAGGGAACATCATATTCCTGGGTAGATTACTAAAACATGCTGAACTAGGATGTTTGTTTTTAGTTTAGCTTCTTGTACTCGAGGAACAAAATGATCAAAGTGCTCTCTCTGAAGATATTGGGCTTTCTAAAGCCTATGTTGACATGTAGCATACCTGGAAGAAGGTTGCAGTTACATGAAGTAGCCCCTGTGGATGTAAAGGTATTTCAGTATGTAACCCAGTGCCTGGGGAATTTTCCTCTATGGACAAGGGGATTGGGGGTGGCTTTCTCAAACGGGTCTGATTGTTATTGAAATAAGGCAGCACCATACCTCCATGACTGTAGAAGTGTTATTATTTCAGCTGAAAAAAAAATTAAAACAATCCCCCATGTTAGAGTTACACAGACAAAGCCATATTTTGTGGATTGGCCTTACTCAAAGGAAGCAGGGCTGACAACATTTTACAAACCAGAAATCTTTTCTTTGGAATTTTTTCTTGGATTGATCTTTGTTTTGGAACTTTTCTAAACACTATTTAACTCCAAAAATATTCTGACCAAGCTGTACCATATGACATGCTATAAACACAGAATCTACAAGAGCTGCTTTCATTATCTTCTAAAAGTCAGGCGCTTTTATTTAGTGGGGCAGGCTTACAGATGTTTTGGTGGATCTAATGGTAGGAAAAGAAAGATTTGACAATGTGAGCCATGGTAAATTCTAAATAGGCTTTCTGTATGTACCACTAATATGTAAAGCCTTGAGTTCTCACATGGCATTGAGGTATTGCTGTGCTAACAGAAAGTAAACTCTGGTTTACAAACTGCTCAGAATTGTGAGCTAGGTCAGTGGGTGTCCCCTGAGGGTGTAAAAAAAACTATGAAGCAGTAACTAATCATAGAACAGAATTAGAACAAGGATCTATTTTCCATAAAGCCCCAGAGGAATTTTTACAGTCTCATCAGTTTGTGGGGTGTCAAACAGGGCAGCTCTGTTGTGGTTAGCAAACATTAGCGTATCCTCTTCATAATCCCATCCACACATAAGCTAGAAGGGGCCCCATGTCAAAAATCTTCCAGAGTATGCCTCTGTTGACTCTGCAGATGTGGGTTTGCTCACTTCTGAGGTGCTGTCCTCCTCTTAACCTGCTGGTTAAGTGCAGCAGTACCCACACCCCAAATGTCTTTGCCCAAACTGTGTCCCAAGGTACAATCTCAACTCCAGAAGCCAAGGAGCGAGTGGGAAACGCAGCAGGGCCCCCTTTCCCCTTGGAAGCCTTTTCTCACATGAGAATTTGTGCTGTGTACCTTGAGTCTTTTTTTTTCTGTGTGGCATGCGTGGGAGCACTGTCAGCCCTGTCAGCAGCCTCACCAGGTTACAGTACAGCGATAAATAGCTGCAGAGCATCCTCTACATTTACTTGAACCAGAGCTATTTACAGAGCCAAGATACTCTCTGAAAACAATAAGCCCCATGGAAAACCTTACTTTTCTGCCCCTTGTGAATTATTTCCATAGTTAGTGTCTATCAATCATACACCAGTTCTATTCGGAGGTTAAGAAGGGTGGCTGGGTAGGCGGTCTTACGTTGTTTGGTTTTGTGGCATTATAAAGTTTTCATCATGAATCCACTATGTTTTTATTTTTAGAGAGGTGTAAAAATTGTGTCAGCTTACTATTTTCTTCAGCTCTTTATTCCCATCACCTAGGAAGCTTCTAATGCTATTTTGATCCTAATTCTTCTTGCAGACCATTTGGGCTATTGTCACCATACCTTACTGTTAATACACCCTTCTCTGTTTGTAGAGTTATCATACGTAAGAAATTCTAGTGGCCAAATTAAAAGAATACAAAATAAAACCATACAGCCAACGTTCAGTTGCTAGTACAGTGTTTCTCAGGAATGCAGGGTAAATAATTTTATTTCTTTTTAGCATATTTTAAACAGTTTTCATGGTAGTGCTCTTTTGTCTCTATAAAACTGGACAACTAGTTTCCCTCAAATTGAAAATGCCAGAAAATTGGAAGAAAATAAAAATCTACTTAATGAAAAAATATTAAATCTTTGCTGTTCAGTCTCTACAGGAGTTTAAACTCATCTATTGCATGTACATATATTTTTCCTCTGTAATAGCACGCTATGCGCAGATATGAAACCATCAGATGTCAACCATTGTTCTGGACATTGTATTGCCTGATTTGTACAGGGCATCATGATACAAAAGTATTTGAACTAGCTAGCTCCACACCTAGAAACAGTTTGGCAGGGACAGCAAAGCACTGTACTGAAGTTAATTATACCATTTGAAAAGTTGCAAGAACTTTCTCCCACTTCAAGGGAGACATGCTGGAGGAACTCAATCAGAGGGAAGCAGCCTTCGATACGTATGAATTGTTCCACTTCGAGAAGGAAGTCCATGTTCACATAGCCCCCTTCATCCCGTATCTGTGGATGATCTCATTTTATTTCCATGTGACTCCCAAAGATATAATCCTGGCTGTGTTAAAAAATATGGAAATATTGTGGGTGAAAATTTGGAGAAAATGGGACTAATGGAGTTTCTTGTCCCTTCCTCAAACAGTCCCCTGTCATCACTTCTCCTCATACATAAATTTAATTTAAATTCCACTCACTGCAGTGTTACAATAAAGACAGAATGTCATCCCACCAGTTTTTCATTATTATATAAACAAAAATATTTGGGGGAAAAAAGTCAAAAGTAGATTTTATGTACCCTCTCTGTACTTCTTGATTATGAGGTTTCACTCTTTTCTTTTTATTTTTCAGGCAGAAGTTATTCCTGGTTTTCTTTAGAATCTGGAATCTCAGATCATGAGTGTGAATAATCTTTTATCATCTCGGGTTAAGACAGTTTATCAGCTACTGCATCTGCCACTTCTTTAGCCACCGTTTCAAGGACCAGTTATGTATCCCACATCATGTCAGTGGAATTTATGAAAGGAGGAGCAAAGAAAAGAATAATGCCACATCTTGAGGGAAAGAAGACATGTCTGAAAGGCTGGCTTTAGTTTTGAAATGGCAGCTGCTTGGAACTGTTGACAGATTTGAAGTGTTGGAAATTGTCCCAGGCCAGATGAATTAGTGATCTGAGTTCAGGTGAAGTGGTCAAAGGTGCTTTATAAATGCCATTTCCACATAGCTATCACCACTACATAGTAGTATAGGTAACAGTTATTTTTACAACATATAATTGAGTTATTTTGGGTAAGTCCCACGTAGGTCAGGGGTATGTACTTTTTTATCATCTTCCTCCCTTTTTGTTGCAGCAATTGCAGTAATTTGAGACCTTTCTGCTACTATTCCTAATTGAATTAGGATGGGCTGAAGGCAAGATATCTGGAGAGGGGTGGTAGAGAAATACCTCTTTTAGCCAAGAAATCACTTTCAATCTTTTTCCCTCTATTTCCTGTGACCTGAATAGATTGATCCGATTCATGGTCATGTTGTAAGGAATTTTCCAAGGAACATAAATGAATCAACTAAACAAGAACTGGAAAGGGGGGGAAACAAGGATTTTCATCTATTCATGAGAATTTGATACTTTCACTTCTTGCACTATTTTCTGCTGCATTTTATTTATATTATCATGTATGTTTCCAGAGAACACATAAATTTTAATTTAATTTTAAATGGAAATAATGGAAAATGGAAATAGCTTTCTCTCTCCATGCATACATGACATTAAATATATAATTTAGTCAATTGAATATAGTATAGAAGTAAAAATAACTGAAGACACGTGTTTTTTTAACAGCCTGCTTGGATTGAACCAATACTCCTCAAATATCTTGTGGGATAACTGAAAAGACATGTTTTGTCCTGTGGTGTCCCTCCACTCTCTGATGGTCTGAAGTACATCTCAGAAGTACAAGTCAGAGCTTCTGACAAGACTCTAGTACTGTATGTCAAGTCATGACTCAGGTCCCTCTCTGGTTTGATACTGAACATAGCAGTTGGTTAGTTTATTCGCCAGCAAATAGTGAAGATTCCTCTCTCTGATCCCGAACTATGAGTTGGCAAAACACAGTAGTTTTCCCAGTAAACTCTACCTAGGTTCAGTGTGCTAGAAAGAAAAATGACACCATTCAAAGTGTGAGGCACAATGCCGAGAAAATCAAAATGTTGCTATACATTTTGTTTGCATCGGGCCACTTCAAAGTGAGGCATCTGTAATGTAGTAACGTTCTGGGAAGAGCTCATGCATCTGCTGTTGAACTGAGAGTAACGGTATTTTCACACAGCTGTAATGAACATCTTAGAAAACTTAATTATATGCCTGAAACTCTTTATTTCTGTATGTTTGTTGTTTCTTTTTTCTCTCAGCTCAATTTGAAAATAGTACAGAAAATGTTCTGTTTGTCATTCCAGAATTCAATTTGAAACCACATGTCACCAGGAAGGCTGTAGATTTCAGGAATAGGCCCTCCCTTGCTTTCACTACACAGGTGGCAAAAATGCTTGAAACATCAGCCATTATTGTCCTGAATCACTGAAGAATGCCAAATAATCTGTGATGTAACAATTGCTATAGCAAACATTTACTTTGGTTCAAAACTGAAATAAAAAATTGACACATCATATTTCACATGCTAGACAAGGCTGTTTTGGCACAATGTAGTAATATTAATTTATTCTATGGAAACTGAGCAATATTCAAGCTGGTGCCTATTATATAGACTACTTAAGGCTGAGAATAATTTTGAGAATGTGATATTTAAAGTATATTAGTTAGCTTCTTTTTAACTGTTAGTAAATACTAAACATAATTAAGCTGAATTAATCTAATTAGACTTCCAACTGACAAGAGTTTCCAGTTGACTGAAGTTTTGCAGGGCCCATTTTGTACATGCCAGTAAACATTAACCTTTTCTTTGAGCAGCTGACCCTTAAAAAGATGCCCCACTAAGAGATCATATCATATACAACATAGTCTAACCATAATCCTGACTGCTGAAAGGTCAAGAATTTCCATCGTCTTTCAATGTTAATAATAACTTAGGGAGATTTTTCTCTGTGTTTTGCAAGCAAAACCATGTTTGGTGAGCTTCCTCTTCTTTGTTTCTGTTTTCTGAATCTTGAATTATTAATTGTCTATACAGTAAAGCTGAAGGAAGTCCAAGAAGAAATTCTGCACTTCAGACGGGATTTAACTTCTTCCATATGGAATGGTATTCTCAAACAGAGCTAAAGTCTGTGCTGTTCAGTGGGAATATTGTTCAGTTATGAACAGCAGAATTTGCCTATATGTGTATATATATATACATATATACACACCCATCTACATCATATGTACATATATCTATATGTATACATACATCTATATGTATGCATGTATATAGTCTATATTCTAAAAGTCTGTGTAAAAGTCTGTTCTAAAGAAGTGTTAAACATTGAAATCACCATTTATTTTGCTTACTATCAGGTGACTCAAAATTTTCCCACAAACGGAGATTTTAATTGATTTTTATGGTTAAACTCTCAAATCCCTTTTTAGGTCAAATAGCGCTTGTGTTTCTAATTGGAAAAGGCACGTCAGTGGGACCAGGAGCACTATGAAGGGGTGTTTTCAAGGCATAAGATTAACAGCTTGCATAATTACCTGAGAGGCTAGACTTTGTCTAAGCAGAGGTTTTAGGAACTAATGTGTTTCAAACAGGAAAACATATCCAGATAAGGAAATATGATATGTATTCCATACTGAACACTGAGTTGGGCAGCAGAAGCAGGGGAGTGTCTTGCTGGCTCTCTGGTTTTTGTTTGTTTGGTTGGTTTTGATTGGGGGAGGAGGTTGTTTGTTTTGTTTTGTTTATCTAATGAATGTCACCTTGCTCTTCTTTACCTCGATTTCCCAATCCATTTTTATCTTCCTTGTTTACTTAGGATGTCTTTCTGTCAGAGTAAAGACTATATTTAATTATTTGTTTGAACAGTATGCAGCACTTACATCCCAGTGAATACCTGTGAGCACTCTGATAATTATATTCTAAAATTCTTACACAACTCTTTCCTCTGCCACTCATTTCAACCATTTGTGTTGCATCATATTTGGTGCTAGCAGATTAAAACATGAGTGTTCTTGTATTTCCTTAATGAGTAGACCAAGAAAACTGCCTTCCAGATACGCGATATCTACAAGGTGATGATCTGCTTGGCTACCAGGCACATGGGAACATATTCAAAAGCCTTTAACAGGAATCATAGAATGGTTTGGGTAGGAAGGGACCTCTTGTTTACTCCCCATGCTATGTGTATGCATAGCAAATCAATTACTAATTAAAAGAAATACAGGAAGGCAATGAATGTTGCAATGATCTTACCCACAGACTTGAGAAAGGCCGGATGAAGATCCGTTGAAGCTGTATTTCTCAGGGCTACTACAAGCAGAAAAAGGCAACACATACTTAGCCACATTAGGTGGGTGCTTAATAATAATAAACTTTATGGCTCTTAACTCTGTTCCCAGGACTGTTTTAACAGTTATATAATATGCACACAATTAAGGGAGGAGTGTCTGTCATCTCTGCTTTTTTCCCTTTCTAACCAAATGTCTGAACCTTAAGCTAGAGTCAGGTTTCTTCTTGGCTGTACTCTTTCTGGCCCACAATGCTAGCACTTCTGGCTGCACTTCAGGAGAAAGGGTGGAGAACAAGTTAACCAGAATACCTCACAGCCTGAGCACTTTACTAACATGTGAAAGATATGAGTTCAGGAATTCTCCGCTTGAAAAAAGAACAAAACTCCTAATTGCTGGATGAGTTAGTGGAGTATTATGCAGAAAGCACAGCTACTGAAGCATCTGAGTGCTTGTATGTTATCACATCTAACTTCATAGAAGATTAAGGTGCAATTTTCATGACGCTCTGCCTAAAATTGGACTACAACAGTGTACTATGCAGGATGTACTACAGGGCTGACACATCAGAGCAAGCACTTTTAATCAGGAAGGGAGCTTCCAGGCTAAATGCAAAGATAATATATGTATTAGACTGTATTAATCTTGTCCATATGTAAAAATATATTAATCACAGAAGACACTAAACAATGATGGTCTATGACTGATTATGGTCTTTTTAGAAGCTACAATAGCATGGGACTTTTTGTTGTCATTTTTCTAAAATTTTTGAAGTAATGGAACAATACTTCAGAAAGAGCAGGAATTTCTGTAAGTTAAATGTTAACAGAATGACTCTCTGACGATTGATTGTCTTTACAGCTCACTTTCAATTACTTCAGAAGTTTTTTACCTTTAAAAAATCTGCTAAGTGTATCACTGTATGACTGTTTTGCTCTTTCTACAGCCAAATAAACCAAAGCAAAGTATTTGTACAAATGCAGACATTTTCCCTAGAATTATTTCCAATCTGCAGTCATGATCAGTATAGGATTAAACTTTTATCATGGTCAGATAGACACAATATCAAGGACCCAGTTCTGCTGCCTTTACACAGAGCAATGGCTTAGTCTGGGAGCAGAATACCAGAGTGTCGTGGTACTATCACTATATTTAAGTAAAGCATACATTCAACTGAATCGGGCCCCTTAGTTGTGAAGGTGAGAGCCGCCACAGATACTTCTGCCGTTGCGACATCTGATTTAGCTATGTTCCTGGGGTCTTAAAGTCCTGAAGCCATAACAGAAATAAGAGACTGCTGGTAGGCTCCACTGGGAATATGAGAAAGGTGTCCAAACACTTGCCATTTATTTATTCACCTAAAGATAAATAATCCCCTCATGTACGACTTTTACCCATAGGCTAAAACGCATAGTTTTACAGTAATGTCATACTTGTCCTCATGTTTTGGAAACACAATCTGTCTTTTAAGGTTCATAATTCATTTTGTCCCAGCTGTGTATTTATAAATCCCTCCACTTTCAAAGAATTCAAACGTTTCTTAAGACTTACGATTGTTTTTATATGGATGAAGCAAGTATTATGTCTGATCCGAAAGAAAGTCCAGTGTCTATAGATACAGAGACACACACCCATTTCTCATGAATATTCAAGAAGGCATAACTTGGTATTCCAATGGTCAAGATAAAAGAAAAATGAGCTAACAAAATCTTCTTTATCTGAACACAGATGAGAGATGTAACACCTTTACATGCACTACTGGGAAGAGTTTTGAACTAATATTAATAGCTATGTTGAAATTCAGTATTGGAGCTCATTAACATTTGAAATGGATTAAAACATCTGTTCAATTCAGTGTAAATCTCTTATTTTTTCATATTTCTTTTTCAGTCCAGCATCAAATTGCTGCAGGAAGTGTATGTTTGCCTAAATTATTTCAAAGGTCAGGAAGCTGAGGTACTGTGAACAAGATCTGGGTAAGCATTCAAACTGCTGGACATTTAATCTATATAGGGATCTGATCCTAGCCTATCACATATACCTTCTGCCTTTCTTCAGGCTGCAAGGGTCATAAGGGTGATTTCAAGAGAAAACTTTGGGGCTTTTGTTTGCATGAAGAATTAGCCAAATATAGCGGTGTTGGCTCAGCACAACACCCTTTTTCAACAGTGGTGGTATGGTTTAGAGAAGTGAGTCTTGTTGGGGTGGCATTTGCTCTGTTAATTTCTGGCTGGTCTAAACATCTACATGGACTATAGCAATGGAGACACCTGACCAGTCTAATTCTACTGTCATATCAACCCCAAAAAAAAGAAACTTCTGCTCCTTCATGGGCCTCAAAAGGCGTAAGAAAGAGAATCAGGTCATTTGTTTCTAAATATGTATGTGAAAAATCAGTCTTGTTTTAGAACTCCCTCCTGAGCTTCTTCAATCTATTACTTGCTTGGCAGAATCACCACTGGTCAGACTTATACCATTTTAATGCACTCCTGTCATGGTCTTTTTGCAAACAGAAGTGTACCACAGTGCTTGAATCTTTCATGATGCTGAAACCAAGAAACTAAACCCCAGAGTCAAGCAATACCATTTTTAGACAAGGAGTACAATGAAGTCTCAAGGGGTGTCACTGTTTCACTCCTTCCTGGTACCACAGAAGGGCAAACTGAGATATTTCCATAGGGAGCTCCTCCTCTGTGGAAGAGCTGTAGTAAAGCCTGCAGTGCAACATGGTCTAGAGAAGACTGAGTTCTTATTCATTTTTTTCTAAAGTCTTGCTGAACAATTAAAAAAAAAAAAAAAAAAAAAAAAAGTGAAGAGTAGTGCTTAGTTTGAAGAGCTATTCCTATAAAAATATTATATTTACTAGATAGAGTTCAGCCTGACAAGTTACTACTATGTAGAGGAAAGTTTCCACTAAGGGCAAAAATCTTTTGTTTCCTCGAGTTATTTTAGTAAATGGATTTCTATAGTCTAGAATATTCTAGCCTAAAGCTAAGCATTTACAAACCTCAGATGATCCTGACTTTCAGGGAGCCTGGCCCAGTAAAGCCTTGCTTTACTTTCTGTTGATTCATGACCAAAGTACAGAATTTAACTTTTCCAAATTTATCCAGTGTGAAAGCAGAACTGAGCCCAGAGATTATTTGTTCCCTGTTCTTCCAGAGACTTCCTGTGTGCACTTGGTATTTTTTTTAAAGTCTGCTTCTGTATTTGAGGCCCTCACTGGATCAAATATCTACATTTTCCAGTGCCCTGTCTGGTTTAGTTATAGACTCTCTGGACTGTGGACTGCCTTTTCTGATAAATCTCTATATAGCATCTAGCACCATGGAGTGTGACTACATGTCTGGAGATCTTAAAATAAAAGGATTTAGTATAATCAAAACATCAGGAGGCATAATATCATGTTGTATCATATCAATGACTGGAGATAAACAGAGTCACCCTCCAGCACTCTGTGTGGAGAGCCTGCAGACACCCTGCAATTTAAAGGGAATACAGAAATGCAAAGAAGTGTCAGGTTTTCCAGAGCTACAGGTTTACTGCTTCTCCTTAAGCAGTCAGTAAGCAGGATGAATAGGATGAAGGCCATAAAACATTAATGCCATTTTTAATTCGAAAACATGCAGTAAGGTAGCTGCGCCTTTAGGATCAAAGACACTATTAAAAATGAAAGATATAATTACTGTTATTGTAAGGTTTTATTAGCAGCATTTACCAATAGCCTTCATCACAGGGGAAATTGCTGTAAATACCCAGCTGACTTACAAGCAACTATATTGTTCATAATATCACATGGCTGACCCAACATTACCCTCTGCTACTCTTATCTATTCTATTTTATGCCATTGAACCCAGGCTGTAGCATTTTTTTTCAAACAAAGATGTCGTATGTACTCTGATATATGGCTGAAGTAACAGCAAGCTGCTAATATTAGGGAACATTTACCACTGTAAAAATTTGAGATTCCACCTACTCATTCCTCTCACCGCTTACTTTCAAGAGCTAAACAAACCTGAAACTCTGTCTCCATGAAGTCTGAGATATAGAAACACACGGCATCTCTTTTTCGCATATTATTGGTAGGCTGCATTGGGTAGAATTATGCCAGATGCCTCTGGGTTCATTCTGCAAAACTGAGAGACGAATTCAGAGAAAACTCTTAGAGAGTATAGTTCCAGCGACATCCTAAAATCAAAATAAAGCAGTATGTTAAAAATAAACTGCATTTTGGAACCTTTTAAATTTTCTTTATATGATGCAAATCTCTGAGGAAGCAATGTTTTCCTAATGATTATTCACACCTTCTTGGGGTGGAAAGCTATAGCTGTATTTTACTTCTACCCATTTCTCTTTTGCTGATACAGGGATTGTGGCTGAACTTCCCTGTGCTCCTGGGACCCCCTCAGTCTGTGATGTTTCAGGTTGGCTCCTGTTTTGCAAGGAGATGGGGAAGTCACTTATGCACTTTTTCTTTTAGGGTGCAGGGGTTAGATAGCAGAATTATAAATGAGGGTGCATTTCTTCTGGATCTGAACTCTATTCTTTCTCTTTCCAAGCCTTGTCTTTCTGTCTCTTCTAATCATAGCACTAGAGATTAATTCAAGTTGGAAGGGATCTCAGGAGGTCTCTAGTGCAACCTCCTTCTCAAAGTAGGCTCAGCTATGAGATCAGATGAGCTTATTTGAGGCTATATTCAGACAGGTGTGCAAAACCTCCGAGGATGGAGACTGCATATTGGGGGAGGGCCTAAAACTGCACTTAGTGTTTAGATGTGGTCCCATGAGTGCCAAGTAAAGGACTTCTTTCAGTTTCCTTGATCTACTGTCTGTGTTCCTGGTGATTCAGCCTGGAATGTTACTGGTCAGCTTTGCTGCCAGGGCACACTACTAGCTCATGTCCATCTTGCTACCAAGACTCACAAGTCCTCTCCTGCAGAGGTCCTCCTCAGCTAGTCAGTCCCTAGCCTGTGTTGCTGCAGTTCATTTGTTTCCAAATGCAGGACTTGGCATTTGTTCTTGCTAAGTTTCAGAAGGTTCCTGGCAGCTTCTTCCCCTGTTTGCCTAGGTGTCTCCAGATGACAGCTCTGCCATAGATTTTATTGACTGGTCCTCTCAGTTTGATGTCATTTGCAAACTCAGTAGGTATACACACCATCACCTGTGGAAAATCCTTGATAAAGATAGGAAACATGTTAGAACTAGAACAGACCACTGCTGTATTTGTCATCAGTCTCCAGGCAAGGTAGGTCTATTACCCAGTTCCTTCAAAGCCCGATTAATTAACTATTTTTTTACCCATCTACTCATCCACTTATAAAAACCACATTTTTCTTCTTCAGTCTTTTACTACTAATGTAGTGGTAAAGGCTACTCTTGTTTGCCTTTGGCATCCCTTTGACACCTCCATTTGAGCTTTGGCCCCTTTTTCCACTGGAGCTCCTTCATGAGTTTTCTGCTTAGACGAGCTGGTCTCCTGATACATCTACGTGCCTTCCTGTGCATTGGGATGGATATAGTCACTAAGGATCTGCAAACTTTTCTGAGTTTCTTTGCTCTTTGAATGTCCTTCCCCTGGGATCCCATCTACCAATTTCCAGAATAAGCTTAAAATCGATCTCCTGAAGTCCAGTATTTGTAATTTGCTACTCTCCTTCTTCTGCATCTTGAACTCCTATTTCATGGTCACTACAGCCAAGGCCATCACTGATTACCATACACCAACCAGTTCTGCCTCATTAGTGAATAGCAGATGCAGCCCTGTGTCACCCCTGGTTGACTCATCTAGTACCTACTTACATCCTGCCTTGTTGCCTTTCCAGTAGGTAACAGGGAAAGCAAATGGCCCCATAAGAACCAGGGTCTGTGATACAGAGACTTGCTGAGCTGTTTAAACATCTACTGCTTCGTCCTAAGGCGGTAGTCTGTAACAAAGTTCCACCACAGCATCGCCTATGCTGACCTCTCCTTTCACCCTGACCCATAAGCTCTCAAGCAGATCATCACCCATCTCATAGAGGAACTCCATGCATCCGATTTCCTACTTCACTGAACGCGTGACACCCCCATTGTCTTCTCTGCCTCTTTGTACTGATTGTGTGTCCATCCATCACAACCTTTCAGCCATGTGAGCTGTCCCACCACAGTTATCCCAGTGATTTGGTGACCATGAGCAGATCTCCAGCTCGTCCTGCCTTTTTCCCTGACTGTTGTTGGCATTTGCATACACACCCTGGAGATGGGCCTCCTTTTGCCCTGTTTCATCACTCCTAAGGTCTGTCTTGTACACACCACTCTCATATAACCAAAATGAGTAAACTCGTCAGTAAAACTAAGTAAGGTGGCTAAAGGAAAGCTGAGACAGATAAATTAGATACAGATATAGATAGATATGAATGTTACATCTCTAGATAGCTGTGTGTAGTGTAAATTAACACATTCTGAAGACAAACTCAGTTGTACATCAAAGGCTAACATGGCTGAGTACTCTGTGAATGTGTAGGTACTGTAGAATGCATTGAGGCCAGAAAATGGAAAACTGCACTGCAAAACATGTAAGAGGAGGCCGATATGTTCATGTACAGTTTCCCATTAGCAGAGGGGATTTGAATAACACTAATTTCTACACTCTCTAAAATAAATTCACATCAGACAGTTTGGTTGATGTGAAAGAGAGTAATGTCTTTTAAATCATTAATATAAAGCAGATCACTTCAGGATATTTTAATTTTCCACTGCAGAAGTTTTTTGTTAATTTCCTCTTTCCTACCATGTGGACTCTACAAAGGCCACTACCAGCTTTTTCTTTCCTAATTAAAAAGCTAAGTAATTCAATGCCTTTAGCCATTTTGCCCATGTTTTAAAATATTACTAAGATCAAGATTGTTAAAAATTATCCTTGCATAAACATTTATGTATCATAATTATTGCACTTTTCTAAAAATTATCTGCTAAAATAAATCTCTAAAATGTTATTATGTTTGTAACTGTACCTGTCTGGTCAATATCTTCAGCTTTATGTTTAAAGATGCATTTAAACTTCATGCCTGTACTTCTTTTACCAACACCTATAGCTGGTTTCAGTTGGCTAATGACAAGTTTGTGTGCAAGACTTGGCACAGTCAGTAAGTATATTTGGCTGTATTAACAGGTTTACCTTAAAATATTTTAAAGGATGTGCATATTTCATCAGGCAAGAAGAGAAGGCAGCTCCTGCCACTTAGATCATTAACAAAAGTTAGTGATCAGCTAAATTTAGTCATTTTGCACTTGGGATACAGGCTTGAAATTGAAATGCCAGAAAATGAGGTACAGATAGAAGATCTTTTGAAGTCATACCCTCCTTCTGGTTTTATGAAATACAAATACTAAATGCTCATCAGAGTCAGTAATACAGTGGCAGCTCTCTTTAGTTTGGGAATGTAACCTGTCTTTTCTGAACTAAAATCACAAGGCAATCAAACATGAAAACTTTGCAGGCCACGATATGACTTCTTCTATTTGCGGCACTGGATTTGCTAAATTGCCTTGCTTTGTATTTTACAGTGCTCTTCAAGGCTAAACATACTGAAATTATTCTGTCTTGTCTGTCTGTCCTTACTGTTCTCACAATGACAGCACTAACCATGAAATTAAATCTACAAGTAAAGTTTCCCAAACAGAGGGTGTGTTCACTATGAATAATGTACTGCTCATAACTTAAACTGATTCAAGTGCACTGTCTATAGATATGACTGCAGAAAAAGTGCAGTAAAAATAAGAAATTCTCACAGTGGCCAAGTTCACTTAATGGAATTAAAACTGTCACAGACATGGTAGATTCATAATTGTATTTCTGAGTTATTCCCATTCCAGAATAATGATGCAAACTGAACATTAAGCATTATTGAAGCATTTATCCCCTTCATGAGAATGAACAGTATTCAGTATTATTGCAGACTGATATGAATGCCAAATGCTTTTAATGTTTTCTACATAATCTGTAACTAATCCTCCACCAAAGTGATGGCTATCCTTGTTCAGTCTCATCATCTCAGCTACTGAAGAAAGAACAAAATAATTCCTCAGCCTACCCAGGAAATGGGTGCTAATGACAAGGGGTTTGTTGCCTCTGATTTTCTACTGCTTTCATGGGCATTTGGACTACTGAAATGTTTATATACCACCACAGTGGAATTATCAGCTACACAGGAACTGCATTCTGTAAAGTTTATATTGATATGTGAGACTTAACAATTAGCTAGTCTTCGTCCATTAAACATTAATGGATATATTTTGGTTTGGTAAAAACATTATCATTTTCTCTAACTCTCAATCAGTTTGTTTTAGTTTTACAAAAAGAGTATGTAAAAAATTCTGGAATCTAAGTATTTATTGTACATCCTAATATAAATTTAAGATATTTCACAGAATTTGTCTTGTGCTTAAGCGAGGGTACTGATTGAGATGATTCAGATAGCTTAGGTTACTACAGACATTCAGATACACCTCTTCTCGTGAACATACACTGTCTGCTGGCCATAAGCACAGCCCAGTCAGACCCTCTAGAGAAAACTGTCCTCAGCTCAATGTTTGACCCATTCAGGATTTCATATACTCCCTTTGCACAAACTAACAGGTTAGCATTCCCTCATTCCTTTCACATTTTATATTTTGTATGAGAAATGGAAAGCTTCAGACATGAAAGCGCTGTTCAGTAACAAAGGAAAAAACTATCATGACCAAGAAAAGGAACTGAAAGTGGCTTTATGTATTAAAAAACAAAACCAAAACTAAGAAACAAACAAAAAACAACACCAAAATCTGAGTCGCAAAGAGAAACAAGGTTACAAGAAAATACTGCAGTTGATTACCAGTAATAAGAAACATAATAAAAAATTGAAAGAACATAGAATTTGTGGCAGATCAGGCATCAACTTGAATATAAAATGAAGGACAGGAAATTGTTTAGGTGTAGCTCAGGTGAAGCAAGATAAATAATACAAATATGAAAAAGATATCTTTAGGTATATATGAATATTAAGGTTCTTTCCTATAATTCCAAACACAAAGGAATTCACTTAGAATCCAAAAGTTTTCTCAAAATTATCAAGAGAGGGTGATTATTGAGATTTTTCAGTGCCCATTCCAACCACAGTACAACAGGGTTCTTGGAACAAAAAGTGTGTCCTGCCATACATCATATAACAATTAGGTACCAATCCTGACCGTTGTGCATGATTACAGTATAAATAGGTAAGGATAAAAATGGTAAAAGTTAGAAGCCAATTCTGAAATTCTTGCCACATTTACTTTGTAAAATATGACCTCTGGATGTGCAATGGAGAAGTGGGAAACAGCAAAGATATATTGGTATCTTGCCATTATTATCTTCTCTATTTATCATAAGTAAATTATATAGAAATCCTTCCTGATTGCAGACCACAGGTATGGCATTCTGGTCTTGTTATGATTCATTATTTTATTCCAAATAAAAAGGATTTCTTTGGATGTTCAGTTGCTGGAAACCATTGTAAAATGTCCATATTCAATATTCATACTGCCTAGCTGAGTTTCTTTTCTTACCAATAGGTAAAATGCTATCCTTCACATCTTTTAGTATTTTGACTTAAATGGGCTTACACTTTTTGGAAATGCCAGCAGAAGATTAATAGAAGCGGAGACTGCTTTAAAACTCATACCTGTGTTATAACACCGAAGTGACACTGATGCTGTCTCCCTAGTGCTTTTTAATCTCCTAGTACCTTTTTGACTTTAAAGGGATGTATTATATCACTCATATGATGGCTATTCTCCATTTGCTACACATCTTTGATATTATGTTGTCATTCATAAGGTCTTTGTCTTAGGGACCATCCTGGCAATATTTCCAAATGGCAATAGCAATCCACAAAACTGTAAAGCATCCTCTCTGCCTGAAAGCCACAGACTTAAGTCAGAAAATGGTACACTGCTGTTTGTCTACCAGTAACTCCAGTAACATATTTTCTTTGATGACTTTTTAGTTTTACTTAACTTTAACACTGAGTTTTATGCCAGAAAGCACCATCACAAAACTCATGCAAAACCCCAGATTCGTCAATGAAATACTGTAAAAGCTTTTGAAGTAGAAAATATGAGGAAAGATAAAATAGCTTTCTTCCCCAAATAGTGTCTGTATATCCAATTACAGTGCTTCACCCTGTTCCAGACCTATTTGTAGCAAAAAATTGAACACTCTTCGGGTAGCCTCTGCCTGACCCTAAGATGGGTGCTTTTTAGCACTGATGTGGTGTCTTTTCCATATACAGCTTGAAAAGCTTCTAACTGTGTAATTACAAAGCTATGTAAATGTGAGCTGGGATTACTAGTAATCATACAGTAAAGTCTTAATTAATCTTTTTTTAATTGTCTTTTTGGGGAAAAAGGAACTTGATAGGCTGTCTTATACAAAAACAAATGTGAAGCAATGAAGAGATTGACTACTGTTCCTTATCTGAAGATTGAGTTTCAAGTGCTAAATAGATTGAAGCTTAGAAGAAAGGCTTGAAAATAAAGCAAAATTTAAATTTCCCTTCTATCTTCCAATTATATCCCAAATTTCTGGGCTTTTAGATGATTTGAAATAAGAAAATCAAAGCCTTAAACCATGGTAGTTGCTTGGATAACAAAATATCCCAAGTATAATAGGGTTAAGAAAGCCATGGCATCTGGGAAATGTACTCTATCTCAGTGCATACTTCAGAAGTTTCTGTGATGCATAAAAAGATGAGTCTTAAGCACTAAGATGGTTCCTTTCCTTTTAAGAAAAAAAAAAAAAAAATCAGCAGTGGTAAAGAAGTTAATAAGGTCTGAGCTGAGAGAATAGCAACTTCCATGCTGAGATTTTAGTATTTTTACATTCTAAGTGGTAGGAGATAAATAGATTATAAAAACTTAGAATAGATGTCCAGACTTTTAATAAGTTGTGAGCTTCTTTTATACTGTCCTAATAAAACAGATTAGTTAATTATTTCTGGTATTAAACATGGCTTGCATACATTCTGCCTTTCAAGCATTTTAAAATATGAGCTGATGAGACATCAGTGGACCTGTGGTGTTGATAAGTTCATACCATTTAAGCACAGGGAAGTACACGTCCTTCAAACTACCCCATGTTATATGTGTGCATGACCATGTAGAGGTGAAACCAGTAGACAGTCTCTGCAGAATATAAAATTACAGGGACACTTAACAGATACATAGTGTTCCCAGTTCGTGTTGTGAAAAACAACTTTGAAAAACTGCTTCTTCCATTTCTGCCTCCTGAGAATTCTGCCATTGGCAGCTTTATGAATCTTCATCAAGGAAAAGCTGGTCCCTTAGTGGTCTGTTTAAATGTGAAAAAAAAAAAGGTTTGGGGGAGATAAAAAGTATATATACGCCTCTTCCTTATCACCCTAGCTTAAACAGAGATATGTGTGGATGATGTGGAATAGGTTTAGTAAGTTGGGAATGAGGCATGAAATGAAAATGCATGTCCAGTGCACAGAAAAGTGGGCCTTTCACTGGTCTGTGTGCATAGAAATCAAATTGCCACTGAGTATCCAGTCTGAAAAAAATCCATCCTGCAGCAGAATGACTGTATAACTGGGGCTTAGCATTATTATTTCTCATTGCCCACCAATGATTCAGGAAGTGCCTTTCTACTGTTAAAAATCAGTCTGTGATTTTAATGAGACAGAAAAGTTGGTTCAGTGAATCCCCGCTGTGTTTTTTCTGGAGTCTGGGTAGCATTGCTCAATAGAAAAGGAAATATAGTATCTTTGCAGGTGAGATGTTTTGGGTTTTTTTTAATTAATTGTTCACTCTCTTCCTTTTCCCTCCGCTATAACAGAATACAGCATGCCTATCAATGCCTGCCAAAGTAGTGGAGAAAATGTCGCTGGCCATGGCAGATGCAAGGAGAACCACAAATCTAAGTCACTCTCGAAATGCACGTCCAGCAGTGGTGTTAGTATCACAACTCCAATCAACTGTTCCTCCCATCGCACCTCCTCCACTTTCCTTTTTTTCCCTGCGTTGTTCTCAGGCCAGCGGTTATGTGTAAACAGGATGTGGGAGCTGTACTGAAATGTATTCAAGTCCTGTACACCTCCGTCCTCACTTCTGGCTGCAGTGTGCATCCTGCCTGCAACATCTGCTTCAGATAAATACAGGGAGAGTTCAGGCTGTGCAGAGAAGGGCACAGCCTGGAGTTGTCCTGCCAGTTTCTCTTGTCATCCTTATTTTTTAACATTTATAAAATATGGAAAAATATGGAAGAGGGCTCCATGCGTAAGGGAGATAAAAATGTGCAAGTAGAAAACAACAAACACTAACAAGTCCCCATTTCTGCTTTGACTGACTTGAGGGTAGATATTTTCAGAGACAATAAAGGATCACTAGACACTTTAACAGGCTTTCGAACCAAGCCTTCATGTAACAGCGTACATCTCTTGGACATGTGTTCTCTGAAGCTCCTGTAGAAGTATTTTGGTCAATTCATCGGATCAAACACAGCCACCTGCAGTGTTGCAGTGCACATCTGGATTAACTATCTATTCTGCCTTTATAGCAAATGGAAAGAAACAGCACTTCTGAGGTACCATTAATCTCATGTTAAAGGAGATCTCTAGTAAGTCCAGTGAACATGTAAATAAATAAGCTTAGCCTCAAGGTGCCCTTTTTCTCCAGGAACCAAAGCCAGACCTAAGTAGCTACATATGAAACCTTTTAAAATATTTGAGATGGCTTTTGCACTTTGTGACATGAATTTAATTAAAATTTTGAATAAAATAAATGTTCTTAAACGAATGAGATAAGCTTGAAATGTTGTAAATTAGATTTGAAGTAGCCTTCTTTGTATAACCTGGACTCAAAAGCAATCTTGCAGGTGATTTTTATATTTTTTTTTTTTTTCTATCACTATAGAAGGGAGTTTGGGAGCTGATTTGTTTTGTTTTCTTGGTTTGGGTTTTTTCTTTTTTTTTTTCCTCTTCTGGCAAAAGAGAGATACTGAATAAAGCACTCAGCACTAGTTAGACCTTCAATTCAAAATGACAACTGTCCTATTCATTCAAATGTTATCTGTAATATGTAGCAATCACAAAGGTCTCACCTTCTCCACAGAGGAAGGTAAAACATCAGTGGAAGCAAGACATTACAATTAATAATACCATTGTAAACTGGGATATGACTCAGGTACACTTATTCACCTGAACTTCCTGAGAAAGTATGGGTGATAGGACAAGACTGTGACAGAGAGCATAATCGCTGCTGCAAAAATATGACACCTGATAGCTGAAGAGCCCTATACATTGGACATGGGAATATTTCCTACCAGCAAATTAAGTACAGAAACTTAGAACAATTTCCACCTTCAGAGACCTTTCAAAATATGTTGATGGACTATCTTTGTTGCTCCTAACTCATCTTGTTCCAACTCTCCTCACCTCTGAAGATCCACACAGTACAGCTGTTACATACATGCTTAGGCATTTTCCCCGTGAGCTCCTCCACAGAAATTCTTGTTTTACTCTGTGCCAGCTACTTCTTTCTGCCACTGCCTTACTAGTACCTTGGTTGTACTGATCTAAGTATCACTTCAAGCTGTAAAATGCATATGTAACTGTATCATAGTTTTATGATGGATGTGACTGACCTAAGGCTTTTCTCTCAGCAAAATCTCAGAATGACTGATGTGCTACTAGAATATTTCAAGGAAAATAACCACGTTCTTCAGGAAGCCACTGTGGCCTGCTAAGGTGGAGGGGCCTGGGAAAGAGTTAATAATCTGCTTGAAATTATCTTCACTATTTTTAATGTACCAGGACTTAACAATCAAAATGAGATGAAGATTCATTTCACAGGGTGCTCTAAAAAGGCTTCCAGTATATTGCAAGTTAAACAAATAAACAAAAACAAAAATCAAGGGGAAAACAGAGCTGCAGTGATGTGAAATGAGTTGCTCAAGGTCGCTCAGCAGGTTAGTAGCAGAACTGGAAATTGAGCACTTGAGCCTTCCCTAGAATTCTTTATCTGCAAACCTTTCTCAATCCCTACTATCATATAAGCCTTTAAATTAGGGCTTCAAGCTCATCGTCCCCAAGGTGATAAAGTGATAAGTCTTCTTTTAAAAACAAGACATACTTGATTCTTACATGGAGAGCTGCAAGGCTCTTGAGAGTGTGATATTTCAATGCAAATAAACTGTAAGAACATAAAAGACTCCTCACAGTAAGCAACAATAGGTTAGTACACTGTGCAATGTGAGTTGAGATTATAATTGCCTATGTATACATTAAAAAACTAATACTGATGTGATTCCTTTCAGTGTGATCAGGCCTGGGTCTAGGCTATAACAGGTCTTGTTTGTCAGCTCTTGCACAGGCTCAGTAACTTTGTTACTGGGTTTGTGATGCTCCAGAATTTCTCACTCTTCAAATTTTTAAGGGTAACTTCAGCCTTTTCTGGCTGTCTCAAATCTATTTTGGGAAATGCATATTTAAAAGTAGTTGAAATTCAGTAGGCCAAAATAAGAATATCTACAGAAACTACAACAGTGTGTTATCATATTTTCCCTCATCACTCTTCATCCTGAAGTAGCAGCAATTGTAAATGCTATTTACTTATTGCTTCCTTGCCAGCTTTTTTGCAATCACCACAGCAGCACTGACTCAGAGCCCACTTTTCATTAAGCTCACGTGCAGCTCTCCAGAAACTATGAACAGCTTCATAAACATAATTTCTCCTGCTTCCAGTACAGAATCCTCATTAGTCTCATAAACTACACACATCTTCCAGGCAGAAGGTAAGACAATATTTAGTGGCCACTGCTGTTCAATCTAATAGGAAAAGGACAATGTATATTTCTTTACATTTCTGACATGACACATCACAAAGAAATGCCAGATCAGGGTCAAGTTACACTAAGCTGCACTGTGCTTTTTGGTCTTGTGATGTGACGTAACCTCTTACAAAGCAATGGAAGAATTGTAATGTAAAGAAAGGCTTTTGAAAGATCTGCTAGAAGGAAATAATTGTTGAGTGTGCAAGAAACTAAATGGCTGGTGTTACCCAAGCAGTAAGTGCTGGCTCCAAGCAGTGCTCCAGGGTTGTGCCCTGCTGGAAGGAGCAACCAACTAACATGTCCCATGTCAGCATCGGAGGCCACTCAATGCCACCAGAGAGCAGCTGGAGGGCACCCTGTTTGCCAGCTGTCTGGGGGAAGCTGCAGTACAGAACCCATGTGGCCCATACTGTCCTATGCCCCCTTGACTGGGGGGACTCCATCTCACTCCTATGACTCAATACAGCCCTGTTCCGTGCTTTTTTTGCCAACAGATTACATCTATCCACTTAGCTGGAGTCAGCCAAGGCATTCATCAGGCATGGACAAAGAGGAGAGAGGCAGCAAAACTGTGATGCTACTGGCACCGCACGATAATAAGGAATGAAATGGAGACCCTGCAGATGTTCCTGTCCCACCCTTACATAGTTTTCCCGTCCTTACTTTCAAAGCCAACTGTCTTAGACCCTCTGGCATCTGAACACTACTACAGCTGCACTGGCTCAGTAGGGTTATGAGACAAGGAAACACGTAAAGGAGCCAGAGAAAAGGCAGATGAAAGCTAAGAGGAAGATAGAACTAGGGTTGGGAAAAGTGCAGGAAACAAAAACCAGTGAAGGTAAGGAGAAAAAAAAAAATCACAGAAAATGAAGCGATAGTAAATATAATCCATAGTAAAGGATTTTAAAAGTTGTAGAAAGTTTACAATGATTTATTGCAAACTGCAGGGATAAGGTAAGAACCTAACATAAAAGACACTAATAACTCAGGGCAAGCAAAACTTCTTGTGCAGTCCTGGATTTCGAAGGGCCACTCTTGAGCCTCGAATCATCTGCCTCATTCTGTGCAATATATAAGATGTTTTCCTTTATTTTTGAAAGCATTCTATAAATTTCACAACTCACAAGAGACACTTTTTAAAGCAGGGCTTAATATGGAGGGGGTGGTAGCCCAGTCCTACAAGAGTACTCTGTTCATAGCTCTGGAGATGATGATGTCTATAGCAGCATTACTAGGACTTGAAGTTTGGAGGCAGAATTTGAAAAGTGCTTGGACGTGTGTCAAAAAGTCAGCCTGGACAGAAACAGATGCAAAATATAGTTGCAAGATATTTCTGACTAGCTTTTTAATATAGAGCCAGTCAAGAATAAGACTCATGAAACACATTCCTTGTGCTACTTGGCATGTACTAAACACTCTTATTCCTCTGGGATTTCAAGAAGGAACATCTCCCCATGCACGTTTGGACAGTGACAGTGATTATGAATGGAAGGATATGGAAGAGAAAGGGTTCTACGCTCATTTTCACCAGCCATGATCCTTACAGTGGCGAAATCCTATTTGGAAGCTTGTGGAGTAAGCTTTTTTTTAGAGTCGCTTCATCTTTTGCACACACTGCTCTCTTTCACAGAAAAACAAAACAAAACAACAACAAAACCAAAAAACCCCAATAGTTCCTTCTTGTATTTTTAGATTGTTTGGTTTGCTCTTTGTATTTTACAACAGAAGTGTTTATTTGCAACTGAGCATTCAAGAGGCTATTAGAAATGTATCATGTGACAGCATACCACAACTCTGCATTACTGCAACTCCACAGTACAACAGAATAACTAACACTAAACACTTCTGTTCTCTAAAGTTGCCATTTTATAGATCCTTTCACTTTTCCATTAAATCAAGTAATGTCTTTCAAACTTGCTGATATGAAATGCTGCTTTGCCATCATGTTCACATGTTCCTATTGTCTCTTCTGAATAACTACACGATTTCATTAAAATTCCTATAATAATGAGAATATGGTTGAAAGCTAGCCAGCAAAAAGCTATGTGTTACTGTACACAGTGGTTTTACTGTTCAGACTTTTTCCCTTACTAGTTAAGATGTCCAAGATATTTGTTGAGCTACTTTTTTTTAAGCTAGCTGAATCTATTGGAATAAAGCCTTGCTGCACATTCACAGGATGCTATTCAGAGGATTTTGGATGTCATTAGGTATTAGGCAGCAGAAAAATGGCATTTCTGCAGCAGTAATTGAAAAAATTTTGTTGTTCTCTGTTTCTCTGAACCAAATAACGACATGACAATTGCAGGTTATAACCCGTGACACGATGTATTACTCCACTGTGCTTGAGGAACTGTTCACAAATTGTAGACCGATGACATATGGAATAGAAAGAGAACATTGCCTCTTCTGAGTGATACAGCTCTTAAGATATATCCATAAACCCAACCTTAATATATTTTATGGCCTGCTTTCTGGTTTATCTCAGACTAACGCATAGCTACTGTCTGAGAAGGCCCTTTTTCTATTAAGAGAAGTCTTCACTTTTCCTTATAAATGTTTGGAGTGGCAGCTTCTGAAGAAAGCATCGCAAGACATTTACTGATGGGCCACAGGGCTGCCATCTCCTGCTCTCCCTTGCAGGCTGGGCCCCGTTCTGCCCGCTGCCCTGGACAGTGAGACATTCAAAACCTGCCTGGACGCCTTCCTGTGTAATCTCATCTGGGTGTTCCTGCTCCAGCGGGTGGATTGGACTAGATGAGCTTTCGAGATCCCTTCCAATCCCTGACATTCTGTGATTCTGTGAGCAGAACTTGCCCTGCAGCTGGTCCTGTTGAGCCACACGAAGGAGAGCGAGTTACATGGAATGGTGGTTGGGGCTGCTGCACTGGTGCACGTCCCAGCACAATGGAGGCAGGCACAATGGTAGAGGGATGCCTCCCAGCCACTCTCTGACGTGCCCCTTCCCTGCCTCAGCTGTGCTGGGGGCTCTACCAGCTGATTTCTCGAACCACCCTGCTTCCCGCTTTGCAGGCAGAGAGAAGGTTCCGACCTGCCCTCCCCTGAGCGGGTGCTGAGGGTCCATGGCCAGCCTGCCATCTTGTCCTCGCACGCCTGTCCTTCTCATGAGGAGATGGGCAAAACACAGCATGCCAGTGCTCCAGTGTGCCCCGCATCCCAACAAACCAGTTCATTCCCACCCACGCAGCCAGATCAAACGGCATTCAGGAAGCAATCTGGGATCCATATTAGCACTCGGTACCGTCGCTGCCAGGGCAGTTTAATGGGGTGTGTGTGAGGGACACTGTTTCTAGCACATTCCAATTGACAACAGCTGGGACAGCTCTGCTCCCAGCAGCTGCAGCCCCATTGCATTGCCTTTCTGTGTGGAAAGCTTTGTTTTGGCTAGAGATGGGCTTGTTGAGCTTTCTTGTGCTGAAGTCTCACACAGAGACTTTCCCTTTGCCCATGGCATGTGACCCTGCCAACTTAGGGGCTTGCATGCCCAATAAGAAAAACAACAACATCTTTAAAAAAAATGAAAGAAAAAAAAAAAGTAAAGGTTAATTAACCTCAGGTCCATTCTCACCAAAGCAAGGTTGACGTGGCTAAGTAATAAAAATAGCTCCTCAATGGTCCTTGTGCCTGTCAGAGTCTCGTTCTGTGATCTTTCAGTCAAAACCATGAAAGCGGGAGGGGGAGGAGAGGCTGATTCGCTACTGTCCTTTTCTTGTGCATGTGTTCCCAAGCCTGCCCAGCTCTGTCCTTCAAATCATCTCCACCAATAAATCATTTAGCTCAACCTGTCACTCTTGGCCATTGTGGGGAGACAAAAGCTACCCATTTAACCCCAACCATGGCTGATTCACGCGGCAGGGAAGGCAGGCTCACAAAAGGAGGGTAGCAGGGAAGGTGGCAGTTGAGTTGGATTTAATGTAGTCTGGTGCTGGTTCTCCCTCTCTTTTTTCTTCCCCCGCCCCCTCCCCCAGCCTCTGTTATTTTAAATTAGCAGCACCCTTCATACTGCAATTGTTTTTTTGAAGACTGCATGTTTGTCAACAGAGCTGTTCTGCTTGAGTAATTTGACCCCAGCCTGCTTGAAAGGGCAAGAAACACACATACCCGTATCAGCATACATCTATAACCCCTTTCACCTGGACAGGTTTTTGGACCATTTTTGCTGCTTTAAAAAAAAAAGAAAAATTGGAAACCAAACAGCCAATTAGTCACAGGGAACCAGAGCTATTCTGGTCAACCTGCTATTTGGAGAAATCTGCACCACAATTATTGAGTTCATTTCACCTGAAGTATTACTCTAAATCAGGTAAAATTCTGATACCCTGAATCATAACCTCTGCCTAAAGCCTGCACCTTGAATGGGCATCTTTTATGTTGCAACAGGTTGTTCTCTCTGCCAAGAAATCACTCTGCTCTGGTATTTCAAAATTAAAAGTTAACCCTTTGACAAAGAAATCTGCTGTTTAGTTTGACTTCTTTTCAATGATTGCCCTGGCAAAAGTGTAATCTTCATGGAGTACATCCCACCCCTAAACAACTAAAATCCTGAAAAACTAAACAGGCCACTGGAGAGCAACAAATTCACATGGTGCCAAAGTAAAATGAAATGCATAGAGAAACCATGTTATACTGAAGACAGTTCCATGATTCCTTTTCCCCACCAGATTCCAGAATGTCCCTAGTGAGCGCAGAATCTGCCACCAAGCAAACTGTAATTTATATGTAAAATGGACCTGCAAATATCCAGAGTTTTGACTGATAGTGATACTGTCATTAATCCACAGTAGAATTCTTCAGTAATTACCAAACAAGTGTAGTGCCATATTTAAAGAACCAAGCTCTGAAGCTGACAAAGACTCACAAGCACAAAATACACCACATCTGTGCTTCTCCAGAGATATTCCTGATTTTTGTTACATGTGTGAGATCCAAGAAAAGATTATGCAGTATACAATTCTGTAATCTTTTAAATATGCCTTTTAGCAACAAGCAGTTCAGGATGTGGTTATTGCTTAGTGTGTTAGACATGTTTACTCTCCTGTTGGGTATTTAAAATGCCTTAAGTCCTCTTTTCACTGTGAATTGTGTGTCAAAATGTTGGTTTGGATATCAAATTCTCTAGTAACCCTGTCATTAGGAAGAGTCTTTGTCTGCTTGAGTCGCTCTTTTGATTCTTTTGTTTTGTTTTTTGTGTTCCCCTGACAGGTCTATCCTACACCTTTCTATAGCTAGCAGAGGAAAGCAGAGTTGGGAAAACATGTTTTGCATTACTGAGTTAGCAGTCTCACTGTAAGTTTTCTCACACATTTGTCTTCAATGAAGGGTGGATTGGTGGGGGAGAAAACATGCTTTTCCCTGAGACTGCAGAGCATGTGAATTGCCTTCTCTTTCAACCTATGGGGCAGCCTTCACAGATTTCAGCACAAATGCAAGAAATATCTGGTTTCCCATTCCATCTGGATTCAGTTTCTTTCTTCCTCTTTGTATAGTTTCTTAGAGACATTATGGAGCTCACTGGAGGGGCTGCTTACACATGACTATGGCAGCACTGGGCATACTGCCAGAATTTCACTCCAGGAGGCTGCAACAGGAATCTTTAATTAACTTGAACCAAAACACTGAATGGCAAAGAACAAAAGCGTGGGGGTGGAAAAGGAGAGAAGGAAAGAGAGGAGCAGAAAATAATGTTTCCCATACTAGAATCTCCATTTTTGGTCATGGTATGACACGATCATAATGTCGTCCCTTCGTCCCTTATATGTATTTACTAAAGCATAGGTGATAATTCCTATTTCCTGTCTTATTTGGTAAATTTTGCCTTTCTTCTGCTTATGGAATTAATATCTGTGACTGCCCTTTGTACAACATAGTGATCAGTATTCTCTTGACTCTTATATGAACATACAGTTTGATTACATACATCCTCTACTATTTACAAGATCCTAAATATAAGATGACTGAGTCTCCCACATCTTGAATATTGCAAAACTACACTGTAATATTGCGACAGTGCATAGGAGTTCCAGACACTGAACAAGATCCTACTCTGCTTGGCATAGTACCAGTATGGTATGTCCCTGTTCTCAAAAGTTTACATTCTAAGCATATGCAAGAATTAGATACAGACAGATTAATAGCATAACTACTTACTGAAACAGCACTATTCATTGTTGTGAAATGTTTTCGGAAGAGAACAGATAATGTTTCACACGCGTTTTGCAGAAAAAGACAAGATGCAAACCAGTAGAAAATCAGACCTGAAATACCTTTCTCACTTGAGCTCAAGGGAATGAGTTGCACGGCTTCTTTGCTGGCCTTTTCCTGGTTAAACATGTGTGTAGGATAATCACTCTAAATGCAAAACTAATGGAGATTTCATGCATATTCATTCAAGTGACTTTGTGATTGAGGCTCTAATACTGTTCTAGCTAATGAGGCTCAGTTGCTCAAATATTTGTGAAAACAAACATAGCGAGGACTTGTACATGCTCAATGTGAACTTATTTACACATTCAAAGGAATATTCAAGTGTGAATTGATTTGCCAGTTGGTGGTTTGGAGTGAATTATGTTTGCATCTTCTGGCTTAATGACATCCTAAAAGAATGCAGTTTGTACTATCTCTGATGTGAACCAGCACATGGTAGCTGGGGACAAGCATGAGATTAACTTTAAAAGCACAGTCCTGACCCACACTAAAATGCAACTGCAGGCATACCCAGATTCCAAAGAATTATTTTTTCCTCAGAAGCATATATACTTTTTCCTATCCTAAGTTTCCAAAACACATCAAAAAAGTATCCTTAATTTCCTGTTTTAAGCTGATGTTTGGCATTACTGCCTAAACATTTGTGGCAAAGAAAGCATATTTCACTGCTCTGTAAAGCAATCATATACTTGCTAAGTATATTGTGAAAACCTGACATAAAGACAAGCTCCAGAATCCCCTCAGAACAGAAAGGTTTCCACAGAGGCACATGGCTGCACCTTCCTCAAGTCATGTTAGGAGTAGCTGCAAAGGAATTTAAGTTTTTTTAAACTGATCATGAAATATTTAGTAAGGCCTTGCTCAGGTTTACAAAGATCAGGGGGCCTGGGATAAAAGAATCCCTGAATAAGCCTTAGAGAGGTCTCTGGATTTCTTTTGCAGCTATCTTCATTGGAAACCATAATACATATAGAGAGCAGAGTTTGAGAAATATCTGTAATACGTATCTCCAAACTTTAATTTATTTATAATTTTATATATAACATTTTTATGAGACAGTTCAGTTCACCTAACTTACAAAGAATTACGCATGAGCTGTATGAGGAATGCATTCAGAGTGAGAATTCAGTTTGTATAACAAAATTTGTCTGCCAAAGTACAAACTCTGCTCTGAAATAGTCTAGTCTAAATACAGAATAATTCAATTTAATTCAAAGGCATACAATTAGATGTAATGACATGAGAAGAAGAATTTATGGTCTTAAGTCTTCTCTTTCCAAATATGTTTGTACATATTTGTGTGTGTGTGCACATGCACGTATAGATAGATACATAGACGGATAAATACAGAGATAGACAGACAGATATCTGCTATGTTACCAAAACACTCAATGGAGAACTGAGAGTTTTTATTGGAATCTATGAAGAATGAACCCGATATAATAGTTGTTCTCCACCTAATAATCAGTATGCTGGCTCTTTCTGGATTACATATGCACTAGAATCTGTTTTAAACATTTAAAGGTGTTACATATATCTACACTGATGGCAGTATTAGTTGTTTCTGGCCTTACTCTGGCAAATGGTGTGATCTTAGTAATATAAACCAATCTTTCACACAACGTAGTGCAACCAAGAGGTTTATCTGAAATCTTCTGTTGTTACATATTTTCTTTAAAAATATAAAAATGAGAAAATGGCTTCAAATTCAAGGTGACAACAGAATAAAAACTTTTGAAATCCCTGACATTCATTTATCATGTAGTTAATTCCACTGAAGAGAGTAAAGATAGAGCTGAGGCAAAGTTAAATCACACTATTTTAATGTGACAACTAACCCTAATTCTTTTATAATGGCTGATTTTTAACTGCATCAAGTATTCACAATTAGAAGTAAGATTATTGATGGGTATATTAATGACCTTTCATTACGAAGGTGAGTATCTTCTTCCATCTTCTTTCACCTCAAATTTCTGTCAGAATTTAGCAAATCCCTTTTCTAGTAAAAAGGAGTCCATTTTGAGTGACAAATGGTTATTGGACATCCAGAATACATGCAGCTCCTGTAAAAACAAAGTTACCATCATTAGAAATGTAAAAGTCATCAAATCCCTGAAGTCAAAAGAGAGTGTTTTACGGGAAGGCTCACAGACTTTTTTTTCAGTAGCTGACATACCCCCATGCTCAGCGAGCTTTCATTCCAGGGGAGCTGCTCACTGATGCACCAGTACTGCCTTCCAGTTTGCTCCATGGTTACAATTTCAACTAGTTTACAGGCATTCCTAAATAAAGCCCAACATTTCTCTGCATTAAGATTCTGTCTTACATCAGACTTCAGCAATTTTCACTTAGAAAAAAAAAAAAAATGAGGAGGATATCTGGGAATTCTCTTAGAGCAGAATTTAAATTAAATCTCCTTATTAATGATGTATGGATTTCTTTCACTGTTTAGGAGGCCTGTGAGCAGTTGAAAGAAACAAGAAGGCTTTTAGTAATGGGCACTAACAGCACCATTGTGCTTGCATGGAAGCTCTTGGCCATTCAGTGTCACAGGGTCAAAAACAATCCAAGCTCCCACACCAAAGCAGTCTGTAGAAGGCCACACAGACCTCACAACACTGAGTCTTTAGAGTTTGGATGGGTTTCTGTGAGTGATGTGTTAAGTTGAGCATCGGGTGGTAGAGAGAAAATTAACTTTTATTAAAGCTTACACTCATTTAAACTTCCCAAGTCCATTTTTGATTTTCACAGTTAGGCTGGAAATCTGATGGGAACAAGCTGAAGTGTGAATTAGAGTTATTATGAGATAGCCTTCTTTCCTAAAACTTTTACTTCTGGTCGTCTGGCACATCTCTCTGTCAAGCACTGGGTATAGTGTTACTGCCTTGCAAATAATAGTGATAGAAATCATAGAGGTATATAAAGCAGGAGGAGTGGGAGGGGAAACAGGACTAGGAAAGGAATTTGTTTGACTTCATGAACTTTATGAACTGTTCAATTTAATTGCTAAGAAAATATTGGAGTCCCTTTTTATCTGCTCCCTGCTTTTGCAATGTGTGACCTGAATGGATGCTTGAAGTTGCAGATGGCAGTCAAAGTCTCATGTACTTCAGAGTGAAGCAAACTGCATATTCCTACATAACTACTGAATAAACAGTAAATTCTGCATTTTGCTGTCTATTATCAGACACAGGTTACAGATGTGTATTGATGATACATATTCAACTCCTCAGCATGTACAAGTTCTAAAGCATGAAATTGTTGTGCTGTTACAAAGCACATAATTTATAGTGATCTATTGTGTCAGTGTAAAGAATTTGATAACTTGAAAGTCCCAACTTTTGCCAAAATATATTATAAAAACTTGTTTTCAAAAGAGCACGCTATGCCATGCTCTCTACTGTCAGGGAAATGTAATAGGATGAGAGAAATAAAAGCTTTTCATGAACACAACACGCATCGATATTTCTATTCCAAAAGCACAGTGCTTTTTTTCTGAAGTTTCCCTTCTCACTCATGGAGGAGTTTCACATCTCTCCTGGCTTCCCAAAACTGGCCAGACTTTCTCAGTCTTTATCATTACCCTATTGCAATCTTTACCACACAAGCTTGGGAGAGCATTTTTGTTTCCCGGGAGTTCACAGGTATTACTCTAAATATAATTTTGTTTCAGCATCACATCAAAACCGTGCAGGGGGCATTTGGAAGCCTAGGGAGCAAAGCTGGTAACTGAGAACACTTCTCTTTTTGACTAAAGTTTTAAAGTATGTTTGCCTTGTGTTTTGAGTGAAACTAATGGTAAGCCGCAGCAGATCTGTTAGTGTTTTGTACAGTGATGTTCCTAGATTAGAAGCAAAATTTCTTTGTGAGGGGGCTAACAATACTGCAGGGGGCCATCTTGCTTCACTGAACTGGAACATCCAGGCTTTTGAGAGCACTCACACATTAGGTCATAAGATTACTCTCACTATAGCAACCCCTGCCACTACAATCCTTTTTTTTTCCTTCTGGTTTCTTTTTTTGTTTGTTTTGTTTTGTTTCTTTGTTTTATAAAAAGAAGATGCTTTATAAATTAGTTCTGCCACTACCTATTATCTTCTCCAACACCTTCTTTCCCTTCCTAAACTTCCTCCACTATTGCAGCCAGTTTCTGTTCGGTCTGATTCAACATTTGGCTTCTGCACTTCAGTTTGTATACAGAGCTGTTTTTTTATAGAAGTGAGCAAGAACATGGTGCTCTTCATCCTGCAATATCAGTAAAATGTCAAATTGGAAAATTCAGGTTTCCTCTTGCTCACTTTGCTGCTCAGTTTCTCTGAAAACTAGGCTTTGTCTCTATGACTCTCTAGTTGAGTGATGGGGCAGTTGTGAATTAAAAGCAGTATGAAATGGTTTGGATCTCATATATCTGACGAAACTGCTATACTATTCATGGTGTCAGAGTAAAATGAATCAGCTAGCTGGTATCAGAGAGGAAAAAAACCTGAAAATCTATGAACAGCTGTTTCTCCAAATAAGAACACCTTAAACAGGAGCAGATAAGTCTTCCAGACATCTTTGAAAGGCCAAAGAAGGCTATCTGAGCCTGACCACATGCAGGCAAACTTCAAAGCTCAAGGATCCAGGAGTTGTATCCAAATTCAGCTGCTTGTTGAGTGGGGAAGAGGAGCCCAATCTGTGATCTTGTATAAGGACTTATTTGCAGTTTCTTGGGCATAGGGGCAATGATGGGTACCTGTCCTGAATGTACCTATTCCTGAACATTAATGATCCTTCAGTCTACAGAGATTCTTCAAAGGCAGGAAACAGGACAGAGAACACAATTTATATTCCCATTTCTATTTTTGACACAGATGCAGGCATACAAAAAACTTATAAAGACAAATTTATAGCAAACACATTAGATATAATATGAAAAAAACATAAACTGGTTATTACAAAAGGTGAGCTTCACTTGAAGTATGTAACACAGTACAGCTTATCCAAATGAATATTTATCTGTTCTCCAAACTTTTGACAGCTAGTGGGCAAGTAAAATCCTGTTCAAGAAACTGTGTCAAAAGGACAAGCCAGACATGTTGGGAGCAGTGCTTGTTTTAACTGAAATATATGCTGCATGCCTAACCCAAGTATAGAAAGGAAAAATCCAGATTACATGATGCACCTAAGAAGATGGTTTCTAGACCTCAATCACTGCAGGAAAGGAAGGCAATTATCTTAGCAGTGAATTCTACTTTTGTCCTTAGAGAAATAAAAAAATGAGCTAGCCAGCTACACAAGAGCTGGGTTTAGGTTGCCGACCCTTGATCAACTGTTGACAGAAACTGGGAAAAGGAGGAGGAGGTTTTCTTGGCTTGAATCTTATGTTGTCCCAAAGCTATTTTGAAACTAAGTTGGAAATTTCCTTGCAACACCATATGTGATAACAAAAGTGACCTTACAGACAAAATGTTTAACTTGCTGCTTTAGGAACCTAGACAGCTGTTCGTATAGCTCAGGATAAAAAGTAAAAGAAAGAAGACAGTGTACCACACTGTGCTGAGCAGCATAATACTATGAAGACTTAAAAATATTTAGTAATCTATCACCAATACACAGTATTATAGACTCCTTGGATAAAGTTTGTAGTGTTATTTTTCATTTCATTTCATTTCATTTCATTCTACCTTTATGTGATCTTTTTATGTGCTCTTCCATCAAAGGATGGAAGCAATAGAACAGGCCCTTTTATTAATAGCAAGAGCAATAGAGTCTAATTTGGGGCCAGCATCATTAATTAAAAAGTGTCCTTTTCAGTAATAATTTTTTCAGTTGCTCTGTATGCGAGTATTTTCTTCACTACTATTTTATCTTGATTCATGTATTGATGTGGCTGATCAGGAGATCATAGAATCATAGGATGGTTTGGGTTGGAAGAGATCTTCAAAGGTCATCTAGTCCAACCCCCCTGCCATGAGCAGGGACATCTTCAGCTAGATCAGTTTGCTCAGAACCTCATCCAGCCTGGCCTGGAATATCTCCATGGATGGGGAATCTACCACCTCTCTGGGCAACATGCTCCAGTGTTTTCCCACCCTCATTGTAAAAAAAGGCTGTTTCTTTTCCATAAGAACAGTGCACTGGAATGAGATGGCAGGTGCAGCTGGCCCAATAACTGCCGCCCTCAACCAACACAGTCCAGTGTGGCAGGAGTGGGATAAGTAGGAGTATCTGTCACCTGGCAGAGGATCTGCCATGGTGCGGTCCAGCTCTCCCCCTTTCCTGTCCATCAGTCCCCGATTCAGGCCACAGATTTCAAATCAGAGTAGAGCTGGCACTGGCAAATGCTTGTTGCTCCCATGTGAAGAACAGTTCGGTGATCTCAAATCATTTTCTAAAACAGAAGCCACACAGTGCAGAGCGATACCTAACTGGGCACTCTAAGGGAAGAGTCTATGAAATGTTTATGACTGTACAGAGTGATTTATATATCAACCCTAGGGATAGTCCATGGCAGATGGCATTGCATCAGTTGGAAAAGCACTGTCAGAAAGCCTGCTGCCCTGCACCAGGGCCTGTTTGGTTCTGGTCCTGTGACTGAACAGAGGTACCAGTGTCAGTGTTACATTCCACGAAAGAAATGTTGAAACTCCAGTTAATAAAGGTTGCTGATGTGGGAGTCAACTAACTTTGGCCAAGCAATAAACTTGGAAGTCTTTTCCCCCGAGGGCTTCCTTTTTTGTCTTTAAAACAAAGGGAAAGCGAAATGAAAACAAGAAAGGTAGACTATATAGCAGAGCATTGTGTGACTAAGCCAGCTGTTGCTCTGATATTGTTATTTTTGTAGCCCAGTCTATTCTGACAGAAGGAAAAGCCTAAGTCTGCCTACAGACCTATTGCTTTTGGTAGCTAGACAGGGCACTGCACACTAATATGATATTCTTTAACCCTGTGAACTTACACATGTATGATAGGGAGTCTGAGCTGCCAACAATATATAGTGGCTGGAAAAAACATTTACTATTTACTTCTACTAGCAAAAAAGAATAGTGGGAGTAATTTAACTAACTCTATTGTTTAGGTACTCATTCATTAAGTGCTTGCTTTTAACACTTCCAAAAGTGCAGCAAGCTATTTACCAAAGATTCCAGCTTCAGCAGAGATGCCCTCCAGCTCTGTGAACTTACAGCTATTCATGCACCAGTGTTTTAATGAAAGCCAGGCAAATAACTCGTAGGGCTCGGTTGAGCTAGAGGTGGTGGGGGAGTTTTATATTAAAATGCAATATAGCACCAAAGACAGTGATAGAGACTAAACAAGAAGAAAGCCTTACCTCCCTGCACTGATTTACCAAGCACATGGAAATAATTGTTGGCCCAGAGACACATATCCTTAATTCCCATTGTGCTTGGAGAGCCAGCATACCAGCCCTACGCACCCTTACGGAGCGCTCCATGTATTGGAATGCAAATCTGCACACCAAGCAGTAGGAATTGCGTAGGCAGTATTCTCACAATAAGCAACATTATCAGTTAGAACAAGGCTTCCCAGCCCAGGTCAATAGCCGTGGAGCTTGCAGGAGTTCATCAGCATGGGAAACACTTGTTGAAAGTGAAGCAGCTCTCCGGTGTTTAAAATAATTGATTTACTAGTCATGTTTGATGAAGCCTGAGTTTAACCCAGTATGTAAAAATAAGGAGATGCTTGTTGAAACAAGAGCAACTAATAAAGTTCAACATGTTGTTGATATTTCAACAGAAATGAGTTTATTAAAGTTCATGGATATTTCATATAAAGTTACATGTTGCTTTTCCCTAGGTCATAAAATGACCCAAGCCAAGAAGTTTCTTCTACGTGCTGCGCGAAGGAACTGAAGAAGGGTCAAAGTTGTGTGGTCATGCAGACACATGCTTCTCTGTCCATGTGGCAGACTGCTTGAGGTGACAAAAGCAAAGGGGCAGGTGACAAGGCCGGGGGGAGCATGCTGTCCAGCCTTGCTTTTCCTCTGCGCATGGATCAGAGCAGGCAGTAGCTCTCCATCTCCATCCCCCATGCCATTGCCTCCCCACTGTCTTCTGACCCCACATGCTCCATGTCACAACTGCATCGGTAACTCACAGATCAGGCTGCCACACTGCCTGGGATTGTGGAAGGGGAGTAAGCTGTAATGTCATAAGAGAAATGAGATGCAGGGTTATCTGCCAGGGACTCAGTTACATGAGTCAAAGCATAAAATGTCACAGATCTCAATTCTAGCCTCTTTTGCTCAAAGCAAACAAGACAGACTGTTTTATCATTTAGACTCAAAACCAAACATTTAGTGAGGTTAAATTTTGCTTTGAGGGCACGGAAGAGGATTGTTTGGGTTTGAATTGAGGTTCTGGAAAATAGTTTGATTTACATCCTCAGCACCAAAATGCATTGTTGCAGACGAAACTCAATTAAATGAAGAGGACTATGTGAAAATCAACACTTTCACATTCAATGGAGTCTCTGAAAGTGGGACTCTTTATTCACACTGGCAAGACAGGTGACACTTGGGACAACCTAGTAACAATAACTAACAGAAACAGAAGATTAGTACGGTGACCCAAACTCCTATGTGCTTATTTAAGGAAGAAAAAGATATGTAATTACTGTGAATTCAGGCCTTTAGCTCTGCAGTTATTTTCTTGCTTTGGGATAAAGACAGAGGGGTCATCAACAGAACAACTTTGCTAAATTTGTATTAATGACTGAAGTTGGTGCATAAGCTACATAGACCCACAGTGAGTGCATTTGGAAGGTGTGAGTGAAGGACTGAAAAACTGTTTTTCACAGAAACACAGAAAATCATTTCTACATTGATAGAGAAATAATGGATTTGAAAGCTACTTCTACTTCCACTGTTCCTTTCCACATCACACTCTTTCAAAATAAAAATTAAAAACTGGAACAAATCACTTAACATCATATATATATACATATATAACGAAATAGAATTTTTAAATGACCATACCAAACTAGATGCATGTAAAAATATAATAATATACACACTGATGCTTATTATCAGAAAACAATGCAGGAAATTAATAACGTAAGGTTTTACCATTTTATCTGACAAAAGAAGAAACAGATGTCACAATGAACTCTTCTGGTAACCATATAGCATGGAGACTGTTTTCATCAACTAATAAGATGCAACCAATAAAAGCAAAAGCAGGGTACAACTGCTTGATTTCTCCAACATATACCCTGCTTTGCTGTTACTGCTGTTGCCTCACTATCTAGATTATAAATTGGAGTTGTTTGTAACAAACTTGGGAAGCAGCACCATCAGTGATGTGAGTTTTCTCGACATAGGGCCCTAAGGAATGGTTTTGCCACATCCTTCACAGCCCTCTCTTATTGGTGTGGCACTATGATTTGAGAACAATAAAATAAAAAAATAGCATATTATAGAAATATTGTTGCATTTCAACAGGATCTGCAAAGTGAGTTACAACTAGATTGGGAATATTTCAGGGTTAGGTCTCAGAAATAATTCCAGGACCAAAAAGTTAATGCTCTGACCCTAAAGTTGTACTCTAAGAAGAGTACAATTGCATGCACTTGAGAACACAGAACACTTTGCTCAGAAGCACCAAAACTCCAGGCTCTGTAATGCACTAGTGTCCTTACAAATGATCTATTGTATTTTCTACTGTTTAGAAACACAGCACATCATTGAACCATCCAGGTTTAAGCCTGTGCAGAGAAACAGACTGGTAAACAATATTGGTAAGATTGTGCTCCAGCATTTGTGGGAGATGCTGAATGAAGACTTACCAACTGAAGTCCTACTAATGGTAAGGTGGTTTGGTTACCTGCAATCAAAAAAAAAGTCACAGTTCAGTTTTTGATTTCTTCTTCATTTCCTAGGTGAAAGATTCTGCACCAGACCAATGAGTCGAGGTTGCAGGTCTACTCTCACAGCCCTCCTGTATGACAAAAGGAAAGCCAGTCCTGGAAAAGTAATTTTGCCTTCAGTTTGTCCTCTCCGTCTCCCATATAAAGGCAGCACAGCTAATTTGCAGAGGTAAATAAGCTCAAATCGAGCACAGTAATGCTACACCTGGCAGAAAGGATGTGGAACACCTCCCCTAGAAAGCAGCGAGGTGTAAGGAATTCCTGCATTCCTTCCTCACCACAGTTTCCTTCCATAAGTTTTTTTGTGCCAAAGGTGTGAATGCTAACCAGCAATTTCACCTATATGTTTTTGTAACTTTCTAGGCCTCTTTGACCATTAAGTTCATGCAGAGATGGCTGTTAAAATCTCTGCTGCCACAACACTTCCCAGGTGTTATGTCTTCTCTAGGCTCGGACTTAATGCCTGTGTAGACTGCAAGTCATGCCGAAGGTATTTTGAGTCATTGTTTATTTTACCAGCTATCACAACCTTTTAAGCAGCAAGACAGGTTAAATAAATAATGTAATGAGCTGCTAGTGAGTCTCTTCCTTTCCTCCGCCCCCAATCTGCAGAATAGTGATCATTGAACCACACTGCAAATTAAGTAATAAAAAAACAGAAAAAAAAAATAAAGAGAGAAGCAAAATATTTTTTAAAAGCAACTTTGAGCCTCAGAAAAGTAATTTATCAAGAGACTATTGACATTGGTGAGGGAAGAAAACACAAATGTTTTTAAGGGGTTGAATAAATATTTTCCATATGAATATTTGGCATCCATTAATGTCTCTCTGTGTAGCTCACCCTAATACCTATACTTTAGATACCCTGTTACCAAAATGAGAGAGAGACAGGGAAAGCAACAGAAAGACTTTCCTTTTAATTTGCTTTGCACTCTGATGGTTGAAGACAAGGAAACAACAACAAAAAAAAACCTTTCTAGTTCTTCTGAATGAATGGTCAAAGGTACCCTTGCGGCTCCTTCACAGGGTGAACTAATCTGTGACAACTGTAGCTAATCTGATAAGAAGGCCCGCATGTGTGCTAATGTGCTAATATGAGAGGATTCAGAGCCCTCAGCGGTCAGGAAAATCAGTGTTTCCTAAATGGACCCTCATATGCAATAGCCCTGGCAACATATGCGCATTTTAACACCCGCTTAACGGGGAGACAATGCGGTGGCCTTTGTTGTGCAACACAGAGGCGTGATTCTCCTGGTGAGAATTTCTGCCTCATAGGAGACGGTTTATTTTGCAGATGTGATGCAAGGGGCTGGTGGCCTGGACATGGCCCTGAACTGGAGCTGCACCAACCACACGCCTGGGCAGAAAAGTTACAGGTACACATGCAAAATGAAAGACTCTTCTCTTATTCCTTCGCTGAGAGGCTGTAAATCTGGTTAATCCCTGCATGGGTGCATGTAAAGGAGAAAAAGAGGCAGAGAAAAGGAGGAATTTGTTTAAACATGTTGGACCAGGTTTCTAGCTGGGATAAAACCAGCTTGTAGACTATGGTGCTTGATCCAACAGAACTTTAATCAGATTGATGCCAGTAAGTAATATTGTGCTGTGCTTTACTTTATATATTGTCCTTGGAGAATAATTTTTAAGTTCTCTGCTGGAAAGACTAAATGACATCTTCTTGCCATCTTGTTTTACCACACCTGCAGACAAATGTGTCTGAGAGACAGTAGGCAACTTGCTCATAGTACAGATCATACAATAGGGAAGAAGGCCTCATGGATACTGAAACTTCAAGAGAGAAGCTGTCAAGAGACTCCAACACTGATCGTGGCTGTGGTGTCATTTCTGGACACACACACAGGCCCTGCAGACTACTCTAGACCCTAGTCGGTTCCCCATGTTCCTTTGTTTTGAGGTGTCCCTCAGTCTAATGCAAAATGGATGTAAAAGTGTAAGCCAACACTATCGTGGAGGAAAAGTCTGCTGACCTAAGAGAAAGAAGTTTACTAAGCATCTCTTGTGAGCTAGGGACAGGATTTACTAACTACTCTTGAGAGTGTGCCTTTGTCTGGTTGGTGCCCAGCACCTTTCCAGTATGGCTGGTGTCAGAATAGCACTGTTACCATGAGCTTGACAAAAGTACACAGGCAATGGACACAAACTGACATACAGAAAATTCCATTTAATCAGAAGAAAAAATACTTTTTTACTGTGAGAGTGACCAAACAGTGGAGCAGGTTGTCTAGACAAATTGTGGAGTCTCCACCCTCTAGCTACACACTCCATACCCAGCTGGACACTATCCTGTGCAATCTGCTCTAGCTGATGCTGCCTGAGAAGAAGGCTGGATGAGTGGACTTGTAGAGGCTTCTTCCAACCTCGGCCATTCTATCACTGTCACTCCGAGAGTTCAGTACATTCCCCACCCACAAATCTCATCCATAGTTATTTCAGTTGACAGACAGCACAACAACAATAGCAATGGGAAAGCAATGCTAATATTAGCTCTTTTATCTCAAATTATATTCTTGTTTTACCATGAGAAAAAGTAAAACTGAGGGAACATCTAAGCTGCAAATAACAGCCCTGGAAAAGTGCTCGTTCAGAGCTATTCAGATCCAGAGCACTTTGATCCAAAACATGGACCAGACTTAACCATGTATTCCTGTAAGATCATGACCCTGGTTTTACAGCCATGGACTTTTTAGCCTTCTTCCATTTCAAATGTATTCCTATAGAGCAGTAGCAGGGCTGAAAGAAGGGGTGGGATTCATCAAATACTGAGTATTTTCTAGAGTGCCTGTAAAACTATAGTATTCCAGCTACTCCAGACCCATTTGATTTTTCTCAGCTCTCTGAAAGTATTGGTGAGCAAGAATAACTGTTGCAAATATTTCTAAATGTGTAAATGGAGATATCCTATTTATTCCTTTCCACTTGGTTGCATTCAGGAATACTATTTTATGTTTGAGTTTTGAATGCATAACAATTGACCCCTACTGAATAGTGACGACATTTCCTCTCAGAGGAAGTCCTGAGGGAAGGAAGGTCCCACATAAACAAACTTCCACTCAGTACAATAGAGTAGTCCATGAATGTGACCATTTTTTCAGGACATGGGTGAGGCTGACACTCTTCCTGCTCATGCAGGCCAGGCCTTATCGCAGTCCCGTTTCCCTGTAATTTAAATGTTTGCATAGCTTCTAGTTCATTTGTATTTTTCCCCACACAGTGCAGATGTATCCCATTTTCCTGTTGCTGTGGAACACGGCCACAATTTCCAACAGTGTTACATAAATGACCATCTGTGGTAAAAAAAAAAAAAAAAATGCTGATGCACAAGATTGCAGTTTGAGAATTTTAGCTAGCTAGCAAAATTTATGCTATTAATACTTTTGACGCTTCCTGACAGTAAAAGGCAAAATGCAGTGTTCCCTCTGTTTTAGCATACTGTAGCTATATGACAGACAGCTACCATTGCTGCATGCAGAGATGAATCTCCAGGGAAAAGATAAATAAACTCTAGTTGCTTATGCCTAGCTTTCCTTAAGCTTTTCAGGATAGTAAAGGCAGACTAAACTAATGACAAATTATTCCACTTATCAGGAGAGCAGTATCTGATTGCATGGAAATAAAGAATACTAAGGTTTTGTCAGCATGTTTTTGGCATCCTTGAATTTGCTGACTCCCAGAATCAGCAGTTCTAGAAACACCAAAATCCGTTGCACAGATCTCTGTGACTAGCACAACAGTTGTCATAGTAGGTGGTAGCAGTAGTAAATTGCCAGTGCTTATGTGGATAAGAGGAAATAAAGATCCTCAGTGACTTTCACAGACACTTGATGCAGTTCCAAGTGCTAGAGGGGCACAAAAGCTGTTTTTATTCTGATTGCCCCAAGACTGACACTTGCTGCCTTGTCCTCTTCAAAATACTGCTACAGCAATCTTTCCTTTTCCCTGCCTCTGACTCCTTGTCCTGTGGTCACTCACCTCTCATAGTAGGTGTCACTTCTTTCCTTAGGAGTCACCTTGCCCACATAGTCCTGGCTACCTGCTGGCTCCATATCAGATTACACTTTCCCCCACCTTCCTAATTTCTTTGAGTTCTCTTACACAGGATCACAAACTGACTGGGTTTGGAAGGGACCTCTGGAGATCATCTCATCCAGCCCACCTACTAAAGCAGGTTCATCTGGAGTAGATTGCACAGGAATGTGTCCAGGCAGGTCTTGAATGTCTCCAGAGAAGGAGACTCCACAGCCTCTCTGGGCAGCCTGTTCCAGGGCTCTGGCACCCTCAACGTAAAGAAGTTTTTCCTCATATTCAGATGGACTTCAAAGTTCCTTTCAATCCACTTTGCTATTCTAAAACCTAAAAGCCACAGCAACACAAATTAAACCTTTCCAGGATGTCTGACTAAGAGTGAAACAGTATGTGTTTTCTTCTTTTTTTAGCAAACTTCAAACCATTATGATTGAAAGTTTCAGGGGGAAAAAAAAGTTCAGACAGACATACATCATGTAAAATTTTCTTCCAAACCGGTAAAGTTTGTGAAGCCTATACACAAGGATCAGATAGGTTTGGGCGACCTTAATAGCTCATGCTAACAGGCATACACAGTCATTTATACACACACAATCTTCTGATAATCAAGCCTGAAGTGCACTCATATATTCATGCACCAACAAGCAAATGTGTGTACAAAACGGAGCTATGAATGTTGCATGTATCTGCATGTACTGTGGCGTCAGCTTTCTCAAATGTGCACTTTGCAGATATGCTTATGTTTCTGTTCTTACAAAACACTTCGAAAGTATTTGTGCTCATTGAAATGTAGCTTTTGAGTCCTTCTATCTATAGCATTTGAGGAACTATCACACAGTTTTCAACCCTCTAATAGAAAATTATTCTATCATTATTTTCTAGAGATGATTTCTATGAATTGCAGAATGTGATTTTGTTCATTCATAAGTAACAGCAATGGGCAGACATGCCCATTAATAACAGACTAATAGTAATAATTAAAAATAACAAACAAACAGTAGAAGGAGAACAATTTGCTATAACAACCAGATGTAGAGAGAACTAATAAAAACAAAGAGGTTTTCTTTACCTGTGAGATTAAAATTTCATATCATTTGAAATGACATCTCTCATATTTTTCCTGTAGACAAGAAACTTTTGGTCTATGGTCAAAGGAAAAGAATATGAATGAAAAGCAATTCACAGAAAACAATATACTCACACACCAAAGACAAGTAGTATGAGTTTATTCAAATTTTAAGCACATCTCTTTGTGAAGTTAGGCCAGATTTCTTTCTAGCTTTACCGAAGTGGTTACGCAAGTTGCTCCAATTTTCTCAGTAGTCACCATGAACTGCTTGTCATAACTTTAAGAGACCCTGAGAAATCAAAGCACCTACAAAACCTCTGCTTTGGGATGATTTTGAAGTGAAATCAAACACCCTCAGTACAGAGTTCTGGAAAAACAATGAATATAAATGTCACATTCAGCCATTCACTTTTAGTTCAGAATACATGCTTTTGTGCCAAGCGACTACACATGGTATATAATCCTTAGCTCCTTCAGGATTTTAATCTGCCGTGAAGCATATGGTAAAAAAGGTAAGTGTTCTGTGGAATCATTAACTTGCCTAAAGCAATGTGGATGTTCTTTATTTCTTTCTTGAAAGACAAAGAGCATCTGAAAGTAGTTAACGGCTCAAACACTATAGTTTGCTGAGGCAGCAAAAAATGAACCTGGAAATGTCCCTGCAGGGCTGAGTTCTATGTTAATTAGTCAATTCCCAGGGCAGTGCTTGTATTGACAAGAGTATGTTATTGTTCTGTTTCCTCTGTTAGTACCAAGAATGTAAGAGCACAACATATAAATACATTTATTTATCAGCACCAAAACCATCAGGGAGATTGTGTTATACCAAAGCTACAATGGAGAGAAAAAATGCAGAAACCCCAATCCTGATCTCACTCCAATGAGATAAGAGAATTGTCCTTTTAATGTAATACCACTCACTATGAAAGGGATTCCTTTCAAAATATCAAAAGCCTTAGGTCAAACTTTACATTGTAAGAAGCCCATTCAGCAGTATTCCTGAAGAGCAGGGCTTTTAGAAGAGCTGGGCTCAACCAGCTCCTGGTACTGAGGAAGGGCAAGACAAAACCACTAAAAAGCAATCTAAAAGAGAAGTGACTAAGAATTTGCTTTCTTCTCCTGGTCTCCTCTCCCCCCAGGGTGGATGGGAGGCTGCAAAGCAGTGTTCAATGAAGGTCAGCCAAGCTCTGGAGAAGCAAATGTCTGGTAGGGCACCAGCACCTTGTGTTTCCTCCTCCAGGCTCAGTGTGGCTGACTCCTGAAAACATACTCTTGTGCAGGATTTCATGCACAAAAAAGACGACCTCTAGAAGATACCATAATTATGTCTATCGCAGTATTGTTTAGCTCTCTCCATAAGCATTTGCTGCTGTGGTCAAGTCGCATGCTGAGCAAGGTTAGGGAAAATGAGAACCTGCTCCAGAACACAATTTTTATAAATTCAGCTGAAAAAAGGAGACAATTTAAAAAACAAACAAACAAAAAAACGACCACCCAACTATATTTTTGGACAAGAGTTGACAAAGAGGCCTCACTTCTGCAAAACCTTTGGCCTGTTTCGGTGTCCAGAACCACTCTCTGGCTCTGAGGATGAATGGTGCTAGCATGGTCTGGAGTCACACAACCAGCCCTCCTCTTTGTACCTCAACCCAGCTACCACACTCATGCTACCTCTTGGGAAGAGCCTTAGGTCTGCAACAGTCACCCAAACGAAGTTTGGTCATTAACTAGGAGAAGCTGGTCAGCCCAGGCCAAAACCAGGCCAAACAAAGTGCAAAGAAGTAAACAGACTGTGTGACGGTGCTTAAACCTGTCACTTTGCCATGATAAACAGAGCCTTTGGAGCAGCATAACGAGTTACGTTTCAGCCCATCCCATGTGTTCAGGGACTGTTCCAGAAAGAGCCTAATTCAAAGCACATCAAAATTATTTGCAGTTTTCCCAGCGTTTTCAATGGGTTTTGGGACCTAGTCTTCAACATTTGACAATAATCAGCATTTTCCCCTAGAACATACCACTTAAATGCACAGAAATCTAAATAAAAAAAAGTGTTCTCATAATTTTGAAATCCTCATCTGGATCTGCTTCTGATTAAGGAAAAATATTAGATTCATTCTTATTTTGCTCAAACGAATACATACGTCTCTGGTTTAAATAATGGAAAGCAGAAAAAGATTTTTGAGGTGGTATTTCCAGTGATGAGTTCCAAATTTTTTTGGAGGGGGAAACATGGAAGAATGGAGGAGGTTTTTTTTAAGCTAAAATGACAATTAATCTAGTTTGAATGTTAATTGTGCTGATTTCTTTTCAGTCTGAGACTTTCCAATATATGTACTTTCAGCTTGGGTGCAATATTTCAAGGTTTGTTATAAAACTCTAATTTGGAGCTTATTAACAGAGCAGAAACACCAGCTGTGTAGCCTAACTTGTTAGTATCTCTTTTTCTTATGCTAAACAATGAAAAGTCACTTCCCATAGGACTGTGACGTACAATATTTCTGTAACCTTATTATAATTTTCTTTCAACCACAGACTTTGTGTGTTCTTGTGCTTTTCTGGGATAAAATTTTCAGAGGAACAAAATCCCTGAAAAAGTAATTAATCATCTGGTTCTGGTTACGCAAATGGCCTAATTCTGTGACCTTCAAACCTCCCTCCCCCTCAAAGAAAGCAATAAGAATGTAAAGCACAGAGAGATTTTTAGAAGTAGTGAGGCTCTGACTCCTGCTGACTATTAAAACAATCTCATCCTCAACACTTCACAGAATATGCACTATGCCATACAGCAGTGGACCCTTAGTTTCATGCTGCATTTTTATTTCTTCTTATTGACAGAGGCAAGTCCTTCATAATTTTATTTTTACATATTTACACGTAATTTAAGCAAACTTTCCAGTGTGGTTTGAAAATTCCTGATTATCAGATGCAAGTTTGCAAATCAGCATTTACCAAATGCTCCTTGAGAATTGCACTCATTGCTTGTGAACTGAAATTCAGTGGCAATGTCTTACATGGCAGTTCGCATGTAACTGATTTTCCTACCTGACTAAAACTAATGATCATTTGCATATAACCTTCATCTGCAACACAAATTCGTCGTTCAACAGGTTGCTGATGGACATCACTAATGCACTAGTATAGCGAAGTGACTAACTTTCTGTTAGATGACCAACAGTGAAGAAGCACCAGACAATATTGTTCTCCAGGAAGGAGTGGAGAAGTTCTGGGACTGATTTACTCACCAGTGATGCTGGTGATTCTACCAGGCCCATATTTGGTCCCAGCAAGGGCAAGCTTTCAACCCAGATCCACAGGAAGGATTCAGACAGTACTAAGGCAGCCTGTACCCATTACCAGCCACAGCCTAGGCATGGGAGCCAGGCTTAACCAGCCTGAGCCAAATCTCTTGCTTTCCAAGAGTGGAAATAAGAAAATACATTTCCTTCCCTCACAAAAAATACTGCTCACATCCAAACACTGAGAATTTTGCATAAGATGAGAGATTTTCAAGTAGTCCTGCTCCATGGGTACCCCAGTTCTGGAGAGGCCTTGACAGCAACTACTGAAGGAGACATGGGACTCAATTCAATAGTTTCTCAGGGAATATTTAGATTTTGTGAATTTGTATTTTCCAAGAGGAGAATAAGGAATCACCGTCAATGCAGTGCTACAGCAATAAGTGCTGGGTAACACCAAAAAGTGCAGGATTGTAATTGTCTCTGTTGCAATTAGACACCAAAGTGTCGGGTGGGGGGGACGGAAATCAAGCCAATATATCTATTTACATTTTTGGGAAATTAGGTACTTTTTAAGAATCTTGTTTCTATAAACTCCAATCAAAATCAAGGTATCATAGCAAATTAACAGTTCCTGACTAAAAAGTTTTAGAAGAGTAAGAATTTCTACACTAGAAAACCAATCTAAACTTTTAGACTAGTATAAGCTAGACTTGAATAAGAATTTCAGGTCATCATTTGCTCAACAGGGAATTGAAATACAGGTAGTGTAAATCACTTAGTCAGGAATCACATGGGAATTGACTGACAGGAGCAAGAGTCAAACCTAGATCTCCAGTATCCCAAATTAGTTTCCTAACTACAAGACCATGGTTCAAATTCCAGCTGAGTGCTATGATCTAACTGATCTTTCAGTGCAGTTCTACATGTCCTCTCAATAACTGTTGTATCTGCAGTAATGGATCTAGATTTGGAAAATTCATTAATAGATGTGGTATAAAGCAGTCTCATTAAACTCCATAACCACTGTGTAAATCCTATAGTGCACTACCATATACTTGGATCCTGAACCAAGGTAGGGGGTCCTATGCATGAGAGACACAGGATGCATGAAAGCAGGATGAGACCAATAGTTTTACAATTGTGTAACACATTCCTTTTTGTCCTCTTCTTTTTCCTTATATATTCCCCGAGTGAATTCATGCAGAGCTAAATTACCCCTTTGGGAAAGTGTATTAAAAAAAAAAATCTCCCCTTGAAGTGTAGCAGGCATTTTCCTTCCAGATGTCCATATCATTCTCCAGTCGATTTGTAGACTCTTCTTTGGCAGTGCTAGGCCTGCGCTTTCTCAGAAGTTGTAACATGCTTGAGTGTTGGTGGCTGACTTATTGTTTATATGATTAGTCATTCTTGGACTATTTTAAGGAGGTGATGTATAATTTTTGTAAATTTTAGATAAACTTCATTTATTTTCTGGTGATTGATGCTGACCAGTTATCTGGCTAATTGCATTTTCTAGTATGTTTTCTCCGAATTTGAAAAGGATTCAGAATGAACAAAAGCTTTTCTTGCTTGCCTTTTTTTTTTTTCTTGGTGAGGAGGAGAGCAGTTGTAATAAAGCTAACAAAACTCGAGCTGAACTACAGCTTCATAATAAAGCTTGTGACAAGTTCTGGGATCTAAGCCAAAGTCAAACCAAACGTTCAGTTTACAAGGGTGAAAGGTTTTACTGGCCAGTCTGGTTCTCTTCCAAAATGCCTTAGTTTCACATGTAAACGCTAACAGAAACAAACAGTGGTAGTACCATTAACTTCTATTTTTGCCTCACCATCTCCATGTCACACAGTGAGCCAAAGGAAAAAAAATCACAAGTGGAAAATCAAGGGGAGAGGGGAAAAGCAGGAGAAAGAAGAATGAAATTAAACTCCCTTAGATCCCTCTCTCTGAATTCCATCTGGCCCACTGAGACTTCCTCAAAATTATTGGCAAAATGTGTTATTATTTTGGGAGGAGAAACAGAAGGTAAAGGAAGGAAAGGGGAGGGGTCAGGCTAACTCAAAAAGATCCGTAATTATAAAAAGCTGCTTTTTAGTTCCTCCCAAGATTTGTTTTCCTTTGCAACACTAAGCCAGCATAGTGGGGAGCACATAAATTTGTTAGTACATACCTGGTCATTGTTTTGTGATGAACCCCAACTTTCCCTCCTTGGTTCTGTTTAAAACTCTTTCTGCAGTCTGTGAATTTTGTGCCTAAATAAGCCACAGCATGAAGCAGGAGACTCAGGGGGCCCCATTGCTCACTGTGACATTACGCACACAGCATGTCTATGAAAAAGCATGCTTGCTCTGTTCTTCCCACATCCTTCTCCGTTTTCAGCTCCTATCTGTTTGTTTGTTTCCTTCTCCAATTGCATTTTGTAATAAATCCAAGACTGATACCTCCTTAAGGCAGTGGCTTTGCAGTTACTATGTGGTTATAGTATACTTCTGTCAAAAGCACATCCTTATGCCAAGGTTATATATCAGTGCCTGAACGAGATATATTTTTAATTTTTAATTTCAGAGCTATATTAAGTAATTGTAAGTAATCGCATGATTACTGGCAATTAGATTTCGCCTATGTTTAAACCACTTGCACTCCCATGGACTTCCCTGTAGGCAAAGCTGGTGCCAAAACTGCAACGCATCACACTCCTCGGGCCGTACCGACACTGCTTTTGCTCAGCTCACTCATTTTCCCCCGAGGAGTAGTTAACATGGAGAACTATGCATTCAGCTCCTTTTGAGGAACCGTGGTTAAAATATTTATAAGCACTACACACAATCAGCTTAGCAAGACCAGGGCGTTGCCATTTGTCCATGTGCTGCAACTGCAGAGTACAGGAACTCTTGAATTAGCATTTGCTTTGTACTTTTTTCATTAATAAACTAATTGATTCAGCTCATCTATCTGAAGTCCTGCATTTGCAGAAACCAGAGTGTAGAGACACAAAAGTTGTCAACATATGTTAGATCCTGATCTCCTAACTCTGGGAATTACTGTAATGCAGCACTCATGTGCATGCAATGACGCAGAAATTAAATGACAATCACACATTCACAGTAGAGTTGTGCTGATTCATCCTCAATCTAACTGATTTTCTTTCTCTCTTAGGTCTAAGTATACCTTCTCCTGGAAATTGAAAGAAATATGACAAAATTATGCTTTCATCAAAGTACCAGAATATACTTTGCGATAGGAATCAACTTCAAATAAAAATGGAAAGTTCTTCTTTACTGACATGCCCCCATCTTGCCTTCCTTAGCTTTAACCTATTAAGTATGTGGCTTTTTTTTTTTTTCAGAATGGTTATGTCAAAAAAAAAAAACACCACACAACAACAACAACCTATATTAAATTATCCAGTAGCCTATTAGAGAACTTAACATGAGCTGTAAAAATATCGGTGGGGTCTTCTTGTCTAAGACACTTCACAACATGTCTCTGGGCACAATTAAGGCATGATTTCACTTACTACCCTGATGTGCATACTGATCTGAATCCTTGTGTAGTTTCATAACGCACACAGGATGTCTCATGATTGACTTACATTATATCCACACTGCAGTCAGGATGTGCAGTTCCTGAAGACATTTCTTTAGAGGCTTTAATAGACCTAGCTCAAATAGTTACCAAATGTGGCTAGTGCAAAACTGGTTGGTATCTCTTTCAGAGGAGTATGTGTCTTTGAGCCACTTGCAGCCATAGGAGAGGCTTTTGTCTGTGCTATACACAGATTTGGAGAATTTAGTTAGGAACTTTTAGATGTGTAAGCTATGGTGTGTACAAAGGAGAGAGCAAGCAAAGGTAAATGGGAACAATTTGACCTTCCAAAAATTACTGTTGCATGCAACATTTCTTTTTGCTGTTTTCAGAAGTTATCCTCTAAAGAAAAATGTCTATAAAAATATAACAGTGTGCCAGGCTTTTCTGAACAGCATCAATTCAGGTTTGACACATACAACTCACAGACTCCACATAAACTAACTTCCAATAACTTAATGACCTGTACCTGATACAGACTTACTCATTGATTACTTTCCATATAGCTCCCAGACATACTATGTTACAAGGATAAACTTCATTTTCACAAATGTTCTCCGGTACTATTATGAAATACAAAAATGCTGGGAATCAGCAGCAGGCATACCTTTGATGCCACTCTGCTGGAGTGGAGTAACTGAACAAGAGTAAATGACCCAAGGCAGGATGAAAGCAGTGCTTGGGAAATAAAAACAAAAAAAACGAAAATATCATGGAGGGCCCAGCAGAACCAGAACCTCACTTGATGAGTAACACTCAGATTGTGCAGCAGCAACCTTAAAAGGAATGCTGTAGTGTAACCTTATAGCTCAGTGTGAAAGTGAGCAAGAGAAAGCATACAGATTGCTGCAAAAGTTGTTTCTTAATAAATGTAATTTAACACTGTCACAGATGTACAACTCAATTTTCTTGTCAACCCCCAATTAAACAGTGGGAAGATGAGTGTTTAAGTTTATGGTGGTTTGTTTGGGGTTTTGGTTTGGTTTTTTTTTTTGTTTTTTCCTTCTTTGTTTAGTCAGTGTTTGAAATTGTCCAAGAAGCTGAGATAACTTCAAATCTGGATAGGGCGAAATGGTAAAGCCAGCCTTACATCTAATTCTGACTTGCCAAAGGTGTGACTTAACCATTTACATCCAGCTTCCCTTGAAGGAAAAGACCATAGTGAATCAGACCCAAAGCATACAGAGTGTAGCACCAGATTTCTGAGGGCTATCAGTATCAGACCACTCAGGACAGTGTAGTAGCTCAAGAGCAGGCAAAGCAGGGACTAACTCACCTCCCTTCTAGCCCACCACAGATTTCAGCAAAATACGCTCAGATCTCAACATGAGCTTAATGCTGCTGCAGTTACATTATTGTTGATACTGGAGTTAGTTCATCTGACAGCAAATTGACATGTTGTTTGCTGTAATGATGCTTTTGAATGACTCCCTCCTTAACAACTGAGGCATGATCCAAGCCCCAACACAGAATTCTTAATCTAGCCAATGGTATTATAATTGAGAATATGTTCATTTCTGATTTAAACAGCTATTCAGACTTCCCTTGCTCCAAGGGAGTATGTTCCTTGCAGGTCTGAGGAGTCATTATCTCTCTGGTTATACTCTCTCAGGAGCTGAGGAATCTTGTATTCTCTTTCTACACAAAAGTATCAGTTTTAACAGAATGATTCACCTCCTAACTCTTCTGGTTGTGAAGGCAAAATGTATCTTCTAGAACTCTTATTCTGTGCCAATATCCACTATACAAAAGATAGATGGGAACAGACCACTGTACTACAGCTTCAGCAAGTAACACCTGACTTTGTGGAGACGCACTTAGCAAAATGGTAAGCTTTCAGAAGCAGCCCCCTCTTCAGCATATTTTCTGGCTGACCTGTAGTTCTCAAGAACCTCTTACTGAATAAAGTGATTCTCTACCAAATAGTGGTAATAAGTGTTTAATTTTGGTGTGTAAATGTGAACCTGTGACCCAAATGCTTAAATTCCTTAACAGATATGGAGCCAATGGCTCTTGCCTATCTGCTCAGAAGGGATTTAATTTCCTTTAATTAAAAAAAAAAATATTAACAATAATAAATAAAAAAATTATGTCTTCATTAGCTCTCCTGGCACCTGCCTACGGTTACTAAACTAGGCTTTCTGTGTAGACCTATCTATATATATATATTATCACAGAATGTTAGGGATTGGAAGGGACTTTAAAAGATCATCTAGTCCAATTCCCCTGCCAGAGCAGGAACACCCACATGAGGTTACACAGGGATGTGTCCAGGTGAGTTTTGAATGTCTCCAGAAAAGGAGACTCCACAACCCCCCTGGCCAGCCTGTTCCAGTGCTCTGGCACCCTCACTGTGAAGAAGTTTCTTCTCAAATTTAAGTGGAATCTCCTGTGTTCCAGTTTGAACCCATTAACCCTTATCTTAACGTTGGTTGTCACCAAGAAGAGCCTGCCTCCATCCTTGTGATGCTCACCTTTTATATATTTATAAACATTAATAAGGTCACCCCTCAGTCTCCTCTTCTCCAAGCTACAGAGCCCCAGCTCCCTCAGCCTTTCCTCATAAGGGAGATGCTCCACTCCCTTCATCACCTTTGTTGTCCTGCGCTGGACTCTCTCCAGCAGTTCCCTGTCCTTCTTGAACTGAGAGGCCCAGGACTGGACACAATATTCCAGATGTGGTCTCACCAGGGCAGAGTAGAGGGGAAGGAGAACCTCTCTCGACCTACTAACCATCCCTCTTCTAATACAAGTCAGGATACCATTGGCCTTCCTGGCCACAAGGGCACAGTGCTGGCTCATGGTCATCCTACTGTCCACCAGGACCCACAGGTCCCTTTCCCCTACACTGCTCTCTAACAGGTTGTTTCCCAACTTATACTGGAACCTGGGGTCATTCATGCCCAGATGCAAGACTCTACACTTGCCCTTGTTATATTTCATTAAATTTTTCCCTGCCCAACTCTCCAGCCTGTCCATGTCTCTGGATGGCAGCACAGCCTTCTGGCATGTCAGCCACTCCTCCCAGCTTGATGTCATCAGCAAGCTTAATGACAGTGCATTCTATTCCCTCATCCAAATAATTGATGAATATATTGAATAGTACTGGTCCCAGTACTGACGCTTGAGCACTCCACTAGATACAGGCCTCCAACCGGACTCTGTCCCGTTGGCCACCTTTCCTTGCTCATTATGAGGTGTTTTTTTTTTTGTTTTTTTTTTTTTTTTTCCCAAACAAGACCTTAACTTTCAGGGTTATACTGGTGAGAAGATAATATTGCAGCATTTTTCCCTCCTAAGGAAACAACTCAGGCCTCACTCTTAAGGGAACTGGGAATCCATAGCAAAAAAAGAAAAATTGAAATATAGGCAACAAGGTGGCAAAATATTAATAACCCATTCGTTCAGTTTGTTCTTATTACCTTTTTGTCTTGGACAGCTCAACTCTCCCAGCTTACTGCAAGACTTCACCAACAATGCTGAACCCCTAAAACTTTTGCCATTTCTTAATTCTGATTGCCCATGAGTATGTGATGCCAACAGGACCCTAAGGGAGAAAAAAAAAAATGTGTTTGAGCAGCAAGGTTTCCTAGTTCTGTCTCATCAGAGAACCTGAGTGAGTATTTAAAGCAAATTGATGTCAGTTCAGTGAATATGGAATATGTTTTGTTAAAACAAACAAACCAACCAACCCCCAACAAAACAAAAACACACCACCATACACACCACAACCGAGAAATAAAATTCTTTGGGGTAGGGGGCAGGAGTGGAAATCCTGTACATCAACGTTCATCTTTCTTCTTTTCTGCCTCAAGGAGACACTCCTAATCTCCTGGAGCATCAGACCTTTTGGTTCGTTATTTCAGTTCTGTGGATATTCTGCTGATAGCTATAATGTAGATTCCCATGTCAGACACTTGAGTTAATTAGCTTGTGGGCTGCTAGTGTCAGACTTGTTTAATGCGAGGGGACAAATAGCTGACAAGAAATCATCGCTGTTTGAGATCTTGATTATTGTTTGAATGCAAACAAAAACATGCTGGAACTGCCTTACAAGTGTTTTCAATCACAGAAAGATATTCTAATGATAGCACAAGGTTGTTGGCTTTTTTTAGAGGAAAGAAATTGGATCATTGATGGCCCCTAGTCTAGCACACTTACTTGTCATTTATTCAAGCTTCATGTAGGTAATCCCATCTTCTCCTGTGGGGTCATGGGGTTGAGGGCCCAGATCCTCAGTTTTTAAAGTAGTCTCTAAAAGCCACTTGCCAGAACACAGAGATGACCACCGAGCATACTAGACAAGATATACAGCAAGTCCATACTCACATGTTACATATATGCATGTCACTGCTTAGGAAGATTAACGAGCACAGGCTGAACAAACGCAAGAGATCTCCTTTCTGCGTGTCTCTCCAATGTATCACCTCTTCTCATGCTGCTTAGTTTCCACCAAAAGTGCCACTGTTCTTTTGAAGAAAATGTGTATCATTGCTTTAGATCTGCCCTTCACTTGGTAGAGATAAGCACTGTATTAGAGTAATCATCCCACATCAGGCAAAGTCTAGATGAGAGACATTGAAAGTTTGCAGGGTACAAGATTGCAATGACAGTACAAGACAAGAATTTTCTGCAGTTTATCCCTTTGCAATGTTTCCAACTTTGGGGTGACATTCAGAGAGGCATAGTGGGTTTAGACAGGTTTAGATAACATTAAGATGTTTAGATTCTGTGGTGTTAAGATCAAGAAGATACACATTAAATTATATATTTGCTTTTGCACTTTGATCTGGACATTCCTGCAGCTGTTGTCTCACTTTAAGTGTTGTAACATTCAGATTTCAGAGAGTAACCCGACTGAGTGCTGGTTAGAAAATATCAGGGGCAATTATCACCTGAAACATTGTGTCCATTTTTTTTTTTCAGCTCCATCAAGATATCTTGTTGAAAATACTTTCATCTTTGTTCCCCTGACTCCATTAATTCAATGACAGAAGACATCCAAACTCCTAATGAAATGCATTACTACCCAGATAATCTCACTGACTGCAATAAAATTATATGGAAAATGTGGCTCGCCCATATACGCTTTCCACCAGTGTTTTGCAATTTCCGTGGTCTAATCAAACAAAGGGAAGTTGTGAGTCCAAACCTAGAACCAGAAACCTAGTAAGGATACAAAAAAGCCACAACTTAAATCTCTGAAGATATTTCAATGACCTCAGGAAAAGTTGCCTCTGAATCATCAAACCTCAGTAGGTTGATAGCTGTAGAATCATGGTATAGATAGAAGAGGTTCTGTGCTTTGCGAACTTGCACAAGCAACAACATGCAACTTTAACCATGTAATTAATATAATATATAATTTGGAAGTCCTGGAGTTAATTATACAACATAGATAACTGAATTTATTATATGGGTAGCAATTTGTGCATTGTGTAGTATACCTTTCATCTGTAAACAGGATAGTTTTTGGTGATGAAGCATATCTACAAGTATGTAAACAGACTGGAAGGGAGACACGGGATTCCTTCTGTGTATCTTTTAGGGGAAGCAGATAAGGGCAAATTTTATGAGATGTGGAAATGCAATCCAAAATGAAATGCAATTGTCAACTCATTCTTATTACACTCAAAGACACAGAAAAACTATTATGTAACAGAAGAGCAGTGAGTGTGATAATATAGCTGTGACTTGTTTGAAAATATTCTGATACAGACACTCTAGAAACTGCAATATTAACCAGATTCACAACTTTCCCTCTTAATTTTTAAGACAGATACTTAACTCAAAATATAATCCCAAATTTCTTCTCTTCATGCTAAATGAAATGCCAATGCTAACTGAAAAGATTGCGTATTTTGAACAGTCACATTTCTCCTAAAATGTAACTATTTCAGCTTGGGATTGGTGCGTCTGAATTTCTAAACGGTATCATGGAGTAAATTTATTTCTTCAAATCACTTGGAAGCTTGTGGGGAAAGTAAAGACCTGGGGAATTCAGAGGGATTTGAATTATTCATTGCAAACATTTAATCTATCAATTTCATTAGATTACAGGGATGTAATGATGTGACCAGGTAGCTAGACAAGAGAAAAGAAGAATTTTTTAAAATACCAGTTTGTCAAACGCACCTTCTGGAATGATTTTTCTATTACACAGTGTGATTGCTTGTGCCAGCTCATCACTGGGACAACTCAAAAGTGTCTGGAAAGAAGCTTGTGCTTCCAGACTGGTTTCCATGACCCATTTTACAAGAACGGCCCAGTAAGCTGTGAGAGCAATATAGCCAGGGACTCCAAGCCTTGAAAGTGATCCTGGCAGGTTGTCAGGACACTGTCAGGTGCTACAGTAATGGTGTTAAATCCAGTGACAGAAAACTCTGTGGAAATATTTGTTCAGAACAGCACAAACCCAAGCCAGCTAAAAAAAAGCATCAAGTGCTCAGAGCACAAAACGGAAATGTGGACCACTGTCTGTTACTAGTTACAGAATATAAAGCAGAGTAAATCACCATGATAATTCCTGTGGGACTAAGAAAATTTGATTTAGCCAAAGCTTTAAAGTGCTAATAACTATAATGGTAAGGAATGTAACCATTGTCTAATCATTTCTTGAAAATTATAATCTCCTACACTGAAATGAGAACACAATACAATTCAACACCTACTTAAAATAGCCGTCAGTAGAAATTCTTGATACAGCTGCAGTTCTATCAACCAGAAAAGTTGTAACTTAGCTAAATATTTTCCTTTAATTAAAGAAAGAAACCTATCAAATTCACAAAATTCACATGCTGCCTTTTAAGATGCCAGATCTGCTACTTTAGGACAAGTAATTCATGGGCCGAACACTCTCTGCACATTTTCAGACCATTATGTTTCTACCAAGTAACACATCTGCAGTCTAGCCTGATTTTTATAAGTGAACTAGATAGGTATATGCTCTTTAAGCTCAGGCCAAAAAAAGGGGCAAACCATTTTTATCAATTGGAGCTGTAACACTTCAGTCTGCGTAGAAGTCCAGAGTTTATTCTGAAGAACTCCATTTAATTTCTTCCTGTACTTTTTGGAGGAATAAAGAGGAACGTTATATGAGGTTACCCAGGAAAGTAATGAAGAGCTGTTACTGTTTGGAATTTTTTTATGAGGGTAAGATAACAGTGTTCAGTCTGGATCTAAATTAATTAGCCCTCCATTTAGGCCCCAGGGTCAAGAGTGAACTGAAGACAGTGTTTGGGTTCCTTCACACAGAAAACTGTTCAGATTTAGTTGCAGTACTGTTAATTGTGGGTCTCACTCTAAGCTGGGACTTTCCAGTATTGAAACACACAAAGACATATACTCTGGTCTAAAAGGAGAATTTGGAAATAAGTGATAATGTGTGATAATCCTGAGGCAGGGTTTGTACAGAGAAACTTTATAGGCCAGCTGCTATAGTCAGAAGAATCCTTTCAGGCCCAGAAATACATTTAAGGTGTAATAGAGATTTCTATAATTTTCTCACCTATATTAAAAAACCTATTCATGTACTAATGGCAACTGATGCATCTGAATACAGAGCAACCTGCCCAAATGATTTAATACTTAACTTTAATCCCTCCCTGGTAAGTGTGCAGTGTGTGTATCTACTTTTATGTATATCACAGAACCAGGGACCTGAACAGTCTGGAAGTTAAGCATTATCTTTTGTTCTGATGAACACGGGAACCTTATATGAATTAATACCATAGATGCTTCTCCAAGCTAGAATTTTCCTCCTCACCACACAAATTCACAAGTCAGGTAGACAGTCACATAGCATGCTGAATGAATCATGCATGCAAGCAGAAGGGTTTGAAATAAAATCATAGTATAATGTATTTGTAATTATAGATAACCTCCCACTCACCTCATGAAACTCTCTTTTCCCTATGGCTGACAGAAGCTTTCCACATACACGAGGGGACAACGGGCTGCTAAATGCAGAATTCCTGTAATTTAGGGCAATGTTAAACAAGACTTCTGCCTAAATAGCTGAGAGCAGGCAGCCATCACATCTTTCATTCCGAAATAGCCTCCCTCCTCAGATTTCTTTTCCTTTATGTCTAAATTGCAGTGGATATGGCTGGAAACTGAATGTGCCTGAACTTCTAAATGCAATTAAGTCACAACAATTAAAAGACCTTTCAAAAAGGATTCTCTGAAAGGCATTATAAAGTCTGTGTAAGCAGAAATAAGGAATTTAATTTGTTAAGTTTCACCTAAATCAAACATTCAGCAACATATAGCAGCAGCCATGAGAACCAAACCAAACAAACAAACCAAACCAACCAAAACAAACAAACAAACAAAAAAACCAAAAACACACAACACAAAACAAACCCCACACACCTATTTTCTGTGACTCTTAATACTTTTTTATTCATCTTTAACTGTTGTTGTGCCTGGACTGCTTTTATGACTGGTGTCTGCAAATGTTCAAATGTTCACAGGGTTGGATTTTACTGGCAAACACACCAGCAGAAAGCAGAGTTTGTGGGTGGGGGAGAGTGGCTGATGTGGCTTTCCAGAACCAAAGGTTTCTTTGCATCCTCCAGCCTGCACACCAGAGCTGCATGTGCAACACACGTAGGCACAGAGCAGCTAGACAGCACAGCTTTTATTTCCACAACTCTGTAGTTGCTCGGTGTAAAATATTACTCCCCCCTCCTGCCCCGCATCGATTTTCTTGCAGACTTCCTGAACCTAACCAAAATGTGTCAGATAAATTATTCGCTGTTTCAATATTCACTGAGCTCTACTTATGCCGGTGTGCTCCTGTCAGCCTTCTGAAAGCCAGCCAAAGTAATGGAGTCTACCTTTGAGCACAACGTGAGCCAATGAGTTAATTAATGAAACAGTTTTGAGTTCAGTAACAAGTGCATTTAGAAAAACCTGCTCTCTAGACTCACTCTGAAGCAGATTAACATAGAATTTCCTTATCTACCTACCCAACAAAGAACATTTTGATGGTAGCTTTGACAGACTTTTTAAAATCAGCTTTACTGCGGGCCACTATCCATAACAGTAAGACTATACAACAGGTGCAGTTTCTCTCTGGATCAAAATTTCAGCTTCATTTGTGCACCTGTGAAGACTTCTTTACTATTAAGTTCTCACTGGTTTCAGTCCAGAAAAGGTACAACTACATAGCCCTGAGAGTACAATTATAGTTACAAACCAATTTAGACTAAAGATGCTAATCCTTTGTTTTCTACTATCAGGTGTCACTAAGGAACAAGCACTGTTAGGGTACCTGTTGACACCAAAAATGAATTTAGCCCATGACAAATGCCATGGACTACTTTGCATACTTCCAATATGTCCTCAAACCAGACAGCTTTTAAGTTGATCTTCTTCGTGGTGCAGATCTTGCTTCTGGGCTGATTTGAAAGACCCAAAAGCAAAACCAATAAGGCAACAGTATCTCAAGGCTGGAGACACTAGAAAGCTTTTAGGAAAGGTTCACCTGAAGGGATTCCTTCTCGGTTTTCAGAGAAAAAGAAGTTGCTGGTAAACTTGCCAAACCAAAACTAGCTCATACATTTCTTTGCATAGGTCCAGTAGACTTTGTTGACCTAGGTCAAATATGAACGGATGAAATGCAGATGATTTAGCCTCTACAGCTACTCACACTGGATCATAAAAAGTCAGATCCTTCATTAAAAATCCCCGAGCTAGCATTTATCTCCAGGGCACAATATAGTCCATACAGTCTACAAAAAGGAGAATGTGTTCTCTCCCACTTTCTTCTAAGTTACTTGATTCCCAAGGAGCTCACTGTATAGCATATAATAAATAGTACAAAAAGGGCATTTATTATGAAAACATTTGATGAGAGGAAATAAGATTATCTCTATATGCAACTTAAGGATCTTAGACATATAATGTTACAACCAAGAAGCATGGATAGCAGTCAGAAGTCTAGTCATCCTTCTCAAGAATATTAAAATCCAACTTCTTCCCTGATAGCATCAATGATCAAAAGGCATAAACAATCAGGCTTTCTATGCTAATGACTACACTGAAATACTTAAGTAGTTTAACCAATTAGAAGGAGCACCAGCCATTAAAAGGAATCTTAATAATGGATTAGTTATTCAGAATCCTTTAAAAGAACTGCACAGATTTTGATCTCATGTATCACTTCTTTTTTTTTTCTTGAGACTTCAGCTGTTTTTCTGTTTTTCAAAATAAAAAAGCCCTTCCCAAACTCTTAGAAAGTATGAAGCTACCAGCCTCCCTGCCTTTATTTTTATTAGCTTAATTTGTGAATCATTGGAAGTTAACACATTTGTGCTTCACACAAGAAAAACAAGACTTGAAAGTTTAAGTAATAGGAGTGTCCTATGTGAGCTCTAAGGCAAAGGATTTCTAATTACTATAAACGGGAAAGGACAGAGAAAAACCTCTTAAAATGAAATCACCTTTCTCAAATTAGATTTCATTAAGAAGTTGTATCAGAGTTAAAGCCTGTTTGAAGTAACTCAAAAATATTTCAATAAAAAGTTACTATGTTTTGTTCAGATGGGAGTGGAGGAACAGAATAGTTTATCGTTCAGGAAGATATTGCCTGCAACACATTTAGCAGAAAAAGCATTCTTAACTAAACATGTTCTCCAGTGCTGATTAGATTAATACTTGGCAAAATTTGATCATTATACATTAAATTAACAGAAAGTCATATTCAGCTGGAAACTCTATTTAGGCCATATGTTGAGCAATCAGTGTTACAGTGGAGGAGGGTAAGTTGAGTAACTCCATGGTCAATTCTGAATTAGCAGGAGCATCACATATGTTATTGTTACCAGAAGCAATGTAGACTGTTTAGAGTGTGTGCAATTTCTCTGACAGTTATTTTAGCTCTGGAGTTAAAAGAGAAAAAAAAAAAAGCTAGCTTCATCATTTATATGATGTAATTTTTTTTAAGTAAAAAAAAAAATGCAAAAATGCATAACATTTTTAGTCAGGGGTTTTGTCTTGGAGGGCTTCCTGATGTGTTTCTGCTGTGTCAAGATGCACATGTCATCAGGGACTGGCCTCATCTGTGGCACAACAAGTAGTTCTGCCTCCCAGCTGGGCGTGCAGCTGACTGCCCAAAAAGTCCAGCTTAAGTCACTTATACACACTCCATTAGACCAGGTGGAACATGTTGGTCAGGCCTAGCTTGGAAAACTACCCCTTAAGTCCTGCATGACAACTACAGAACTGGTGACTAGTGAGTCACAAGCCTCCTAAAGCCAGTGCTGCTTTCCAAAGGGAATTTAGTTCTTGCTCAGCCAGGCTGAAAGGTACATTTTGAAGGCAGTCTGGTTAAGTACTTGGGGGTGGCCATGCTCTGTGTTGGTTCTTACTTATTTCAGACTTCCAATGGCTTTCATAATAACACTAAGCCAGAAGGCAGTGCCCTGCTAGCAAGCCAGCTCAGGCTCTGTGTAAAGAATACAATCACAGAATGATTCTTAATTTTTTGGGCAACTTTTTCTTTTCTTTCATCAGAAAAAAAAATAAAATAAAAAGGAAATACTTTTAAGTTGTAACTTCTAGGGGGTTACACATTGCTCTCATAATTCTAACACCTATACATAAACAAGCACACATACTCCTGCCTTTAAAGGGTGTAGTATCTCAGAGCAAAACAGGAATGTTTAGGAAAACACAAAAGTTTTGCAGATTAGAAAAATATTTCCCCACACAGCTCTATCTGGTATTTAATATTTCAAACAATTTCGGTTTCCATTAAATTAATGGAAAAGAAAAGAAAAAAATAAAAAGAGGCTGGGAGAGGGGTAATTTTTTTCCTATCCCGAGGGAAAATTCAATTACTTAAATTGTTCTTTCATAGAGGAATGAAACAATTGCTGCAGAGGGAACATTGGAAAATGTCATCCAATCTGCTTCTGAAATGCAGTTTATGCAACGAAGCACCATTTGTGTGGATTCCACTAATTCAGTCTAATTTACAACACAAGCCACACTCCAGTTTCAGTGTTACTTGAAAACCATTAAGATTATTAACAGCTAGGGCTCTACCCTCACTCCCTTCCCAGAAGGGCCAAAATGTTTCAAACCAGTGAAGTTTTAAGTATGCCTTTTCACAAGGCAACTGAGGCATTTCAGTCCATTCCTCAGAGGCACTTCAGGCACATGGGTTCCCTTGGTGTCTCCAGAGCTACCTGGAAGACTAAGCTCCAGTGACTGAGGCTTACAGTTGTAAAATACAAGATTACCTGCAGTCTTTAGGAATAAAGATGTAGAGAAGGATGCAATGCAGCCTCCCAAAGATGGATACCTAAGGTGAAGTTTGTACTACCATCTATTGGGTATCACAGTACAGCAGCATTTAACACCAAAGCACTGAACAACTATTCTCCAAGGCTGTTAGGTGCTATCAAGCTATAGTCAGCTGGGATCGTTAGTTACAACTGAACAACATGGTCTATACATGATCCCTGGCTTCCCACAGGCTCTGGCAGGTCTTGCCTTGGGATTCTGTGTCTAGTTTTGCAAATGTTACTCAAGATCTAGTCCATTGTCTTCTGGAAAACTTACACACAATAGAAGTATTTTCAGAGAGGTGATTTACTTTGTCTCCCCTTGCTTTTAGCAAAAATTCTGTTTATAGCTGGTAGGAAAAGGGCTAGGAACTGATACCCAGCAGTCAGGATGGTTACTGCAGAACATGCAAGAGAATAGAGTTTCAAAAACACAGCAAATGAAAACAAAGAAAACTACTGCAGCCAACATCTTCCAAAAGACTAGCTATCAGCTAGTTCTTGCCCTATAGTGCATACTGATTTCTAGAAATTATGGCTAATAGGAAAGATTCCAGAGTGAAAAATCCTGAGATGGCTTCAAAGAACTCTGAAAAAATTAGATCACTGTAAGCATTCATATTTCAGAAAAATAATCTAGTTTTCTCTAAACCAGTGTACATCCTTTTCATTCTATATGTGAGCAAATGCATCTCACTTTCTTCAGCAAGCCCAATCAAAAACACAGCCATTAATTTAATTAGTTTCACTAGGCATTATCCTCTTCTCATCTGAAGCGCTACGTGCACAGTGACAACCCTGTGCTACTAAATGAATCTCCCATTTACACAGAGAGTGCCAGAAAGCTTTTAAATCTTGACTCTGTTTTTTTCTACTTCTGTCATAAGCCTGCCTGGCAAAAAAAAAAAAAAAAAGCAGCAGCAGAAAGGGGCATGTTCACTTTCAGAAGTCAATGAAAGAGAGGGGGTGTGGAAGAGAAACTCTTTAGCATTGCTCAAGAAAATACTTTTCAGTGGAACTCCAGCAGCGCGCTGCCCAATTCCTGTCTGCAGCAGCGCAGCCAGAGCTGCCTGCGCTCAGGGGCGATTGGCAGCCTGAGCCGGGTTCCTCCACAGCACTGCTAATCTCCACTAATACTCTCCCATGCTTCATTTGATTTCACTCTCAGGGCTCTTTTTCAAATTCTTCCTCAAATCTTAAACCAATGCCCTCATTGTTTAGGATTCCTTTACCCTGACGAGGCCGACCTCAGATATCCTCTCCTCTTTCCTGCTCTGTAACTCAGGCAGTCCACTTATTCATTCATATGGTAACCGCACATAATGGCCTTCACATTAATTAAGTAATTTTGGTTCTTTAAGGTACTACAGAGGGGTTTTCAATCTCCCAGTGCCTTTCAGGCCAATTGAACTCTTTTTTTTTGTTGTTGAACGGGCCAGAGAGTACATGGAAGAAGAGCCAAGGAGAACACGCTCGCTCTCTCTCTCTGGGCCATTCCTTTCATGCTGCTTCAGGGTTAGGCCAAAACAACATCAGCAAGTCTAATTAGCCACAGCAGCGGATGGGAAATGACTAAAAACCCTGCAGATTAATTTGTGTCAGATGTGTGCTTTAAAGCAAGAGAGAGCATTTTCAGAAAAACATGCTCTTGCTGTGGGACTTAGAAGGGCCCTTGTTTCTGTTATCTTGGGAGCTGCGCAGCCCTGAGAAAAAGAAGTTCTACCTTTGCTTTATGTTCTCCTTTTGGTTTTGATGCTTCCCAGTAGTCAGACAGTTCAGTGCAAATTCAGAGGGACAGAAAGAAACAAATACGTTCAATGCATGATGGGTTTTGCAACAACTGCTGGCCCTTTTAGCAAAGGGGCTTTCGTACCATATCTATGTGACCGGTAGAAAAAGGTGCTTTGTGTTTTTGAGGGTGGGACTAGGAGGGGTGTCTCACATCATATCAGAAAAACAGAAGGTGGTAAATACTTCATGGCACTCCAAAGAAATTAATTATTAATGTTACACAATCAACGTTCTAATAAGACGGAAACTGCAGATCAATACATGACACAGACTGGCTGACACTTTGCCTGTGACATCCATAGGGAAGCTCAACTCCAAACCAGCTTTCTCATTGAATCAGTAGACCCAAGTTGCTCTCTGATGGCCAGATGTGATCACTCAGCTGTGGTGTTCTGATGGGAGAAGTCCTGGAGTGGCCTGTGGAAATCCAGCAGCTGTGATACTCGGTTAGGTGCTACTCAGCGAGACTTTGTAGAGAACAACAGAATTTTATTACTTTTTTTCTGTAAGTGACTAACATGCGAGCTGAGAAACAGCATGACTGGCAGTGGTTAGACATCTTACTAGTATTCTCAGCAAGGCCAATGACAGTCACCTCTGTTTTCAGCCTCTCTGGTTGATGGTGTTGCAACATCAGGGACAAGTCACATGCAGTGCTACCACTGTGCAGTAACTGTTGTGTTGCTAAATAAAGCAGATTTAATTTTGTGCATTCTTAGAACTCTTATTCAATCTGATCTGCCCGCCATATCTAAAAGCATTTATTTACTTTTTAGGCAGCCATGCTGTTTAGTTTTCAGAAGAATGCTTCAAAAATTCTAAGGAAGGTCAAAATAAGCCCCATAAAAGTGCAACAGTAGTGTGGGCTTATCTCTAGCAAGAACTATTTCTGCTACAAAAACTTGGAGCTCTACTCTTCATTCACACTGTTCCTAATCACTGTCATATCTTTATTATGAAACAGAAATAATAATACCCAAAATCTGAATCCTGATCTGATTTGACATCCTAAAACTAACTCTAAAAACTTTCAAGAGATCCAAACATAGAAAAAGCCCCAATGTAAAAGAAGAGTGAAGTAATTTTGTGGAATTAGACTCTAAATCTTGGTTTCAAAACAGACTAGCACTTAGGAACCTATGTCACAACTTTCAGCAAGATGTCAGATATAGTTAATACTATATTGATGCAGTTATACTGCTACTCTTAGTGGTATCACCTCTTTCGATCTAAAAAGGAAATAGCAGTATAGGGAAGCAACAACATAGAACGTCTTTATATCTATAAATGTGGTTGTACCAAGATGTTTTTTCCAATAAAAGCACAGACCAATAACCTAACTGATTATACTAGTACCATATCTTCTACAGGAGACCAAAAGTCTCAGAAATCTTAGATGTCTATATTACACCAGTTTCACTAGAATTTTGGCATGTAATAGAATTTCTATGCCAACATGTAAGCACTAGATCACATCTGAGAATGAGAGAGGGTCTTAAGTTACTGGAGCATTTTGAAAATATTATTTTTAAGAGTTATGAAATGTGTTAGAATTGGCAAGCTAACATATTAAGCAATCTTCCTCAAAGGGATGGAATCAAACAAAGTCATTCTGAAGATACAATAACAAAAGTAAATAGAAATCTGTAATAAAGCTGATTATATTGGCAAGTCTTCTCTCTCCATAAACCTTATTTGTGGAAAATGGTAATGACAGGTATAGCAACATATATAATCTAAGACAAAGCTATGCTGTTATCTTCAACTATACAAGAAAAACTGAGTCTGGGAGAAGATTAATTCAATAATATCTAAATTCTTAACTCTCCAATTTAGATACCACTAGAAACTTAGAAATTCTCAATGAAGGCAGAAAGATGAATTTCCTTATTTTGTCTGAAGCATGGGAAAACCTCAGGTTAATTGATATAGTCTATCAGTTCTAGGGTGATTAGTGCTGGAAAGAAAAGAGGCAGCCTCAGGCTGCTGATATCCAATTTGACTGATGTCTCTCTGCATCTCTAAATTTGTTCATACATTCATGTCAGTGCTAGCTCCAGCTCAACAGAGCAGCTCAAACATGTGGCCATGGTTTGCATGACAGCAAGCAAGGGAACCACAGCCTTGCCTCATACAGCAGCAGAACAAGCCTAGAAGTCACAGTCATCTTCTGGCTACCCTGTCAGAAATGTGCTTGTGTGCCCATGCTAGTAGGCTCCTAGTCAAGTACTAATCTTTCTGTCACCAAAGCCTCCATCATCTATTCCAGGCCCAACAATATACTGCGGGAATGTCCCACACTCCTGAGTTCTCCTGGGGATTCACACAATATTTGAGAAAATTCCATCAGCATTTCCCTCTCCTTATCTGAGGTGCTGTTGTATCCAAATAAAGATCATTCCTATTACTCATTTTAGGCTGGGAAAGCAGTTTCATTGAGGACTCTGGAATATTTGATCCTCTAAAACTAGCAGGATTATGTGAGATCTGAAGCTCAACGCTCACGCCAGATACCAACTCAGCTCAGTGAGTCTTTCCCAATCTGTGCCTCATTTAAGCCCAAATTTGCACTTCTGAACTGTACCAAAGGTACAACGCAACAGCCTTTCCTGAGAGCAGAGCTTAAGGCTCTGATATGAAGAGCCATGAAGACTGACAGAGCCTTCTCATATGGTAGAGACCGGACGTGAGGTAGTTGATCCAAATGATGGTTGCAGCTTTCTCAGCATTCTTTCTGCCGTGAAGGCCTTCAGCCTCATTAAAAGCCTTCATCTGTTGCCCATGACTAACCAGCACTGTCAAAAATTCTTCCAATATTTCATTACTTAAATATCTGAAAGGCAGTAGGATCAGAGCTAACTACTGATGATTACTATCATAATGTCTGCATTCTATTTTTTTTAATAATGGGGAAGAACCTTGAAATAATTATGAAGTTTACAGATTGCTTAAAATCTGATATCCTTGAACAGGTGCTTTTACATTTCCTCATTTTATTCTACATTCATTTATCTTTTGAATTAATTAAGCACTTAAATCCTGTTGTTTGCATACACACCAATACAGATTTGTGCCATTAACAAACACAAAGTGAAAACTAACAAATTGCTTACCAGCAAGGTACATTTGTTCCGCATTTTTGAGAACATCTGTACAAATCTGAAAGGCAGAAATCAGATCCCTGGAACAAAGTTTGCCATGGCTAATTCTTTGAAAAATTAAATAAAAACTCACCTCATATGTATCTAAGAAGTCTAGCAGACCGCTATAATTTTTGCTGTAAGCCTCAAAGATTTAGCTTTAAGATAATTCACCTAAGGATTGTGCATTCTCAACAATTCTGAATAATCAGGTCCTGATTGTCTGAAATAAATATTATGAAAAATTAGAACCTAATTTTTTTCCAGTGGCTTTACCTGATGTATTTCTCTCCTTGTTTTTTGTTTCAGACCCAGTCCACTTGTCATATTTCCATGCATTAGTAGACATTTGATTTTACTCCGCTTTATGTTATAATTGCCAGCATAAGAGATTTTTAGGTCCTGGGCCAACCTGTGGCCTCAGCTGTGCTAATGTAAACCAAGCAACCCTATTCACTTGAATGAGTTTGCATTAGCAGAGGCATAAGCAAGATTTGGCTCTCACACCTGATGTGCCTTAGCACTGTAATAATCTCATGCTGGGATCTCAGAAACAGAAATACTCCAGTGTTCATAACACTGTGATAAATATGCATCTAAGTCTATTCCTGCTTAGGCTTTCACTGAAGCACTATTTAAGAATCATTTGGCAAAAGAAGAGCTAGATACTTTGACCTAAGTTTCTAAATATACCATTTGACTACATATTTTTACTTAAGTGTGCTGTGACTCAGACATGCCTTCACTTGCAATGCATGTACACAGTGAATAGCTATACACATTTTATATGACCAGTCCTGTTTGCTTTCTGCATAAAACAGAAGAGGTCACTGTATCTGAAACAAACCTGAACTTGAAGATGGAGTAATAAGTAACTTGAATGCAAACAAATCAAGCAATCTCACCCTGAAACCAGCATGAACCAGTTGATTTTCTTCGCTGAACCCCTGCAAATAAGCTAAGTGGGAAAAGGAAAGCATCTACTTTCGGGAAGTCAGAAAGGGAGCTTGTAGGTTGATAAATTCAAACCTGCACAGGAACCACCTGGGCTTCCCAGGTGACCTCACTTCTCCCTCCCCAACACCAGCATGTTCTGGCAATCTCCAAGTCCCCTCTCGCAGCTTTTGGGAAGGAGGGAAGAAGTTTGCTACAGGGAGAAAGAGTTTATAGCTTACCAGCTGTGTGAACAAACTCAGACTTACTGCGCTTCTGTGAACTGAGCTAAATCAATAAAACATCAGAGCTCAAACTTGATGCTTTATTTCCTTCAGTCTGAGGTTCTGCTTGCTATAAACGTGATCTGGAACAGCACGTGTGAGATTGTGAAGCAAAAAAGAAATTAAACTAGAATGTGATTCTACGTGAGATCAGTTCCATGCTGATGTGATAATACACTCAAAATTCTCATTTCTGTAGAAAGCTGACCACAGGCACTTCATCAATCAGTATTTCGATTTGTAATGTGTTCCATATGGTTCTCTGTCATTACTTAATGGGGAACATCCCCTCTGCAAACATCTGACTCGAAGCTCTGCATCGAGAGAGCCGCTCATGTTTCAACCACGTTTCCCAGAAACCAAACACTCAGCAACATATTCATTTTAGTGACAGCCACCACTAATGAGAAACAGCCATGCGTTCATTGAATCTTTTACAACCCAAGGAATTTTATATTAAGAAAAAACTGCAGATTCATTTACATGACAACTGAATCTCTAGAATCTCAACTTTGACACCTTAAAGCTTATATTGAATTGGTGTTTGTACTTGTTCTTTCTCACACCTTCCAGTTTCACTATTTTTCATCTCTAGTTAGGCCAGTTGTTCTGACATGTGTTCAGCATATCAGAAACAGGAAGCTGGGGCATGAATTGGAGGGTTTATCAGAAGCTGAGAGCTAGCAAAAAAAAAAACAAAAAACCCAAATGACAAACAAAAAAGTCCATCAGAAGTAAAAAGCTCAGAAAACAGTCAGTGATTATGTCAGATCAATAAAGGCCTAAAGAAAGCAGCTTGAAAAGGTGAGGCATTTTATTGGAAAACTAAATTACTTTTCTGCATCAGTTTTCTTTCATCTCAAACCTACACCTACTACTTTTTATTTGTGGGGGTTGTGTGTGTGTGTTTGTGTGTGTTCCACCCCAAGTTGGTTATAGAGAGAAGGAGCTATCCAAGATTTTGAATTACCAACATATGAAGCAAAGATTTACCAGACCTATAAGCCATACAAGTTGTAAAGAAACTAAGATTTTTAGACTGCATGAAAATATCCACTGTTCCAAAAGAATGGAAGTACCAAGCACTGTACATTTAAGAAAGTATCTACTGGTTATTCAGGGGATTACTTTGAAATAGTTATTAAAAGCAAAATAATAAAACAGCTGGATGTTCAGTATGCCACAGAGTCTAATCAGCAGGACTTCTGCAGAGAAAACCTGTGTCTCACTAATCTGCTAAGAATTATTTAAATCTACCAACAACATACTGACAAAGGATAACTTATTTTCATAATGAACCTGACAAAAATAAAGCAGGATACCAGCAAGAGCGAGCTACAGCAAGAATGAGAGCAGCAACTCTCCCAGCTTGCAGGCCAGGTGGTTTCCTCCCTTACTCCCAGGGAGTTCAGCAGGATTCATTCCAGGACTAAACACTTAAAAATGGAAGGAAGAGTTTTACAACTGCCTGAATTTATGTTATGATCTTCCTCAATACAACATTTAAAGTTTTTTAAATTTTATATATATATATTTTTATAAGAGTATTTTAATTAATAGTATTTTGCCAGCTAATTAAGTCAAGGTCAGAGTTGAAAAGTCAACTGGTATACTCAGTTCAAAGCATAATTAATTAGTACTTCTCCTCTTTTAAAAACACACTTCAGAGGAGTAAATTATGTTTCGTCACACTAAGGAAGTTTACATTTGCCTCCTAAAATCACCGCTTTTAATTGTATGATCCCTCTAGAACATCAGTTTAGCCCAAATGGTTCATACTTTTCATTTTCACTAGAGAAACCAATTATAATTTTGGCTGTTGGTAAGAGAGGAAAGAAATTAAATTCAAAACTCACAAATGGCACAAACACCCCCTAATTTTTGTTAGATTACTTACCAGATCAAAACAGAAGAGACACAATTTCCATCCAATGGGATAGTAATCACCAAAACAGAAAAACTCTTAGAAAATACATGGTGGGAGAAGCTGAGTCTCTGAAAAAACATATCTACAGCAAGGGCTGTTATGAGATGAGAAAGTATCAAGTGCTTTGAAATGTGACAACAAATCTAGAAATTAAAAACCCTATCATCTGAAACAAAGCATTTGAGATAGAAGATGAGGTAAACACTGTAACTAGAAATGAAAAGAAAGTAGCTAATTCAGAGAAAGGAATTAAACAGCTCAAAGAACTTTGAGCAGAATTTGCATGTTTACATCAAGGACTGTTACCAAGCTTCAAGACATGACAGGTAGAAGAAAAAATGGCAGATTATTTAAAAAAAAAAAAAAAAAAAAAAGGTTTGTTGATAGGTTTCTGGAAACAAAGCCCAGGAAAGAGAAATCTGAATGTTGTAATACATTAGCAAAGCACACAGCACCCTGAGCCCAGGGTGTAAGCACCAAGGCCAGGTGTTGGTGCAGGCAGCCCTGGCAGGAAGGAGAGGGAAGAAACACAGCACCACAGCACCTATTCAGCATGAGACTCATCCAGGTAACAAGCTTACAGGTGCACAAAATAAGGGTGAAATAATGTTTTCTCAAACCATAAGCTGATTGGAAGCACAGCTGAAAATTACTTTTAATGTGTGCCTCACTATATTGCTTATCACTCAGGATTATGCTCTTGACCTTTTAGTTGACTTCATTCAGAAAGTGCTTACGTGTGCTTTGAACTCAGTCTTTTTTGTTTCCTCTCATCATTAGATGTCACGGAATGACTTTTTCACATGTTAAAAAGCTTGTAGGCTTTTTGCATGCCCTGCACCTGTCACAGCGGCACCCCAAAAGTAAATTTAGACAGGCAGTGAGCTCTGAACAGGTATTATTCTAACCAGAACTGTTTAGCAGAGAGCCAACTAGAAATGAGGTTTATCCAAAATTATTCAGCATTCCAACAACATTATAAAACACAGATTCGTATACAAGTTAGGAGTTTAATTACTACACAGCCGATTCAAACTCAAGGGATCAGATCCCAAAATGCTAGAGTGATGATTCAAATTGTGCATCTTCCCACTCTTACAAAACGAGAATTCTCAAGGGTACCCAGAAGGTCACTTACCAATCAGGCAAGGTGTCTCAGTCCTCAGGGAAGTTCCCTTAGATAGCCAGTCTAAGAAGGAGAGTCTTTAAACACAGACCTACTGCCGCAAGGAAGACCCACACAATGGGCATCTTCAGCTCCATTCATACTCTAGCTGAATCTCAGCTGTGCTCCTTTGTGGTAGTGGTCCAAAAACCTCTCTCAACTGAGGCATTTCATTGTTTTCAATGGCCCTGTCTGTTGACAAGCAGTGTGCACATGACCGTAGTGGTCTATTAGTCTAGAAATTTTTGGTGCTTGGTAAGGTGAGGGGCAAGGGGCAGGTGCATCTTGGCCCAGTACATGTGGATTGTTTTGGTGTGTTTCCCAAAGACATCTTCAGAGGTAAACTTCAACAACTACACGTGTTCAAGAGTATTTCCTTCTAAGCACTCACATGTTTATCTCTGAAAAACGAATTATGCCAGATCTGATGACAGCTAAATTTTGAACTGAGACTTTCAGAGATGTTCCATTTTTTCACAACATGTTGAAGCTGTCAGGGATGCATCTACCACATTTCAGACATTTGGAACCCAAAAAGTGTTGCAGTGGCAGCAAAAGATCTGCTACTACCAATGTCCTACCTGACCTAGTACAAATGTGAAGATTATCCTAAAGCTCATGTGGTGATGGTGTGGAAGGTAGAAACATTGGGCCATGCATATGTGTAGTACTTGTCTGCCTGAGAGAAATTAATCAAACTTCAGTATTTAAAAATATTGTAGAAGTGGGGTGAGTAATGAATTTCTTTAGTTACATTAACAATCGTTGAGCTAGCTTGCTCACATGTAATCCAGCTCTCATTTCTTTTGAGAGAATTAAAAAGGCTACTTATATGTATGTATGTATTCCCAAATAACAATTGCAGTAAATTATAATTCCTTGATATCAGAAAATGTGCAAAATGTTATTTTGCTTTGCTTTGGATTATTGCATTGATGTTCATAGAGTCATAGTCATAGAATACCACATTGGAAGGGACCACAAGGTATATCTGGTCCAGCCTTTCTTGGCAAAAGCACGGTCTAGACAAGACGGTCCAGCACCCTGTCCAGCTGAATCTTAGAAGTGCCCAGTGTTGGGGAATCCACCACTCTCCTGGGGAGATTATTCCAATGATGCATTGTTCTCATCATGAAAAATTTCCCCCTTGTGTCCAGTCGGAATCTTGTACCCATTGCTCTTTGTCTTTTCTATGTGACTCCTTGTAAAAAGGGAGTCTCCATCTTCTTTGTAGCCACCCTTTAAATACTGGAACATGGTGATAAGGTCTCCCCTAAGCCTTCTTTTCTCAAGGCTGAGAGATAAATGTAATAATGCAGCCATCCTCATAGTCAGTGAACAGATTGAGGGGGCCAAAATCTGACTGGTTGTTAGGGGGCACAATTGCAGAAAACTAAACTTTGGGTACTCTACCTGTTGGAAATCATCTTCCTGATGTAACTAGAATGTACAGATCAGAACTTCATTTCCTGCAGGGAAAGCTGAAAACCTGGGTGTTGCTGTTGGTAGTCATGCTGATCCAGTCAACATGAGTGGCAACAGTATCAGGCTTGAATTTGGAAAAGAGATATCAGGGATCTTTGAAAGAGATTTAAGGCTTCTTAACACAGGTGGAGAAGAAGTGCTCAGAATCACTGCATTTTCAGTTTTATCCTGAACTGGATGGGAGCTTGCCCTGCTCCCTTTGGACTTAACCCTTTCCCAGAGAGAAACAGGGACCTTACTGACACACTGAGGACAAATGAGTAGAAAGAAAGCTCTACAATGCCACAGATAAACAGTTGCCCCTATTTTGTTTCAGTAGTTTACCCCTCTCCCATGGTGCGGGGGGAGAGAGGGTGGTGTTCCCACCACAGTCCATTTGCCAGGTGCCTGCAGGGCAACCAGCCCTGGGCTCCTGCTGCTACCATGGGCTTCCCATTACTGATAACTAATTATTTATAACTAACAAGTGCTGTTACTCTGTTCCCATTCCTAATGACGACTTATTAGGATCATTGTTGTCATTACTACGCTAGCAGTAGGCTAAATCCCAAGCTTCTGACTCAGTTTTTATTCACACAGAATTATTTTCAGTTGGTAAAACCTGATTTTAGTGTGATTATTTGGTCAGCATTACCCTTCCATTTCTAGACCTGTGTGGCTACAACATCACTCTTCACAGGTCCCTTTTACCATGTATCACCAGTAATAATTTTACCTACCTATTTTGCAAGAACAGATGAGCTGCCACTTTCTTCCTCTACTCGGAGGGTAGGGAAAGTAATTTATAATCATATTATTGTTTTGGTTTGGCTTTTTTTAATTTAAAAGTCAGAAAGGGGGTGGCTCATGTTTCTGTTTGCAATTCAGCAGCTGTCTCCTACTGTCCCCCTGAATCATCAGGTCAAATGAAGCATTACTGCCATGATCTTCATCGTTTGTAGAAAGGGCACAATTAACTGACCCTTTGTTTCATAGCCTTATAAAACATTCTTGCACAATTGGGCTAGATGGCTTTTTTTTGGAAGGGATGCGGTGAAATCTGAGAATTGGATTGTGAGAGGAATTTGCAGTGTCAAAAGAAATTTAATCACAATTATTCTCTTCACTTCTTTTGGCATTGATTTAAGAACTTGCTTTGGCATGAGGTTAGTATAGTAAAGAAAAATGGTAATTTTAAAGAGATCGCCACACATTTTAAATAACCACCATCTTTTACATGTCGGGCTCTTGAGTTTTCTTAACTTTCCCTTAACATAGAATTTGCTTTTAATTCTGGCAAATCAGTATATATCTGCTGTGCAGAAGATTCACAGAGACATAGAAAGTAGAGATACAAACTATCAAAATTTGAAAACTTTGAGATAAACTTTTGAAATAAAAATTGAAAACTTGGAAAATTATCTAATACAATAACACAGGTATGCCCTCCTACCATAGCCTTATTTCCCATGCTGTCACCGATGAGGAAAACCTGTAAATGGTTGCTGATGGCACCATGAACCAAAGTGTCTGAAGATCAGGTCCTGTGTGTGAGACTGAAGAATTTTATTTTGATCCACTTTTCATTAAGTGTATTGAGAACAACCTCCTAACCAGTTTGGAATTCTGTCATAAGCTAAACTTTTTGGATGCAGTTTTGAGAGCACAAAGTGGTTTAGGGACTTAGTAAAGGTATCCCGATTCCCAATACATTAAATGTTCACTGTGGAGATCTGAGACTTACACTGCATTATTAAGCCTGACCTTTAGCATGCCCTGATGTTCAGCACCCTTCAGTAACTTTGAGAGGGATTTTATACCATGCTGCTGGTCATGTGTGACTAACATAGCGATGTGGTTGATTTTCAGTTCTTGTTATGTGCCTTCGGCATAAGAAGGGCTGTACAACAGCAGTTATTGGTGACAAAAATAATATTCGCTACCCTAATTTTTGTTATTAGTTGGATGGAATTACAGGAAATGATTTAACATCACATCTGCCCATAAAATTATAAGTGTATCCCCCCCAAAATACAAATTAATTTTAATTCTTAAGGAAGGCTGCTAAGTAACAGTAAAAAATTGCCATATTTATCAGAATTAGCACAGTTAAAAGCTTCATAAATCTTCTATTGCTTATGCAACAACTAAGCACTCATTTTCTAAAAAATATGACACTTGATATTAACAACTTTTTACTGTGCCAAAGCAGATGTCACTATCAAAGAGCAATTAGTGAATATATTCCCCAAAATACAAAAAAAAAAAAGAAAATCTTAAATTGCTAAAATGTAGATAAGTATCTTATTGGTTATCATTGTTCTACTGATTAAACACTAATTTCAGAGTACACAAAAATTTATGCTCACTGTAATTTCAGAATGTGTTATATAAATATAATATATCATAGCTACATAAGTATTCTAATAGCTATTTCTTATTTAATGTTTTCCTTCCATAGGCACTAAAAGCAGAGGTCATGCTTACAGAGGTCAGCATAAGATAACCAAGTTGTGATTAAAAGCACTATTGTACTTGATCAACATGACATCTTTTAACATGTAGGCAACACAGTACTTCTGATGTCCTTTAATCATCTTGTTTTCTTTTTTTAAAATACTGAGGTATTAAAAAATGTGATGTTAGGTGCTGTAGACTGGTGTCACTTAATAAGCTTTATTAGATTTCAAAGCACTGCTTTTTCGTATCTCTTTAATCATTCCCTGGGTACAATGTACATATGAATAATTCATCACGCAGAAATAAAGTAAGACCATAACTCATTTCTTGAGATGCTGCATATTTATTCAGGACCCAAAATCCTTTCCTCTACTTTTTTTTTAATTGTATGTTTTGCTGAATTTGAGGTAGGGAAGCTGACACACAAAAATTGGCATTTTCCGCAGCATCCCGTGGATGGTGTTTAGCTGAAGGCACAGCTGTTTGAACAGTCCTTTGTGCGGGTTACCAGGGAATGCCCACAGAAACCCGTTTGTGTGCTTTACTGGGGCAGCTGGGGGGGGGAGGGCTTCTTTACGTGCGTTGAAGTGTATTTTCTACTCACATACAATCTCCTTCTAAGTTTTTAATCTCCTGGCACATTTTTATGCTCCCTGCTGACCTCATCATCATCATCATCATCTAAAATGTGACTTAAAGAAAGAGAAGACAGGTGTAGAGTCAATTTTAGTGCTTCTCGTTCTGCCCTGACTGCTTCTTCCCACTCAGCTGCCCTCCTCTTCCTCCCTCCCCCACTTCAGTTACCCAGCAAAAACCAACAAGTGAAAAACTAAACAAGGAAATGTTTCACAAAAAACAAAATAAAATTCCATGGCACCTTCTCCCCAACACACACACACAAAAGGCAGCCTTAGTAATAACCGCAGCCATCCAGCAAATCCAGAAAAAACCTACGTAATGAATGTATGAAAGTGTGAACTGCTAAACTCTGTTATTCCGCTAGTTCTTGGCAGAATGGTTTTAACAGAAATAGGTTTGACATTTGGTTAGAAATAGACACATTTTCTTTCTCTTTCTTTTTTTCTTTCTTCCTCTTTTTCTTACTGGCCATGAATTATGGCCATGAATTATATTCAGAGCTTGCTAGATCACAGATAAACGAGAGCTAACATATTTTTAACGTGATTACGTTCTGAAGTGATGTATAGAGGCGCATAGCTACAGTAAGTGATTCCATGGAGAGAAAGGGGGAGGAGGGGGAAGGGAAAGCCCTCTGTGAATATGATAAGGAAGGCTGGGATGAATTGTGGGCTCTGTTCTCTGTTATCCAAGGGTGGCTAGCTGCTGCTGCACTAAAGGCCTTTATTCCCTGCCTGTGGGAAAGTGGTGGGCGAAGGCTGCATTCTCAGTTACACTGCACATGCAGATTTTAATTAGATGGATTAAAAACAAGACCGTATCATGTCCTTTAGCAGCATTCTATCTAGAAACAAAAGATTTTCTTTCCTGGCATCTGCAAGCAGCAGAGTACAGAATTAACAAAAATAAAAGAAAATTTAAAAAAAAAAAAAAAAAGAGAAAAAAAAAAGAAAAAAGGTCATGGCAGTTCAAGATGAAAGGTCACACATGATAGAAACTCTATGTGAGGGGGACATCATGTTTATCTCTGTGATAAAGGAGCTCTGTCCAGGCAGGTCAGCACAACATGCCTCAGTAAGAGGAAAATATAAACATATGGGGTGGATAGATGGTGGAGTGTGGAGTTCGGCTGAGCACATTCACTCGTGGAAGTAGGGAGGGGGAAGAAAATTAAAAAGAGAGAACTGTTAGAGAATGCAAGCTGGAAGGATCCAGATTTAAAAAAGCTAAAGAGGGTCAAAATGAGGCTGAGGTGAAGCTGGAGGTGATGGCTGCAGAGCTCAGCTCAGAGCCTGAGCAGTGTGAATAGGCATCATGTGAATAGACATCAAGCCTGTGGTTGTGCCCTCTGCCAGCAGGCAGGGAAAACCACCTCAGGCCACTGGGCCTCCTGTGTCCTGGCACACGACAGGGCATACACACAGGGGCAGAGCCTGCTCCCTTCTGCCCATGAGAAGACTGTTGAGATAATCCTCCCTGGGTCAAGCTTCAAGCTCCTGTCTAATTCCAAAAGATCCCGAAACTGAGTGCTTGGGCTGAGACTAGGTTTTCTGTGTTTTACTTGGGCCACTACAACTATTGTGGTGGGTTTTTGTGTGGTGGGGGTTTGTGTGGTGGGTTTTTTTGTTCTGTTTGGTGTTGGTTTGGGGTGCTTTGTTTTTGTTTTAATGGAGAGCCAAGCTTTTCCCCAGTGAAGACCAAAGGAATCTGCATGTACTTCCAGAGGAGTGTTAGCAGTTCTCTAATCCACAGCCTTCAAAGCTTTGCCCTGGAATGCACTGAGCACTTTCAACACCACTGTTATCAGTGGGAGAGAAATGCAAGCCCTCCTTGGATTCTCTTAAGATCAGACTGCAAAAATACAGACCCATGGTCTCAACTGGTCTGAGCAGAGCCACTGCCAGATGCAAGAACCCATGGGAGAGCGCTACAGGCTTGAGGGGCAACATGGGAGCCAAGGGTAGATGAGGTCAAATGTTCCTCCTCTGCTTTGACATACTTCCTGCTTTTCAAAGTCCAGCTCATTTTCTATGTAAATCATTCTGGTCAACAATTCGACTATTTTCTTGATAACATTTTCATTAAATAAGATTCATACAGCCCAGGCCAGGTGTGACTATGTACATGTCAGGCTCCATAGCCTCTTTTATGAGACTGATCCATGAATAGGTCAATTAAGAAACAAAGAGGCTTTTTAACCTGAAAGGAACATTGAGCAAAAGCACACAATCAAGTTCTCATAGTTCAGCAAGGTGCTGCACATCAAATGACCGCATTAATTAACAGCACAATCTTAGCCTGTAGCAAACCTGAGGCAAAAAATGCATTAGTTTAAACATCGTTGAAATCAGTACCTGTCCGCTTCAGTAACTCAATCATATGTCTGAGCTCTAAGAAATGTAAGGGCTATTGCTAGAAATCAGAAACCTTCTGGATAAAACAATACAGTTTTTCATTTTGAGCAGCAATTCAGTATAGGAGTTACCTACCAAACTGATAACACAATGATTAAAATGTCCCAATTCTGCTGCTGCTGAGATCATTGGAAAATCATGGTTTAATTCAATACATGTAGGTCATTTTCTGTAATCTCAGTAATACAGCATGGCCTAAAAGAATAATTTTGTATTATGAGCTTTTTAAACTAACTTGGCCTTCACTGCCATTTATCTTCAGAATAGAGAAAAAGACTGTACTGTAAATTGCCTGATTCTTATTTATATTGCTGGGCGCAAAAGTATAACATAGTACTGTGAAGGACAGAGTTACATAGGGTACCAGATGCATAGAGTTAGCCCTAGAAACATAGAGCACCAGCTCCCCAAACTATCTCGCACTACGAACACTTCAGTCTTATCCAAATGCACCCCCAGTGGGACTGTGAAAAGATCTTGACATAGGGCTGAACACACTCATGTCCCTTTTGCAAGGTTAATAATAAATTCCCTTCCCAGACATGTGAAAAAAGTTGCCATGGAAATCAAAGGGAGTTTTATGATCATATCGGTTTAGCATGCTTATGTGACCTCAAACACCTGGTGTGTTTGTATCTCAACAACCTCACAGCTTTTTACCTTTTTATACAAACGGGATGCTGAGTCACAGAAGATCTTACTTGCTTAAAGCTGTAGGAGCTCCTCCATCAGAGAACAGAAATGAAGCTGGCTTTTCCAGAACCTCAGCTTGTGTGATAAACCCCTCCATAGTTCAAAACTAACAAGTTTTGAGCAGGTGACAACCCAATTTCATTACTCAGTGACATTTTTAAAATGCTCATTTCAGCACTCATTTGGTAAAAACCAGTATGAGAATAAAAGGAATCCAAATGTGAAGGAGGTGAACAAACTAATGATCACACTTCTCAGTGGCTTCCGGTCACTCAGGCCAACAGGGGTTTTCTGCTGACTCCTGGCAGTGTTACTGAGGGTTCACTCTGACACTAAACAAACTAAATGGGACCCACAAATATGGTCCTGAAGCCCTCCATACTACTAAATTGGTCCCTGGCATAATCTTGGCCCAAGCCCGCTTGTGCTCTTCCAGACAATGCCAAAGCACAGCTTGGGTATTAACCTGGGTCATGGGCCATCTCCAATAGGTATTTTGGATGTGGCCACTGTAATTTGGAGGGTGAATATAGCTGTGTGAATGCAAGCTATTTCATGCCAATTGGCCTCCAGGAAAAGTCTCTGACTAATTTTGTGTAATAGTTTAGAGGTAGTTAGTGTGTCCAGGTCTTCCCTTCCTTTCCAGTCTTGCTGAAGCCAGCAGTCAGTGCTCAGTTCAAAAATTGGCAGTGCGACATGGCATTCAGTAGGGTGACCGGAGTAACATGATTTGACCAAGCAACTCTCATAAATGTAACACAGTTAATTATATTTTAAAGAAAAGTGCTGTTATTTGCAGAGTGGGCTGAAGCAGACCTAGAAGTAATAAACAAACCACAACATAAAATGATACAAACAATTGAAGAATTAATAGGCCAATTTGTCTCAATTAATTAGGAGCTAGTTCTCTGTTACCGTAAAGCTGTCTGCACAATAAATACATATATGGATAGCATTTTTCGTAAATATAAACTGTGATATTATGTAAAATCCAGGTACACTGTTAACAACATTAAAGTTAGAAACTCTTACTCTAAGCATCACACAAACCCCAATAAGTTCTAGGTGGAAGAAAACAATGTCTTAAACAAAGACCTTCTCATTTAAAGCAATAATCATCAACATGTGGCTCATATGTAGTATGTGGCAGCTGCAACAACATTCATATCTCAGTGTGGCTGGTCTCAGGCAGACCAAGGGAAGTGCTGAAAACAGTAGCATTCCTCATGGGCCCGCTCCAGATCCCACAGAAGTCAGGGAGAATCTACCCTTCACGCTTGCTTTCATACTGGGGCAGCACAGCTAATGTTGAGCAAGCAGACCACAGCTATGTGGCTCCCTCCCAGCCAGCCAGGCACACATGAAAAAATTTTGATCCCCTCCCTAAAAGTCAGGATTTTGCAGGATGGGAAAGAAAGAGAAGTAGAGAGGTGGGACCACAGCCAACTGGTTCCTTCAGCAAAGTCTGTCTTGCACTAACCCTGACATCTGTAGAGGCCTTGAAGCCCCCAAGATCATTCAGATTAATAACCATGATGGAAGTTTTTTGGGGGGAGACAAGGCAATATGGTTTTATTTATTGTTATCCTTAGTATGATGTTGCAAAACGTTGTCCCTCCTACAAATACTCTTAACACAATATCAAATCATTACAACACAAACATAGGTCCTGGGCTCAACTTGCCTACGTGATCTGAAAAGATCATTAGTTTCAAGTTTCTGCTGCTGGCAACTGAGAAAAAATGACATCTCTCCAGAAACAAATCCTTCTTTTCACTGCCACACTGCACTTCTGATGCTTCTGCCCTGCTTCAGACTATTTTATGGGGAAAGAGAAGGGAGAGGGCTAGCTGATCTCTTCTCCAAATAACATAGCCATTGCACTGGATAAGATAAGGGCTGGCTCATAAAGAAGATAAGATCCTTCTACAGCTGCCCAGTGACAGACCAGCCACCAAGGACTGCAAAAGGTGAGCTCTGGCAATTTAAGAGATACATCAGAGAGACATCAAAAGTACACATGCTTTTCCCTATCTTCAGCGCACACGAGGATTCCTAAAGGAGATCTCCAGCGTGCATAGTTCTATCAACCAGCAGTGAAGTGGGCTGAAAGTTTATCGTATTTGGCTTGCTTAGCTTTCCCATGATACAAATACTTTCTGTCAACATGAGTCCAGCTAAAAACATAGGTCGTCATTCCTTGTTCAGATGCATTCACTCAGATGTTTTCCCCTGTCAGCTCTACACTGGGAAGTCAATATGAGGTAAGAATGAGCACAGAAGGCCTCCTGTGCTGGTACATGTCAAACTCCGAAGAAATGGTAGTCTATTGTGTGCAAACTTAAAATCACACTTTGGAGAGGTAACAGGAAGTAAACTAATTTCCAAGTAGCTTCTACAATAACTAATTCTATCTGTTTTGTTGTTGGGATTTTGTTTTTCAGTTCGACAACATTTTTGAGATTTAATTTCAGGTTAAGGGTGTCTGTTTCAACTGAAAATACAAACAAATACAGACCCTCTAAACCTCTAACATATATGATTTGACTCCCTAGGATTACCTTAGTAAATGACAAATCACTGAAAAAAACCCCAAACGTAATTGATATTAAATCCTAAAAGGCAACAAATGATAAATCTAAATAATTTCTTAAAAATCTGTTCTCTCTGGATCAAAAATTAATAAAAAAATTATTAAGGGGCTCAGAGCTGTGGCATGGACAATGCAAACACTCTTTGCTCCCAAAGACCTGGCACCAGCATTGCTATTGTATAACACAGCTTTAAACCTGCTCTTAAGCAATGCTGTAAATCAGGACTCATTCCACCAAAGTCAATGGAACTAAATGACCGTAAAACTGGTATGAGAGAGAAATCAGATTGTTAACCTCTAAGTAGAGCTTGCATTTGTCTCACAGCCTCTGTTTGGTCAGGCTATAATTTATTCATTCAGAGTGTGAAACGAAAGTCTCAAGCTAGGAAATGAGTATTTGATTGTACTTGAACTATACTTGATATAACTTAATGATACTAAACTTATAACATAAACTTCTTGGCTGATGTCCAATAACATTCCCTGAGCTGAAACGAAGGTGTCTTGATTCTAATCTCAAACAACAACCTGGACCATCTTCTGCCCACACAGTCTAATGATATGAAAATCTGAAAGAAACTACAGGCTGCCTTCTTTGACCTGGAAGTTCTCATGACATTTCCCCAGAAACACTTAAGTATCCACCAAGGAAACAAGAGAGATCATTACCTATGAGGCAGTGGTAGTTGGCAGCTATAGGACTCTGGTCCTTGTTCTTAGGAATAACTTTATATTTTATGTTACATTATAATGGAAAACAGGAAAGTGAGGCCAGGAACCAGAACCTCATAACATCTACTATCCCCTCTTCTTTTTAAAAATAGGCTTTGTTTGATGTGTAAAAAAGCTTCTTTACATGGAGAGTTTAGGTTGTAGGGGATTCCTTGGTTCAGAAAGAAAGATGACTGATGAGTAGTTGACATAAAATTATAGAAAAAATGAAGAAAGTATACAGGGAATAATTATGCAACATTTCTCATAAATTAAAAGGAAAACATACTAGGAAAATTAAGACATGCTAGACTAGGAAGATTAAGGGATGTGCTGTTTTGTTTTACATGGACACACAATGTTTTAAAGGCTACAACTAGTAAAAATCCAAACAAAATACAATTAGATGTACTCGTCAAAAAAGACCCATAGAGGGCTACTGAACATGGAGATACAGAATCCTTCCCTTCTTCTTTCTTTGTGTACATTTTGAAGATCTGAGCATTTCACTCCACTTAGAAGCCATTCTAAAGTCCATATCATTTAATTAAGTTTGTAAAAAATGCCTTAAGATTCATCACTATCCAAGGTTAGAATGTATTAAGATAGCAGCTTTTACATACAAATTCCAAGGTAAAAATATTAACTAGATATTAAGAAACTGCCACATACAGATCTGGATTTGAAGTTCTTCACTGTTCAGAGGCATTTGGAAAATATTTAATTATTAGTATTATTATATATATGTTATGTGGTAATTTAAAAGAAATTGGATTGTGTGCAAAAAAAATTGTTCAGAATGCAGCTCCTGATTTCTGTTTTCCAGCTACACTGTGATTTTAAGGCATTTATTTATGCTGTTTGGTTTTGGCCCTTGTTTGGGTGGTGGAAAATTGTGATTAAAAAGCCATAAAAGAGTGGTTGGTTTTTTGTTGTTGTTTTGGGGTTTGTTTGTTTCTCTTTTTTTTTTCTTTTTTTTTTTTTTAATTCAACGAGATGTCCCAAAGACCAAAGACAATCCCAGAGTTTTACAACGCCAGCTCATAAGCTTCTGTCACTGCAGGGATGGGGGGAAGATGGCAGAGAGGAAAGGGAAGAAGCCCTGGCCTGGCTCAAGTGGGTGCGTTTAGAGTTTCACTGAGCTTGCACCCTGGCACCCAGTGCTCTTTCCACCATCTTTCAGTTTCTGTTTTCTCCAGGTGGTAAGGAGCTTTCTGGTTTATCTCAGGGTAAATCTGGGTTTGGCAGACACACACAGACAAAAAAGTGCATTTCACTTTCTCTGGGAAATGTAAACAGCATCACACCCAGCCAGCACTACCAGTCAGGTTAACAGCAGAGAAAGCTCGGGCTCATATCTGGATTCCACATACTGAGCAGCATATCCAGACGAAAAGTAAAATAATTACTTTGAAAAGGTTCTTCCATTTATCCTGCTGGAACAAAGACTTTCTTTGTTTTATTTTATGGGATCTTAAGGATCTCATTTCCCATTTTTGATTATGTAAAAAAAAAAAAAAAAGATGCTGCTGTGTAAAAAAAGCAGCAAACTCTAAAAGCATTCAGAGAGGGAGCAGTAGTTTTAGCCTTCTGTTTGTGTGATTCCAATAGGTGTATTTAAATGTAAATGCTACCCTTTCACCCTTGAGCCACCTATTCTTGCAACCAGCAGAAAGAGAGCATTCATGGTATAATGTCTTTATGAGGACAGATCTTATACTTAATTTCTCATGTGAATCAAACTCTTTTATAACACATTTTTGTGAGATTAAAAGAACAATATTAGTCTAGTGGCTCAGCAGCCAGATCACTGCTCTGTCACATGGGAGACATGGGTTCAAAGGGACGGCAGGGAACGTAGTGGGGAAGTGCATGATTGATACTGCAGCCGCAGAAAGATTCAGTTCTCTGCTCTCACAGAATTGTTTAACTTTGCATTATCTACTCCCTCGAGTCAATCAGAGCCACCCTCCCTCCAGATCCTTGCTGGAAACTGTGTCCAGCTGCTGCTCCCTTAATAGGAAAAGAGCCTGAGACCCCAACTCTTTAAACCATCGGTGTTAGCTTGCATTTGCACAGTAGGGCGGGTTTTCAAGAAGGAGAAGGTGGACTTTTTGAGCAGGTATTTTCCAGACAAGTCACTTTAAATGCCCAGTTTCACTCAGTGCCCATGCACTGAACCCTGATGTGCTCAGGTTACCCGTGATCATGGCATGTGGATGTCTGAACTGCACAACTTGTGTGCCGGTGGCATTTGAGTCTCTTAGCAGAGGTACAATGTGACAGTAAGATTGACAGAGTAGCTCGGGTCCTATTATGTCAGAGAAGAGTCTCATGGGAGCCAGGGAGCTCTAAGTGTTCTGTATTAAGGGGTTTATTTCTCGAGTGGTAAAAAGTCTCAGTTCATTTTGGCTAAAGTTGAAAAATAAATCAGCTAAGCATAGGCCAAGTAAATTGGTGTATCTCACTTCAGCCCCACTGAACCAAAATACGGTGTCATGTTTATTTCAGAATATTTCTTTTTCCTCAGTCTGAAGCTTGTTTGCACATGACAAACATCAGATTTCAGCTTCACGTCACCTCCGTGAAACAACAAATGCAGTTTGGAGCGTGGCTTTAAGAGGGCTGCAAGATGGCTGTATCATGGACTGATTTATGTTCAGCACTGCCAGTTGCTAGAATTATTATTCATTTTGTGATGCTGCTCAGAGGACGCAGTTATAGGGGGTCTTTGTGAAGAGTGACATTCAAATGCTCAACAGTATGATATTTTGCTCCTTGGATCTTGGAGTCCAAGCACAAGTCATGTTATTTTCTCATTCTTAACAAGCTGAGTGACGCAAGACAGAGAGTTCTGTGTGTGCCACAAGTCAGGCAGTCCCACTTACTTCCCTCACTTCCCCTTCCCTTGATACAGAGCATATGTCTCCTTGTGGCACCAAGCATGTGGAAACCGAGGGGAAATAGCCTATTATTTTAGGAGGTGCAGGACCAAACACCTGGAACAGTGAAATACTTGGAAAGCACTTCTGTAAATGTTTTAAGCTGCACTATATTAAACAATTAAGAGGTGTTGGTATTTCTGTGTTCAAGGGCATTTAAAATCGGGAAGTCCCCTTTAAAGGCACCAGAGCGGAATGTGTATGGTCAGGCTCTTTAAAAGAAAAGCTACCTTCCCCCCACTTTCAGCAAAAAAGTCCAAGTTTCAGCTGATTTGCTCTTTCAACAGAGGAAATGAAGCCAGATTATTTTAATGCTGTTTTAAACAGTTAACTCCTCAAAAAAGTCCAAAGAACAGAATTAGTTACCTTGAAGGCTCTACTCAGGTAATTTAGAAAATAGTTTTGCTAACAACCTTAATCCATTTTTTGTATACTCCAGACTGCCAGCACTACAGGTTACTACAGGTTAATCAGCAAACTGCTGATACCAGCTACCACCAGCCCTTAAGAAATCCAACGTCTCCTACATCTTTGCTTTTATTTTTCTGACAACAATAAATCGGTGAACATCAAATTATTATGAAAGAATAAGAACTTAATATTGACAATTGTTATCTGAGCACATGGTCAAAATCCAGTGCAGTTAATGGATGCTTAGTTAATTCTTAGAAAGCTCTTTGTAGTTCACTTTAGTACATAAGATGAAATGCAGGTTCTTTTAGGCAGGTAGACAGAGAGACGTACACACACACACATACAAGCCTTACACACACATAGTCTACATTTACATATATGCATATAGATAAATTCCAAACAGACAAGCTCTAGGAAATTTTATAAGAGAAACAAGAAAACAAAGTACCTACTGGTCTCTATAACGCCAACGAGCACACAGATTTCCTGGAAAAAACTTTAGAATAATCTTTTCTAATATTTTTAGGACTATGTTAGCAATGATTTTTGCCAAAATATTTTTCTCATTTAAAAAAAAAAAAAACAAAAAAAACAGACGACTTAATAGAACCTTAAAATTATTAACAGTGAAAAATGCTTGCTTTGATTTGCTTGTAAGAAAACAAATAAAGGAATTGGCAACTTCTGTGCAGTTTTAGCTCTGAAGTAATTATGGCAGGCTTTTGTTTTAACCACTTATCTCACTGCAGCCCATCAGATTAACCAAAAAAAAAGAAAAAAGTATTAAAACTTAGTGAGTTACTGGAATCTTCTGGAACTGAAAACTATACAGATGGTCCACAACATATTTGTATAGAAGATGTCCAATTGTTGATGGGTTTCCAACTATTATAGTAACAGAGTAAGAAGGCAGATACTGGGCAGAGAGCACTGAGCAACTGTTGTCACTGAGCCTTCCCCTCTTGGCTGCATCCCCACTCACCCAACGAGCAGTTTTGGTCTCCCAGAGCAGAGACAAAGGTTGCTTTGGAGAAGCCGGGAAGCCTAAGAACACCATGTAGATTTAGGACTGGATAGGAGGTATTGTGCGGAGGCCATGCCCATTACTCATCCGCTGGCAACGGGCTCTCTTCCTTTTGTCTGGAAAGACGGTAAACTTTCAATGCCATCTGAAAACAGAAGGCCTTTCAGTGAGTGCAAGAACTCTGCCATCTCAATCATGTGAAAATATTGTAAACACTTTCCCAGCCCCCATTCAGCTGTCCAAAAAGCAGAGCTAGAAAACACCAAACAAAACAGGAAGGGAAGAAAAGGGCCTGCATTGCGCACTTCGTTTTAATCTATGTTTTTTACTCTGAATAGAAATTTTGCTTGGAATTTTCTTTTTTTTTTCCTTAATGTTAGTGAACAGGGTTAAGTAGCTATTATGGATAAAAGGCAGTTAAAAGCCTAATCTATGTTATATTTAGAGGGGAAAAAAAAAGTTCAGTGCCCAGCGGTTTCTCTCCAGCAAAGTTTCTCTCATGCTTCCTTACGGCCTCTGCAAGAACAGATTTCAAATGTGCTACAGGACTTGGATTTCTCTTTCAATGCTCAAGTTGGTGTTTTCCAGGAGAGTGTTCCCTCCGAACATTTAAACAACATGAGTGTTGTATTACTGACATGCCTTAATGTATACAATAACATACCTAGAGTGGCAAGTGGTTGACAAAGAAGAACATATTCAGAGAATACCTGCATGGGGCTGTACATATGTTTAAATGTCTATCAGACATACAACATATGCAAAAGCATATAAGCTGTTTGCACAGAATTCTCAAACTTGTTGTTTTACCTGATAGTACCTTCTATATAGGTTGTACTGGTGCAATATGCCATTACTCTGGACATTTACTTCTACAGATTATTTCAGTCCATCATGTTGTTATGTAAAAGTGATATGGTTCTTTGCTGAACAAGATGTTCTCGTTCTCTTGAAGTTAGTGACTACCTGAATTTTTAAACTTCAGCTACTCAAAACCTCGAACCACAGTAAGACATTAGTGCCCAGATTCTTCACTAATTGAAGTATGAAGTTTTGATTTAATTTGGTCAGCTTAATACTAGAAATGGAGGGAAAAAAAACCTCAAACAAACAAACAAACAAACAAGACTACTATGCTGGCACTGCATAGGAAATACACTTCATTCGCTTGCATAGAAAACTTGCTCTAGAACAAGATTTCTGGTCTTGTTCTGATTTTCTGGATCAGAATGAGAAGTGGTTGATCCAATTCTGAACAGAGCAGAAGTAGGTATCACAGGTAAGCCTGGAAGTATTCCTGTTCCCTCAGAGGCAAACCCTCTGGTCCTCACTTAAGAAAGGGCCAGCTGTCAACAGTGTCATCCAGAGGGATGTACCACTGCTGTCTTGGAGGGTATTTCTTATGAGTATTCAGCAAATGATGTGCACTGTGGAAGTCAGTCCATGACAGGACAATTAGGACTAACACACCATTTAGAAAGGACACTCTTCCACCTGATTCTCCCTCTCTGTGCTGTGTATATAGATAAGTTTTCTGACTGAAAAAGAGACAATGTTATTTAAGCAGAAGGATATGAGTTTGTAGACCAGTTCTGCTATTTAACTAAAGAGCAAATGTAAAAATGCAAAACAAGTGATGCATGTGCCCACGTACATTCAAGTACACTCAGTGCTCTGTTTCTCAAATGCACGCCCAAACTGCTATCCCTTGATGTCCTTTTGCATGCAAGAGTCCATGTGCACAAGAAGCGGGTAGACCTGGGAGTTCATTGTGCTCTTGGGTGTTCCTGAGACCTCTCCCGAGGTTGATTTTGGTATGCTCATTTGGCATCTTGGGGCCTTCTGCTCTGGCTTCTGCCCTACAAGAGGAAAGACTATGCCTTTCCCTGTACTAGAGATGCACTCCTTTATGCTGCTGAAACTAGCAGCTACTCAATAAGCTAACATTCCTGTTCCCAATTTAAGTAAAATTCAAATATCATAATGCACAAAAATGCATGAGACATTATTACCAAGCAGTGCCAGATGTGGCACATTGGGAGGGCAGGTTCTCCTCACCATCTCTCAGTATACACATTATGCATCAGTATGGCCTATTCAACAGTTTGAAGAGTTTGGCACTTGAATTCTGTACCTCCCAAAATAAATGTGTATTAGCACACCTAGATAGTCACTTAGCCTTTCTATACAAACAGTGAGAATACCATGAGCATAGGTTAGAGAACAAGGAAAAGTATTTGCCAATAACTGAAGCAGGGGCTGATAAACTGACCAATGCTTTAAATGCACAAACGCATTCCTTGGGGCTGCCTTGCACATGCTATCTCAGTACTTCCCTCCTCCCCCCTCCATTGTATAAAAAGAAGCTGCAATAAATTAGAATTTTATGAGGCTCCAAATAAAAACCTTCACTAAAATTGAAAACAAGACATGGATATAGAAGCATATGGAAGGTTTATGAGAGCAGAGGAAAAAAATATGATCCCAAGGGAATAAAAAAACCTGTTTCACTGTTTCTTGGTCTTTACAAACTGAAAATTACAAGAGACAGATGAAGAAGTTTGCTGGAGAATACAGTCCTGTTACATCTTCCAAAAAAAGAGACATTATCTTTTTCTTACTAATTTTTCTGATCCAATAAGCCTAATAAGAACTACTCTTAAGATCTGTTTTCTGACTTTCTTTATAAAACACTTCAAAGTTATGTATGAAAATGAGATCCTTTTCTGCTTTGATCCTTAGTGTAAGAGTCACCAAGCACGAGTGGCTTCCTGGCCTTCATGAAGTTTTCCTTGGAAATAAACACTGGACCCTCTGAATTCTGTAACTAGTATTTTAAGTGTTTTAGAGAATAAAGGCAGTTCTGTTTGATTTATATTTTCATCTTTATTCCGAACCCCAAAGTGATTAATTCTGGTCACTATATACAGTTTTACTTCTATTTTTTTCCCGCCATTTCTCCCATCCTTACCACTCCCCACTTCCAGAATGGTGTGGGTACCGGATTTTGTTTAGCTAAATGATAGAATGACTATGAAGTGTTGTTTTCTTTATTTTTAAATACAGTACTCCACATTCCAGACATTTCCACCAGACACAGTGGTTTGGAACTGAAGAACACTGCAAGCGATGAAATTTGGGTTTGGCTCTCAATTATTGTGAAATACTTGAAGAACTTTTAGATTTTTCTTCTTTAAGATGACCCAAAATTGGAGGCTAAGCTATGGGGATATTTGTTTGACAGCTTAGAAGTGACAATCTTGTAGCACATTTTGTTCTATGAGAACAGGATCTGTGCTCAGTGCCCAAGTAAGGCCTATGAACTGCTAATTTCAATTTTTAGAGGACACAATACCAAACACAGCCAATATTATATTTGCTTAAAAGTATATTTCCATTCCTGCTAAACTGATCATTTATGAAATGGTTAACAGTGGTAATCGTTAAATTATCCTTGCTTCTGATAGCCAGTTAAAAATGAATTCAAAGTGTATGCAATGGGTGGCAAGGATTGCTCATCACACCCCACCCTTCAACTGCCAAAGGCAAACAAATTCTGAAAAGAAGGTGAGAAAACAAAGGTGAAGACATCCCATGTCAGAGTGGGGGAAGTCTATTTACAGAACAGACATGTTCATGGTCTGGGGAGGTGGCGTTCCTACAGAGAAGTTGCTACAAAGGCTCTGTGCTTGTAAGACTCACTTCGGCTTGGAAAGAAGAATGTACATAAACAGCACAGAAAGAAACATGCAAAGGGACCTGGGTTTTTGTGTCTCCCTTTAGATAAAATCTTGATGAAACTCTGGAGACCTCTCTTGAAAGTGTTATGACTTAATCCAACGCCATGGCAATGTCATTCTTCCAAAAAAAAACCACCCCAAACACAAACAAACAGTGTTGTGACACACAATTCATTAAGAGCGCTTGTTTGAATGGCATCTTACAGAAGTTGAGAAGAATGAATATTCTTAGGTCTTCTATCATTAGACAGGACAATGAAGAGAAAAGAGCTATTCTGGCCTTGAATAGGAGTCTGTCTAACTTCTATTTTGTTAGAGTTTTGAATGTCCCTTGATTCCTTCTCTGTTTCTGTTTTGGCCCCAATCCCTGTTTCCATGTGTGCAGTCTCAATGACTTATGTAAAGACATTCTCCTCAGGTATCTGTAGAAACAGTGGAATATCACAGGTTTCAGACATTGAACAAGGTATTAATAATTATTCAAAGATGGGCCATCTGAAAAACTCAGCTATTGTACAAATGTGAACACTTTACACCTCCCTTTATGCCATAAAGGATGAATTTAAACAGGTTAGCAGCCAAATATTCTACAAGAACGACTTTGATTGATACTAGGGATTTTAAAGTAATGCTAAAAAGTTTCTTTTCATTTCCATTACTACAATAGCTGTAATAAGTTCTGACATTTTTCAGAGTCTATTAATAACAGATATTTTGTTTCACCCTATTTATTTTGCCACACAAAATACTCATACCTAAATACTGTCATAATGAAGAGCACTATAGGGAAGACCAACCAGTCCTGTGGGTCTCTAGGTTTTCTGGATCACAGTCTCAAGCAAATATAGGAATCCTTCTGAAGCAGGGTGCTTAGCCAGACTTCTCACCTTTCTACAATGATGTTAAGTGGTGTTGAGTCCCTTTCTGAGGCACCCAGTTCTCCTTGGCCAAACATAAAGGACCAGCAACCCATTTAGTTCTAAGGAGTCTCCCAAAAGAAGGATGGCTAGAAGTTCATCATTTTGGACCTACTCCATGATATCCCAAGGCAAATCATGCCTTCTCTTCTACACTCCGCCTGCTCTCCATATCCCCTCCACATAGTTTATGTTGCCTGCTGCCCCAAACACCTATATTTTCCCCTCCTCTGTATGAGAGATGTAAGACAAGTTTAAACACAGCTGTCAAATTCTAAAATCAGCATCAAAGCTCAGTAAAAGCAAGAGGGGAAAACAATATGCTTTGTTAAACAATACTGCTTCAGATCTCGAAGGGTTATACAAGGAAAGTAATACCCCCTTTGAGTTCTGTATATGGCAAGCGTTACCTAACATCCTCAGTCAGAACCCCGCTGTTTATGAGGTGATGAGAAAAGAATACAGCTCCCTCTTGTCAGTAGGACTTCTCCACTGCCCTGCAGGAAATTTTTTTGTTATATTTCAGATGTATTGAATCTTCTAGACATTAGAAAAGTAAAACATGCACTGTGTACTCTGAAGCCATCACCTCTTTTGATCGGTTCATAGGTTTGTCAAGGTCACAGAAAAACACTCTTTTACATCATAAGTCTTACCTTTAGGCTGCTTTACTCCTCTACAGGAACCTGAAAGGATTTAAACAGATTTATCAAACCAGAAATGGAAATATTTATGTTTGGAAACATTGGTATTTCTAAACATTTCTTGTTTTTTCTCTTCCCTACTGATACCGATTCCCAGTCTTTGTGCCATGTGAAGTGGTTTAAAAGTTAATTCTCAGGAAAAGAAGTCTGCCTGTTACATCACACCCCCACCCCACACACACACAGCAGAGGTTTTCTGCTACATTGCTGGTATTACTACTACCACTGTGTATGTGTATATATAACGTATATGTTTGTGTGTTACACATTCATTTTTTCCTACACAACTCAGCATTTTTTTTTGTTTTATAGCCATCCATTTTTATGGTTAGTATGAGTTGTTATGATGATTTAATTTGATCATCTATTTAATGTAAGCTACAAAATTCACCAGTTTGTTGACACCCTGATCCCAGTATATTCCTGGGAAATATTTCCCAGATGCAGAAAGCACCTGGAAAGCTTTTACTGGAAAGATAATTTCTTCCCTCAGCTGAGCAGCCAGAAAGGAAAGCTTAGAGCTAACATCAGAGACCCCCAAGGCTCTTCTGGGAAGGACCCTAAGCCACTGTGTTAGCACGGAGGCAACAGGTTCAGGAAAAAAAAAGTGTATTGAATGGAACAACAAGATTTTCTTTTAAACACACAAATGACCTGGTAAGTTGGCTAAATTTTGGCCCTAAAGGGTCTCTGAGTGGGGAAAACAACACTTGCTCATGTGCAGCAGGATGGATACAGACAAAAATGTGTCTGGTAGTGCTGCTACTCCCAGACAAGTTGAGGGTCTACTTTTCTATCACAGCCATGTATGAAACACTTTTTCTGCTGCTCCACTTCAGTTGACACTTTACTTTTCACTTGATAACACAGCATGTAATACTCCAAGCCACAAATGCGAGCAAGGAATGGGGAATACTCTAAATGCTGAGCTACTGTTATCATACGTTCCCTGGAAATGGGAATTGTTTTGCAAGGATCACAGCATACTGTCCTCATTTCAGCTTATAAAAGAAAGGAAAAGAGACAAACTTAAGACTAAGCAACACAAAAGTTTTCTCCTGGATGAAGGCTACAGCCACAAAAGCATAAGCTGTGCCCCTCCTGCCAGGTTACTCACCAGGAAACAAAGACAATAAACCAGCAGCCATAGTATGTTATTTAGCAATAAAAAGATGGAGACCTCCATTTGATATTCTTTCTGTGTACAGTCCTTGCTGTTTTTCCTCAAATGTACAGGAAACCTTCAGCACAAAAGGCATCAGCTTATCACACAGAATCACCTGGGTCACCCTGCACTGCATGATTTGTTAACGATGCAGGAGGCTGGGCAAGGTAATAAGAAATGAAGACACCTGAGTTATTCAGCAATAAATGCAGCTTGATGCTCACCCACTGTGAATAGGTGATTCTTCAGAAACAAGAGGGGAGCAGTGAAAGATATTTTAGGGTCCAGGCAGGAAGAATGTCAGTATTTTAGCTGATCTTCAATAAAACAGAAGTAGATGAATAAAATGAAAAATATAATTTTTCTCTTGTTACAAAATAACTAGTGCATAGTGCCACATTTCAAAGTCTACCTTAGGTGAGCATCTCAGGGTATCAGCCAAATAAATATGTGATTTGAGTCTTTCAGAAGTACATCCGCTTTCTTCAAAATTGTTCTTTCCATTGTGAAACCTACTCCCTCCACCAGAGAGAGATTGTACAACTATGAGGTCCCTGGGACTGTTTCCCCATCCACGACATCATACCACAAGCAGCTCATCTTTGCAAAATGCCTGGAGGTCCATAAAGGAAAAAAGAAAACACACACACCGCCCTTGCCTCCTCCTCCTTGTGCCTGGCCAGGCTTGCAGTTCTCAGCCTGGCTTTTGCTATTATACCCAGTTTGAGCCCAAGCAAATTCCAATCCACTCCTCTTCCTGAGGCTCCCATTTATTTAAACAGGTGGGAGCACAATTACTGTATTTCCCAAAGTGCTGTTGCAGCTGAACTAGCTTATAAAGTAATTCCGCTACAGGTATCAATTAAGAATGTGCAACGGGGAATTTCAGGCTGCAAGAACAACACAGCAGCCATTTCTGGAGCTTAGGTTCTGGCAATGGCAAAAGCAACCCTCAGCTGCTCTGTAAATTTCTTAACTCAAAAGACCATTAGCTGGAATTGCTGTGAAAATTTACAAACTTAAAAAAAATTCTTTTTTTTTCTTTATTATTATTTAAGGCTGTCCCACCATTCTGTTATCTGTCATTAATTTTCCATATGTTTCCCCTCACCACTGCTCTTAGGCTGGGCTCGGTTTACAGTTTTGGATCAGATTTCTTTACAAGCCAGGACATTTGCTGGCTTGCTTACTAGCTTGAGGCCGATTATGTTTGAGTGAGGCCCAAGCAAAACAAGTGAGATTTGGTGACTTTCCAGTGAGTAGGCACCAAATCTAATGATCCATGGTTGTTATTTTTTAAAAGTTTAAAATTTTTAAAGTGGAAGTTCTTTCATTATTTCAGACTTCTTTAAAAAAAACAGATGCTGGCTGATACTTGCTCAAATATTGCAGCATCCCTCTGCTTACTGTAAAGCAGACCTTTTTGTTTTGTTTTCTTCACACTTAACATAGGGACAAAAGTTTCTTGGTTATCTATATTTTTAATCACATATGGGAAAACGCACTGGTATATTTGGAAAAAACAAACTGATGAGAATGAGGGTCGATGAACCATTTTGTTTCCAGTATTTGTATTTGATAATGAAGCCTAGTGTTTGCAACTCTTTCTCTCAAAAGCATTCAAATTTCATGTGAAACCCTCCTCTAATTCAAGTCTGTCTTCTAGAAACATGCCTTACACACCAATTAAAAGTGAAATGTCCTTCCAGACAAACTTTAAATATAAAATACTGAATAATCACTGATCCTCTAAATGTATCCTGGATTACTTAGTTCTTTGTTTTCTTCTTGTTTTTAGCTTTTTATTCTTGGTACATCTGAAATGCATTTTAAATGCTTTGGGGCAAGGACTATCATAAAGTACCAAGAATATCTGGGGGCCTTGTGGAAATGCTAAAGTAGAATTCTAAAAGTAATTTGACACTGAAGGACCTCCAGACCTTTGAAAATTCCCCATTTTATATTCTCCACTGCACACACACAGAAACTTAAGGTAGCAGAACCAGAGTACAGTCCAAATGTGAGACAAAATGAAAATACCAGTATTAGGTATTGTGTTTCAGGTTTAGTCAGATTAGCATGCTAGTAAGCAGTAGTTTGAAAATATCTTGAAGGCAAAGGGATTCCCACAAAACTGTATGTCTTCTCTCTACTTAGCTGGTGTAAAGACCTTTCCCCTGGCTTTGCTTCATAAGTTTAAGGACTTTGTTATAGATGTTGTAACAGATGGCGTGTGAAAGCTATATGAACGCTACATATAAACCTCATATTGTCCATATTGCTATTATTAGTAGCACTCATCAAGGTAACCAAGCATAAGACCCTCTAGAGTTAAGCAATAATCTTTCTGGACAGAAGCAGTGTTTAGACTCCACCGTGCTGAGAATTGCAGCTCCTGGCTGCTAGGAGTGTGTCTGCATGCTGGGATCCAGAGCTCTGGGAAGGGGAGAATACAGACATCCCAAACAGAGGGCTGAACAAGAGCTGCCCAAATTAGCCATTAGGATACGTGGAGGATATTGGACTTAGTTGAAGCCTCTCTGGAATTCAGTCGCCTATCTCAAGGTATGGATCTCCACCCTCCTCCACCAAAACTGTAAGTGAAGTGGGTGCTGATGCTGCCAGGCCTGTTTGACGCAATCACTCCACAACAGGAGCACTCCCTCAGACTGCAGGGGATTTGGGCTCAGTTCCCTCTGGGTGTGGAGGGCTCTGAACCTCTATTATCCACACCAGTGCCAAAAACTATCAGGCTATAGGTTATATAGAGAAGTTCTTCCTCTTCCTTCTAAAGCTGTTTCTTTTAGCATGCTTAGGAAATTAACCTAACCTAACCTGAACATCGTATCAACTTGTGTTTGTTTTTGTCTTTCATATTTGATCTTCTTAAAGGGCCAATTTATTTGCTGTCTGAGGCTATTTACAAAGAAACAGTAAGTACGTCCTTAAATACTGCAGTCCTAAATTGCATGTGCTTTCCCACAAAGCAAGTTAGGGCTTGATGAAGGAAGGGTTAAATAAGTAGTCCAACATAGAGAAGAGGGAGGAACCACCATAGTCAGCGCACTCAGGGTCTGGAAGTGTTCTGCAGAACCCAGCAGCCTGTCTCACCAGATGATGATGATGCCCCCCAAGGGGACATCCTTTTTCTTACGATTGCTTCATGATTTATGACACCAGGAGGAAGGGAAGGAGGTTGGAAGAAGGGGACAGATGAGGAAGAAAACAGAAAAATTTAGTGACAAAAGGAAACAAATCAGGTAGGAAAAGGCAAATTTGCAAGTCATTGACAAAAGTGCAGTTGTTTGGTTATTCTCACAGCTGCTCGTTCACCACCCCCTCCAGCAGGATGGGGGACAGAATCAGAAGGGTAAAACTGAGAAAACTTGTGGGTTGAAATAAAGGCAGCTTGACAGGAAAAGCAAAAACTGCACACACAAGCAAAGTGAAACAAGGGATTCATTCACTACTTCCTGTAGGCAGACAGGTGTTCAGCCACCTCCGGGAAAGCTGGCCTCCATCACAGGTAACGATTACTTGGGAAAACAATCCCCATCACTCTGAACATCCCCCCTGCTTCCTTCTTCTTCCCTTGGATTTATATGCTGAACATGATGTCATATGGTATGGAACACCCGTTTGGTCAGTTGGGGTCAGCTGTCGCAGCTGTGCCCCCTCTCAACGTTTTGTGCACTCCCCGCCTTCTTGCTGGCAGATCACTGTGAGAAGACGAAAAGTCCTTGGGTGTTTAGTAGAAACTGAAACATCAGTGTGTTATCAACATTATTCTCATTCTAAATCCAAAACACAGCACTATACCAGCTACTAGGAAGAAAATTAACTCTATCCTAGTCAAAACCAGGACATACCTCGTGGTAGGTTGGACAGAGAGTGGAAAGGGAAAGGAGAAGATAGTCCACATACAGATCCCACTGAGATCCCTGCAGATATCAGAACTACTTGGGAACCACCAAATAACTAACACCAACAATTAAATGTGGAGCTGAAAGAGAAAACAGAAAATTAGGGCCGATAGCTAAGTAAGAACAGTCACAGAAGCCAAGAAAGGGAGAGATTTCAAGGAGTCGATGGAGTAAATAGCATTAAGAGCAAGTGAAAGGTAAAGAAAGATGAGGTAGCAGAATAGACCTGTGACTGGATCAGGAAAATCCCAGTGGGGGATCAACTACACACTACGGGTTTCTGTGCTTGGATACAAAAAGCTTTACAATCCAGATTGTTGGCAAAACTTCATGAGTCCCACACTGGAATAATTAAAATAAAAGCTGTTCACTGAAGTTATTTTTGGTGGGCATGTTTGGATCAGAGAGTGGAGTTGTTGAGCACAGTATAATACATGCCAAAAGCCCTATTATGTGCCTGCCACTGCACCCTGCCATACTTGGAAATACATTCAAAAACTGTGGTAGAAAGCCCTTACTGGCTTCACACTTGAAGGACAAACCAGCGCTACACGTTTCAGTTGGAGGTCACGGTGTTGGTCCTGAGCCATTTCTCCTGGAGGCTGGGGCCCTCTTGGTTGAATCTGGGCAGGGAGACATTTGCTGTGTGACAGACCTCAGACCGGGCAGTGGACTAGTCTAAACGGGATGTTCATACTCAAAATTCACGTATAAGTATCCTAGAGTGACGGAGGCATAGAAGGCAACAAAATGTTATACTATCTGGTGACGTTCCTATCTGATGGAATGGGTTGCTCATACCAAGTATTCCTTCACAGCTGAAATGGGCTAGCAAACCAGATGGTAAAGCATTAAGACCCCTTAGAAAAATATCAGCCCACTTCGGTATAACATTTCTGTTTTCTTGCAGTGGAGTTCCTCAAAGGATCCCACAGAGAAGCTGGGTGCTTTTCTGAACGTTCCCTTACCACGGCCTTTTTTTCCCTAAAAAAACATGTAGTATGAAAGTTACTGTAAATGGAGACAGAATACAAAACAAGCTCTGAAACAGCAAGTGAGAATCAGAAATTTCAGAGGAGAAAACAGAAGGCACCTTTTGATTAAGGATATGTTACATCAGCCCCAAAGCCTGTCATTGCTTGTATGGAAAACTGGTAGATATCAAACCAATTTCAAATTTCTCTAAACGCAAACACTAGGTTTAAGGCTTGAAGTGTCTGAAGCAACTTTGAAGCCTTACAACCAACAACTGTCACTATCAATCTGCCAGGGATCATCGCCTTCTGAGAACACAAAAGCAGAACACATACCAAATTTGTTAAGTGTTCTCCTAATTAAACCACATGCACAGTAGAACACTGTTTCTTCCCTGCAGTAGACCTATGCCAGCAGCTTTTCCCTCAAGATTGCCTCCTTCCTTCAGCACAACAGCTCCTGATGACTCACAACAGGGCAGATTGTCTTCCTTTTCTCCAAAGGTTATTTTTTCCTCAACACAGGACCTTGCAGGTTGACCCTACTGGCTGTTATGCAAATACAGCCTCTGGACAATAAGTTTCCAAATCAAGCTTTTACTGAAAAAGAAAAGAAAACAATCTGTGAAGGTCCCTAAAAAGGAAATAGCAGAGATATGTATCTTTACTTGTTCAGGGTTTTTTTCAGAGGAGTGGTTTTACTTTGCCAAATTCTTATTTAAGCAGCTTAGATTTACTCAGTGTTTAACTTAGCCATGAAATTGTTAACTAGCACATGTGTGAGGGCTGAAACCAGGTTCTTGTGAACTGTTGTATATCTGTCATCTGAAAGTTAAACACTGGCTTAGGAAAATCCAAATGGTGGCTTCATCCTCAGAATGACAGCAGAAAGAAAAATATTTGCACTCTTCCCCCCTCTAAGGAGAGGATTGGAAAGGATTGTCTTGAGACACTCCTTTATTCTCTTGACAGCAAGAGCTGTACTGCTGAGACTGTCTCTACTCACACGTTATTAATGCTCCAGCTTCTCCTGTCTGGAGCCCATGCTACATACACTGTTTTTCCCAGAAAACACAAGGTTCATTTGCTTTATTTTGTGGCCACCAGGCTTCCTCTCCTCTGTACCAATGCAAAAGTGCAGGTGACTTTTGTTCAATGGGTCCTCAGAAGATACATAGCAAAGCTGCCAGAGACAGGAGTTGACTAGAGTTCGCAGAGCCAAGCCATCTTCCAGCTGCACCTATATATCTCTGTTACACCCTCCATTGTCATGGATGTTATTTTGTATGTAAGAAAAAACATCTGAATCTGACATTTCTAGAGTCAGTTATGACTTCCTAAGAATGCAGCCTGGATTCAGACAAACTGTTTTCTCTGACACTGCTTCTCACTGTTTTTTTAAAAAAATATAAACTTCTATAAAAATAATTTTCATATCTTACTTTGAGCTGCTCCTTTTCTGCAATAACCATTCAAAACCTTAACTGCTGTGTGATTACTGCTGCGCCTGGGCTGTGATGATCGATATAGCTGTGCTTGTGCTCCCTCCTTGTCTGTCTCCATCTCCTGACTCTTTGTTGTATGTTTAGACTGGGAACTCCTTAGTGCAGAGATTGTTTTTAACCTCTCAGTTTGCACAGGAGCTAGCACCATCAACTTAAGCGCTAAGCCAATATAAAGGATCAACAGGGAAGACAGCTTTTCTTTATGAATGACTGGTCTCTTCATGACATGTTGAAGTTCCTTGTGTACAGATAGGAAGAACATAATTTGTACAAGAGAAATGAGACATCTATGTGAATTTTAGTCTACAATGTTCAAATTATGAAATTATTGTGAATCCTTTGAACTCTTTCTAAAATTTTGGACATCTTAAGAATAGTCTTCTTTAACTGCTTTTGACATAGAATATGTCATAAACACGACTTCCGAATAAATATTTTCAAGTTCTCTCTTCTCAGCCCCTCCTGCCAGGAAAGAAGGGTTGATTTTGCCAGCTTCAGGGGCCCCAGACTCAGAGCCAGATTCTCTTCTCTTTGGCAGGTCTTTAGAACCACAGCAAGTTCACTGACCAAAGCTGAGCTCCAGGGAGGGAAAAAGAGTATTTAACACTTTTATTGGTCCCATGCTATGTTGTATTCTCAGCTCCCTCCACAACGTCTTTAAAACACAACTCCAAAATGCCTAGCAGTATCTGCTATCCTGTGCCAAGACTAGCTCAGGAGCAGCAGAGAGTCATGTGGCAGCACCCATGCTGCCCACAGAAACAGCACAGCAGCTCAGGTGCTGGGCCTGTGTGGTTTGGTAAAGTTGCCAGGGATAGATTCTCTGCTGCCTTACTTATTTTCATGCTGTGGTAATATGAGTTACGGTGGTAAAAGTTCCCATTGAGTGGGAGATTCCCAAGCTGGGTCTTCAGAGGTTTACACTTCTTGCTAGTGGGGCCTGAGTGCAGTTTACACAGACCGGCTGATGGGCTACCACATTGAAACCAGCCAGTTTGCACAAGTCTCGCATTCTAAAATATATGTAATTTATTTGAGCTGATAGAGAGGATAAGAATCAACTCTTTCCTAGTTAATAAAAAACATACAATGAGAGCAGAGCTCTGCCAGCATATCTTGTTTATCCAAAAATGTTTGGCATTAAATGTGAAATCGGAAATGAACTCATTATCTGATTATTTTCATTTTGAAGAATTAACTGCTTTAGGGGAAAGGCTTGTCTTAAACAGTCCCCTTGTATGGATGACTAATTGCAAATACATATCTCTGAAGAATACAGCAAACGCTCCTGACTCCCAGGGTAGGATGTAGCACTATAAATTTGGACAAGAACATTAGGAGTATCCTCTCACGTGACTTATTTCAAAACAGAAGGAAATCCATTTAAGCTAGCAGCATCATGCCCAAACAGGTGAGAAGAGTTTCAAAAAAGGCCATGCTCTATAATTCCTATCCAGGCAATATGGATAAGAAGCGCTTAATTATTTTGTTTCCCCTCCTAAAAGATAATTATATAGCAGGGTGGATAGTTATAACTTTCTACATGTAAAAGTATCTTGAAAACAGGATCTCTCAGTGGTATAAATTAGCCTGTCTCAGTAAAAATTAAGAAAACTCCCCATTCAAGCACCAAGTCCAGGTCACTCTGGATTAATAGAGAACTGTGCTCATAATGGCCCATTGGGCTGCATGCTTTTGTTGTCTCCTGCTGCTTTTTTGCTCCATTCTCATCCATTTGATCTCAGCTTTCAGTGTTTTTTGGTTAGCCCTCTCTGTAGCTGGCTCAACAGCTGCTGCTCCTTCTAGGGTTGCTGAGTGCCTCCTCTGTACTCAAAATGCTGTTTTCTTTTCCTGCTGGTGACTGGAGTGAATTTCAGAAAGGGCACTGGGGAGCCCTCCACTGTGTGTCAGCAGTGTGCAAGTCAAACAAGTGTGTGTCCTCCACTGCACATTTGGCTCTCCCTATTTTACTCTAACTGGAATATCCTCATCCTCATGTGCTCTGTGAACCTATCTGCAACATCACAGGGTGCAGGGCTTAAACTTCCTCTTCCTCTTAGCTACATTTGAATTTATTTTTTTTTGGCTGGCCCTGCAATCCAGAGGCAGAAGTACATTAGTACAGTGATGTTCAGGAAGGCAGCAGGCAACCCAGGATGATTCTGGGCTGCCCAACAAGACAATACATTGCTTTTTGAGCTTCCTGCGGCCCACGGACTGTGTGTAGCACAGAAAGAGGGAGCCCAAATGCCTTACCTCCAACTCAGCCAGTACAGAGAGCAGGTATCCGACAACGAGTCATCTATACTATGTACTTGGTCTCTATCACCCAGTTCAGATCTCTTTACAGCGCAGATCCAGTCAGGAATGAGAAGTTCACCCTGTCTGGGTGAATAGCATTAGGGTCCCCAAAACACATAAACTACCATATGTGATCTAAGTTCTCTTAGTTAGAGTGGACAGAAATAAATCAACTCTCCAGGGCATGCCTTTAAACTTTTAAAGTAATTTTAAAGGTCAGATCCCACCAATTACAATATTTACTCTCTGTGACTACATAAGAATGACTCAGTATTTTGCAGGAAAATGCACAAATATAGGTAAAATTCTACGGAAAAAAAAATAATTGTAGATATAGCCTATAAAAGATCATTGTGGGGAAAACAAACAAACGAACAAACAAACAAACAAAACCAAAAACAACGACAACCAAAAAAAACCCACAATGTTACATTCCCACCAGTGAATATACACATTCCCAGCCTAACACTGATGTGACAATTTCCATGTACCCTTGTTTCTTCTCTTTCACGTAGCAGTGCACACACCAGCGCTTGCCTTCTCTCCAACAGCTGGTCGAAGGCAGTGAAGGGTCACCAGTGCTGTTCTGTTTCAGTTCCTGGAGCCTCCCTGCTCTGGCAAAATGCCACACTTCCTGAGCAACTCTGTCTTACCCCAGAAGCTGAAGAAATGTTCCCTATTTGAACCATTAAACTTTCATTTCCTATCTAATGTTGTCTCAGCATGAGCAGCATTTGAGAGCCTATTTTGGTGTTTGCTCTTTTTTGTCAAATCTCTGAAATATCCTATTTGGACTGAAAGATGCAATTGGGCATTAACTTTGTGAGTTCTTTGATATGGCAAATGTAAGCTTTTAAAACAAGGTATTGGGGCTTTTCTTTCCATTAAACTATAGAAAGTGATTAACCAGGAAGACTAAACAGTTAGGAAATGTGAACACGACAGAATAGGCTGTTTGACTGTCTTTTCATTCCAAATGACATGGAAAAGAGAAGGAGCAATAACTTTCTCAAAGGTATTTGTCACATATGTTGTTTACACATATCTTTCACATCTTGTTCTTTCACAGCCTATTAGACCCTGGAGCTGAAGCTGCATTCTTAAACTTCCTTCTGTAATCCAGACCAAACTGTGTCACACAAAACTCTGGTTTTATGTCACTGAATACTAAGGTTTTCACTGTTTTAAAAATTATTATTAATGTGGTGTCTAAATTATTTTTAATAAGTTAAAAAATTATCTCTGCTCTACACGTTACCAAAAATGTACAATGGTGCTGGTTTTCACCACTCTTGATTTTGCTGTTACTCACACCTTACAACACCTGTAATAGTGCTAAGCATTTATCTCATTAAAGAAGTGCAGTCAAAAAATAAAAGACCATCACCTCTTTACCATTGCCATTGATGATTAAAGCAAGCTTTTCAACCAAAGAGCAAACTTGTCCTGATATTTCCATAGATACAATGTCACCTGGAGTCCTTTCCTACAGTTTCTGCTTTTTAAATTATTTCCGTCAAATTAATTTGCTTTAATCCAGTTACAGTGTGGGAGAGAGACTGCTGCTTTGAGCTGATCCTATCATCTGCTGCCTTCGCCTATGGGTAACATGCGGATGAAGACCCAGTGTGGCTTCTGTCAGAGTTAACCAAAGACCCTTGGCTAACTTCAGCTCTCAGCAAACCACTTCTTTCATTTATGACACTCTGTACTGTATATCATCGTCATACGCAGTGCAAGACCATTTCCTTCCCTTGCCTAGCCCTGTAGCCAAATGGGTGGGGATGTCAACAGCAGGTGGGGAGGAGGCTGTGGTCTTCCTGGGGAATAGCTTCTTGATCGGTCTTACAGCAGCTACCATAAAAAACACTGGGCAGATATGCAGACAACCACAGGGAACCGGGCACTTACTCATTGATAATTTTAGTAATAATGTAAAAATTAAGTTTGGAGCATTGAATGAAGCAATAGTGAGCTTACATTACATGTATATTTTCATCTGTAAGTTTTGTATGTCTTTGTAATGGTGTCAGCTTGTCCTACATGGTAATGCTAATATTGTGTTTCACACAAACTAGAGGCATTGAGAAAAGTTACTTTCCTGTGCTAATTCATCTCTAAATGTGCTGGGTCATCAGAAATCTAGATACCTAATTAAAAAAGAAAAAAAAAAAAAAAGCCAGGTTTATAGGATCCATTGAGGGCTATGGGAATCCACCAGTTCGTGTCAATGAGCTCTGTTTTGGGTGCTCAGTGCTGGATCACAACCTCATCTTCACAGTGCTCTCCTGTCTCTTACAGTGCAGAGTACAGGACACAAGAGGAAAGCTGCACAGGCATCTCCAGATGTATGCTTGGCCTGTAACGACTTGAACTGTTGGCATCACAGCCTGAATTATAGTAAAACAGATCCATCAGTTCAACAAGCTGCACATCTACCATTTCCGTCCGTCTTCAAGGAGAAATGAAGAAGAAGGGTAACAGTTATCGGTCACCTGTATTAATGGCTGATCTAATTGCAGCACACTGTGTTATGGGCTTTGTTTTTCATGAGCTTTATTCTCTAATATTGCATTTGTTTTCCTGATAAAAATACGTCCACAAGTATTGTTTGTTAGCACCTGGCATATTCAGTGGACAGACTCCAAATATACTTCTGTACAGGAGTAGTTTTGTTTGTTGTACTTTCGGGGTAGGGAGAATTGTATGAATCAGCTTTTCCATCAATAGAATTTCCCACATCTTCTGGAACCATTCAGATAGTGTGGGTACATGGGTCGATTTCCACACTGCTGCTATTGTTGTTCAGGTTTCTGTGATTCCGTGCTCATAAACTGAATGCCACATGCCTAAAAAAGGAGGGGGAAACATTGAACCAAAGATCAGACACACATGCTATCTCTCACAAAAGTCTTCAGCTTTTTATGATGATTTTTCCTGTCATGTTGCATGCTGAAATGTGCCATTGACTTTTTCTTGCACATGGGGTATTCTCTGGCCTTAGTTAACCAGCTGCCTAAGGCCTCAGGTTTACTCAGAATATGAAGCAGATGATACAACTATGACAGCTGAATACAGTCTCAGAGAAGCAGCAAATAAACAGATCCCATTTGTCTTCAGGGTAGTTGGGAAGATGAGGGTATGTAGCAGAAAACACCAAGTCCTATTGCAGGCTCTTGGGAAAGTTGTGTTACATTAATCCAACCCCATCTGCAGCTCTGGAACTTGAGAACAGCAGCAAAAATGGCCAAGTAGCTTCCAGCTGAGTAAGCAAATTTTATACAGCAGCTTGTTTTAATAAAGCATTGTTCTCTGCTATATTGAGGGTCCAAGCACTATAAGCAGCACAAAGTCAAAAAAGCCTATGGAAAGTTTAAGACTTAAGCAGAAGAATCATATTTATTACTGTCAGAATTTACCAAAAGCACTCAAAATGGAAATCTGTATGTCTCATGCTGAAGCATCACAAACAAAGGAAAATAGTAAGCAACTTTTCAGGCTATGAGACCTGGTCATTCCATCTCCTAGCTCGTCTCTGAGGATAGTACTAAGTAGTGAATGAATTGAATTTTGACTGCTGCTGAGGTGCAAAGATGTATGAAAAAGATGCAATTGAAGTACCGTAATTTCATGACACTTCAGAGTGCCCTATGCTTTTTGGAGCAGTAAAGGACATGTAATTCTTCTCAAAAGATATTATAAACCATATCTACAGTTGAGTAAATGACTCAACTGTAAATGGAGGTGACGGAAAAGAGGTAGGGTTAATATGAATACAGAAAATTGTTAATTAAGAGAAAAGCCCACACTAAAGGCAAATGAATAATTTCTTCTGTATTTCTGTAAGAAACATAAATTAAAAGTTTTTAAAAGTTTTTCTTTAAGTTGTTGGTGTTTTTTTAATAAAAAAAATATTATGAAAATATCCACATACAAGAAAGATTGCAACCATGTGAGACTTGGGCATTGCTGTAAGTTAAGGACACTTCTGAACACGTCATGGTTATTGTCATTAGCCTTGGTGAGATGAAGTGTATTGGAGAAGTTCACATTAGCAGTCCTACCACAGTAGAGCCTCTGTTGCACGGATGAGAGCTGTCATAAATAGTTCAGTTTTGTGAAAGGCAGGTTTTGTAAACCCTCCTAGCTTTATACCAAAAGACAGCGGGTTCCAGCCCAGGTAGCTGGCTGTAGTGGCACAGACACATTTAAACATTGGCTTAGCTGGTATGTCACACGTTCATTTTTCCATTTTCCATCTCCTTATGCTACAAGACATATAAGGTTGATACCCTCAGCTCTTTCCAGTTCCATCTTGTCCAAATTTACAGCTGCAACAGAGCAATCCTCTTGCTTCCAAGACACAATGTCTTTCTCTAACTGTCCATAATTCTGTTTAAATAGTTGTTTAAATGTTCTCCATGCTCTGCATGGATCTTTGTACAATGGTAATTTTTAGCATTTTTAAGTCTATCTGCCTCTTTTTCCCAAAGTGAACTACAGAAATTACAGTGTGACTCTTCTGCAGAGAAGCCACACAGAGCTGAGTGACACGCCGATTACAGGAGGTACTGGTATTAATACCAAAATACAGCCTTTGACAAAATGCTGCCACCCACACTGTATCGCAATGACTGTTCCTCTCATTGATACCTCAAAGCATTTGGGTTCCTGCGTCAGATATGAAAATGAATAATCATTATTTCTTCTGCATGGTAGCTGCAACACTGGAAATGCATGAATAGTATATTGTAGCCCCTAGCCCAACCTAGGGCCTCCCGTCAATTTTATGAAAAGAAGAGGTTTGGTTCTGGCTGAAATTTGAGAAAGAGATGAGAGGGGAAAGCCCCAGCATGGCAGGAACTGGTGTTAATGAAACAATAGCTGGAACTCTGAGTCATTGCTAAAGCAACAGCCAAACATGAGCATCAGAGGACACACTGTACTGCAGAAAGAGCCAGCTTTTGGATAAGTTGCACACAAGAAGACCTAAAAAATGTTTAATTTTGAAAAAGTTAAAAATCCCGCTACACATTTTTTCAAGAATAAGATCAGTGCCTCTCAGATGGTTTTAAATTTGGTAACTACACTTTGCCAGACTCCACCAATTTTAACTGGATTTTAGCCTGTTTTTTGCTTTTCTGTCTTCTGCAGTGGTAGAGTACTGCTTCTTAAGCAGTATTAATTAATAATTCTCTGTATTCATTTACCATATAGGAAACAACTGCTTTTAAAGTATTTCCTGACTTAAGCCTTACAATCATGCAGAAAGTTTGAAAAGTCTGGTGAAGATAAGGAAACAGACTTCAAGAGCTCTCAGAGTTGTTGAAAAGCCATCAAGGAATGCTCTGT